>NC_133334.1:220013260-220613260 GCF_042186555.1 Aquarana catesbeiana | reverse complement strand
CAACCCGGGAAGCAGAATTGAACCCTATTACAGTAGAAATATATTTTCTAGCTTATCGGTCTATAAATGATACAAAAAAAAATGGCATTTTTACCCAGTGGCGGCCGCTTTACTAGGGACACAGTGGCGCCGTCCCTATAATCCATTCACCCGCCCCCTAACCTACATGCAGGGAGCCGGATGTATGTATTTTAATGGGGTTTTTTTTTTTCTTTTTTGAAGCATATGAATAGAGCCCGATGCTCTAATTTAGCTTAAAAAAAGGGTGGGCGCGGGGAGCAGAGCACTGCGCCCTGAGCCCACCCAGTTGTGTGACATTAGCGAATTAATATTCGCTAATGTCTTCCTGCTCCTCCTCCTGGCTAATCAGAAAGCGGGTTCTGAGACCCAATTGGCCAGGGAGTTTTAGGACTCCCGGCTGATCGGGTCTCAGGACCCACTTCCTGTTTGCCCGGCAGGAGAAGCAACAGCCCGTCTCTTTCCTCGGCAAGCTGCAGCAGGTAGAGGGGCGGAGGGACAGCTTCCAGGAGCCCTACCCCGGATCCAGCACCACCTCCTAAGGTAAGGACATGGATGGCCGCCTTTCTGTCCGACCCGTCTGGGTGCGAGTGAGGGGGGAAGGGGCAGCTTCCAGGAGCCTGCGCCACCTCCGATCATACCCCACCGTCTGATTGCCGCCTTTCTGTCAGTCTCCCGCATGGGGTGGGGTGTTGCAGTTGTGTGAGTGAGGGGGGCAGGTTTTTTTGAGCACCAGCCACCACTGCTTTTACCTCTTGGAAGCAAAACTCCTTGAACCACATCTCATTAGCCTGTAGCCAAATTTAACCCTTTGTCCACAAGTCACACTTTTTTATTGCTACAAAAGCCCTCACCCATTGACACTTCATACACTCTATTTTTATCTTCACTTCAATTTTCATTGCAGCCACAACTTCACCCTAGCCACATCGGCCATTGAACTGGGTCTGTGGCCACCTCACCACCTCACCACCTCTACCTCCTTTAGTAACATCTCCGTATATCATATCTAGTAGAAATCTAACACTCCCTCTCACTCAAAGCAGCAATAAAAAGAAGAGAAAAGTATGTGGATCAAATGGAAAACCTCTGCTCATCTCAATAAGGAGAAAATTGGTATTACTAATATTCTCCCACAGTGTATCACATTTTTGTGAATGAGTAATGTTGCAATTTTTAAGTAGCACCAGCAGCTGTTAGTTTTCACAATTTCAGAAGAAAGGCGCTCAGGGCAGTATCTGGTGGCTATGGAGGAGGCACTGCAGGAGATATTTTTACCAGAAGTAGCTTACCTGTAGGCAATGGATTACACACCACTATGCATCCGTAGATTCAATCCTTAAATTGTATGTTGCTCAGAGCACAGATCAATTTGGTTGAATTGGATTCTTCATAAGGACTGGTCCCTAATTGT
Source organism: Aquarana catesbeiana (assembly GCF_042186555.1). Classification (NCBI taxonomy): domain Eukaryota; kingdom Metazoa; phylum Chordata; class Amphibia; order Anura; family Ranidae; genus Aquarana; species Aquarana catesbeiana. The sequence goes on along the minus strand of NC_133334.1, from coordinate 220,611,828 downwards.
TTTAATCAAAAGTGGTTTATTGCTTTAATTATCCATTTTAATGAAATGCAGTTCATTTCTAAAATTTGTAATTGTTTCATTGAATATTATTCCTATATCAAACCATCGTGCCCATTCATTAGCAGGCTATAAAAAAAAAAATATATATATATATATATATATATATATATATATATATATATATTATATTTTTTTTTATACAGATGAACAAACTAGTGTATTGCGTCTTTCTGCAGTCATTGTAAATGTCACTAAAAATAAAGTGGCAGGCCATTGAAATAGTTCATTAATTGTAAAGTGGATTGTAAACAAGGACATAGTTGTTATAATTGGAGTTCCTTTATAACCACTTATGAGGAGGGGTGGGACTCATCCTGTCTGTTACAGCCAACTTCTACATCGTTGCTGTGTAGACCTAATCTTCCCAGAAATGTGGTACTTTGGGACTTCATTTCATAATTCCCATATGTTCATGGTCATGCAAAACACTGCTTCTCACACAGCCAAAAAAATGCTTTTCTTAAAAAAAAAAAAAAAAAAAAAAAAAAAAAGCTTTGAGGTTGGAAATCTGAGAGCAGCCATTGCCTGCTAGTTCTTCAAAATGCAGACTCCAAGATCATATTAGAGGCGAGTACCAAACCTATGGTTAACTTTTAACCTTATATTTGGTGCACTTCTGTTTGCTATACTGTACCCTACTGAGGACTTTTTTCAGGACCATTTAAAGCCTTTGACCCCTTACACACAGGGCGGGCTCTGTTGGCGTCCGCTGGTCCGTGTCTGCTCCACTTTTGCAGAGCGGACACAGACACAGCTCTCTCTCTCTATGGTTGGTCGGATGTAAATGGACCGCCTGTCCTTTTACACCTGACTGCCATCGAATGGACACATGTCCATTGACATTCGCTGCTCCATAGAGGAGACTGGAGGGTCCGGTTGAGTCTGCCTGAAAAACGACACCCTTATGCCGCGGACACACGATCGGACTTTCCGGCAGATAAGATCCGACAGAATCATTCCATAGGATATTGCGATCATATGTGGGCTTCATCTGACTTTTTATCTTTCGAAAATTCTGACGGACCTAGAAATAGAACATGTTTTAAATCTTTCCAACGGAATCCACTCCTATCGGGAAAACCGTTCGTCTGTATGCTATTACGATAGACCAAAAACGACGCAAGGGCAGCTATTGGCTACTGGCTATTGAACTTCTTTTTCTAGTCTCATCGTACGTCATCGCGTTCTAAACGATCGTACTTTCGGTACGATCGGAACACTTTTTTTTTTTTTGTACTAGGGGTCAGTGTTCAGCCAACCTATTTCCTCTTGGAACCCCTAATACAGTTATGTGCATGTCGGGTGCCACAACATTTTGCTTCCTAATGCCTTCTTTCAGATCAGTGACATGTTGGGTAGAAAAGCCAGGATCATTGCCATGAAACTTGAAACTTAAAAAAAAATCAGCAGTAGACGCTACGTCATTTCTATCCTCAAAGGTTCTGATTTTAAAAGATTCTACTACACGAAAAATGTTCACTTATTTTCTCCATGGCAGTTTTACCACTGGGTGGGTGATGATCTTTCAATAATAGTTGGAGCCTTTTGGTAGGTTATACCCCAAGGATAGATTATGCGGTTTTCTTTCCTGCAGTCAGTGTTGATGGGGGGGAATCCCTTCCGCGGAGCTATTGTGTTCTCCTGGTCGGAGCCGATGGCAAAAATTGTATGCTAGAAATCTGACGATGGGTCGACTTTGGTACAATCAGCCTTGCCTTAGCTGGATCAAATCTCGACCGGTCCTTGCTGAACTGGCTGAGATTTGAACCATCTATGGCCGGCTTTATGTAAATGAGATGAGAAAAGCGCACTGCATACGTATTTAAGAAAAATCATTTTATTTAAGTGACTGAAAGAAAATGTGTACCTTTTTACTGATGATGTGTGTACCTTTTTTTTAAAATGAATTAGATCTAAAAGCAATGTGAGGTTTGTGAACAGGGATAACTACTTACAATTGCATTATATATTTTAGGCTAAAACTTTAGGCAAAGGTGTGTTTGTTTTGTTTTTTTTTTTTTTTTCCATTTTGGATAGAGTGGGTTATAACTCCTGTAAGGTTTATTTTTTCCATCAATGCCCCATTGGTGAGATTTCCCTTCACTTCCTACCCCATAGCCAAAACAGGAAGTGAAAACAAATCCCTGCAAATTAACCACTTCATCCTCAAAGATTTGGCCGTTAAATGACCAGGCCATTTTTTGCGATACGGCACTGCGTCGCTTTAACTGACAATTGCGTGGCCGTGCGACGCTGTACCCAAACAAAATTGATGCCCTTTTTTTTTCCCCACAAATAGCGCTTTCTTTTGGTGGTATTTGATCACCTCTGCGGTTATTATTTTTTGCGCTATAAACAAGAGAAGAGCGTCAATTTTGAAGAAAACACAATATCTTTTTTACTTTTTGCTATAATAAATATCCCAATTTTTTTTCCTCAGTTTAGGCCGATATGTATTCTTCTACATATTTTTTGTAAAAAAAATCGCAATAAGTGTAAATTAATTGGTTTGCGCAAAAGTTATAGCGTCTACAAAATAGGGGATAGATTTATGGCATTTTTATTATTATTATTATTATTTTTTTTTTACTAGTAATGGCAGCAATCTTCTATTTTTATTGGGACTGCGATATTGCGGTGGACAAATTGGACACTTTTGACACATTTTTGAGACCATTGACAATTATACAGCGATCAGTGCTATAAAAATGCACTGGTTACTGTATAAATGTCACTGGCAGGGAAGGGGTTATAACTAGGGGGTGATCAAGGGGTTAACTGTTTTTTCCCTAGGTGTGTTCTAACTGTAGGGGGGATGGGACTGACTAGGGGAGGAGAGAGATTGGTGTTCATACTTTGTATGAACACACGATCTCTCTCCTCCCCTGAGAGAACCAGAATTTGTGTATTTTTATACACACAGATCCCGGTTCTCACTCTGTCACGAGCGATTGCGGGTGCCTCCTACAGCGTCTTAAATGGCAGATATACAGCTACGGCGGCTCGCCCAAGGGAGCCATTCTGCCACAGTATAACTGCAGTGGCTGGTCGGGTATGGAACCGGTTAAAAGAATTTCTTGGGGACCCCCAGATCAACAAAACTAGTGGCCCTTATTGGAAGATTTCTCCTCTCTTACTTTTCTGGGGGGCAACCCAAACTTTGGGATTTTCTTCTTTTACTTTCAGTGATAATAGTAAACGGGACAAAAATAAAGAGGGTGATTCTCCCTAACGGGGACACAGACCGCAATAAAAACTGACAGGGAGTCTAATCCCTCTCCACTCTATTCAAAACAAAAAAAAAACTAAAAAAGTTTTGCCTTTAGCTATACTTTAATACATTTTAGATATAAATGTGAGACCTCTTTCATAATTTATAACTTCTACTGCAAACACATCATGCAAATGCTTACACACCTGTAAGTCTTCATGCACACTGGGCATTTTTACAGCTGCTGCTTTGGGCACCAGGCATTTTTTTTTTTTTTTTCCTACAGCCAGTAAACTCCTCATGTTATCCTATGGGGTTGATTTACTAAAATTGGACAGTTTAAAACCTGGTGAAGCTCTGCATAGAAACCAGTCAGCTTCCAGGGTTTTTTGTCAAACTTATTTGAACAAACTGAAGTTAGAAGCTGATTGGCTACCATGCACTGTTGCACCAGATTTTGCACTCTCGAGTTTTAGTAAATGAACTTCTTTGTGTCCATGCACACATAGGTTTTTATCAGTGGAGCATTTTCAGGCTGGAAAAAAAACCCCAGAACTACTGCATTTGAAGAGGAGTTTTTTTTAGCTGTAAAAATGCTTGAACGGTGGGAAAAAAAAGCAGCAAAACTCGGCTATCTATGGTTTGTGGGCATCAAGCAAAGTATAGTTTTGTTAAAATGCAGAACAAATTGCATTTTTAATGCAGCGTTCTACAGCTAACGCTACCGGAATGTTTATCGCATCCAGTGTGCATGAGAGGCGCAGGAACGCTTCTTCTAGCTTATAAACCATGTTCTTCCGTTGGTGCAGTGAGATGAAAGTCATAGGGCCATATGTCCAGTAACTTTTATGGTCTCTGCTAACCTTGTTGCTGTTTTGGTGGTCTGAGGTGTACAAGATTGTCCACATTCCTCAAAATGTCAAGACTCCTGAATGAATATACTACTGCATTTAAGGCATTAGTGATGTTTATAAGGACATCCATTTACAATGCTAAATCTTTAAAACCTTTGCCCCTGGACGTGGATAGTTGGCAACTATGAGGCTCCTGTTTGTTCAGTAGATCTGTAGAGGAGAGGATTGGGTTTTCTCAGCTAAGCACATCCTCTTGCGTTCATGCCTGGATTAGGGGCAGGTGGATTCCAGGAAGTAAGTGCTACATGAATCATCTGCCCTTAATCAAGATTGCCATGACCACAGGGGTGTTTTTCAAAGCGATTTCTCAGTAACATAATACATAGAGACATGGATGGATGAGTTTGCTTTGAATATTAAAAAATAATTAAATAATGTTTTTGGTTTGTGGCACTCAAATGTATTGTAGTTCCGCTCTAATAATTGGAATCTATGAGCAAGAACGCTTTATTGGACAAGGCCATATGTGAGCTGCACACTGTGATTGTTGTGAACATGTATGTAAAACTGTAATCTGTGTGAGTATCAACACAGGGGGACCTGACCTCTGTACAATGGGGCCACCAGATATCGGACTAGGCAACATGGCGACTTTATTCTTTTCTTTTTTTTTTCTTTTTCTTTTTCTTTTTCTTTTTTTTTTTTTTTTTTAAGGTTTTATAATCTATATTCATCCTGGTCATTTGTAGGGAACTGCTTCCAAATAATTTAATCCTGCACAACCCTCCTGAAATAGTTTTTACAGAATAAAAGCTACATTGTAGCTAGCCAAATACAACCAACGGGATTAACAATTAAAATGTGAATTTTATTTGAGATTTGAACATTCTATTCACTAATTGTCAAACTACTACTATCGCTGTCTAAAATCGGACTTCATTTTTGCTCTTGTAAACCTGTATCTGAGGTGGACTTATTTTCTCAAGTCTCTACAAAAGCTTTCAAATGTAAAGAACATTTTTGTGTTTGGTTTACATTTTAACTAATATATGTCATTTATAGTACATGTATAGGTCGTGAGAACGATGTTTTTGTAGAGTGGACTGTCCCATTCTATGCCAGTTTACATATAACAGACTTTGCCCTTTGTGCATTAATAAATGGATGTAACAGAGTCAAGGGCAAGCTACAAATCAAATGAACATTTTTCTCATAAGCTGTACCATTTTCAATTTAGAAAACAGAGGAATAGGGGTCTAACGAAATACAATTTTTGGACAATTTTCTAAGCTAATTAAAGGTCCTAGTTGTCTTATTGTGCAAAACACCAAAATCACTAGAACAAAAATGGTTTAAATGTTCATGTAATGTTGAAGGACCACTTGTGCCCCGATGATTGAAATTAAATTGCATTTTGTGATTTCAATATTATACTCCTTTTAAGCCGCATTCACATCTTTGCATAGTGTGTAGTTGCATTCCCACTGTGTTTTTCACAGATTCCGTGTGTCACATATAGGGAAGTTCATTCACTTTAATGAGCTGACCTACGGATGACAAACATGCTAAAGAAGCTACGGAACCTTTTTGGGTGTGGAGCATTATGCGTTTTGGCACGTTTGTATTGTGACAAAACACGCATTCACTAAGTGCGTTTGGTGTGCCATTAACAATTAATGGCACCGCAAGCATGACGCATGTTTGCAGTGTATTTCTGAAACACGCGGCAAAACTGCGCATTTCCTGTGTGTTTTTGTCGCACATTCAGGAAACTTAAAGTATGAATGGAGCCACAAAATTGGTTCCCAGGGCTACCAAAATCGCATGCCCACTGTAGAAAGCCTATTGCTCCACACTAGGTCAACCGTCCACTGCAATAGCGTGTTTTCTGAATATGAAAGTCCTGAAACAGGTTTGATTTGAGTGGAATTCATGCATTCTTCATGTAGGCCTTTGTTTGCCATTTTTAGTTGACTATCCAGCGACCTTTTGGTACATAAATCTTAAGATAATTTTGATTTATCATCTGCTGGTAGAAGCCATGTCAATAATCCAGCTGTCAGATATTGCCCTAAATATCAAATGTACAGTGAAGTATTCATACCCCTTGAAATTTTATACATTTTGTCATGTTAAATCCAGAAATGTAAATGTATTTTATTAGGATTTTATGTGATGGACCAACACAAAGTGGCACATAATTGTGAAGTGGAAGGAATAAGATAAATGGTTTTCAATTTTTTTTTCAAATAAATATTTGAAAAGTGTGGCGTGCATTTTTTATTCAGACCCCTTTACTCTGATACCCCTAACTAAAATCTAGTGGCACCAATTGCCTTCAGAAATCATCTAATTAGTAAATAGAGTCCACTTGTGTGTAATTTAATCTCAGTATAAATACAGCTGTTCGGTGAAGCCCTCAGAGGTTTGTTAGAGAACCTTAGTGAACAAACAGCATCATGAAGGCCAAGGAACACACCAGACAAGTCAGGGATAAAGTTGTGGAGATGTTTAAAGTAGGGTTAAGTTGTAAAAAAATATCCCAAGCTTTGAACATCTCACGAAGCTCTGTTCAATCCATCATCCGAAAATGGAGAGTGTGGCACAACTGCAAACCTGCCAAGACATGGCCGTCTACCTAAACTGACAGGCAGGGCAAGGAGAGCATTAATCTGAGAAGCAGCCAAGAGGTCCATGGTAACTCTGGAGGAGCTGCAGAGATCCACAGTTCAGGTGGGAGAATCTGTCCACAGGACAAATTCACATACTCCACAAATCTGGCCTTTATGGAAGAGTGACAAGAAGAAAGCCATTGTTGAAAGAAAGCCATAAGAAGTCCTGTTTGCAGTTTGCGAGAAGCCATGTGGGGGACACAGCAAACATGTGGAAGAAGGTGCTCTGGTCAGGTGAGATCAAAATTGATCTTTTTGGCCTAAAAGCAGAATGTTGTGTGGCAAAAAACTAACACTGCACATCACCCTAAACACACCATCCCCACCGTGAAACATGGTGGTGACAACATCATGTTGTGGGGATGCTTTTCTTCAGTAGGGACAGGAAAGCTGGTCAGAGTTGATAAGAAGGTGGATGGGGCCAAATATAGGGCAATCTTAGAGGAACAATGTTGCAAGAATGTACATTGTTTTCAGTGGATTGAGAGAACGAGGATATAGCTTATATCTAATAGAGGCGGAAGATTGGCAGAAAATAGAGAACGTGGTGATCTGATTGGGAATTCCTCTTCTGTCAGTAAAAAGGCACGGACGGTCCAGAGGGAGGGGAGGTGTTCACTTTGTGACCACTTACACCAATATAACCAGATTGTTTCTATCATAAAACACTGCCTTCCTGTCTCTTATATGCAGACAAAACTTTGCATCATATTTTAAGACAGTGGTGCAGTTTTTCTAGTAAGAAAGCTCCTAATTTGGGTACTATACCTTCGCCTTCTCTATTTCGTTCCACTTCCCCTTCCAGTTCCTAGTTGGGGACAGTGGGCTCCTATCCCTGTGGTTATAATACCTGTAAACAGTGTAGAAGACATAGAAAAAAAAGCAAGTCTGTTATTTCTTTTTCAATAGCTTCATCTTTCTAACTAACTTTCCTCTGGTCTCTGCTCCCTTTTTTTTTTCTCTTCCTCTTCAGCCAGTCTAGACTGTATTTTGCACCACCATTTGGATATTAGAGGAGCTAGGGTATGTCCCATAGTTGTTGTAAGGAATCTATTTGGGACCCCTTTGTCCTTATGGTTTTAGCGCTCAATTTCTTTTTTTTCCTTTCTATGTATTGTTTATTCCTTCCTTGTGCGCTAACTTCTGTTACAACCTTAATGCTAGCCCCTGCGTGGGCGGATCTTTTGCTTATTAACCACTTTAAAACTATTGAAACAGAACCTTGAAAGAAGCAACAGCAAACTTGGCATGCTCCTTGCATTGCAGAAAACTTGTTTGGCTTTTTGAACCGCTTCTCTCTCCCCCAGTCTGAGCTGTGCTGTACAAGCAGTGTAAGAAATTGCACACGTTGAATTTAAAGATACATTTAATGACTTCATAGGTGAAAACTGCATTACATTTTGTCTAATTTATCCACCTGGAGTCCATCTTTAACACATTTTATTGTCATTATTGTGGTAATATGTGGAAGGGGGGTTCACTCACAGTTAGGTCTTTAGCAGTCATAACTCAATGGGCCAGTATCTTAATTCAGCTATTTTTGAAGCTTGTCTAACTGCTTGTTACGCTGTTTCCTGATGGCTTTCTGTCATCCATTGTTTTGTGAAATCGGACAGGTTTCTTGTGCTCCCACATTCTTCACTTCCCTTTGGACATGTTGCCTTCAATCAGACTGACCTAGAAAACTCAAGGACACATTGCTGACTACAGATTTATGTATTTGTTTCACCTGTGTCCTAGTCTAGGTCCGCAACGGTTTGCCGTGATTTGGTGTCGGAGGTACACGGTGTGTTTGGACATTGGACTGAAATCCTACTTAAGTAAATTGTTGTTCATTGTAATGATCTGTGCTGACATGACCTGCCTCATAGTTCCACTCTATCAATCCTCCGTTCTTTATTTTCTGTAATCCTACGGCTGGACTTGCCCCCAGTTGTATGGTATGCGTGGCCCTGTTTACCCATTGTTTGACTTAACAGTCTGTACATTCTTCTGAGCTCTTGTTGGCGTGTTGATGAATGAACATTCTGTTGCAGTTTTATATTTTGTTAAATGGATCAGGATATGAACTGGCTGTTAATATCAGTACGTGCTAGTAGCTTGTCTGTATTTGACCTTCGATATCAAACAGGGAGCTTTCCACACGACAGTAAAAATTCGTAGTATTTCTCGTATTCGTATTTCTGCCCACAAAAAACTGTCATTGCCGAGTTCTGAAAATTAAAATGCAGCATTGTATAGGAACCTTGCACACTATAGATTAAAATATAACGTTTTACACAGTGTGTTGTGTATTCACACAAGAGCACGAGTCCGCAGAACAAGTATAGTGTATGGCTATAGGACATACAGGTTCAAGGTCCACTACATTTCTGCAGAAGAACTTTATCTTTACAGGCACTTCTTCCTGCCGGTTGGAAGTGCTTAGTGTAAAATGTCATATTTGTGTGTCTATTACTAATCCTAACATCCAAGTAATGGAGAAGTACAAAGCAGACATATATTCACTGCAAGCCTGGGTGGAAATCATGCCTACCTCCATAGATGCAGTGAAGGAGTGAACTTGGCTACTCTAGGGCAGGGAATTGTTTATTTGGTAGATTTGGTAAAAATAAAAGGCAAAAGCCTAAAAACAAAAAAAAGAAACATGCAGCTACCACATCTAAGGATTGATAAGTGGCAATACAGTGAGGAGAGAAAAAAGTATTTGATACCCTGCTGATTTTTGTACGTTTGCCCACCAACAATGAGACGATTAGTCTATAATTTTAATGGTAGGTTTATTTTAACAGTGCGACAGAATAACAAAAAAAAATTCACAAAAACGCATTTCAAAAAAGTTATACATTTGCATTTTAATTAGTGAAATACATATTTGATCCCCTATCAGTCTACAATGTTTCTGGCTCCCAGGTGTCTTCTATACAGGTAACGAGCTGAGATTAGGAGCACTCTTAAAGGGAGTGCTCCTAATCTCAGCTTGTTATCTATCCACAGAAGCAATCATCCAGCTTCCAATCTCTCCACCATGGCCACGACCAAAGAGCTGTCCAAGGATGTCAGGGACAAGATTGTAGACCTACACAAGGCTGGAATGGGCTACAAGACCCCATCACCAAGCAGCTTGATGGGAGGGTGATAACAGTTGGTGCGAATATTCGAAAATGGAAGAAACATAAAATAACTGTCAATCTCCCTCGGTCTGGGGCTCCATGCAAGGTCGCACCTTGTGGAGTTTCAGTGATCATGAGAGTAGTGAGGTCGCAGCCCAGGACTACACGGGAGAATCTCATCAATGAACTCAAGGCAGCTGGGACCATAGTCGCCAAGAAAACAATTGATAACACGCTATGCCGTGAAGGACTGAAATTCTGCAGCACCCGCATGGACCCCCTGCTCATGAAATAACATGTACAGGCCTGTCTGAATCATTTAGATGTTCATTAGCAAACTTCAAAGGAGAACTGGGTGAACGTATTGTGGTCAGATGAGACCAAAATCAAGCTCTTTGGCATCAAATCAACTCACCATGTTTGAAGGAGGAGGAATGCTGCCTATGACCCCCAAGAACACCATCCCCACCGTCAAACATGGAGGTGGAAACATTATGCTTTGAGGGTGTTTTTCTGCTAAGGGGACAGGACAACTTCACCGTGTCAAAGGGACGATGGACGGGGCCATGCACTGTCAAATCTTGGATGAGAACCTCCTTCCCTTAGCCAGGTCATTGAAAATGGGTCGTGGATGGGTATTCCAGCATGACAATGACCCAAAACACCGGCCACAGCAACAAAGGAGTGATTCAAGAAGCACATTAACCACTTCCTGCCCGCTATATAAAGCAAAATGACGACTGGAAAGAGGTTGTATTATCCTGACTGGACATCATATGACGTTCAGCAGGTTAAGCCGCTAGCGATGCGATCGGTGGTGTGTCAGTCTGACACACTACATTTCCGATCTAGGTAAAGAGCCTATGACGTAGGCTCTTTACCATGTGATGAGCTGTGTCCAATCACAGCTCATCACATGGTAACCAGGAAGTGCCGTTTATCGGCTTTTCCTCTATTCACGCTGACAGGCGTGAGTAGAGGAGAGCTGATCGGCTGCTCTCCTGATAGGGGGGGTCCTGCGCTGATAATCAGCCCATTGATTATCAGTGAAGATCCATTGAGGATGCCTACTGGAGACCACCAGGGATGCCCACTAGAACACATAAGGGATGCCAATCATCAGTGCCCATTAGTGATGCCTGCCAGTGCCGCGCCGTCAGTGGCCATTAGTGCCGCCTATGAGTGCCCATCAGTGCTGCCTATCAGTTCTGCATATTGGTGCCTCATCAGTGCCAATCAGTACTGCCTCATCAGTGAAGGAGAAAACTTGCTTATTTACAAAGTTTTGTAACAGAAACAAAGAAAAACTTAAAAAAAAAAATTTGTAGCGCAAAAAAGAAAAACCCCAGTGGTGATCAAATAGAGGTTTTTTTTTTGTTTTTGTTTTTTGGTGTTATTTGTGGGGAAAAAAATGATAAAAATGTGTTTGGGTACAGTGTTGCATGGCAGTGCAATTGTCATTCAAAATATGACAGCGCTGAAAGCTGAAAATTGGACTGAGCAGAAAGGGGGTGCAAGTGCCCTGTATTGAAGTGGTTAAGGCCCTGGAGTGGTCTAGCCAGTCTCTGGACCTTAATTCCATAGAAAATATGTGGGGGGAGCTGAAGGTTCAAGTAACCCTACATCATCAGCCTCAAAACCTTAATGACTTTGAGAGGATCTGCAAAGAGGAGTGGGACTAAATCGCTCCTGTGATGTGTGCAAACCTGGTGGCCAACTACAAGAAAGGTCTGACCTCTGTGAATGCCAACAAGGGTTTTGCCACAAAGTACTAGGTCATGTTTTGGAAAGGGGTCAAATACTTTTTTCCCTCACTGTAAATAAAATGTTTGCTTTAGGTTTTAGATGCTCTATAAGTGTAAGTTCACGTCTAATGCATGCATATTGTAATACACAGTAACGCGTTCATGTTATTTCTATCTGTACCTTTATAGTGTGTTGGCAAAGTTGTCATTGGGACAGATGGTGAGGGAAAAGTCCCCAAATGAGGCCAAAGAAAGTGGGGGAAAAAGTGACAGGGGTTCCAACTGTTCTCTGCTTTACCTAAAATGTCAAAAGTTTTGCCAGGTTAAAGCTAAGCCCTAGTCTGGAACACAAAAATTCCTTTGCAGTTGGGTCCCCCTGCACTGCAAGGTTTAAATGCTTTTTATTTCTAGGGGGCAGAGGGACAGGCTCTGTTAGTGTACATTAGGGCTGCAACTAACGATTATTTTCATAATCGATTAGTTGGTCGATTATTGTTTCGATTAATCGATTAATCGGTTAATAACCTTAAAAAAAAATGGTGTATAATTTAGTTAATATGTAAAGTTTAAAAAAGGACATTTATTCCTAAATATCTCTATACGCAGGGGTAAATATAAAATAACCAACTATATGGTTAGGGAGTAAAATCTTTAATCCACTCTGAGAATAACAGACAGAAGAGATATATACTCTATATACTATTAGAGGTTGAATCTTGTAAATATCATCAGACTCAGATCAAATTTTTTTATTTAAAGAAAAAAAAAGTTCTAGACTGTTTTGCAGATTTTCAAACAGAACTGTAATATTACATGCTTTTCTGCAGCTTCTCCATTGAAGTATATTGAACCAAAAAAGCACCGTTTTGTATTGAAAAAGGTCCTTGACCCTTTCCAAATACACAGCATCTGAAAAAAGCATAGATGTGAACGTTAAATGAACTGTAGGGCATTTCTGCAAAATGCACCAAAAAAACACATGGGTGGAAACCAGGCCTAAGACATTTAGTAACATAATGGAGTTAAAAAAAAAAATTAGCCCTTCGTTTTTTTACTGTGCAACAGTGAAAGTAATGTTTATAGTAGAGATTATTTGCTCTTTTTTGTACTTTAAAGGGCTAATTTTAGCTTTTTTAACCCCATTATGTTACTGGCCGATTAATCGATTATGAAAATAGTAATCGATTAATTTTGTAATCGATTAGTTGTCGATTAATCGATTAGTTGTTTCAGCCCTAGTGTACATACAATGTAGGGCCGTTAACCTGGTCTGCTGGACCGGTTTCGTATCCGGTCTGCTGGATCGTGGAGTAAAGCCAGCCATAGACTAATCAAAATTTTCCCACTTGAGTCGGAACTGGCCAAATTATTACAATCTGTCTATGGGCAGGCTGGTTGTACTGAAGTTGATCAGCACAACCAGGCTGTCATTTTTTTTTTTCACCAGATATAGAGCTAGTAGCCAGCAGTAATCCTTTTTTTTTTTTTTCTGCCAGTGGGTAACGCTCCCTGCCAGCAGAACACAATAGCGCTGCATGAGGTAGGTATACTGCAACCTAGACATGATGAGCATTTAACCCTTGTGGGGGGCTGTGCAAGAGGGCCCCCCCTTTCCCCCAAGCCTGAATTTTTATGGTCTATCCTCAATTCAGTTACGAAAGTAATCATTAGAAGCAGTGTAAATCTAGTGTTGGGATTATAGAGGTATATAGCTGGGCATCCCCCATAGTTTGATATACACTGACCAAAAAGAAGTTTCCTTCATCCACTCTATGCAGTGCGGATTGCAGTCTCTTCCTCTGCGGCTATTGTATTTAGACAGTCAGCTCCACTGGATTGAATGAAAAATTTTCCAGCAGGCACTCTCAACAAAAGTCAATCAAATGAACAAAGTGAGGCTGGCAGGGCCAAGTACTGAATGAACTTGGACCAGAAGTAATTCACAAAGGTGTATGGCCAGTTTTGGCTCACTCATTTACTATAGAGCTCAGAAGCAGCTTGCTATGCCCCAAATGTGAAAAAGTATGGTAACTTCCAAGTGATTACTCATACTGTCTACAGTAGATGATTTGTTACCCCCTACACAAACATCACATGTATTACACTTTTGTCCTAAAATGGAGCTGTAACGTTTATTTGGTGGATTAGATCACATGAGAAACCCTGTGCAGATTATAACGTTCTTTATTATCGGCCCTTTCCCCAAGGGCTTTGGTTTAGAGTTTTCAGTGATTAAAAATGTGAGATAGTGTTATCGTAATGTAGAGAACAGCCATATCAATCGATCTGTATCAAAACAAAGGGTAGATTTCTACAGGAAATTTTTCTGAAGTCCTTGAGATACACTTCTAAGAATAATTCTGGACTAGTACAGTTTTTTTTTTTTTTATCTATACTGATAAACTGATATACCTTGGTGTTGTATGATGTCTGATGTGTATGTATACTTTGGTGACGGTAAACTTTTGTGTATGTTGTGTAATTTGTACGGTGACATTGCCTGTGTGCAGCTGGGTGTCTGTATATCTGTGTAACCAAATGACCAGCACATTTCTAGGATTTTTTTTTTTTTTTTTCAATGAAAAACCCAAATAAGGAAGTCATGAGAGAGAGGGGGAGCATGGGAAATGCAGAGGATAAGAAGAGGACAAGGGAGAGAAAACATGGATCAGAAAGGAAAGAAACACGATAAAACCAGGAATAACAATGCGTTTATACTAGGATGGTGAAATGTGACAGATCTGGATTAACAAAGAATGTCATGTTGGAGAAGGTCTGCTTCCATAAAAGCTGAATAAACAGTTTTGGAAGGGTATAATTAAAATCTGCAAGCAGTGATGTTGCAACAAGTTTTGATCACCATTAATGCAAACTCTGTTTGCATTAAACCTGTTAAACAAAAAACCTGTTTGTCTGTATGCTAGCCCGACGGACAAAAAAGGACGCAAGGGCAGCTATTGGCTACTGGCTATGAACGTCCTTATTCTAGTCCCTTCATACGTCATCACGTTCAAACCAACGGACTTTCGATTGGACTTTACTCTGTTCGTGTGTGGGCAAGTCCGGTCATCCGAAAGTCCGTTGGAAAGACTCTCGGACCATTGATGCTGAAAAGTCCGCTCGTGTGCATGCAGCATTAGGGCCCTTTCACACGAGCATTAAAGTGTTACTAAACCCACAACCGTAAAATCTGTCTGTATATGCAGAATGGCATGCTAGTTATACTCACTGTTGAACTTAAGGGGTTAAATGTGCCAAAATGCTCTTTGACACTATGTGGACAGATCCTTCCCTCCTGCACTGTCTGTCTTGGCAAGGCCATATAGTAGAGTAAGGGTAACCGTCCTGCACATGCTCAGTTTAGTCTCTATTGCTGGAGAGAACATTTCCTGTTTCAGTTGAACTGTTCAGGTCACATGATATTGACATTGCACATGTGGGTGTGTATAGAGGCTGTAGTAGAAATCTCCTCCTACCTGAAAACTCAGCAGTGGACAAACTGTGCAGTTTATCATGTGACTCTGGTATACAGATCAGCAAAAAAGTATATAGTGGCAGTATTTTAATGTAAAAAGAAGATTTATAAGCTATGGGCACTGTGGGGGTGCAGAGGAACTATTTTCATATCACTGGGTTTAGTAACACTTTAAGTCTAGATCCGATGTCTGTTTTTAGATGGCTCCAGTACTGGATGTCTATGGGTGGGCAGGCAAAAGTGAGGTACATCTGTTTACATCCACTTACATTTGAGTGAATGTATCTCTCTCTTTGGATGTTTTCTTCCAAGATGATACCTACATCTCTTGGCTGCACCAAGTTTTTATGCAGCTTCCAGATCGATCAATTCCTCAGCAAAGCCTTGGGGACTGTAGCGGGACCCCACCTGGTGTAAAATACAGAACCAGCCTATAACATGGAATTTGCACTGGATCCTGTCATAGGCCATTCCATTGGCATGTGGCTCTTGTACAGGATAATGCCATGTTTAAAGACTTGGTAGATCAAATTGGAGGCCCTCCCAAAGGTTTTGCCCTGGCATGCCCTGCCATGTGACCCATAAATAGGTGTATGGCAGACTTCCAGATTATTGCCATCTATGCTTCTATGAAGCATTTTTTGACCTGCAACCCTACCTCTCGTCTTAGATTCCTCTGTCGATCGTCAGCTGGATGATTTGCCTTTTTAGTCTTGCACTACTGTGTGGCTTGGCGGATACACTTTGCCAAGTTTCTAGAATAAGCCTTCATTCTCTACACATGCACAGGATTCTCTGGTTTAAATGCTGGTTAGCTGAACTCCCTTGAGTGGTTACCCTTTGAAGGGGAGCAGCTGTTTAGTCCCTCCTTGGATAAGGGATATGGGTACTGTCCTCCCCCAGAAGAAAAAGGCTTTTGACTCTGTAGGCCTACTACTCCTGATGTTAGGACTGGTTTTTATTGTCGCTCACTCTTTCAATGTTATGTCTCTCCCACTGTATCACCTTGAGATTTCAGTCTGGTCCTCTCGCCTCTTCTGAACCTATTAGGGATATTCCTTTGCCTGGCCATACCTGTAAGGTGGCTTTTTTGTCACTATCACCTCTGTTAGGTTAGTCTCTGAGTTCGCAGCCTCATCCACTTCTTAGTGGCAAGTGACAAGATTTCCTTGAGGCCTTAAATTGGGTATAGATGGAGTTTTATTGTGGAATTTTTTGTTCAACCAGCGATGCCTGCATCCACACAAGCGATATGGAAATCTCCCCTGCTGCGCTATTGTATTCTGACCCTGCTTAACCACTTGCCGACCGCCTCCTGTAGATATACGTCGGCAGAATGACACGGCTGCGCAAAGTAAGGTAACCGTACGTTACTTTGAATTTGCCCCTGCTGCGAGCTCCGTAAGTCAGGGCGCAGGTTCCGCGGACTCTATCGTTGCTGGAATACCCGTGATCGCCTCACAGAGAGGACGAACGGGGAGATGCTGATGTAAACAGTATCTCCCCGTTCTGCCTAGTGACCGTGTCACTAATCTATGCTCTCTGTCATCGGGAGCAGAGATCAGTGACGTGTCACACACAGCCCATCCCCCCTACAGTTAGAACACATCCCTAGTACTGACTTAAACCACCAAAAGAAAGCTCTATTTGTGGGGAAAAAAGGACGTCAATTTTGTTTGGGAGCCACGTCGCACGACCGCGCACTTGTCAGTTAAAGCGATGCAGTGCCGAATCGTAAAAAACGCACTGGTCAGGAAGGGGGTAAATCCTTCTGGGGCTGAAGTGGTTAAAGCAGAACTTCAATCATTTTTTTTCATCTTTCCATCTATTAAATCCTCTGTTGTTGTTGTTGTTGTTTTAACTTTGGATAGTAAAACTTTTTTTTTTCTGCCAGTAAATACCTTATACAGCCCACTTCCTGTTTCTTGTCTGGTCATTAGCCTAGGCTTATGACATCATGCACAGCTCTCTCGCTCACTCTTGTGAGAGCTTGCCAGGAAGGAAGGGGGGGTGAGTCATAAGAGGGCCAATGAGCTGCAGACCGGGAGGTTTGTGTCTGTGTAAATCCAGGAAGTGAACAGGCAGCAGCTTCAGCTGCTCACATTTAAGGCCTCATGTACACAAGACGCTGTTAAATTCGCGTTCAGAGGCAGTTGGACACTTTTTTCAACTGCCCCTGAACCCATTCAGTGTTATCCTATGTCTCGTTTTTTGGCGTTTTTAGGCAGTTGCGTTTAACCTCGTTTTTCCAGAAGCAAAAAAATGGGTTCAGACGCAAAATTTTTCCACGTTTCAGACTCTAAACGCCGGTACCGCGTTTAGCTGCGTTTGCGTTTTATAAGTGTTTTTAAAGGAACATTTTATGACCTGACTTTGGAGCCCCATATCTCTGGGCCACTTGGTGCTAGGAACCCAGTGGAACTAACACTATATCATGTCCAAATTTGGGGTTCCTAGCACCAAGTGGCCTTGAGATATGGGGCCCCAAAGTCGTCATAAAATGTAATTCTCTGCTGCAGAAGTGTTTGACATTTTGCGACCCGAATTTGGGCCCCGTATCTCGGGGCCACTTGGTGCTAGGAACCCCACATTTGGATATGTTGTAGTGCTAGTTCCACTTAGCACACCAAATTTGGGGTTCCTAGCACCAAGTGGCCCCGAGATACGGGGCCCCAAACTTGGGTCGCAAAATGTCATTCTCTGCTCTTCAGACGCTTCTAGATGCAAACGCAGCATGCAAACGCGGCAAAACGGGCGTTTCTAAATGCCGGTTTCAGCTTTTAAAAACATGTATTTAGCAGAGTTTGCACCGGCGTCTCGTGTGCATGAGGCCTAAAATGGTTGCAGCCAGACTCAGTGGAGGGAGATTTCTGCGGCATATTTGGCGAGTACACAGTATATCACAGTATATATAAAATATGCAAAGTGGTTGGAGGGAAGCTTCAGAATGGCAAAGATGTTTTTAGTACAAATTATGTGAGCAGACTGCAGTTCCTCTTTAAGGCCTCCTTCCTCCCAAATGTGGTCTGTGCCTTCTGCCTTAATCCGGATATGTCCTTCCATTGATATGTTCTGCTCTGCAGCATTCTCTCCACTGTTTGGATATGATTTGGGTGGTGAGAATTTACTTCTCTGCTACTGTCACGTTTAGGACAAGACCAGTTCACTTTTGTGCTTCTTGAAGGTTCCTGCAAGGGTCTCCCTACCGCTCACTTCACATCTTCAACCGACCCGGAGAGCAAGTCAATAAACTGGAAGCATTGCTTGTAATGATCAGGATGTCTATGGCTACCACACAGTGCTGAGTTCTGAGTGGTTGTCATGAGATTGTACTTGGTTATTAAACCGATTGGTTGTGGGAAATCTGCTGTTGATGTGTAACCTGTTTAGTACACAAAGTAACATATGGTAAATGGTTAAAAGGTTCTCCTTAAATTGCTGGTAACATAATTTTTCTAGCTTTTCCAAGGTCTAAACAACGCCCTTGTATACTCCTTTTTTTTTATTTATTATTTTTCTCTGGTAGACAGACATATCCTTCACTTGGGTACATAATAATCTGTCATTCTTCTCCAAAAGTGCCAACATTTCAAGTTCAGACATTTTCTTATTGTTCACACTAGTAGGTCACAGCCTAAAACATTTGAGATAAGGTTCTGGGTTGAATAGTGGGTATTTATCTAGCCACAGCTACTGGCAGGCCTATTGAAGGACTCTGCAGGCAGTCTCATTTATCATTTATGCTACTGTTTTTTGTTTTTTTTGGTCTTCTGGCCAAGCTAATCCATTGTACAGGCAGGTTTAATGGGGTCACTATGTGAAATAGTGTCTTTAAAATTGAACTCTAGGCACAAAAAAACGTAATTTAAATGTATTCCTTAATAGCCACAAAGGATAGAAGTACACTTGTAAAATTAGCGGTGACATTATCAATATACTGTACATAACCTGTGCAGAAAGCAGAACTGTGGGAGGGACCCGGTAGGCCCAGCCCACTACAAACTACCTACCTGTGTTGAGTAGCTATATGGCTGTACCATGATTTCCTCTTACCAAAGTTTGCTTCCTCTATAGTTCACTTGGCAAAGAATTTACAGAAAGGGGCTGGAGTCCATGTGTTTTTTTTTTTTTTTTAATCCACTTCTTCCCCTTTTAATGGTGGCAGTTTTTTTCCATTCTGTGTCAGTGTAAAAACAGAAGGAAATATGTAATTGATGGCATTATTAACATCAGTGTGGTGCCACGTGACGGCCATTTAGGGTAGTACAGGAAGATGTAGTGAGATGTGGATGAGCACTTGATGAAACAACATCAAACTGTTGTCTGGGGTTTTTGAACATGTACATTAGGAAAGCCACCCAAAACACTGGTCTGTCTGAGCTTGTGATCCAAAAATATAGAGGCATTAGTGTATTGCTGTCCGTCATTCTTCTTGACACCTGTTATAATGTGCTTGTTTCAGGACAACAGCTCACAAAAATAGTGAATAAGGCTACATGTACACTAAGCTACCCTGACTGCAGCTGCAGCCGTCAAAAAATGCAAGCCACGTTTTTTCCACAATTTTGCAGCGTTTTATGTCGCACAGTATGTGCACAGCGTTTTTTTTTTTTTTTTAAATAAAATATAATACCCAATTGTTTGGTAAAATACAAGATTACGTTATGCCAAGTAAATGGATACCTAACATGTCATGCTTTAAAATTGCACACACTCATTGAACTGCGCTATGGTACCTTAAAATCTCCATAGCAATGCTTTTATAAGCCTTTACCGGTTTCCCTGTTAGAGTTACACGGGGGGTCTGGTGCTAGAATTATTGCTCTAACTATGTTTGTGGTGATACCTCACATGTGTGCAAACGCAATATTTCCCACACACACATTAATGGAAATGGTTGTAATATGGCTGGGTGCTGTAATGACCACCGGCTGCAAACCGCAGACAATCTGAGTGGTGAAATGTCATCAGCACACCAAGGATTCCTCAGAAGGGTTCAACGTTTTACTCACAAGGTCACACTGTACACATACGGCAACGTTTCATAGCCATGCAGGGCCCCTTCATCAGGCAAGTTGCCCTGCGTGGCATGTGTGGTGCAAACACTGTTTACATATACGTGTGAGACCTACGTATGCGTTCGCCTTTGCGTGTGAGCACTAGGGCGCTATAAGTTTTTTTTTTTTTTTCTATTGTAACACATTTTATTTATTTTTGTTTAATTCAACTTTATTGCTATTATAGGGATGAACAACATCCTTTGTGATTGCACGGGCAGCGACAGGTCTTTAATGAGACATATGGGGTCTTTTAGACCCCCAGATCTGCCCTTTAAAACCGATCTCAGTTTTATCAGATGCTTCCACAGGCAGGTCCTCGGTCATTTCTATGGTAAGCTGGCAGAAACCCCCACCCTTCTGCCGCATGTAAAAGCAATCCAGCTGCTTTTTTGGCCACTAGGATTGCTTTTACATTGTACAGCATTTCCGGCAGAAAAAATGTGACCCTGGTCTCAACAGCAGCTACATTCTTGGCCCTGGTATAACTGCTTCTACCAGAGGATGTATGGGTTAAACCCAAAACCAAAAATGTAATACCGTATATACTCGAGTATAAGTCGTTCCGAGTATAAGTCGAGGCCCTAATTTACCACAAAAAAATGGGAAAAACTTATTGACCCGAGTATAAGACAAGGTTGAGAAATGCACAGCTACTGTAAGTGGAAAAAAGGGTCAGCAATGCCCATTTGCAGCCTCACTGTGCCCATTTGCAGCCAGAGGTCCTCCGAACTTCAAACTCGGTAGTTAAGGGTTTCTAGATGCCCCCTAGCTGCCGCCAAAATTTGGGGTCTCTGAACCCAAAGGGTCCCAAAATGACATTGCTGCAGATGAACACAGTTGACCTAATTTGGGGCCCCGTATCTTGGGGCCACTTGGTGCTAAGAACCCCAAATTTGGCATGCAAACCCAGTGGAACTAGCACCATAAAATATCCAAAGCTGGGGTTTCTAGCACCAAGTGGCCCCGAGATACAGTGCCCCAAAAATCGGTTCAGAAAATGTCAAACACTTTTTTCTGTAGCAGAGAATTACATTTTCCGAACCGGCTTTGGGGCACTTGGTGCTAGGAACTCCATCTTTGGATATATTATGGTACCAGTTCCACTGGGTTGGCACACCAAATTTGGGGTTCCTAGCACTAAGTGGCCCTGAGATACGGGGCCCCAAAATCTGTTCAGCAAATGTCAAGCACTTTTCTGCAGCAGAGAATGACATTTTCTGAACCGATTTTGGGGCCCCGTATCTCGGGGCCACTTAGTGCTAGGAACTCCATCTTTGGATATGTTGTGAGATACGGGGCCCCAAAGTCTGTTCGGAAAATAAAATTTTTTGCTGCAGAAAAGTGCTTGACTCGAGTTTAAGTCGAGGGGGGCACTTTCAGCACAAAAAAAATGTGCTGAAAAACTCGACTTATACTCGAGTATATACGGTATATTGCAGCATACCAATCATTAGATGTGGTGGCCACATTAGTTTTTCTTTTTTTAGCCTTTTTGGCCAGTAACACACTTCCTGTATTAGTGCCTCAACTCTGGATGAATGAGCACAAGGGGCAGGTTTGCACAGCAGCATTGTCAGTCTGGGGGTAGGAAAATGTTAAAGTACTAGCAGATTTAACAGTAACAAATTGAAGCTGAACTCCAGCTATTATTTTATCATCAGTTAAATACACAGCAAACTGTTTTTGAAAAAGGTTTTACATAAAGAAGTAAAAGCTGATCATTTTAAGCACCCCTGTCAGTGTTAAATGGTTTGTCTCATGCCTGTAACTGCAAGAGCTTTTCTGTTGAAAAATACTGGCTGGATCACCAGAAAATAGAAGAAAGAAAGCCTAAGATAGGAAACTAATAGAGCCATCACATCTAAGAATTGGTAAGCTGCAATATAATAAACCCCCTTTGGTTTTAACCCCTTCATGCCGAGCTAAGGATGGTCTCAGGCGTGTTTGCAGCCCGCCAGGAAGCTTACACTGTGCAGCGCTAATTGCAGGCAGTGAGATATTTCCTGATCCGCGGCTGCACAAATCAGGAAATGTCTCACTGCCTGTGATTAGCACTGCACAGTGTAAGCTTCCTGGCGGGCTCTGGGAAGGGGAGCTTCACACACGCCTGAGCCCATCCTTACGCTGACATAAGCAAAGATGTGGCACCACTGAACTGGGCATTTTTCCATGGGGCTGCATATTTGGGTATCTCCCTTTTTACTGGGAGTGTGTAGCTTGGTGAGACCGGGGTCTCACCAAGAGCCCCAAGAAAAGAAAAAGAAATGCATAGATCAAGGTTTGATATAGGTCAGTGCCGGGGTTAGTGTTTGGGTCAAGGTCAGGGTTTTTTTATTTTTTTTAAATTAGTGTCAGTGTGTTTTAGGTAGGATAAAAAAAGCAAAATGTGCAATACATGCGGTATTGCTGCAATCGTCCTGAGCAGAAGAATTCATTTTGGGTGGTTCTTCAGTGGTAGGTTTTGGTTGTAGCAAGAAATATACAGCTACATTTAGAAAAAAGAATTTTTTTTTTTTTTTTTTTTTTACTATTTTGGGTTTCCTTTGATAATAATATAAAAATAAAAAATCAGGAGATATCTATTAACATTTACCACCAAATGAAACCCCGATTTGTCCTGAAAAAAGCGCGGTATAATCCACCTGGATACACAAAGTAGTTGTGACGATATGTACGATTTTACTAACACATGTCAAAGTTGCAAAATTGTGCTTGGGCATTAAGTTTTGTTTTACCCTTAGGCGTGAAGGGGTTAATACTGCTTTAATTAGGCCTCAAACAGCTAGTAATTCTGGCTGTAACAATAGTACATTGCAGTAGAATACTTAATACATGGCAAGTGCAGTCATTAATCAGAGTGGCCTTCCCGGCTGTATTCCTTACAAGACAAATATTATTTTAAGGACTGTTTGCTTTCAGATTGCACAGTTTATTTTTAATTCCTTGATCATGCACATTTATGTTTTCAGTCATATAACATTACTATCTTTTGCTGTGTCATAAAAACTGAACATCTGTGATTTTACAGTAAGTATTGCACATTGTTGGTCTCCATCACTAAGACCCAAGAGATGTTTTTTTTATATATACCTATATTTGGAAAGTAATGGTACAGAAGTGCAATTAACTGAATTATAGAAATATATCATTTGTCCATAGATCAGTGTGTCCAAAAACCTTTTGGGTATATGGATGACTATTGTAGGATTAAATCTTCTTACAGCGGTCAGATGTATTGCACTGATATACTTTGCTTTTGATAACCTATGCCCAAGAATTTTTGATTGGCAGTGTTGCATTCTAGATGCTTTAGGCCACATGCACACTGTATTCTCTGACACCTTTTCTCCTACAGGAGTTTAGCAGCAGAAAAACGTGGTAAAAAGACACCTTTTTTGCATTCACATGCATTTTGTCAACACACATTCATGCATTTACCGTTCATGCAGTCTATTGCCCAATCTTTTGAGCTTTTTTTTTTTTTTTTTTTTTTTTCATGCTCAATCTCCCCCCCCCCCCCCCCCTTTTTGTTTTCTGCCTGTAAACTGTAAACTCCTATCATGTGCATGGACACACAGGCTAACATGGAGGGGTGTTTAGAGGCAGAGGGGAAAAAAAAAGCTTAAACATTTGTGAAATGTAAAAGCAGCATTTCTGAGCTCAAGTGTGCATGAGCCCTTACAGATGTATTCCACAATTATTTGCCTTCCTACAGAACTTTAAAGTCGAGCCATCGGTGACCCTGTTAACACAACCTGACTTTACAAAAGTAGATTGAAAAATCAGCTTTTATCGACGGAGGCGGGTGAAAAATTGATGGCAAAACAATGACTGGGTTCACTTAGATACAGTCATTGTTTGAGTATTTGGACAGGATACAATCGCCAGGTAATTAAGATTCCATTCCTTTAACCACATTGTTTAGCGTTGATGGAGTCAGATTTCTCTTTCATTTACGGCCTAAAGTGGTTGTAAAAGTTGAAGTTTTTTTTACCTTCGTGCATTCTATGCATGAAGTAAAAAAAAACCTTCTGTATGTTGTTCCCTCCACAGCCCCCCTAACACTCTCACCTGAGCCCCCTGTCAATCCAGTAATATGCACAGGAGCCTCGGCTGTCCCGTGTCCCTCTCTGTCCTCATTGGCTGAGACACAGCCAGTGAGCCAATGAGGAGAGAGCGGGGGGTGGGCCGAGGCATGGGTCTGTGTCCTTTGGACGCATAGAGTGGGGCTCTGGAGTGAGCAAGCACCAGTGCCCCCCTAGCAAGTGGATTGCTATTGGGGGCACTGGTCAAGGGGAGGAGCCAGGAGCGCCAGAGGGGAACCCGAGAAAAAGAGGATCGGGGCTGCTGTGTGCAAAGCCACTGCACAGAGCAGGTATTTATGACCTATTTTGTTTTTTGAAAAAAAAAACTCTTTAACCACTTCAATACAGGGCACTTTCCCCCCTTCCTGCCCAAGCCAATTTTTAGCTTTCAGCGCTGTCGCTGTTTAACTGCTTGCTGAGCGCCCCGCCGTCATTTGAAAACCGCAGAGGTGATCAAATACCACCAAAAGAAAGCTCTATTTGTGTGAAGAAAATGATGATAAAAAATTTGGGTACAGTGTAGCATGACCACGCAATTGTCATTCAAAGTGCGTCAGCGCTGAAAGCTGAAAAATGGCCTGGGCAGGAAGGGGGTTGTAAAGTGCCTGGTAGGCAAGTGGTTAAATGACAATTGCGCAGTCATGCTACACTGTACCCAAACAACATTTTTATTATTTTCTTCCCACAAATAGAGCTTTCTTTTGGTGGTATTTGATCACCTCTACGGTTTTTATTCTTTGCTAAACAAATAAAAAATTTTTGAAAGAAAAAGGTTTTCTTCATTACTGTTATAAAATTTTGTAAATAAGTATGTTTTCTTCTTCACTGATGGGCACTGATGAGGCTGCACTGCCGAGTACGGATGAGGTGGCACTGATGATGGGCACTGATATGCGACACTGGTGGGCACTGATATGCAGCACTGATGTGCACTCATAGGTGGCACAGATGGGTACTTATGGGTGGCACTGATAGGTGGCACTGATATGCAGCACTGGGCACTCATAGCTGGCACAGATGGGCACTGAAAGGCTACACTGATGGGTACTTATGGGTGGCACTGATAGAGGTCACTGATTGGCACCACTGATTAGGAAGCACTGGCAGGTATTGCTGATGGGCACTGATTGGCATCATGTGTGGGTACACATTGTCACCCATGACCACCAGGGATGCCACGCCTGGTGGTCATCAGTGGTGGCCATCCCTGGTGGTCCTGGTGGCATCCCTGGTGGTCCTGGGTGGACATCCGCGGGGGGCTACAGACCCCCCCCCCCTGTCCGGGGAGCAGCCCCCCATCAGACCCAAGTGAGGAAAAGCCAATTAAACCGCTCTTCCTATTTACATTGTGGGCATTGATGGGCAGCACTGATAGGCGGGACTGATAGCCAGCATGGACTGGCATCACTAATGGGCACTGATTAGTGGCACTTGTAGGCAGTGGTGGGCACTGATTGCTGGCACTGGTGGGCACTCATCGTTTGCACTGATTTGTGGCACTGGTGTCGCTATTGTAATCAGGGCACTGATGAGCAGTGACCTAATTACATGTGTAGATGTCTCCTGTGAGG
The DNA here is from genome assembly GCF_042186555.1 of Aquarana catesbeiana. Taxonomy (NCBI): domain Eukaryota; kingdom Metazoa; phylum Chordata; class Amphibia; order Anura; family Ranidae; genus Aquarana; species Aquarana catesbeiana. The sequence goes on along the minus strand of NC_133334.1, from coordinate 220,585,982 downwards.
AGATGCCACTGATGGGCTCTCCTCGCTGCACACTCTGTCAATGTGAGGCGAGGAGCGCCGATTACCGGCATCTCCGTGTTTACATGTGACCGGCTGTGATTGGACACAGCCGATCACATGGTTAACCGCTTCAGCCCCGGAAGAATTTACCCCCTTCCTGACCAGAGCACTTTTTGCGATTCGGCACTGCGTTGCTTTAACTGACAATTGCGCGGTCATGCGATGTTGTATCCAAACAAAATTGACGTCCTTTTTTTCCCCACAAATAGAGCTTTCTTTTGGTGGTGTTTGATTGCCTCTGCGTTTTTTTTTTGTTTTTTTGGGGGGGGGTTTTTGTGCTATAAACAAAAAAAGAGCAACAATTTTGAAAAAAAGCAATATTTTTTACTTTTTGCTATAATAAATATCCCCCAAAAATATATAAAAAAAATATTTTTTTTCTCAGCTTAGGCCCATATGTATTCTACATATTTTTGGTAAAAAAAATTGGCAATAAGCGTATATTGATTGGTTTGCGCAAAATTTATAGCGTCTACAAAATAGGGGATAGTGTTATGGCATTTTTAATTGTTTTTTTTTCTTATTAGTAATGGCGGCGATCTGCCATCAGGACTGCGACATTATGACGAACAGATCGGACACTTTTGACACTATTTTGCGACCATTGTCATTTATACAGCGATCAGTGCTATAAAAATGTATTGATTACTGTGTAAATGGCAGTGAAGGAGTTAACCACTAGAGGGCGGTGAAGGGGTTAAGTGTATCCCAGGGAGTGATTCTAACGGTGGGGGGGGGGGGGGGGGGGGGAGGCTACACCTCACATGACAGCGATCACTGCACTCGATGACAGAGAGCAGTGATGTCTGTCCTGTCACTAGGCAGAACGGGAAATGTTTAGTTTACAAAAGCATCTCCCCGTTCTACCTCTCCGTGACACGATCGCGGTCACCCAGCAGACATAGAGTCCGCATGTTCCGCGGTCACGGAGACCACGGTGGGTGCTCATGCTGCTGGCGGCGCGCACACACCCGCAGCACCGCTTCTTAAAGGGGACGTACCTGTATGCCCTTTTGCCCACCAGCGCCATTCTGCCAGCATAAATCGGCATGCGCTGGTTGGCAAGTGGTTAAAGAGCCGCGGCTCTTTACAGAGACCAGGGTCGCGCCATGTCCTAGCAACCGTCACGCGAGAGCGGCCACTCTGGGACGCCGCCATATGACGTCGTCCCAGAACGAGAGCCGCACCACCCTGCCGTCATTTGACGGTGGGCGGGCAGGAACTAGTTAAAGAGGTCCAATTGGTGCAACACTTCTTTGTCAAAATCTAACACAAAGGCATTAGTTAACTCCATACCATATAGTCAGTACTTAAGAGTTGGACAGAATTGTTCAGACAATAATATGTATAAAATTGAGGCTAACAAACTTCACAACAGGCTCCTACAGAGAGGTTACTCCCATGCCTCCCTTAAAAGAGCTTATAGAAGGGCCTCCTCACAAACGAGATAAAAGTTGCTTTATTCACCGAAAATCCAAAAGTGAAACTAACCCAATAAGGATTTTCATATCACCAAGTATACAAATCAACAAGATCAAATTAAAACTATTGTGGATAGGTACTGGCATGTGCTAGCTTTGGATTCCTCTCTGGGACAATTTGTTCCGGAGTTCCCACTTTTCACCTTTTTTAAAAGAGCAACATCTATCAAGGATAAATTAATGAGAAGTGAATTTAAAGAAGAGGCCTGCAATGACCCATGCAAATTTAAAGGGCACCTACATGTGTGGGTCATGCATGTATAGATACATGTATACTCAAAGAAATCCTGTTTTACCTAATGGTCAAGTTTTCCGACCAAATCATTTTGCAAACTGCAAAACCATTGGAGTTATCTACATGTTACTATGTGACTGTGGGTGCTTCTGTACTGGTAAAACCAAAGTTGAATTCTGGAGGAGAGCAGATAGACACATTAGGAGCATGTAGGTATGCAACCCTGGCCGACACATCAAGTTGGTCCATGGTGGTAAATTCCCAAAGATAAATTTCTCATCCTTGATCAGATACACCTGAATCCGAGTGGGGGGGACTGGAACAAAGTCCTCCTCCGAAATGGAGTTACAGTGGATACATTACATTTACTCGTTAACACATATACAATCATACACTGTTGTGTGCCTTCCTGGGGGGTCCCTGTGGGGGGTGGCAGCGGGATCGCCCGGCACGGAAAGCCACCTGGGTTTCATGCCTGTGGCAGCTTTGAGGCCACTCGTGATCCTTTTGGATCTTTCCATCTCAGTTGGTCTTCATCTTGCTACTCCAGTGGGAAGTTTGAGCCTGCTGGGTAGCATTCTGTGTCGGTGGGTTGGGGGAGGTCAGTCAGGATGGGAACACCTGCCTCTTCCTCCTACGACCCTACATAGCTGCTGCCTATCAGGCGGTGTCTGTGGATTGGTGGGGGAGGGATATTTAAGTGCACTGCATAGGAGATGAGTTTGAGAAACTATCCTGTGGTGACGCCGGTTGGAGGGATGCCCTCACACGCTTTTTTTCATCGCAACTAAGATAAAGTACAGCAATTATTATAGCATACTACAACTACAATTTTTGAAGGATTACATCCAGAAACACATATATATATTTGCTATGTTTCTTTTCAGTGCATACCACCATTACCTAATAAAGAACCATCACCTTCCTTTTCCCCTCTCTTCTCCCTCTGCAGGGAGATACAGGAAGGACATGGTGTTTTGATACTACATTATATAAATACTGGTATGCCTATGGTCTTCAAATGAGTTAGATACCATATCTCTTTTTAAGATCCATATTACCAAGATCTATTGATTGTTCCTATTTATGTTAGACATGTAATTAATTCTTGTAACACAACCCTGAAGAAGGAGTAATTTATGCTCTGAAACGTGTCGGGTGATGGAGGATCCAATTCAATTATTCTTTGGTGTATTTTCAGATGGAGTATTGCATATTCCATGTTCCAAATGTTTTGTATATTTAAATACTACATTACAATACTTTTTTCTGTTACATAGTTAGTGCCTTAAAAGTCCAGCAAGGGGAATGCTTTCCTGCCTTGGTAAAATCTAGGGGCCATTAAACTGTTTTCTAAGTGATCTTTTGAACGCTGGGCAAATATATTATGTAATCAGCTCAGTCCAGATACATGATGGGGGCCACTCCTTTTTCTTTTGCACGTATTCTACATCTTTTACTGGCAGTTTGCCTGTTGGATTATTGGCTAATGTGCTTTCCTTTTTATAGTCCAACTCCAGGTTGTACAGAACTCTTTGGAGCACTCTCCCAAATGTTATTTTCATTGCTAGCGTACATGTTGTTTTTCCTTAGGCAATTTTTAGGTCCTGTCCTTTGACCTCCCCGGTCCTCTTCCTGTCCTTGCTAAGGCAGCAGTGGGCAGGTCCTCTGAGCACAGAACAGTTCAAAGTGATGATGGTGCTCTGCTCCCTGCATTTATGAGCCCAGGGCAACACTATTGCACGCCCCCAAGAGGCATGTTCTTGACTTGGCACCCTAGACTCGCAAAAAGTGGGTAACATTACTTGGGGAGTTATTCAACCTGGAAAGGCACTGGTGAAAGACAAGAAGTGCAATGTGGAAACCTGGAGAGGGCCAGTACTGCTTTGGGCCTTTTTTTCCTTTGTTCCTTATAAGTTTGTGGTGTAAAAAAAAAAAAAGGGGGGGGGTTAATCTAGCCAGGGACCATCTATGTGATAACAATGAGTTTTACCAATAGCCGATATCTTATTCATGCCAGCCATGTAGGCTGGACCTAGATTATGCAATTGTCTTGTCTTTCCTTCAACCATGCCGGCAGTGATTGTACGAAAAAAAACCCAACAGGCTTGTTGTACTGAAGTCGATTGATAGATCAACTTCAGTGCAGTTGGCCTGCACATAGAGTGAAATTCGGCTGGTTCCTGCTGAACCACATGAATTTTAATCAGTCTATGATGAGTTTAAGTCAGGTTGATCTGCTGGTATCTGAGAGCCTTAAAGGTTAAATCATTTGCATTACTGGTTATGGCTGTAGTAGTGGAAGAATTATTAGAGATTGTACAGGTTTGTGCTTGGCTCCAGCAGGAGATGGTTGCCAGTGTGTTCTTTGCACTGTGAACTGCCGTGAATGGCAGAATGTTAATTACATTATAGGATTATCTGCCACTGATCAGTACTCAGGCTAATTGGATTAAGCCAGCACACGGCATTGCACTAACATGCAGAGTCCTCAACCTTTTCTACCCACACACAGTGCTCGTTAATTACACAGTTCTTTTTCTTCACTTAAATACAGTTTCATGAAGGTGATTGTCCCTTATTTTGTCATTGTAAAAAAAATTTTTTTTACATTTTTTTTTTTTACCCAAATTAAATTTTTTACCTGATAATTTCAAAAGAGAAGTATGGCTAAAGCTTTTTTGGTCATACTTCTCTCGTGGGTCACGGGAGTGCACTTACTGACCCAGAATCAACCGTCAGAGGGCAAAAGCCCGTTGTCTGATATCACAGAGCTGTTCCAGGCTGTGGAAGGATCCCAACCATATTGGATCCACACAGATGCCTGATTGACAGCTGCTCTGGCTGTCTGCGCATCAGATGCTGCAGCATAAAGGGGTCTTAATCTTTTGTTTTTTTAGTAATCGCATATATCTTAATATTTTTGGGCACTTTCAGATTGCAGAAGGCACTCATTTTACTGTGGTGGTGCTTGAGTGTTTTTCAGCTGATTCCTGCCCCCATCTGATAACTGTCTGTCTGTGGTCTTCCTGGTACATAGAGCTCAAAGAAGTTCTGTGTTTAAACACACAGGTTCATTTTTAGGCCCCTTTCACACATGCGGACATTATGTCCGTATTTCATCCATCCGTTTTCGGATGAAATACGGACATACATGCATCCCTATGGGATAGCGGGTGTCAGCGGATGTACATCCGCTAACACCCGATGTTGTCCGGCTCCGCTCTCGTCCGATTCTGCGGACGGAAGAAAATCCTATTTTTCTATCCGTCTGCAGAGCGGATCGGAGGAACACGGACAGACGGTCCGTGTTCCTCCGATCCCCCATAGGGGAGAGCGGAGATCTGACAGGGCGGTCCCTGCACAGTGTGCGGGTCCCGCCCTGTCATCTGCCTGCTCAGCTGGGGAAAACGGAGCGATCCCCGCTGAGCAGCGGATAAACACGGGGCGGATCAACACGGATCCGTCCCGTGTGAAAGGGGCCTAAAACATCAGCATTGTAATTGCAATAAAAGCAGCTGTTATTTTTGATCCAATATAAGCTTACTACTTGAAAAATTGCCTTTCATGTTGTTATAGCTGCTGCCTGTCTGCTGGTCCTCTGTTTCCACAATGTCCTGGATTCCCTGCATGCTTAGCAACATCAGTTTAAGGGCCACATATCCTATGTTACTATACTGTCTGCAAACTATGATACCTGTAATGACTCCGCCTCCTAAAAGTCCTCCTCTCGGCACCTCTGTATTTCAGAAGGCAGGCTCTGTGAATTCTTTGACACATCAGTGCTTATTAAAAGGATGTAGCAAATGTGCGCCAAGTAAATGTGCGTGGATCTTCAAGATCATTCAGATGAATGTGGTTGGAAACCCTGTTACACCACTTGTACCTACAGGTAAGCCTATAATAAGGCTTACCTGTAGGTACTGGAAATATCTCCTAAACCTGCATGGTTAAGGAGATATTTACCATATAGGCTTGTGCCGACGTCATGCGCATTGAAGAAACGGCTCGCTCGTTCCATTTCTTCAGCAACGTGCCCTGGCCGGCTGCTCCCGCGCCAATTACATTGCCGGAGCCCGCGAACCCGGAAATAACTCCGGGAGACATGTCGCCGATCACAGTGGTGTGCAGGGCCCCTGCAGCAGCTTCGATCTAAGGTAAGTATTTCAGAATATACTAGCTCATCATACCTTTTGTCTTACAGGGGTTTATTTATTTCGGTTTTACAACCACTTTATGACCCCTTTCACACCGAGCCGCCTATAGCGTTGGCGGTGAAACGGCGCTATTTATAGCGGCGTTTTACCGTCGGATTTGCGGCGCATTTCGGCCGCTAGCGGGGCGCTTTCACCCCCACTAGCGGCCGAGAAAGGGTTAAAAACGCCCACAATGCGCCGCAATAGCGGTGTTTTGCCGGCGGTATCCCAGCGCTGCCCCATTGATTTCAATGGGGAGCAGCGGTGGAGGAGCGGTAAACACACCACTCCTTCACCGCTCCAAAGAAGCTGCGGACAGGACTTTTCCTGACGTCCTGCCAGCGCAGCTGCAGCTGTTTGAGGGCGGATTGCAGGCGCTATTTTTAACTCTATAGCGCCTGCAAAACGCCCTCGGTGTGAAAGGGGTCTTTAAAGGGGTTGTAAAGGTAAAAAATTTTTCACCTTAATGCATTCTATGCATTAAGGTGAAAAAACTTCCGACAATACCGCCGCCCCCAGCCCCCCGTTTTACTTACCTGACACCTTGAAAGTCAGCCGCTCGCTCCTGACATCCATTTCGCTGCTCAGCCTGGCCGCTGATTGGCTACAGTGGATGGATTGAAAGCAGCGCAGCCATTGGCTCGCGCTGCTGTCAATCACATCCAATGACGCGGCGCGCCGGGGGGCGGGGCCGAGTGATACAGTGAGCGGCTATAGCCGCCGGCTGTATCACGGGAGCGCGCCCGCAAGAACTAACCACCATGCGAGGGAACTCGCATTAAGGTGGTTAGTTCTTGTGGGGAGGAGCTGAAACAGCCGCCGAGGGACCCCAGAAGACCAGGTTTGGGGCCACTCTGTGCAGAACGAGCTGCACAGTGAAGGGAAGTATAACGTGTTTGTTATTTTATTTTTATTTTTTTTTTAATTACCTTTACAGCCCCTTTAAGTAGTAAGCTATAAATAAAGTATCTATAGTCAAAATTTTAAATCATATTTTACATTTTCACACTGCATTTTAACATGTAGGTCACTTTTGCAGTCAAATGTGAGAAAACTCCTGTGTTCCTATTCATAAATTTTATATATATATATATATATATATATATATATATATATATATATATATATAAATTAATCTTTATAGTGTTTTTTTTTTTTTTAGTTTTTTGGGAAAAGAGAAAGTAAATACGTAAGCAGCAATGTTTAAATATTTTTTGTTCAAATTTACTTTTATTCAGAAAACACAGTAATTACAACCAATGAAATAAATCTGTTCAACTATGGCAGTTATAAATAACGGTATATATCATATGAACAGTAGTGTTTAGCAAGAATGAACTGATTATCACAACGCAAGTGAGATAAGAGAAAAGGGATGTTGCGAAACATTGATTGTTGTCTTTGATTCCAGATTTATTTTAACTAGGCAGAGAAGGTAGAATGGGCTAAAACAACAAATGTAAGAAAAGGAGCGTATTACAGCAGAAGAGCGAAACATAGGGATAGAAAAGAAAATCGGAGAAAACAGGGTATAGAAAGAAATGGGAAGGAGTGGGCCTCTCCGTGTCACTTAGTTACATAGTCGGTAATATTGAAAGAAGACACCAGTCCATCCAGTTCAACCTGTGGTGTGTGTGCATGTGTTTATGTCAATAGTATATCCCTGTATGTTGCAATCGTTTAGATGCCCATCCAGTAGTTTTTTTAAACTATCGACGCTCCCTGCTGATAACACTGCTAGTGGAAGAGAATTCCACATCCTTACTGCTCTGACAGTAAAGAACCCTTTACGCAGATTACGGTTAAACCGCTTCACTTCCAATATCTGTGAATAGCCACATGTCTTTTTAAACTCCTTTTCATTGAAAAGTTTTTTTCTCTATGCTAGGGTCACCAGTCAGGTATTTGTATATCACTATTATATTCCCTCTCAAGCGTCTTTTCTCCCACAGAGAATAAGTTCAATGCTTGTAGTCTTTTTCCCAATAGCTGAGATCATCCAGTCCCTTTATTAGCTTTGTTGCCCTTCTCTGAACTCCTTCCAATTCCAGCACATCCTTCTTGAGGACTGGAGCCCAGAACTGGATGGGATGGACCAGAGTCTTGTAGAGTGGTAGAATTACCGTTTTTATCTCTGGAGTGAATGCTCTTTTTAATGCATGCTAATATTCTGTTGGCTTTACGTACAGCAGCTTGGCATTGCATGCTGTTGCTGAGCCTATCATCTACTAGGACCCCCAGGTCCCTTTCCTATCCTGGATCCCCCCAGAGCCCCCCCCCCCCCCCGAGAGTAACTTGTGTTCCTATTTTTAACACCCAAATGCATTACCTTACATTTTTCAACATTAAACCTAATTTTCCATGTAGTTGCCCACCCTATTATTTTTTTTTAGGTCTTCTTGTAAGGTTTTCACATCCTGCACAGAAGTTATTGCCCTGCTTAGCTTTGTGTTATAGGCAAATATTGAGATTGAACTGATAATACCATCCTCTATATTGTTTATGAATGAATTAAACAGAATTGGTCCCAGAACTAGGGTGGATTTGATTTAAATAAAGTTGATTTAAGATTGATATCATGCATTAAATCACTAGTAAAAAGGCTTGTTTTAAATCATAATTTTTAAAGCGCATATGTCTTCTCTGACCTGCTGTTGACTCACCGACAGTCCCATTCACTTTAATGGGACGACTGATGATGCGGCAGTGACACAACAGGGACGTGGTGGCAGCAGGTGAGTGGCCTGCAAACAGGAGCTGCCATGATGGATCTGAAATGACAGGTGCTCTTTAAATGTAAGGACTTATTCTTGCTGGTAGTTAGAACCTTTCATAATTGCAAACAAAATGAAGGCTTCCTATTTAGGATAATAAGCTGTCAGGTTAGTAAAACAGCGATATCGGAACCAATTTAATCATAAAGTTTGTAGTGTACATAGATTTGCAAAACATTAGGATAAAGGCATATTCCTGAACTTTGTTTTATCTCATGGTTACTGTGAAATTGTGTGAATGCATCAGTGCAGTGTATGTTATCTCAGCTTGCAGAGCTTGGATTCATTGACTGAGTTTACCAAAAATGTTAATATTGCAGAATATACAGCCTCATGCTACATATCTAAGCTCCATTTAATGCTGAATAAACTAAATTATTAAAGTATCTTAAATAGAAATCTTTAGTTTTTTTTACTCCAAAAGCCTTTCCTTAAAATAAATTTAATACAAATCAAAAAAATCAATTTAAATCAAAAAAATCTGTTTTTTTTTTTTTTAATTAAAAAAAAAAATCATTGATTTTTATCCACCCTGCCCAGAACAGATCCTTGGGGGACCCCACTTACCACACCGGGCCATTCCAAGTATTCGCACAAGCATGGCACAATTACCATAACCATAAGTGGCATGTCAACTAAAAAGGCCTCAATGCAGCTTGACAAACTTTCAAAATATCAACAAAGTTGCATCGGTAGTTTAGGCATCTGCAGTATTTTCTTCTGTACGTAGCGGAGTCAGAAAATCCTTGCATGTTTGAGATTCCTTGTAAAACATCCATGCTGACCAAATGTTAGAGAACTATTTTTCATTGGCATTCCTTTCATCGACCACCAGCCTTTCCATATGCATGATCTCATTGAGTGTCTCCAGCCATTCAGATAAAGAATGAATCTTCCGGGGTTTCCAATTCCTGGGAATCAGCTGGCAGGCAGTGATAAAAAAAAAAAAAAAAAAGTAGAGCCTTTAGCTTTGGATAGGGATTGTGGGAGAAAAGTTAGAAGCTTACAATTGGGGGAATTTTCAACTTGTTCTTGATATACTTTATTAGAGCAATAATCAAGTTCCAGAAGTGCTAAATGGGGTAGTGCCAGGAGTACATTTTTTTTTTTTGTGCTATGTGAATGGGAACATGTAAAAAATATAAAGTAGGTGCTACAGAAAAAGTGCAAATATACTTTAACCCTTTAATTTCCATAATTTTTTTTTTTGATACAATACACTTATTAGACTTAAAGGGTAAGTTCACCTTTACAGAAAAATCTGTAAGGTGAACTTACACAGGACCTCCTCCTCAAACCCCATCCCTCCAACCCTCCGTGCCATTTCTTCACTAGCGAGTACTGTGCCTGGTGACCCAGACTCCGGGCAGTCACAGAGCCAGAGTCCGCGGCCCCGGAAGGAAGAGGGGTGAACATGGATGCGGCCTCCAGCGGGGACAGCGCAGGCTTTGTTTGCAGGTAAGTATCACATAATGTGCTAGTATACGATACATGTAACAGAGGAAATAGGGAGTCCGCGCTAATGGGTGTAATTAGAAGCCTAGGTGGGAAGTATATTCCTAAATTGATAGACTGCTGCCCTCACATACGCTGACTCCACAGGGGGTGGAGTGAGCGGAAAAAGTGAAAAAAGAAAAGTGTGTGAGTGTGGCGCTGTCCCAAAGTTGCAGAAGAAATGTCTGCATATATACAGTTTTATCAAAAGTGTCACGTGTGTATTCCTTTAAGTGAAATATGTATGGCAGTTATTACCACTCCTGTGGGTTAAAGTGACTGGTGATTTAAACATGAGAAGCATAATGAGTGCAATAAATCGCATCCAAGGTGTCTAGTGCTATATTCCCTCAAAAGGAAAAAACAGTATTAACCACTGCTAAGAGCATGAAGCGGTCTGTGTCTAAACACTAGAAAACACAAAGTTGCAATAAATACATCACACGTGACATGCAAAAAATTCTAAAGTGTCTAGTGCTAAATAAATAAATATTAAAATGTTGTTCTACAAATGTTGCAAATAACAAAGTGACAAGTGTCCTATGAAGAGGTCACTCTGAAAAGTGCTAAACACGTGCCATGCAAATGGTTCTATGATAGTAAACAGTTCATATGGGTATGTCCCCGGTGCGCTATAAGTGAAAAAAGGCATCCTTTGTGGGATTCCTCAAAGCATACAACAGGTGTTAATCCAGTGCTGGTGTCTCGCGTTGTGATTGTGCAGAGACTCACCAGCTGTATATCCCCTGCAGGGGTAACGAGTAGTCACAGTATGTGCCACTGTGCAGCAGTGCTTGGCAAGACCAGGACCAGGATGATATCATAAGGACATAAGAAGAAAGGATTCCATAGTGTGAAACCGTTTAAAACCACTATTTATTAGGTCAGATAAAAAGGGTACTCACATTGTAATGGAAAAAATGAGCAGTGTACAATGCTTACAAAGATGTTCCTAAGCGTCAGCTTTGCAGGGAGATGTCAGCAAGGCGTTCAGTCAAAGGCCACGCCCTACGTACGTTTCGTCACACGGACTTCCACGCTCCCGTAGAAGTCCGTGTGACGAAACGTACGTAGGGCGTGGCCTTTGACTGAACGCCTTGCTGACATCTCCCTGCAAAGCTGACGCTTAGGAACATCTTTGTAAGCATTGTACACCGCTCATTTTTTCCATTACAATGTGAGTACCCTTTTTATCTGACCTAATAAATAGTGGTTTTAAACGGTTTCACACTATGGAATCCTTTCTTCTTATGTCCTTATGATATCGTCCTGGTCTTGCCAAGCACTGCTGCACAGTGGCACATACTGTGACTACTCGTTACCCCTGCAGGGGATATACAGCTGGTGAGTCTCTGCACAATCACAACGCGAGACACCAGCACTGGATTACCACCTGTTGTATGCTTTGAGGAATCCCACAAAGGACGCCTTTTTTCACTTATAGTGCACCGGGGACATACCCATATGAACTGTTTACTATCATAGAACCATTTGCATGGCACGTGTTTAGCACTTTTCAGAGTGACCTCTTCATAGGACACTTGTCACTTTGTTATTTGCAACGTTTGTAGAACAACATTTTAATATTTATTTATTTAGCACTAGACACTTTAGAATTTTTTGCATGTCGCGTGTGATGTATTTATTGCAACTTTGTGTTTTCTAGTGTTTAGACACAGACCGCTTCATGCTCTTAGCAGTGGTTAATACTGTTTTTTCCTTTTGAGGGAATATAGCACTAGACACCTTGGATGCGATTTATTGCACTCATTATGCTTCTCATGTTTAAATCACCAGTCACTTTAACCCACAGGAGTGGTAATAACTGCCATACATATTTCACTTAAAGGAATACACACGTGACACTTTTGATAAAACTGTATATATGCAGACATTTCTTCTGCAACTTTGGGACAGCGCCACACTCGCACACTTTTCTTTTTTCAGTATACGATACATACTGGCACATTGGGGTTTACTTCCTCTTTAAAGATTCATTTAAACTACAAAAAAGCAGAGACCCTGGAAGATAAAATGGTGGCTAGTAGCTGCAATTATGTCTGGCAGTATAAGCGCAACTATCTAACCCATATTTTCAGTTAAAAATTTGCAAAAGTTGCCACACCTGTGGAAATTAGGCTGCTGTAAGGTTACTTTTACACTGGGGGGGGCGTTAGCGGTAAAGCGCAGCTAATTTTAGCTGTGCTTTATCGCTGTAATGGCGGCGCTTTTGGCCGCTAGCGGGGCGCTTTTAACCCCCTCTATCAGTCGAATAAAGGGTTAAAAGCGCTGCTGCTGAAGTGCTTTGCAGGCAATTCGGCAGCGGTGCCCATTGATTTCAATGGCATAAGTGGTGAAGGAGAGGTGTATATACCGTTCCCACACCGCCAGAAAGACTTTTTCTAACGTCCTGCAAGCGCACCGCCTCAGTGTGAAAGCACTCGGGCTCTCACATTGGGGCTGCAGGGGAGGCGTTTTTCAGGCACTTTACAGGCGTTAGCCCAAAAGTGCCTGAAAAATGCCCCAGTGTGAAAGGGGTCTAAATCCCTTCCGCAGGAGAGCTGACAGTCACCTAAGGAAATACACATAGCCAGCAGTGTGGGTAAATGCCACCGCTGTTGCCAACATTTGCATTGGTTGCAGCAAAAGGGTTAAAGTGAAATTGTGCATGGACTATACATATTTAGCAGTAAAAGCACTTTCAATCACGCTGTCATTCACCACTAGAACTATATGCATTGTGGAGAAATTCATCAAAGTTTGGAAGAGGCACTGAAAAGCCAGCTCTTTTCTATAAAATCGGATATTGGCAGCCTGCCAGCCTTCTAATGTAAACAGCAGATGTTTCCATGGCTCTGTCACATGAATACGGTTTAGTCTGACAAGCAGGCTATCCATGAACAAATCCCCTGCTTAACTAAAATAATTCAATTGACTTTTGATCTCAAAATTGCCTTGTTGAGCATATTTCTGGAGGACTGGCCATTTTGCAACCAGAAAATTTTATTTACTCATTTGTTATTTCTTGCCCGTAAGTTGATTTCTTTCTTGTGTTCATTGGTGCGCGGCAGTAAATGCTGTGCTGCATAGAGAGTGGCACATGAGCCGAATGTCCGGCTGCACTGACCACTTCAATAGAAACTGGCTGACATTCGGCCCACGTTGAACAATAAAAACGACTCCTGTGTACCAGGCATTACTTATAAGCATAGAGGGTTGTATGAATAAATTTTAATAGGATTTGGTCCTCTTGGCTAATACCTAGTCTCCACTAGTGTGGATGATCTCCCTGACACTGCTGATTTTAGTATTTCTGCTCTTCGATGGGTCTATGGCAGGGAGCTTAATTGAATTACTTTAACGTGTTGTAAAGTTAACACTCAGTGATTAGTGATATATACGGAACAAACTATTTAATTTTCTTTTTTTTTTTTGTATGGACATTTGTTCGATGTGTTGTATGTATATACAGTATGTAAAAAAATGTAATCTTAATAGAAAGTATTTGATAAAAAAAAAAAAGGAGCAGAATTGTATGGATGTCACTTTTTGTGACATCTGTGCCCATTCAGTTTTTTCCTCCTTTTACCAAGGGGAGCTTTTTGGACCCATGTTGGATCTATGAGCTGCCGGATAAAAACACTTGCATCCATTTACAACAGACCAGCCTCGATCCATCATGTTTAGGTTGCAGTGTCCATATATCAGGGATATGCAATTAGCGGACCTCCAGCTGTTGCAAAACTACAAGTCCCATCATGCCTCTGCCTCCGGGTGTCATGCTTGTGGCTGTCTGTGTCTTGCTATGCCTCATGGGACTTGTAGTTCTACAACAGCTGGAGGTCCGCTAATTGCATATCCCTGATATATATAATATATAAATTTATTTATATAATATATATATATATATATATATATATATATATATATATATATATATATATATATATATATATATATATATATATATATATATATATATATATATATATATTATGAGCATCCTGCATGTTTGGCGACTCAAGCCACATAAACAGCCCATTCATGATCTACGGGCTCAGTGCAGCCTTGTGGCAGTAGTGCTGTGGCTCATCCCAGTGGTTTTATGGTGATATTTAATGTACATCACTGTTGTTTAAAGCGGTAGTAAACAATTTAACCAATATTAGAATCTAAATATTTATTTAGAATAAAATGGGCACTAAGTGTATGCCCAAAAATCGTTCTTACTGTAAAAAATATTTCTATTCAAAACGCTTCTGCTCTATAATAGCCCACGCCACATCAACTGTGGTCTTCCGCATCTATCTTCTATTTTACTTCTGCCCACAGTAGATTTTCCTCTCCATAATCCTGCGCATGCTCAGTAATAGCAGTATCCAAGCCTCCTCTTTATTTCCGGTTACTACGGAAAGTAAGTCTAGCAAATCAGAGACCATCCTGTTGAAGTATGAGGAAATATCGCGGGATGTTGGGGCTGACGTCGACTCTAGGAAATGACTCAGCCCCGGCATAGACCCTGCATTTTTCCGGCATGGTCTCGGCTTGCCGGAAAATTTGCAAGGCAAGCAGGTAAGAAGACCTTCATCTAGAACCAGTGTTAATTTCATTGACTAAATGAATACTATTTTAGTCGACTAAAATACGACTAAAACTGAGATGACTAGAATGGGACTAAAACTAAATGCCATTTTGGTCAAAAGACTAAGACTAATACTGAACTGAAATTCGACTTCAAAATTAACACTGGTCTGTAGTGCATGTTCATACCTCAATACCATAAATAATATATTTTTCACTCCAGCAGTATATAATGAGTTTGGAAATTGTAGAGAAATGTTTAACTAATGCATTACAATTTAATTACACCAATTAGATTTTAGACAACTCCAAATGAGCTTTAGTCGACTAAAATGTACTGGGGATTTTAGTCGACTAAAACATAGGACATTTTAGTCGACTAAAATGTACTGGAGATTTAGTCGACTAAATACGACTAAAACCAAAACAATTGCAGAAGACTAAAATGGGACTAAAACTAAATTGAAATTTGCTGCCAAAATTAACACTGTCTAGAGCAACTAATTATAAAACCTGGAATTGTCCATGTGAAGAAGAGTTGTAGGAATGGGTATACAAGCGCTTTAAGTAATTGTTTTATAGATTCCTGTAAAGTGCTTGAAGATCCTCACTGTCACCCTATGCTTCTTATTGATCGGTTTGAGAATAGGGCAGCATGCCCACACACTGATCTTTTAATAGGCTTACGCCTAAGTAAATAAAAATCAGTGCTGTAGTAAATTCTTTTGTATATTCCTTCTGCCTTGCTCTGGAACAATGGCTGCCCACGTTTTTAGGAATCCTTTTGTACACTTCCAGAGCTTTCACAACTCCCTTTTAAGATGCTCTGAAATCTATTTTGATTCCACTGTAAAGTGGCAAAGCTGATAAAAAACGGACACCTGAGCTGTTAAGTAAACGTGACTCATTGAAATACCTGATCCTAGTTATCCCATTTTCAGATTACCAATTTCTTTGTTTAACGCATAAAGCCCAGTACACACCGCCTGAACGTCGGACGCCATCAGCCGACATTCAGCCCATGTGTATAGCTGGCTTCTGTCGGGTGACCATGCTGGAAAACCAGCAGCCGGCCGGCTCCCAATCAGCGCTCTCAGCCATTGGCCGGAATGTTCTGGCTGGGGGGGCCATTCCTCTGTCAGAACACAATAGAACATCGGATCGTTAGTACAGCGGCTCCAACCGGAGATGTCAGTTTTTTCGTAAACTAGTGGTGTGTACTAGGCTTTACTCCTAGGCTTCTTTTTAAAAAATAATCTACGAAATGTCATTTTTATTCAGGTTGAATGACACCGAGTGTCATTCAACCCTGAATATCGAGACCATACTGTGAGTGCAGGGTGTTAATGCCCCCACCCTGAGGGGACGTTGCCGTGGCTAATATACATTTAAAAACTTTTGCAATTGGCAATTGTTCATTCATAACTTCTAAAAACACAACACAAATATACCAAGGCTCTAAACCTTATTGGCCAGTAGTGACTGAAGTAGTCCCAATAGTCCTGCTGCTGTAGACATCCACTTGAGGGTAAAAAAATCAAAAGGTAACGCACAAAACACAGCGCAAGGACCTTGAGAGTGTATATGATGTCTTAATAAACAACCTAGATGATGGTGCTGATGTCTTTATAAATTACTTGGCAGGGAGTGCCAATTATGAACTAATGCCACACATTAATGCTCAACTACATGCCCAAGTAATAAACACTCTTGCGGTGGTGTTGCATTAATGTGCCAAGCTCATATAACATCCAGTGGACACTTTATTGACACTCCAGCTACCTCCTCTGTGTATACTGGATAGATTCATGCATTGCATGAATCTATCCACAGCCACTGTCGCCACCCCCTATTCAGGCGTCCAGCCCCTTTTCGGCACCGTGCGCGTGAATTACTGCAGCAAAGGCTCTACTAGGTGTCAAAAAAGGTGCACTGTGAGCGCAAACAATTGAGCTCGCAGCGCACCCAGGTGTGTTAGCAAAGCAAATGAATATTTGCTTTGTTAACACAGAACTGCCTCTCAGCCAATCAGGAGGTCTGGATGTAATACCAGGCACCTGATTGGCTGAAGGCAGAGGCGATCCCATTGGCGCCAAGGATAACAGGAAGAAGACACCACGGAGGAGTTGGAGGACACAGCATGTATCGCCGCGCTACTGTCCCACAACTCGCCGCCTGACCCTCCCCTACAATGGGGTAAGTGCCGGGCAGACAGCGGGCGGGCGGCACAGTGGCTGCATATTATGGGCACAAAGCTGCAATTGATAGAGCAAAGAGTCTGCATGTGATGGGCGCAGGTGGCTGCATGTTATGGGCACAGGTGGCTGCATGTGATGGCACAGTGAGGCTGCAATTGGTGTTTTTTTATTTCAATATTTTTTTTTTAATTTTCAGTTCGTTTGCGCCCCCCCCAAAAAAAAAATTTGACCACCAGCCGCCACTGTCTGGGACTACCTGCCACTGGACTTTCCACCTTGTCTACCATGATGAGCTTTGTTCATTTATAATTCTAGTAGAGAATTGCTTCCCTTTCGGAGTGCTGCTCAAGTGCTGTCCTAGACACCTGTTTGCATGATCTGCATCCATCCCATGTTGCGGACATGATCTCTGGCCAGTTCTGTTATCCAGAGTGCCCTACACTCCTTTACATTTCATACGTTGTCTTTGCTGTAGAAGAACATTTTACTTAGCCTTGTATAGTTGTGTTACGTTTAACTTCTAGTTTAAAGTTTATAAGTAACATTTGCTTATAGTAAGTAACTGCAAGAAGCTATAACAGATGCATTACGCTGCTTTAGCTCGGTCTTTCTGAGCGGATTTGATTTATTCCCTAGCTGAGCTCAGAGTGCAACTTGTTACCCTAGATGAACCTTGTTGATATCTCCTCTCTTCCTCCTTGACATGTCCTCTATAAGTATTTTATGGCAATTTCCCTTATGTCAGCTTAAGAAATGCTTTATTGCTGTGGCTCGTATTCCTTTTTTGTTTTGTTTTGCAGAAGCAATTTGTCAGAATATTTGTTGGCTCTGTTTATATCAAATTTACTTAATAGACTTTTTACAGAGAAATCTACGAGGAAATAACATTGCTGATTAAAAAACAAAATAATGAGTCTTATCTAACGCCCACTCTGTTCTAATTTTTTTTGCAACTCTATGTAAGCTGATTCTTACTGTTAACTGATTACTGTTGGTGACTTCCTGACTGGCTTTTCTTTTCAGTTTTGGAGGTTCAGGCAAAACTATAATTGAAAGTCCAACTGGAGTGGGAAAGGGTTAAGCCTGATAACACTAATGTTTTTTTTTTCGCTCAACCCACTGGGTTGAAAGAAAAAAACTGACCGCTCCTGTCAGTGCCACTGTACTATTCGATGTTCGTACAGAGATCTCCTACGCTGAGCTGTTGTGTTCTGCCAGAACACTCTGATCAGCGCTCTCAGCCATTGGTTGAGAGCGCTGATCGTAAGACTGTCAGCTGCTGGTTTTCCAGCATGCTTGTCCGACGGAAGCCGGCTAAACGTCCGGCTTCTGTCGGACCGGCTGCCTTACACACGGGCCGAATGTCGGCCGTTTTTTATTGAACCCGACATTCGGCGTGTGTGTATGGGGCTTTAGGATTTCTGTTTGCAAAAGAGACCTCACATTAAAACCTTTGACTGCAATTAAAACCTTGCAGAAGTTGCTTACTCTGCTAAAAATTACCTTCTGTCTATAGGGTAGGAAATGAGGGGAAGGCTTTGCATATAGCAATAAAAACCAGTCTGAGATACTAAACTTTCCACCCAAAAAATCTATCCAAAGATCTGTTTTAGCTGGATTTGAGTCACTGGACACTTCCTCCTTTATATTTTTATATATATGTATACACACACACACACACACACACACACACACACACACACACACACACACACCAATCAGTCATAGCATTATAACCACTGACCGGTAAAGGGAATGTGACAATGACACCTGAACATTGGTGGGATATATTGGGCAGCACGTGAACATAATGTCCCCAAAGCTGGTATGCTAAAATTGGACAAAATGGACAAGCATAAAGGATTTCAGCGACTTTGACAAGGGTATAATTGTAATGCCTAGAAAACTGGGTCAGGGCATCTCCAAAACTGCAGCTCTTATGGGATGTTCACGATCTGCAGTGGCCAGGACTGATCAAAAGAGGTCCAAGCAAGGAAAGCTGGCGACAGGGTCATTGGTGGCTAAGGCTCATTGATGCACGTGAGGAGCAAAGTCTGACCCGTGTAGTCCAATACAGTAGAAGAGCTACTGTAGCTCAAATTGTTAAGTTAATGCTGTTTCTGACAGGAAGGTGTCGGAGCACAATGCATTGCAGTTTGTTGCCTTTGGTGCGTCGTAGCCGCAGACCGGCTGGGGTGCCCATGCTGACTGCGGTCTGGAGCCAAAAGTGCCTACAATGGACATATGAGCATCAGAACCAGACCACAGGAGCAGTCGAAGACGCATCTAATTTTGAACTAATGGAGCAAGAAGATCATTTGATGTAATTTTCTCTGGCTGGTTAGAAAATTTAAGTCAATCCTTTGGAAGCCTATTATTTTTGTTCTTTTCACTTCTCCTGTATTTAGAAACATCTCCATTTTGGACATTTGGTACGATCAGCGCTGTGCAAGTTTCTTTCCACAAAAGGAGAAAGCAGGCCCTAATGTACATTTCTCTGTATCTTAAGACCTTTTTCCAGGAAAAGCAAAAACGAGGCAAATGTATTTAGTTATCCATATAGTGAATGACTGTGTAAGTAAACAAATTACATTAGAGTCCGAGACATAAACTGGAGCAGCTAATTATAGGCTGCAGTCTTCCCATGTGAAATGTGCTCGATGCTGGATTCCAGTGTTGGATGAGGTCTGTTTGGCTTAATGTACACGGGACGTTTTTACAACCTCTCCTCAATGACTTAACTTGACAGATAGTAACCCACGTTTAAATCGTCCGTTTTGCCGCGTTTAGCCGCGTTTGCGTTTTAGAAGCGTTTGGGGAAAAAAAAATTTTTTTTTTTTTTTTTTCAAAATAGCCAAAAATGAAAAATGCCTGTAAACGAAACGTGGCTAAATGCAAGCTTAGCTGCATTTGGTGTCTGAAATGTCGGAAACTTTGGCATCTGAACTCATTTTTTTGCCTTCAAAGAAAAGCCTATAAACGCAACTGCCTTAAAACAACATTAAACCGACCTGTGTACATGTACACATAAGATAACATTGGATGAGTTCAGGGGCAGTTGGAAAAAGCATCCAACTGCCTCTGAAAGTCTGTTTACCAGCAGCAGTGTACATGAGGCCTGAAGGGTCAGATTTTTCCCTAATAACCCCCCCCCCCCATTTTTTTTTTCTTTGTTTGTGGGTGGGGTTTCAAGCAGACTAGTTTGTATTACATTTAATATTTCTATTTTCCACTTACTGAAACGCAACTGGCACTGTACAATGTTGCTGTCTAATATACTGGCATTCATCCAGCAGATCGGAGAGATAGTGGAAATCTGTGACAACCTCTGGAATATGTCTCTGTCATTTGGGATTTCATAGTTGCCTTTTATCCAGGAGAGTCTGGCAACACTGGTTTGTGTTGGATTAGTTAACTCTCTCATTGAATGATGAAGTTTTTATGCTTCGGGAATGTGTTGCTTTGTTTTTCAATTGTCTGTCATTCTCCCTTCAGCTAAACTGTCCTAGGCATACTTCCTTCTTTACAGTGCGGTTTACACTTTGGTGTTTGAGGTTTAACAACAGTCACAACATAGTGTGAGTCCCCCTCCCTTCTATGTCAGGTTTACTTAGCACCCAGCTCGCTGTTCCTGATCTATGGCTGTCCAGGTAATCTCAGTGAGAACACACTGCTTCCTCTGTGTTCACCAAAGGGCCTTTCACGTTCTACCCCATAGGAAACAGTAAAGCTCTTTAGCTTGCAAAAAGCAATTTAACCTGCATCTATCAATTAATTGTAGGATAAACAGGCAGTGCAAGTCTGGCAGGAAATATCTTGTTATAAATGCAGGTTAAGGCTTGCAGAACGGAGGACACAGAAGACTATTGAAGCAGTCTGGTCTAGGAAAAACTAGTTTAGGGAGATAAATGAATAAAGAATTGCAGAGATGGCAGCTAAACATGACCGGCAAATGGACCCTAGTGCCCTCTTATCAGTGGGTGACAGAGTGAAGTGGTGACTTTTGACTGACTTCCTAGTTTTGCAGACACAAGTTTTATAGACATTGCCTGCTAGCTCCTACTTGAACACACGTGGTTTGTCAGCAACCCCACAGGAACAGTGAAATACTGTTGATTCCCCACCCACCCATATACAAACATAGGCAGCAGCAATTCCAGCCACTGGTTCCAACTGCCAGACCCCCCCCCCCCCCCCTCGCCATTTACAGCTATAGGCAGACACCCCTCCAGGAAGTGCCACTGCACCAGCTGCTTCTCCAGTCACCGCAGCCACTGGCTTTACAGGGAATGCTCCCCAATATACTTGTTTGAATGGTGGTTTTATATATTGGTGGTTGTATATACAGTAAAATCCCCATCAGCTTTCCCCTATCCCTAAACACTTACCTGCTTCCTCTCACTTATCCAGTGCTGTCCTCCGCTGCATCAACACTCCTACTCTTTCTGGTCTCATAGGAGACACAGGCAGCAGCAAGAACCATTGGCTCTTACTGCTGCCAGTCAAATCCTGTGAGGACAGAGCAGGAGAATGACCAAGCCAAGCTCTGTGTATGTGTCTATTAACACACACAGTCTGGCTCAGGGGTGTGCCCACATGGGTGCTCCCCTCCCTGCACGACTTGCTGAGGGGGAGACACTCTTGGGATAGAAGGAGCAGGAAGTGCTAGCTGGGGACTCCAGAAGAGCAGGTAAGCAACCGCTCTGTGCAATAATATATTGCACAGAGGAGTTAAGTAATAACATCAATTTTTAATGAATAAAGAAAAATCCTTTATAATCTCTCTCAAAATTGGCTGAAAACACAGTGCAATACTATTGTGGTATTTGTAGCCCAGGATCTGCGAAATATGCCCTTTATGTCTACACCCAGCAATGTCCATAGTGGAAACCTCATATGCTGTTTGACTAAGGCAGCCCATAAATGAATTGATTTTTCTTTCTTTTCACCACGGGTTCCTTCCACACACTCAGTGTTCATGGGGGAATCCTTCTCGAAGAGCTATTGTGTTCTGTTGGCGAGCCTTCCCCGCCGGCAGAACACAATGATTACTGTTAATGACTATAGCCGCCAGAAGTAGTTGTGTAGAAAATCCAACAGGCTGGTTGTACCCAAGTCGATCGATGGATCGTCTTGGGTACAGTCAGCCTGCCCATACATGGATCAAATCTCGGCCGGTCCCTGCTGAAGCGGACAAGTTTCGATTTATGTATGGCCGGCTTAAGAAGGCCCCTATTTTTATGTTAATTATTCATTATGTTTAGAAAACAGATCAAATAAATTCTAACAACAGAAACCTTTTGCAGTTTATGTTGGCTTTATCTAGGAATCTCATCTCCAAACAAAGATATATAACTTTATATTCTACTAAACATTTAGTGAATGTAATAAAATTATAAATGTGTTGCACACGACAGAAGTACACTTATTAGCTGAGCACTGCTGTCCCTATATGCTCTGCTGAGCTACTAAATTAACATAAAAATCTGTGGATAGGTGTTACCATCTTGAAGAGCGAGGTGGGAAGAGAAGGATGCTGTCAGTCGGCAGAAGCTCTCAAGAAGAACATGGCCTTTAGAGAGGACCGAGTGGCCATGTTATGGTAGAGTTGAGCACCTGCAGGAAAGGGTCTGGAATTTACTGTCAAGTTTGGCATAATCTAAAAGCTCTAAAACTTTTTAGATCTGTTACTCAGGTACAGCGGATTTGAAGATGTATTTTTATGACAGATGATGATCTGCAGGACGCAATGACTCCAAATAAGCAATAAAAATGACATGAGGTTTCTTTTTTATTTCTTCCAGGAAAATAGCAGCAAGTCTTTGGTTACCCTTCGCGTGGACAGCATGGGATTTTATCTCTACTGGACTTGTCCAAACATGGTGAGGATTGGGGGCACGTATGGGATACTTGGGGGGGGGGGGGGGGGGGGGGGGACACTGAAATATATAAGCTTGCAAAATTCTTCTTGTGCCAGAAGTTTGACACCAAGAGGAGACTGCTGTCTGAGTTAAAAAAAATAAATAAAAAATGTAACACTTGCAGAGAGGGGGCACGCATTATTGGAACCAACCCATTTTTAATGTGCAAAAGACCATCATTTTTGGCCATACTTGAGCTTTAAAAGAAATGAAAATTGCAAGGTGTATGGCAAATGTAGTAATTTGCAAGCTTAACCACTTGCCCACTGGGCACTTAAACCCCCTTCCTAACCACACCAATTTTCAGCTTTCAGTGCTCTCACATTTTGAATGACAATTACTCAGTCCGGCAACACTGTACCCATATGACATTTTTATCCTTTTTTTTCACACAAATAGAGCTTTCTTTTGGGGATATTTGATCACCACTTGGATTTTTATTTTTTGCGCTATAAATGAAAAAAGACCGAAATTTTGTAAAAAAAACAAAAAAAAATGCATTTCTCTGTTTCTGTTATAACATTTTGCAAATTAGTAATTTTTCTTTATACATTTTGGCCAAAAAGTCTAAAAGCTATGGTGCCAATCACTCCACCATCTAATTTCTTGAGACCCTAACAAGCCAGGACAGCACAAATACCCCCCAAATTACCCCTTTTTGGAAAGTAGACAATCAAGTGTATTTAGTAAGAGGCATTGTGAGTTTTTTTAAGTTATAATTTTTTCCCACAATTCATTGCAAAATTAAGATTTTTTTTTTTATTTTATTTTTTTTCACAGAATTGTCATATTAACAGGTTATTTCTCTCACACAGTGCATGCATGCCACAAATTACACCCCAAAACGCATTCTACTACTCCTCCTGAGTATGGCAATACCACATATATGAGACTTTTACACAGCTTGGCCACATACAGAGGCCCAACATGCATGGAGCACCATCAGGCGTTCTAGGGACATAAATTACACATTTAATTTTTTGACTACCTCTTACACTTTTGAAGGCCGTGGGGCACCAGGACAATGGAAACGTCCACAAAATGACCCCTTTTTGGAAAGAAAACACACAAACATATAATCTATGACGCATAATGAGTCTTTTGAACATGTCATTTTTTTTCCACAAGTTTTTAGAAAACGTGGAAAGAAAATGAAAACACTTTTTTTTTTTTTTTTAACACAGTTGTCCATTTATAAGATATTTCAAACACATAGAATGTACATAGCAAAAATGACACCCCAAAATACATTAGCGTGTGGCGATACCACATGTGTGAGACTTTTACACAGCCTGGCCACATAGAGAGGCCCAACATGCAGGGAGCACCATCAGGGACATACATTTCAAATCTAATTTAACTACCTATTACACTTTTTTGAGATACTGATGGGCACTGATGTGAGACACTGATGTGGCATGGATGAGCATGATGGAGCATGGATGAGCCATGGATGAAGCATGAATGAGCCAGGGATGGATGGAGTATGGATGGGCACATATAAAGCATGGATGAGCCAGGGATGGATGGATGTTACATGGATGGGCCCATATGGAGTATGGATGAGCCAAGGATGGATGGAGTATGGATTAGCACATATGGAGCATGGATGAGCCAGGGATGGATGTAGTATGGATGAGCCTGGGATGGATGGAGTATTGATGGGCACATATGGAGCATGGATGAGCCAGGGATGGAAGGATGGATGTTACATGGATGAGCCAGGGATGGATGGATATTGCATGGATGGACACATATGGAGCATGGATGAGCCAGGGATGGAGTATGGATGGACACATATGGAGCATGATAAATATATCAACGGATCCGCGCTCGTGGACTGACTCCCACCTGCAGCCCCCCTAGATAGGAAGGGAACACCTAAATGATCCCCCAAGAAATATAAATCAAAGGATAGAGAGTGGCGCTGTGTTAGGAGTGTAAATAAAAATTAACAAGAAATGAAAATGTGTGAATAAAAGTGTAAAGATATATATATTATATATGGAGCATGGATGAGCCAGGGATGGATGTTACATGGATGGGCACAGATCAGCACTGTGGGCACTCCAGAGACAACCCAGAGCACTGCTGCACCTGGCTCCCCCCTCTCCTCTCACGCTGTACCAATTGGTGCAAGGAGAGGGGAGGAGCTGCACCGGACAAGCTCCGGTTTGTTGACAAGTAATCGCTCCGTCATTGGACAAAGCGATCACATGGTAAAGGGCAGCTGTCATTGGCCCTTTACCCTGTTCCGTGACACGCCCGGTCCGGAGGACTTGACTGTCTCGGACGTTGCTGGGTGCGCGCCCCGGGAGGCGCGCGGGAACATGATTCTGGGAGGACGTCCGTGGACGACCTCCCAGAATAAGCCAACCGCGCTGTAGCCGTCTTTCAGCTATGGCCCGGTTGGCATGGGGTTAAAGTGGTGTAGACGTTTCCATATACCCAGTGAAGTGAAAGCTCTCAGGTGATAGACAGAGATGAAACAGATTTTCCTATTCAAGTTTCATCTGTTTATCTGCAATCTGCTCTTCTCTACAAGTGCAGAATTATTAAAGCTTGTCTGAGCTGTCAAAAACCGGGTCAGAAAGCTGAAATTACACACTGCATGGCTCAGTGAGGAGAGCTCTGAGAGCGGATTGGAGGGAAGGGACACACCCTGCTTCACACAGGAACAGAGCTGACGCTGTCAATCAGCTGGAGCTCCCTCCTGTCACCTTTTTTTTTTTTTTTCTCTTGGTGTCAGGAAAATTTGTCATGACTCATTGATGCTGATAGCAGAGTAACAATGCAGCAGACAGAAAGGGCACTTAATGCTCTTAATTGAGAAAAGTACACACTATAGAGGGATATGCTTTGTTCATATTTCATGTCTGAGGTTTACAACCACTTAAAATATTTCATGTAATCTGTGCACTGTTACTGTACATGCAACCTCTTCTATTATTTTTAATACATTGGAGCCCACACATACAGCGTCATCAAAACCTTTTGTTAAATCAAATATAAATGCGTGTGGCTAGTCATAATTCCTAATATTTATATTCATACAGTAATCTAGCAGAGCATATTCTTAAAGCGGAGTTCCACCCAAAAGTTGAACTTCTGCTTTAAGTACCACTTGCCCCTGACATGCCACAATTGGCATGTCATTTTTTTCTTTAGGGGGAGGGGGGGAGCGGGTACCTAGTTTTGATAGGTACCCAACTCCCACTTCCTCTAAATTGGATATTTCACCAAAAATGAATGAATGTTGCCATCATGCCATCATCCCTAACGCAGATTTGCTCATTGAGGTTCCCCCATAGGAAAATTGGGACTTTAAAGGCAACTAAATATTGTGTAAAAAACAATGAATTAAAATTCAATATATTTTTATTTGGTCAATGTTTTTTAAAAAACAACAGTAATCGGTGCATGGGATTGTTGCAACCGACTTGTTAATAACATAGAACA
Source organism: Aquarana catesbeiana (assembly GCF_042186555.1). Classification (NCBI taxonomy): domain Eukaryota; kingdom Metazoa; phylum Chordata; class Amphibia; order Anura; family Ranidae; genus Aquarana; species Aquarana catesbeiana. Next base: position 220,559,583 of record NC_133334.1, on the reverse strand, counting down.
TGAAATATCAGAATACAAGATAACAATAAAATATGGTCTCCTAAAGAAAATCTACAAGGAGAATGCAAGTATAAATATACAAACAAAGTTTGGTCTCCTCTTGAGAAGAGAAAAGAAGCCCGACGCGTTTCAGGAGTTTTTCCTTTCTTCAGGGGCTTGTTATATACAAAGGCAGGTGTGCATCTATAAGAAAAACGAATCATCAGGGTTGGACAATGCAAGGACAGGAGATAAGAGGAGCATCGGTGAGATAAAGAAGACACGTTAATCACAAACCAACCCAAAAAAAAAAGGGGGGGGCAGGGGGTGAAAATGATGAATAAATAAAGATGATAACCTGATATGAAAAACCTGAACGTGTTGGCTGATGAATGTTCGTTTGACAGAATTCGACAAGGATCTGATCCAGAAAGGAGAGTTGAGGTAACTCACTATGGTGGGGCAAAATGAAATAGCCTTTGGTGGGTATGGGTTGTATATGGACCACGATGTGCAATATGGCACTAGGTTTAAACTACCGTTTTTTCTGATCATACAGGTATACCATAGGCAAACTTTGAAACCCTTATGATAGTGCCATATTGCACATCGTGGTCCATATACAACCCATAACCACCAAAGGCTATTTCATTTTGCCCCACCATAGTGAATTACCTCAACTCTCCTTTCTGGATCAGATCCTTGTTGAATTCTGTACAGCGAACATTCATCAGCAAACACGTTCAGGTTTTTCATACCAGGTTATCATCTTTTATTTATTCATCATTTTCACCCCCCCCCTTTTTTTTTGGGTTGGTTTGTGATCAACTTGTTGTCTTTATTTCACCGATGCTCCTCTTATCTCCTGTCCTTGCATTGTCCAACCCTGATGATTCGTTTTTCTTATAGATGCACACCTGCCTTTGTATATAACAAGCCCCTGATGAAAGGACAAACTCCTGAAACGCGTCGGGCTTCTCAAGAGGAGACCAAACTTTGTATATTTATACTTGCATTCTCCTTGTAGATTTTCTTTAGGAGACCATATTTATTGTTATCTTGTATTCTGATATTTCATGTTCTATGTTATTAACAAGTCGGTTGCAACAATCCCATGCACCGATTACTGTTGTTTTTTAAAAAACATTGACCAAATAAAAATATATTGAATTTTAATTCATTGTTTTTTCCACAATATTTAGTTGCCTTTAAAGTCCCAATTTTCCTATGAGGGAACCTCAATGAGCCAACTCCCACTTGCTGGTCTGGTCACCTGGCCGCCTAGGCGACTCCTCCTCTCACCCTAGGCGACCCCTCCCTCCCTGCAATCTTCTGGGACACGTCACAGGTCCCAGAAGATTGCCTGGCCACTGACAGAGCGCAGTGTGACTCATGCAATGGCAGTGCACTTACAATGCTGGCGCTGTGGGGAGAGGAGCGAGGCATCGGGCGGTCGCATCACTGGACCGTGGGACAGGTGAGTGTGTGTTTTATTAAAAGTCAGCAGCTACACTTTTTGTAGCTGCTGACTTTTAGTAAACTTAACTACCAGTGGAACTCCGCTTTAGGCCTCGTTCACACTTGTCCCCCATCGCACCGACTCGCATGGCAGTTCACACTGCCATATGCGAACTGCTGGGGAGTGTCAATACATTGTTAACGACACCCCCAGTTCGGCTCGCGTATTGCACTGCGAACTGACAGTTCGAAAATGAATCGGATTGCATATGTGTGAACACACATGCGATCTGAGTCTGGTCCGAACAGAAAAAAGGGTCCTGTGCGTGTTTGGACCGAATGAGGTGTGATATCAGCCATACTATCTGTATGGCTGAAATCGCACCGCACAGACATCGCATGTAATGTGAACAGCAGTGCACTGCAAATTACATGCGATGTCTGGCATCGCACCAGTGTGAATCGGGCCTTAATTGGCTTCATAATAGCTGGGAAGTGGGTAGGCTAGTAGTAGTAGCTTGATCCTCTCCCTGGAGTCCCCCAGAGATTTAATAGGATTATGGATAACTTGCACACATAGCTTGACCACTCTGGGCCATTCCAAATCTTTAATCTTCTTCTGGTGAAGCCTTTCCTTTGATGATTTGGATGTATGCTTTGGGTCGTTATCATGCTGAAAGATGAAGTTCCCCTTCATGTTCAGCTTTCTAGCAGAAGCCTGAAGATTTTGTACCAATATTGACTGGTATTTGGAACTGTTCATAATTCCCTATACTTTGACTAAGGCCCCTGTTCCAGCTGAAAAACAGCCTCAAAGCATGATGCTGCCACCACCATGCTTCACTGTGGATATGGAGTTCTTTTGGTGATGTGCAGTGTTGTTTTTGCACCAAACATATCTTTTGGAATTATGGCCAAAAAGTTTAACCTTGGTTTCATCAGACCATAACACTTTTTCCCACATGCTTTTGGGAGACTTCAGATGTATTTTTGCAAAATTTAGCTGGGTTTTGATGTTTTTTTTCGTAAGAAAAGGCTTCCGTCTTGCCAGTCTCCCCCATAGCCCAGACATATGAAAAATACAGGAGATTGTTGTCACATGTATCACACAGCCAGTCCTTGCCAGATATTCCTGCAGCTCCTTTTAATGTTGCTGTAGGCCTCTTGGCAGCCTCTCTAACCAGTTTTCTTCTCGTCTTTTCATCAATTTTAGAGGGACGTCCAGTTCTTGGTAATGTCACTGTTGTGCCATATTTTCTCCACTTGATGATGACTGTCTTCACTGTGTTCCATGGTATATCTAATGCCTTGGAAATTCTTTTGTACCCTTCTCCTGACTAATACCTTTTAACAATGAGATCCCTCTGATGCTTTGGAAGCTCTCTGCGGACCATGGCTTTTGCTGTAGGATGTGACTAAAAATGTCAGGAAAGACCTACTAGAACAGCTGAACTTTATTTGGGGTTAATCAGAAGCACGTTAAATGATGGCAGGTGTGTTCTGACTCCTATTTAACATGGGTTTGAATGTGATTGCTTAATTCTGAATACAGCTACATCCCCAGTTATAAGAGGGTGTGCACACTTATTCAACCACATTATTTGAGTTTTTTATTTTTTACTTACCCCCCTAAAAGATTTCAGTTTGTTTTTCAATTGAGTTGTACAATTTATAGGTCACATTAAAGGTGGAAAAAGTTCTGAAATTATTTATCTTTGTCTCGTTTTTTTTATCACAGAAACCTGACATTTTAACAGGGGTTTGTAGACTTTTTATATCCACTGTTTGTATGTATGTATGTGTGTTATATGTGTGTGTATGTATGTATATATAATTAGGGCTGGGAAAATTTAAGATTAATTCCTCGATTTAATCGTTAATTTTTTTGATCGATCAAAATTGTTTTGATCGGTACTCACCTCTCCGCCGGCTTCCGGGTCTTCAGGGAGTTCTGTCGGAGATCCAGTGACGTCACGGACATCGACTTTACCGGACTCCTCCCCTCTTCCCCAAGTTCCTCCGTCTGCTAATGAAGGGAAGGGGCGAGAAGTCCGGTGACGTCGATGTCCGTGAAATCATAAACTGAGGAAGACAGATTCAACGATTTGATTGATCTCGCTAGTCAAAGTATTCAGATAAACATCTATGTAAATCCTGGACTTGGCTATGAAAATCAACATATTTGAGGGCTTTCCTGGCTGTAAGTCAGTTTGACGATGAACTGACATATGTTGGTTATCCAGCAATCAAGAAACATTTATGATGAGGGCACTTTTTTTCCAAAGAGCTGACACTTTGCTGTCTCAGCAGGTGATGCATGTCTCTGGCTCTCCATCGGTCCCCCTGATGCACAACGGTGCTATTTAAATAGACTGTAGGGTGACGCCGTAGCCCCGCCCCACTGAGGAAGTTCTGATTGAACGTAACGCGTAAGGGGGAGGAGCTACGCATGAAGTCAACTAAAAGTAGTTGGGTCTGTATGTGCGTTATAATTAATCGATAAAAAAAATAATCGATTAATCAAACGCGAAAATGTTAATCAGTAACAGTATATATGTATGTATGTGTATATAATATATATATATATATATATATATATATATATATATATATATATATATATATATTTTAATTATAATTTATTTTGGATGCGTTGGGGAGGCGTTGGAACCTTCTAAGCTTTTACTGTCACTGGAAAAGGAAATGAGGAAATCTCCCTGTGAAGGTGCACATAGTGACGCCTGGTACAGGTGCCTATGTCTCCACACTATTTAAAATATGCTCTGCAGTTGTAGCAATGATACATACAATATCCATAAAATCTGTTAATTATCTGGAGTAATTATTATAGGTATATTGGCTGGATAGTTGGCTTCCGATATTCGTTTAGCCCTGCGCTCCTGTACAATAAAGGGGGAGAAAAGCTGTGGATAGTTCATATGGATTAGAGATTAGTATTTGTTAATATCCTGTAAAGAGCCATACTTCTTTGTCCCAGTTTGTAACCGTTCCAACACCCTCAGTTATCTCACTGTAACAGCTGCTCCCACACCCTACCTTTCCCGTCCCTCGCCCGACCTCCATTCTCATTGTCTCTGTCTCTGTGTCTGGTTTTCTGTTGGCTATCGCCTGCACCATTCAGTTTGTCTGGATAGACATATTTTTTACTACCAGTGTGTGTGCCAATGACAACAGAGGGGGATGTACCAATACTAGGAGTGTGCAGTAACCCATAACAACAAATCACATTTCTGATTCTGTCAGTTTGTTTTCTTACAAATTGATCATTGTGATTTTTTTCGATATGAGTTTCATACTTAACTCCATTTTGTGCAGCTCTTAATTCAACTTTAATAAGGTATTTATTTTAAAATGGCATGAACCCCAAAATGAATTATATTGTAGCTTACCAATTCCTAAATGTGGTGACTGCTTTTTTACTTTGTTGTCACCTGGTCATCCAGCCAAGTGTGTCTGTTATTTTTCAACATCTTTTTATTAGACCAAGTTGTCCACCAAAAGTGGCCATTAGAGGGTTGTTACAAACCATTTACCACTGGCGGAGGTGCGTACAATGATCAGCTTTTGTTAATTTATGTAAAATCTTTATCCCAAAAAGGAAAAAAAAAAATCTGCTTTAAAGCGGGGTTCCACCCAAATTTTGAACATTATCTCTATGCATTCTCTTCCTTGCCTAGATGCTGACATGCTGTGTAAAAAAAATTTAAATCGCCGTAATTACCTTTTTTTTTTTCTAATCTTCTTAGCACTTCCTGGTTTTCCTCCCATGGGAGTAGGCGTGTTTCTAGCCTCTCCCAGACCTCCCACAGTCCCCTGGGAGCTAGTCTCAGGCTTCCCAGCATGCATTGTGCAACAGCGTCATCACAACATCTCGGTGAATTCTGGGAGCACAGCATTCACCGCATCCAGGAAATACATGCTTGTGGGCTTCAAATGCCCACAATGAAGATGGAAACCGCCTTCAGTGAATTTTATAAGTTATTCTTTACAACAAAATCGGACACAGGTGGACTTATTACACAGAACATGTGAGTAGATATAATCATGAGAAGAAAAGTTTGTGAATGAACTCCAAAAAAAAAAAAAAAAACGATAGATAGGTGGACCCCTTTAATTGCTTAAAAAGTGTTAGTGGGATTTCAGCTTCAATTTGTTAATCAAGCCCATCTAAATCTGCAAGTCTATGGCCTTGTGCACACAGGCCATCTGTAGCATATGCACCTGCAGCCACGTGGCTGTCAAATTGGGAGCCATGGCTATGTCAGTGCAGCCACTGCATCCAAATCACCATCTGGGTGTACACTTTAAATACACCTGTGTGAAAGAGGCCTAACGCTACCACCTCCCCAGACTGACAATGCTGCTGTCTAAAGGTGTCTCCATTGCTCATTTATGCAGAGAACATCCAAAGACAGCAAAGGTGTTACTGTCTGGATCACTGGGTGCCAATAAAAGAAAAAAGAAAACTAATGCGGCCACTACGTGTAATGATTATTAAGCTGCAATATATTACATTTTTGTCTTTTGGGTTTAATACCACTTTAAAGTGTATTTCTACTTTTGCAACCAGATTGGGATAACACCTACTTTATATTTTTTATATGCTCTCATTCACATAGCAAAACTTAAAAAAAATAAAATTAAAAGTTGCAGCTTACCTATTTTAGATTTTTTTTTGGAACCTCCAAGCAGATGTGTTTGGTATAATTTATCTGTTTGTACTATTCAGACAGATCTTCATAATCAGTTGTAAATTAGATTTGAACATAGTCTGCCCTAACAAGGGTTTAGAAGCTGGGCTGTAGGTAGAGAGGATCCTCAGCCTCTCCTTAGGACAGACTCACTCTGATCTTGTAAAACTCTTGCAGTCTGCCAGCTTGATTCAGGTGTTTTTGAGCATTTTAGTGCATTTTTGTTGTGTGGGTTTTAAACATTTTTCTGCTGTTTTTTTAAAATACATAAAAAAATGAATAAAATACATAAAAAAACTCTAACCTCATCCTTTAACCCGTAACCCTAATTAACCACTTCTGCCCTGGAAGATTTGGCTGCTTAATGACCAGGCCATTTTTTGCAATACGGCACTGCGTCGCTTTAACTGACAATTGCGTGGTTGTGTGACGCTGTACCCAAACAAAATTGTCGTCCTTTTTTTTTTTTTTTTTTTCCCCCACAAATAGAGCTTTCTTCTGGTGGTATTTGATCATCTCTGTGTTTTTTTTACTTTTTTTTTTCGCTGTAAAAAAAAGAGCGACAATTTTGAAAAAACACAATATTTTGTATCTTTTTGCTATAAATATCCCCAATTTTTTTAAAAACAAAAAGCTATTTTTTTTCCTCAGTTTAGGCCTATATGTATTTGTCTACATATTTTTGGTAATAAGAATCGCAATAAGCGTATATTGATTGGTTTGCGCAAAAGTTATAGCGTCTAAAACAATGGAAAATTTATGGCATTTTTATTATTTATTTTTTTTTTACCAGTAATGGCGGAGATCTGCGATTTTTATCGGGACTGCGACATTATGGCGGACAGATCACTTGACACATTTTTGGGACCATTGACATTTAGATAGCGATCAGTGCTATAAAAATGCACTAATTACTGTGTGAATGTCACTGGCAGGGAAGGGATTAACACTAGGGGGCGATCAAGGGGTTAACTGTGTTCCCTATGTATGTGTTCTAACTGTAGGGGGATGGAACTGACTAGAGGAGATGACAGATCGTTGTTCCTAGCTAGTAGGAACACACAATTTGTCTCGTCTCTCCTCTCCTCACAGAACAGGGATTTGTGTGCTTACACACACACACGTACCTGTTCTGGCTCCCTTGCCGATCGCGCGTGGCTGGCAGTCATCGTGACCGCGCGCATCGACATCCCCACAGGGCAGCGGGCACGTGCGCGCCTGCTATCCCCACTTAAAGGGCCCGCATACAGCTACAATGGCTCGCGGGAACTTTCCGACCTGCCGCAGTATAATTATGCCGGCTGGTTGGAAATCAGTTAAATGGCAAAGCTCAAACATGCTTAAAAAAACATTGTAAAAAAACGTGCATACAAGAGCTGGAAAAAACACCTACAAACACTTTCAAAAAACATGATGCTTCTTTTTAAAAAAAATGTTTAGGCATGCTGTGTGAATGAGAATACATAACAAACATACAATTATAGTGGAGTTTTCTCACATTCTAGAGCAAAAGTGGTAGTACACTTTCAAGTAGAACTTGGTTTCGTTTCACACATTTTGATTTAAGGGCCTGTTCCCACCAATTGCAGTGCAGGAAACTGTTCCCACGCAACACAGGAACAAGGTACCCATGTTAAATTCATGCAGATGACATTAATTGTTAATGGCACATCTAGCAAACACATTTTGCGGCCACCAAAATGCATGATGCTGCAGTACCATGTGATTTGGTGGGGCTTGATTGTAGGAAGTCGCACCTGCAGTACTTTTTGCACATTTTGAGTTCTGTTCTGAACCGGCCCTTAGACCAATGTCATTTCTTTAACAGTCCTTTTGGCTTCCAAAATCTTCTGTTTTGTTTTTTCAAGTTCCTTAGCCTTTACGAATGTTTGAAACAGCCTGTCAAACATGTGGGGACATGTACAAATACAATACATACAAATCCATGGAAGTGAGCTGCCTCTGCAAGTTGCCTCTCATTGCTTGTCTGAACTAAGCTCTTATTGCTGCATGGATGCTTGTGGCACACTTGCCTGTCATTAATGAAATATTGAGGCTGCCATTGCTGATGTTTCCTTCTGAAAATGCTAGTTGTCTGGTTAACCCACGTTTGCTTGCTGAATAATTAACACACAAGAAATAGAACAATAAAGAAGGCTGATATGTCCAGCTTTTATTTACTGCAAGGTAGTTCAGGGACTCGCATTTTAAAGCCAGAGTCTGCTTCTTTGCCCCCCCCACACACACACACACAATCACTTTTGGATAACTTTATATTTTGTTTAATTATTTTTTGGGGGGAAGGTACCTGGTTTTGACTGAGCGATCCAAGGCGAAGTTGGCCCCCACCTCTTTGCCCTCAGCCTTATGGGTCACGTCATTCCAGAAGGCTGCGTGACCATTCACAAAAGTGCAGCGCAGCTTGAACATGCATGGCGGTAATCTGACTGTGAAGCTGCCAGCCAGCTTCCCTTAGTAAATATGCCTGCGTCGGGGACCCGAAAAACCGGCCCGGGTTAGGACGGCGCTGGATTCTTGGGACAGGTACAGTAAGTGCCCTTTTATTAAAAGTCAGCCGCTAAAGTATTTAAGTATTTGTAGATGCTGACTTATACTTATTTTATTTTTCATATAGCCTGAATACCCTCCTTAAGGAGTCCTCCTCCTCCCATGCTTTCTTTTGACGCCTCTACCTTTTTTTTTTTTTTTTTTTTTTTTTTTACTTTTTTGCCCCCTTATAACTGTGCTACCTTCTTTTGGTAGTCTTGCTACCCATTGAATACCTTTCATGCTTACCCTCTTACCCTTTTTTTTTTTATCTCCTTCTCTTTGGTGATTTATACTGTCCTCTATTACCATTCTTTTCCACTAGCATGACGACGGTTAGGTGATAGCACTCCTGCTTTGTAGCTTTGCTTACCAAGAAAACATTCTGCATGGAGTTTGTATGTTCTATGTCTGTGTGATTTTCCAACGATACTTAATTTTCTTCCGACAGCCAAAGAAAATGCTGTTAAGTTAATCAGTTTCCACCAGAAAGGCCCTAGTTTACGTGTGTGCGATAGGGAGCCACTGTGGAAAGCGAAGACTTATGTTCTACGCAATCGGTACTACATGGGACCAGTTTGGCCTATTTGTTTGGATGCACGCTATTAGAGCCCACACTCCTATTTCAACACTGGGGAAACAACACCATTTTGATACCTTTCATATTTATGTGGCTTTGCAATGTTGGAATGCCCAAGAGAGTCTCCAATAAATTAAGGTCCTTGTGTGTCACTATATGTCCCCTATATGTATGGGAAGTTGGCTCATATATTGTGTATGCATATACAGTATCTCACAAAAGTGAGTACACTCCTCACATTTTTGTAAATATTTTATATCTTTTCATGTGACAACACTGAAGAAATTACACTTTGCTACAATGTAAAGTATTGAGTGTACAGCTTAAGGCCCCTTTCACACGATCGGACCGTTCAGGTCCGCCTGTCAGTTTTGACGGCGGACCTGAACGGGCGATCCATGTTAGCCTATGGAGCGTCGGATGTCAGCGGAGACATGTCCGCTGACATCCGACCCCGTCCGATCCGCTAAAAGCAGCTGGATGGCTCTACGTCCAGATCCGTCGCGATCGGATCGGGTGAGATCTGACGAAAACGGACACGCTGTCCGTTTTCGTCCGATCCCTCCATAGGCGGCAGCGGCGCCTGACAAGCCCCTCCCCGCTCAGTGAGCAGAGAGGGACCTGTCATCCGCCGGCTCAGCGGAGATCAACGGACAGATCTCCCGCTGAGCCGGCGGACCGAGGCGGGCTCCGTAGAAACGGAGTCCGCCTCATGTGAAAGGGGCCTTAATTTGCTGTCCCCTCAAAATAACTCAACACACAGCCATTCATGTCTAAACAGCTGACAACAAAATGAGAATACCCCTAAGTGAAAATGTCCAAATTGGGTCCAATTAGCCATTTTCCCTCCCCGGTGTCATGTGACTCGTTAGTGTTGCAAGGTCTCAGATGTGAATGGGGAGCAGGTGTATTAAATTTGGTGTTATCGCTCTCTCTCTAAGGGTCGGTTCACACTGGGACGACTTGGGATCCGACTTGTACGCCCTCAAGTCGCCCCAGAAAGAGATTCACATTTAAGTGAATGGGAGCGTCTTAATAGACACTACTGAAGTCGCTCCGACTTCAGGGCGTACTCCCTGTACTACTTTGATCCGACTTTGATACGACTTCAGCCTATTGACTATCATTGAAGTCGGATCAAAGTCGGATCGCCGTCTCGCATGATCCGACTTTGGCATGCGACTTGTGCTCAGATGATCTTGAGGGGGAACTCCGCGCCAAATTTTAAATAAAAATCCGGCATGGGTTCCCCCTCCAAGAGCATACCAGGCCCTTGGGTCTGGTATGGACCTTGAGGGGAACCCCCTACGCCGAAAAAGCGGCGTGGGGGGTCCCCCAATCCATACCAGACACTTATCCGAGCACGCAGCCCGGCCGGACAGGAATGGGGGTGGGGGACGAGCCAGCGCCCCCCCCCCATCCTGAACCGTACCAGGCCGCATGCCCTCAACATGGGGGGGTTGGTGCCTTGGGGAAGGGGGGCGCGCTGCGGCCCCCCCACCCCAAAGCACCTTGTCCCCATGTTGATGAGGACAAGGGCCTCTTCCCGACAACCCTGGCCGTTGGTTGTCGGGGTCTGTGGGCTTATCGGAATCCGGGAGCCCCCTTTAATAAGAGGGCCCCCAGATCCCGGCCCCCCACCCTATGTGAATGAGTATGGGGTACATCGAACCCCTACCCATTCACCTAGGGAAAGTGTCAATTTAAAAAAAAACACTACACAGATTTTTAAAGTAATTTATTAGATAGCTCCGGGGGTCTTCTTCCGACTTCGGGGTCTCTCCGGTTCTTCTCCGCGCTCTCCGGGTCTTCTGCCGGGCTCCTCCGCTATTTTCTGCTCTTTTGCCGCTCTTTTGCTATAGCGAAGGAGCCCGGTCTTCAATCTTCTGCCTTCTGCCCTCTTCTCCTGATGTTGACACGACGCTCTCTGGGGCTGGAATGCACTCTGAGCGCTCCGCTCTGACTTATATAGGTGGTGACCACGCCCCCTTATGCCGTCACAGTCCCTGGGCATGCTGGGACTGTGACGTTTTAGGGGGCGTGGTCATCACCCAATGACCACGCCCCCTTATGCAGTCATAGTCCCAGCATGCCCAGGGACTGTGACGGCATAAGGGGGCGGGGTCACTGCCTATATAAGTCAGAGCGGAGCGCACAGAGAGCATTCTAGCCGGAGAAAGCGTTGTGTCAACATCAGAAGAAGAGGAGAGGGCAGAAGACGGAAGACCGGGCTCCTCCGCTTTAGCAAAAGAGCGGCAGAAGAGAGCGGAGGAGCCCGGAGGAAGATCCGGAGAGCATGGAGTAGAACCGGAGAGACCCCCAAAGTCGGAAGAAGACCCCCGAAGCTGTCTAATAAAATACTTTAAAAATCTATCTAGTGTTTTTTTTTAAATTGACACTTTTTCCCTAGGTGAATGGGTAGGGGTACGATGTACCCCATACTCATTCACATAGGGTGGGGGGCCGGGATCTGGGGGCCCCCTTATTAAAGGGGGCTCCCGGATTCTGATAAGCCCTCCGCCCGCAGACCCCGACAACCAACGGCCAGGGTTGTCGGGAAGAGGCCATTGTCCTCATCAACATGGGGACAAGGTGCTTTGGGGGGGGGGGACGCAACGCGCCCCCTCCCCCAAGGCACCAACCCCCCATGTTGAGGGCATGCGGCCTGGTACGGTTCAGGAGGGGGGGGGGCGCTCGCTCGTCCCCACTCCCATTCCTGTCCGGCCGGGCTGCGTGCTCGGATAAGGGTCTGGTATGGATTGGGGGGGACCCCCCACGCCGTTTTTTCGGCGTAGGGGGTTCCCCTCAAGCTCCATACCAGACCCAAGGGCCTGGTATGCTCCTGGAGGGGGAACCCATGCCGGTTTTTTATTTAAAATTTGGCGTAGAGTTCCCCCTAAAGATTCATACCAAACACAGTGGCGGGGATCCAAGTCGGATCCCCGTTCATTGAAAGTCGGACACATGTCGCAGGGCAAAGTCAGATCCACAAGTCGTGTTGAAGTCGCGTTGCAAAGTCGCGTTGAAGTCGTGTTGCCCCTGTGTGAATCGAGCCTTACTGGTCACGGGAAGTTCAACATGGCACCTCAAAGCAAAGAACACGGTGAGGATCTAAAAAAAGAATTGTTGCTCTACATAAAGATGGCCTAGGCTATAAGAAGATTGCCAAGACCCTGAAACTGAGCTGCAGCACGATGGCCAAGACCATGCAGCAGTTTACAGGACATGTTCCACTCAGAACAGGCCTCAACATGGTCAGCCAAAGAGGTTGAGTGCACATGCTCAGCGTCCTATACAGAGGTTGTCTTTGGGAAATAGACGTATGAGTGCTGCCAGCATTGCTGTAGAGGTTGAAGGGGTGGGGGGGTCAACCTGTCAGTGCTCAGACCATATGCCGCACAATGCATTAAATTGGTCTGCATGGCTGTCATCCCAAAAGGAAGCCTCTTCTAAAGATGATGCACAAGATAAGTTTGAAAACAAGCAGACTAAGGACATGGATTACTGGAATCATGTCCTGTGGTCTGATCAGACCAAGATAAATTTATTTGCTTCAGACGGTGTCAAGTGTGTGTGGCGGCAACCAGGTGAGGAGTACAAAGACAAGTGTGTCTTGCCTACAGTCAAGCATGGTGGTGGGAGTGTCATGGTCTGGAGCTGCATGAGTGCTGCCGGAACTGGGGAGCTACAGTTCATTGAGGGAACCATGAATACAAACATGTACTGTGACATACTGAAGGAGAGCATGATCCCCCTCCCTTTGGAGACTGGGCAGAAGGGCAGTATTCCAACATAACGACCCCAAAAACACCTTCAAGACGACCACTGCCTTGCTAAAGAAGCTGAGGGTGAAGATGATGGACTGGCCAAGCATGTCTCCAGACCTAAACCCTATTGGGCATCTGTGGGGCTTCCTCAAATGCAAGGTGAAGGTCTCTAACATCCTCCAGCTCCGTGATGTCATCATGGAGGAGTGGAAGAGGACTCCAGTGGCAACCTATGAAGCTCTGGTGAACTCCATGCCCAAGAAGGTTAAAGCGTATGTTAACCCCCCCCCAAAAAATGGATCCTACTCTTTTAAAACATGTTAAATGACATAGTGCTTGTGCTGTGTCATTTGGACCCCTGTAACACCTAAAAAACCTGGCTGATCCTGCCAGTTTCTCCCCTCCCCTATGTAAACTGACCACGGTAATCATGGCTGCTGAGCCCTGACACTGTGGTCAGGATACATGCTTCTGTCATCTACAGCCCTCCTCTCTGCTCTTGTGTCCTCCTCCCCTCTCCCCTTCTTGTCTGTCAGCTCCTGTGTCAGGGTCCGCCCCCCCGCCCTGCTGCTTTAACCGGTTCCCGACTGGCGCACGCCGATGTATGTCGGCAGAATGGCACGGCTGGGCAAATGGGCGTACCTGTACGTCCATTTGAATTCCCCGCCGTGCCATTGCGCGCGCGCTGGCCGGGAGCTCCGTGACTCTGGTCGCGGGTCCGGCGGACTCGATCACTGCGGGGATACCCGAGATCGCCTCACGGAGAGGACGAACAGGGAGATGCTGATGTAAACAGCATCTCCCCGTTCTGCCTAGTGACAAGTGTCACTGATCACAGCTCCCTGTCATCAGGAGCTGTGATCAGAGTAATGACACTGCTAGCCCATCCCCTTACAGTTAGTAATCACTCCCTAGGACATACTTAACCCCTCCCCGCCCCCTAGTGGTTAACCCCTTCACTGCCAGTGTCATCTACACAGTAATCAGTGCATTTTTAATCGCACTGATCGCTGTATAAATGACGATGGTCCCAAAAATGTGTCAAAAATGTCCGACATGTCCGCCATAACGTCGCAGTCACAATAAAAATCGCTGGTCGCCGCCATTACTAGTAAAAAAAAATTATTAATAAAAAAGCCATAAAACTATCCCCTATTTAGTAAACGCTATAACTTTTGCGCAAACCAATCAAACGCTTATTGCGATTTTTTTTTTTTTTTTTTCCTTACCAGAGATATGTAGAATACGATCGGCCTAAACTGAGGAAAAAAATGTTTTTTTTTATATATTTTTGGGGGATATTTATTATAGCAAGATGTAAAAAATATTGCGTTTTTTTTCAAAATTGTCACTCTTATTTTGTTTATAGCGCAAAATATAAAAATCGCAGAGGCGATCAAATACCACCAAAAGAAAGCTCTATTTGTGGGAAAAAAAGGATGTCAATTTTGATTGGGAGCCACGTCGCACGACCGCGCAATTTTCAGTTAAATCGCAGTGCCGAATCGCAAAAAACGCTCTGGTAAGGAAGGGGGTAAAATCTTCCAGGGCTGAAGCGGTTAATAACATGTCTTACTTTATATAATCTACTCTGTCTTCTTAGTATATGTCCCCCTGTGTGTGTGTGTTGTATAAAAATAAAATGTATATACCTTATCTGTGAACGCTGATGAGCAGTCATGTGACGGGCCTCCTCTCTTCTCCTCCTCTCTTCTCCTCCTCTCTTCTCCTCCTCTCTTCTCCTCCTCTCTTCTCCTCTCTCCTCCTCCCCTCCAGACTACTGTCAGCGGAGGAATTTCGGCCCCTCCCGCCTGCATCTGTCAGACAGGGAGAGGAGAGATGTGACACATCACATGACCGCTGATCAGCTCTCACAGCTGAGGTATATATATGCTTTTTTTTTTTTTTATACAACACACACAGGGGGACATATCCTTAGGAGACCGAGCGGACTATTTAAAGTAAGAAATGTGGGTTCTTTAAGGCAGTGCTGGAAAATAATGGTGGCCACATAAAATATTTACAATTTGGACAGTTTCACTTGGGGGTGTACTCACTTTTGTTGCCACTTTTTCCGGACCGCCGCACGCAGATATACGTCCTTGCTTTGACGGGGGATATCGTTGTTATGGCAGAGGCTAGCTGCCATAACCCGGGTATCCTTGTGTTCGGCCGGCAGTTTTTTTTGTTTTTTTTATTGCATTTAAGTGTAAATATGAGATCTGAGGTCTTTTTGACCCCAGATCTCATATTTAAGAGGTCCTGTCATGCTTTTTTCTATTACAAGGGATGTTTACATTCCTTGTAATAGGAATAAAAGTGACAATATTTTTTTTTTTTTTGTAAAAATAAAAAATGTAAAATAAATAAGAAAAACATTTTTTTTAAATGCACCCCGTCCTGCCGAGCTCGTGTGCAGAAGTGAACGCATACGTGAGTAGCGCCCGCATATGAGAACTGTGCTCAAATCACACTTGTGAGGTATCACTGCGATCAGTAGAGCGAGAGCAATAATTCTAGCCCTAGACCTCCTCAGTAACTTAAAACATGCAACCTGTAGAATTTTTTAAACATCGCCTATGGAGATTTTTAAGGGTACAAGTTTGTCGCCATTCCACGAGCGGGCGCAATTTTGAAGCTTGACATGTTTGGTATCAATTTACTCGGCGTAACATTATTTTTCACAATATAAGAAAAAAAATTGGGCTAACTTTACTGTTTTCTTATTTTTTAATTAAAAAATGTGTATTTTTTCCAAAAAAAAGTGCGCTTTTAAGACCGCTGTGCAAATACGGTGTGACAAAAAGTATTGCAACGACCACCATTTTATTCTCTAGGGTGTTAGAAAAAAAAAAAGTATATAATGTTTGGGGGTTCTAAGTAATTTTCTATCAAAAAAAAGTTTTTAAAGCGGAGGTTCGCTAAAAAAAAAAAAATTAAAAGCCTGCAGCTACAAATACTGCAGCTGCTGACTTTTAATACATGGACACTTACCTGTCCAGGGAGCCCACGATGTCGGCAGCCGAAGCCAATCTGTCCTTCGGCTCTCGGCTGCTGCCGCCGCCATCCTTGGTAAGGGAATTAGGAAGTGAAGCCGTGCGGCTTCACTTCCTGGTTCCCTACTGCCCATGCGCGAATTGCGCTGCGCGTCCTCTCTGGTCCCTGCTGTGTTCTGTGTCTCACAGAACACAGCGGTGGAGGAGAGCGTAGGAGCCGGAAGTGGCGTAGGTCACCGCAAGCTCTGTGGTGATCTATGCCAGGAAGTGGGAGCAAATACCTTTATTAGACAGGTATCTGCTGACTCCTCCCCCCTGAAAGGTGCCAAATGTGACACCGTAGGGGGGGAGGACTCCAAAAAGTGGAAGTTCCATTTTTGGGTGGAACTCCACTTTAACTTGTAAACAACACATCTCAAAAAGAGGCTCGGTCCTTAAGTGGTTAACGGCTGTGTGTTTATTTATTTTGAGGGGACAGCAAATTTACACTGTTATACAAGCTGTACACTCACTACTTTACATTGTAGCAAAGTGTCATTTCTTCAGTGTTGTCACATGAAAAGATATAATAAAATATTTTTAAAAATGTGAGGGGCGTACTCACTTTTGTGAGATACTTTATAGATCACAATATGTTAAGTGAGGACTGATGTGATTGTAATATACTGTATGGGCACTATGCAAATAAGGGAATTGATAAATTCATCTCTCTAAAGAGATCTTATTGGGGTGTCTTTAAATTGGAACTATAGGCAAAACTTTTTTTTAAGGGAGGGTTATAACCCATCAGTGTGTTTTTGTTTGTTTTTTTGTTTATTTTTTTGCCATTTGTGTTTGAGATTTCCCTTCACTTCCTGTCCCATAGCCAAAACAGGAAGTGAGGAAATTCCTTGGGGACCCTCAGGTCACCAGAAATAGTATCCCGTTTTGGAGGATTTCCCCTTTATTACTTTTCTAGGGGGAAAACCCAAAATTTGAGATTTTCTTTTGCTTCCAATGATAATGGCCAACAAGACAAACGGGAAGGGCGAATCTCCCTAATTGGGGCACCGACAGCAATAAAAAAACCTGACAGATGTTCTAATCCCTATCCATTCTATCCAAAACTAAAATATAAGTCTGGCCACAAATTAGTGATACAACTGTATACAGCGTTGTTACCGATAACTGAATCCTGTTCAGGCTAGAATAGGAATAGAATCATGCTATTGTGTGTGTCAAAAGTCTGCAGCTTTGGTTAGCAGTCGCACTTTGGCAGCTTGCTGGAATACCTTTTGAAGAATTTTGTACAAAGGATCATATTTAGCCCTGTACAAAAAAAAAAAAAAAAATCCTTTTACTGAGCAAAAATGACTGCCTGGAGACAATTTCTGGTATTCTCTTCGCTCTGTGATTCTGTACAAAAATGGGCAGATCAGATGGTAAAATTTGGTAAGAAATCCACCAGCCCTATTTTAAACTCATGTCTTAGACACAAGATCATGTGTGTTCCCAACCAGCACAGAAATGCACTGCTCTATAGCAGATGTGCAAAGGTGCCATAAATTGTTGCGCATTGGCAAACCACATGTGAAAAGCACGGCTCGGTGCAGCACAATTTAAAAAAAAAAGGGTTGGAGACTTCTTTCCCTGTGTTTCTCGTGGGTAAGGCAGCCCATTGAGTTTAATGGGCTGCCCTACAAGCACCCTACATGAGCAAATGTGCACTCCTAGATCTGAACTAAGCCTTTCAGTGTGGGTCATGAAGGAAAAAGGAAGCCGAGATTAAAGTGGTTGTAAACCTGTGTTTTGCTCCCCCCACAGCCCCCTCTAATACTCGCCTGAGCCCCCCTCTCGATCCAGCGATGTGCACGGGAGCCTTGGCTGTCCTGGGTCTCTCTCCTCATTGGCTGAGGCAGCAGCAAGAGCCATTGGCTCCCACTGCTGTCAATCACAACCAGTAAGCCAATGAGGAGAGTGTCTGTGTCTTATGAACGCATAGAGCAGGGTTAGGGAGCGAGCACACACCAGTGCCCCCATAGCAAACGGCTTGCTTATTGAGGGCACTGGATAAGGGGGCAGAGCCAGGAGCACCGGTGGGGACCCGAGAAGAAGAAGATCGGGGCTGCTCTGTGCAAAACCATTGCACAGAGCAGGTAAGTATGACATCTTTGTTTAAAAAAACTGAAACTAACCTTTAATATGCTTTAACTTGACAGCTAGATTTTGACATTTTAAAAACATTCGTTTAGCCGCGCTTACATGCTGCGTTTAGCTACGTTTGCGTTTAGGAGCATTTTAGAAAAAAAAAAAATATATATTTTTTTTTTTAATGAAAAACGTCTGTAAACAAAACGCTGCTAAACGCGAGTTACCGCGTTTAGCAGCGTTTGCAAGCTGTTACAGGCATTTGGCGTTTCAAATGCCTCTAAACATCAGTCCTGAACACATTTTTTTTTTTTGCGTTTCAAAAATGCTTCTGAAGTCAACTGCCTAGAAAGACTATAAGTGACCCTGTGTACATGTACTGATAAGATAACTTCGAGGAGAGTTCAGGGGCAGCTGAAAAAAATGCCCATCTGCTCCTAAACATTCATTTACCAGCAGCAGTGTACATGAGGCCTATCACTTTTTAAACAGTTAGGTTCCATGTACACGGGACGCTAAGGCAAAGTCCTGTGAACGTTTTTTTTTGAAAGCTTGAAACGGCCGTTTAGAAACGCCCATTTAGCCGCGTTTGCGTCTAGAAGAGTTTAGTAAGGATAATATCATAAGACCCTCCCCAAGCTCAAAAAAAGGTTTTATTTAACTAGCAATTTTGTGAGACCAGAGTGAGTAGCAGCAGCAGAGAGAGCAGCAGTGTCCTTGTATTTGTCCTCATTTCTGCGCTTTTTTTTACAATGGATCCCATAATGATCATATATGAGGAAATGGTCCTGACGTTGCTCTTGATGAGGCTAGAACGATGCCGAAAATTGCGCGCGAGGAGCAGAGTTCGCCGCTACTGGAGTGGACCCATCCATTGATCGCGCAGCGCATGCAAGTAGGATATTTTACCAACATGCACGTACAGCTGCGTACCTACCCCGATAATTTTTTTTATTTTGCACGCATGTCCGTTGCCTCATTTGACTTTCTACTAGAAAAAGTTCGGCCCAGTCTGACACGCTTGGACACGAACATGAGGAAGAGTGTGCCGCCAGAGGAACGTCTGTTGGTGACTATCAAATTTCATGAAACTATGTTTGATCACGTCGGTGGTCAGGCTCAATGGTAGGGTCATCTTTTTCATATCTAACAACATATGGGTCAAATTACAATTCTACTTTGTAAAACAACATTGCTAGTGGTGTATTGGATTGGATCAAGGGCTATATATGGTCTATGAATCATTGCAAGTAATTACCAGTTTTTAAACTTTTTTTTTTTATGTTTTCTCATCGTTTTCCATCATTTTTTAGTGTTTTAATGTCCAACAAATTGGGTACCTTTTTAAAAACGCTTATAAACTAAAATGCGGCTAAATGCCGGTACCACATTTAACCGCGTTAGACGTCTGGAACATGGAAATCTTCGGCGTCTGAACTCATTTTTTTGCCTTCAAAGAAAGTCTGTTAAACGCAACTGCCTAAAGTCGACTGTAAACAAAACTGTGTACATGGTCACATAAGATAACATTGAATGAGTTCAGGGGCAGTTGAAAAAAGCGTCCAACTGCCTCTGAACGTGCGTTTAGCAGCAGCATTCTACATGGGGCCTTAGTTTTCCCATTGTAGCCTTTTGAGACATTCGCAGTCCTGGTTCAATCTTTCTCTTGAAAAGCACGTTGTGATTTGTTAAGCCCCGTACACACAGTCAGAAAATCGTATGGAAAATACCGCTTTCGAAGCGATCGTACGATAATCGTATCGTTCGTACAGAGCTTTCGAGAGCCGATCAGGACAGTTCATCCGATACTATTCTATCAGACATGCACGAAAAAAATTTTCGTACGATGCCAGAACGTACGATTTCCGTTTTAATCAGTACAGCTATCGTTTGAAAATGCAATACAAATGCATTACAACACATGACATCACTTCCAGATTCGATCTGAGATTAGCATGCAATAAATAACGGACGATCATTCGTCCGATAATCTCATCGTGTGTATGGGATATTAGTGTGCTGGATATTTCTTTCCGCAGGTTTAATCATTTAGCACGTTAGCATTTTCATGAAATGTTGCTTCTTCCTAATGACACTTTTTTTTTTTTTTTTTTTTGCTTTCTTCAGTCCCTTTTCTTTTTTTTTTTTTTTTCTTTTTGGTACATTCAACTCCCTTGTGTTCCTTGAGCCTTTGACACATCTGGATGTGTCCAGTTGGGCCCCCACCCCTCCTCCACATCTGGATACCGGATGGATATGCAGTCTCTTATTCTATTTCCCACGGCCTCTCAGTCTTTTGCTACCTTTACTTCCCCTGAGTAAATTCCTGTTCTGTTTTCATTCAGTTTTCTAACCACACACCTTTATACACTCTCCTCGTCTCTGTGTTCCTCTGCTATGCTATGCTTTAATTCTTAGTGCGTTGGTGCTGTCAGGTCCTGTCTTGAGATGATGGACTCTGTGGAAGTCAGGAGGAGGAGGAAAAGTTGGTTTCAGTGTTTACATTTTTTATTCTCTGTCTATTCCTCCCCTCTATGTTGAGATAAACACTGTCCTCCCAGCCAAACCCTGTTCTTGTGTACACAAATGCTTATGATTGTAAATGCATACAATACCATATGTATACATGCACATGCATTACAGATGTCATTAAATGACACGCACTGACCTTTTCTATGCTTCTTTTATTTACAAGAACTGGATTGACTAAAGGTTAGGAAGTACAAATCACGGAAGAGTGTTAGTCTAACAGAGATTAAATTGTGTAGGACTGACATATTACGCAGCATGTTACATGGTGCATTTGTATAATACAATGCCCTAGAGCAATTTACAGTTCAACGCCAATGCCACCTTGTTAATCTCCCGCTGCGGGCCTTAGAAAAAAAAAATTGCTTAAAGGAAAAATGGAGTGTATGATTTTTGCTGCTTAAAGTAAATTTATATAAGACTCTTACTTTTTCATGCTTATATAGTTACAGTTGTGCACATAAGTTTACATACCCTAGCAGAATTTGATTTCTTGGCCATTTTTCAGAGAAT
Source organism: Aquarana catesbeiana (assembly GCF_042186555.1). Classification (NCBI taxonomy): domain Eukaryota; kingdom Metazoa; phylum Chordata; class Amphibia; order Anura; family Ranidae; genus Aquarana; species Aquarana catesbeiana. The sequence goes on along the minus strand of NC_133334.1, from coordinate 220,538,375 downwards.
ATGAATGATAACACAAAAGCTTTTCTTTCACTCATGTGTTTGGCTGAAGCCATGTATTATTAATCAACTGTGTTTACACTTTTTAAATCATAATGAGAACAGAAACTAGCCAAATGACCCTGATCAAAAGTTTACATACCCCGGTTCTTAATACCATGCATTGTCCTCTTTAACATCAATGACAGCTTGAAGTCTTTTGTGGATGAGGCTCTTTATCTTCTCAGATGGTAAAGTTGTCCATTCCTCTTGGCAAAAAGCCTCCAGTTCCTGTAAATTCTTACGCTGTCTTGCATGAACTGCATGTTTGAGATCTCCCCAGAGTGGCTCAATGATATTGAGGTCAGGAGACAGAGATGGCCACTACAGAACCTTCACTTTATTCTGCTGTAGCCAATGACAGGTCAACTTGGCCTTGTGTTTTGGATCATTGTCATGTTGGAATGTCCAAGTACGTTCCATGCGTAGCTTCCTGGCTGATGAATGCAAATGTTCCCCCAGTATTTTTTGATAATGTACTTTTAAAATCAGATTTGTTTTAAAATCTGTTCCTCAGCCATCATATACTTGGGAATTTTTATTCCTACCAATCTAACCCAACTGTATGCATGAAATTATACTCCCCTATTACAGAGGACCCTTACTGACCTTACGTCATACAATCATACTGTTGATTCTTTGTTTGGAAGAACTAACATTTTAAAAATGGATATTGTTCTGCGGTTTTTATGTTTTCCAATAATAGACGTGGGACTGCAATAGAAATCAAGTCCTTACAAATTGCATTTACCAACTTTATTTGGGGCCATCGGAAACCTCGGCTCCACAAAACAATTTTATTTCTCCAAAATCTAAGGGTGGAGCTGGAGTCCCAGACCTTTCTTTGTATCATGTTGCTGCAGTTCTGACCAGAGTAGTCAGTTGGTTCCACACTGGGTCTGCTAAACAGTGAGTCTGTATAGAGCAGTCACTTCCCTGGATTGAACCTGTCTTAAGGGGCTTCTTCCTCCCTTTTCCTTTTTTAAAATTCACCTTCACCTTTTGGATAGATACATGGGTAGGTTCTCTTTATCATCTTTTGTAAGGCCTGACTACCCTCTTTGGGACCTTAAAGTTTCCACCTGCTTTGTCCCTCACAATATTTTTGACCTGTCAAATTCCCAGATCCTGCTGGCTGGTTTAGATTATACAGAATGGTACCCCCTCTTTCTTCAATAACTTCTATTGGATATATGTCCATTGCTTATTGGTTTTGAATGTAGACAATTGTCATATTTTTGGCCTTTGCCTCGTTAGGACCCAATTCTCTTAGAAGATCTATTCCTGCAAGACTCAATGCCTGATCATACCCCCTCAGTGATATACAACATAAGTGTGTGCTGTACACATCCTGAACTTCTGGACTATACAGATCGCTGGGAACTGAACAGAACTTTGATGTTTTGAACCCATCAGAAGACTAGGATAAATCCTTCATACTTAATCATTGTTTATCTTTAACCAGTAGGGGCCATGAGACATGAGCTTCAAATTACTATCAAGGTGGCATAGAAGCTCGACCCTTCTTAACAGTCGCTATCCATCTGTGACTGTCCTCTGCAGGTTTTGTCAATAGAGTCAGGGTATCCTGACCCACCTATGGTGGGCATGCCCTCCTGTTCATAGGTTCTGGACTTTCAAAGTAGAGATGTACGTGAAAATCTCTGATACGACTATGGCCAATGCTACCAAGATTGTACTGCTTTCTATTATTCCTGGTTCTCCTAAACACAATAAGGACCTACTACGACATTTCCTAACAGCAGCCCAGGTGGTTATTCTGCACCATTGGAAATCAATGTAAACTCCAACACTTCTGAAATGGGTTTCTGAGATTGACCATCTTGAGCACATAGAGGCTCTCATTGCTTGTGAATTGGGTATCTGTGATCAATATCGCCAAAGCGGACTCTCCTGGAAGGTCTTTAAACTATTTCAAAACCTGAAAGGCGACCTTGTAGCAAGTTAAAATGTGGTATCAACTACCTTTTGTATTGTATTCTTCCCTAAGGGCCATATCAGTTTCTCTCTTTTTATGTTCTTTTCCCTTCTTCCCCTCCTCCCCTATTTTTCTCCCTCTCGCTCCTTACCCCTTTGTATTCTTTTCTAGAATTTTTTTTTCCCCCTTCTATCTCCTCCCCTCCCCCTTTTCTCTTCTCTTTCAGTCCAAACTGCCCGGCATTGATTGACCTTGTAAATTGTTCACAAGTACTCTTTTATGTAGGGTAAGTTTTGTTTTCCAACCTCTTTATGCATTTACCACTGTCTAGAGAGAACCTCCCCCCATTACCTGTATCTCCGAATATGGAAATTCTTCTTTTTTTTTTGATATTACATGGTTTACCATATCTGTATGTAATTCTTGTCTGCAATCTTCTCATACTTCAGTAAGCAAAATGATTTCCTTTTATTTGTTGCAACAGGTCAGATTCAACATCTGATTACATTTTGTTTCTATTTTCTAATTTGTTTATGTAAAATCTTCAATAACTTCAGATTGGCAACATATGTATTAAATGTACATAAACTATTTATTGGATTTGAGACTGGAGGCTGCCCTAGGACACGGCTCTCCTTTGAAAACACCATTTTTCTGACTGTCATCCTGATGCTCTTGTTTCAGTACTTTGAAAGAAAGACCCAGAACAAGTCTGCAGATAAAGGACTTCTGAAAGGTCCCTAACCTTTCCGATCTACATTCTTGTTGCAGCACAGTAATTTAGAAAATATTGTTTAACAGCAAGGCAAATGGCATTTTCAGAACGAAGTTAGCAGTGGAAGTCCCCTTTTTTCTCTAAGGACAGGTTTACTGTTTTGGAAGAAACCCTACGGGATCCTCTGTGACCCACAGAAATGTACACTTCCTTTATTACATTCTCATTAATTGAAGGTACATTTTATCAACTCCAAAATGTAATTGGAGCAGAAGTTGGCCGTTAGGCCTCAATTCATGATAGCTAATGTTAGATTTGTAGCTTGCAGTATCTGTCTTCTAACTATTAATTGCAGTTTCTTTTGCGATTGATTGCTTGCTTGGTCTGGACATTTGTTATTAATATGAAAATATCAGATGTACGAATTTTAAAGAATCAATATGAATAGAGTATTATTTTTTTTTTTTTTCCGGCAAAACCCAGAAAATAAGCTTTTTGAATAATGGAACAATGCTGCATACCACACATGCGTTTATAGCTGTTTGTTTTTATAGAATGTCACCACAACTAGGAGAAAGATACAATCAGTGTTGTGTTTATTCATGAGATAATCTAACTGTCAGTAATTTTGTGCCTTGTTTTATTCTTACAGGAAGTTGATATTTTAGATATAACCCTAATCCGAGACACGCGGACAGGAAAGTATGCTAAGATACCAAAGGTAAGGACCGCATGGTACTCTGCGCAAATAATGAAATCAATGGCTTTGAATAGTACATCCAGAATTGTAAATTGTCAGTGGTATGCAGAGTACTCTGGTCTTAACAAAAACCTGCCTGTAGTTTTTAATGGCAGATAACTAAATAACATTTTTGTCACTTTCTAATTTTGGAAGGCCTGCTTGTATGCAAAGTAACTGATCCCTTAAGACCTTAATCTGTAATATTTTGTGTTCTTTGTACTCATCCACACGGGTGTGCAGAGTTGTACAGTGTGCATGTTCGTGCAGAATCCTGAGCATGGAAGTCACAGGTGTTGCGTACAGTCACCTGTACAAATAAATGACAAGATGATGCTGTTTGCTGGCAAACACAGATCTGAAGGGTGTCAATGCGTACAGATACACAAATATGCTCCTGGACCCAGGCAGTCTGCATCCAGGGGTGCGCATCCATACCTGTATTCATGTGTGCCCTTGGATCTGCTTTTACCAGCATACTGCAGCATCATTTCAATGTCGTGTACTGTACATAACACCTGTAACTCTCAAGTGCAGGATGACATGCATGCTATATGACCCTTCGGGCCCATGTGACTGTATCCATTATCTTACCTCTCATTTTTTTTCCAATTGAAACTGGGCATATGATGGAAAAAAAAGTTATAAGCAGAGTTATTAAGTTATTATCTTTCCAATATAAAAAAAAAAATCATTTGTGTTTCCAGAGATCTAAGTGGGTAAAATTATGTAGATGTTTACTTTTCATGTGACAGGCCTCAGTCCCACAACTCCCCCCTTTCCCCCAGGGTGGAGGAACGATACTATGTCTGTGTCCGCTTTCACCATTATATAATCATGACTGGAACATGAAGCACAGGACACGAAGTTCACATAATGTTTTATAAGGTGTAGTTTTTTTTTGTTTTTTTTTTATTGATACTGTTTCAAACTTGCTAAAAATAACCTTTTGAAGGAATGGACTGGTACAGTATAACCCTAATAATTTTAATTCAACTCTGTGTGTGTGACTGTAATCATAAACCATCTCCCTATTCTCACTATTGGTACTTGGAAGGAAATGGGTGCAGGGTCACACTTTTAGTTACCCCTTTTTAAGTAATGTTAAGGCGCTTTCAAACTACCCCGCTGAAGTTTGTCTGCAGCACGGGTACAGCGCAGTGTACCTGCAGTTTTTGCGTGGGTTACCCGCAGTTTCTCCTAGACTTCTATTATGTCCTGCATTTCTAAAAGTGCACCAAAGGTCCTGCATGCTGTGTCTTTGTTGCTCTTCCTGAAAGCGCACAATAAAGTTGGACATGATGGAAGTGGGTAACCCGCATGAAATCCATGGGTACACTGCTCTGCACCCGCAATGCAGCCAAACTGCAGCACGGCAAAGTGGAAAAATCCCTAGTTCATACTAATTTGCAATGTAGAGCCAGTGACTCGAAAAAGTAGTCATACCCCCTTGAAATTTTTCACATGTTGTCATGTTACAACCAAAAATGTAAATGTATTTTGTTGGGATTTTATGTGATAGACCAACACAAAGTGGCACATAATTGTGAGTGGAAGCTAAATGATAAATGGTTTTCCAAATTTTTTACAAATAAATATGTGAAAAGTGTGGTGTACATTTGTATTCAGGCCCCTTGAGTCAATACTTTGTAAGAACCACCTTTCTCTGAAATGCAAGTCTTTTTGGGGATGTCTCTACCAGCTTTGCACATCTAGAGTGACATATTTGTCCATTCTTCTTTGCAAAATAGCTCAAGCTCTGTCAAATTGGATGGGGAGCATCTGTGAACAGCAATTTTCAAGTCTTGCCACAGATTCTCCATTGTAGCTCTGGCTGTATTTTTAGGGTCGTTGTCGTTGTCCTGCCGAAAAGGTGAACCTTCGCCCCAGTCTCAAGTCTTTTGCAGAATCTAACAGGTTTTCTTCTAAGATTGCCCTGTATTTTGCTCCATCCATCTTCCCATCAACTCTGACCAGCTTCCCTGTCCCTGCTAAAGAAAAGCATCCCCACAACATGATGCTGCCACCACGTTTCACGGTGGGGATGGTGCGTTTAGGGTGATGTGCAGTGTTAGTTTTCCGCCCCACATAGCATTTTGCTTTTAGGCCACAAAGTTCGATGTTGGTCTCATCTGACCAGAGCACCTTTTTCCACATGTTTGCTGTGTCCCCCACATGGCTTTTTGAAAACTGCAAGCAGAACTTCTTATGGCTTTTTTTCAACAATGGCTTTCTTCTTTCCACTCTTCCATAAAGGCCAGATATGTGGAGTGCACCACTAATAGTTGTCCTGTGGACAGATTCTCCCACCTGAGCTGTGGATCTCTGCAGCTCCTCCAGAGTCACCATAGGCCTCTTGGATGATTCTCTGATTAATGGTCTCCTTGCCCTACCTATCAGTTTAGGTGGACGGCCATGTCTTGGTAGGTTTGCAGTTGTACCATACTCTTCCCATTTTCGGATGATGGATTGAACAGTGCTCCGTGAGATGTTCAAAGCTTGGGATATTTTTTATAACCTAACCCTGCTTTAAACTTCTCCACAACTTTATCCCTGACCTGTCTGGTGTGTTAATTGGCCTTCATGATGCTGTTCACCAACAAACCTCCAGAGGGCTTCACAGAACAGCTGTATTTATACTGAGATTAAATTGCACACATGTGGACTTTATTTACTAATTGGGTGACTTCTGAAGGCAGTTGATTCCACTAGATTTTGGTTAGGGGTATCAGAATAAAGGGGGCTGAATACAAATGCACGCCACACTTTTCAGATATTTATTTGTAAAAAAATTTGAAAACCATTTATTTTCATTCCTCTTCGCAGTTATGTGCCACTTTGTGGTGTTATATCACATAAAATACCAATAAAATACAATAACTTTTTTAGGTTGTAACCTGACAAAATGTGGAAAATTTCAAGGGGTGTGAATGCTTTTTAATGGCACTGTATTTTGTACTGTAAAACCTGAATACGCTGGACTGAAAACAGCAAGCTTGACTGAACTAGCTGCATACAGCTTGGAATTAATTGTTACAACATTAGGAGATATCTGTGTGGGCGCTCACTCCCTTGGGGCACCAGTGAGGAATAACCAAACTTTCTGGAATTGTAATTTTAAAGTGATAATCTGTATACATGCTTTTAGTTTCTACTCTGCTTCACAGTGGATTGGGGGGAGACTTCTTTTCTTTTCTTCTTTTTTTTCTTTTTTTTTTTTTTTTTAGCCACACCTGTCTGGTAATCCTTATAGCATGTTTTTAAAAACCTAGCAGTAGGGAAATTTTCATCTGTCTATCTGCTGATTTGTACAGCTTCAACAAACCACAGAGCTGGCTAGAATAATGGTACACATGGTACACATGGCTGCAGTGCCAATGTTTGTGACTGATGTTTAATTTAATTGTAAATGATAAGTGAAGTAAATATGTATTGGACACCTGCCATCAGTCTAGCCTTACTTGTATCACTTTTTTTTACAGTATTCAGTTCCGGATGGGACAAAGTGCATGTAGTACTTTGTTCCCTCTTCCTAGGTTCCCTGTAACGCTAGCTGTGATTTCTGACAGGGCACCCCGCTTGGCGCTCAGCTGCCAATCACAGCTAGCAGGGAGATGGTTGCTTTGCTAGTGAGTGCCTGTCTCTGGTTCCCAGCACTTGCCTGAGGCACTCATCAGCAAAATGAATGCGGAAAGGGGGGGGGGGGGGGGGGACATATCAGCCTTGCTTCCCTCTGCATGCCTTGTGTTGCCAGGGACTGCCTCGACTGTTTACCTGACCTTCACTCATTTACAAATGAGCAAGTGTATATTTTTAAAATTTGTGAGAAGGACCCCTAAACAGCTCAGTGACACTAAAAAAAAAAAGTCTCCTGTATAATGCAAAACCAATGCATTCTACTTCCCTGGCAGGCGTTGCTTCAAATCTATACTGTCTTCAAGAGCTCCATTGGCTGAAGAACCTTCAGCATCCAACGCACTCCCAGGTGTTTAGAAGGCTGGTCCCACATTGTGCAATATGGTTTCAGAGCCAGCCCCTATGTCCCTTCAGTAGTGGGTAGTGAGGCTGGGTCACCACATGCAACCGGTCATCGGACATACTCAGAAGATTCTTCCGCCACCGGAGCTTTTGAAGACCATGAAAATTTGAGGCAACACCTGCTGGGGAGGTAAAGTATTAAAATGGTTATGAAGTTGAAACTTTTTTTTTACTTTAATGACTTGCCTGCATTAAGGTAAAAAACATTTTACCACTTGTTGTGCCCCCTAATCCTTAAACCACCTATCTGAGTCCTCTCTCAATCTGGCTGCAGCTCTTCTCTCTTCACTTGCTGCCATTGGCTCCTGCTACTGTCAGTCAAATCCTGTGAGGAGGGAGCAGTCGCACTCTGTGTATCTATGGGTGCACACAGCCAAGCTCGAGAGTGCACCCACATGTGTGTTCCCATGGTACACGGCTTGCTATGGGGGCACCCGCAGGAGTTGAGGAGTGAAAAACGCTGGTGGGAGACTCCAGAAGAGCAATGTTAAGGGGCCGCACTTTGCAATGTCATTTTACATACCAGGTAAGTATAACATAACATGTTTATTTTAATGTAAAAAAAAAATAGCCTTTACAGCTGCTTTAGGTGTTTTCTTCGGTGGAAATGTATCTCCAGCTACTTTTGGATCGGGTGGGAAAGGATTTGAACTTTTATCAAGTTGTTTGTTTGAGGCTCCATTAGAGATATTTCCACTTTCCAGTGACAACCATTTTGTTGTCACTGTGACAGAAACTTAGGGCAAATCTCTCCTAACACAGCCCTTGATTGCACTTGAGAAGCAACAGGGGTTTTGACTTTCTGTACTCCAAAAGCAAAATGTTTTGCCTAGGCTTAAGCTGCACACTGTTATGCCCTGTACACACGGTCGGATTTTCCGATGGAAAATGTGTGATAGGACCTTGTTGTCGGAAATTCCGACCGTGTGTAGGCTCCATCACACATTTTCCATAGGAATTTCTGACACACAAAGTTTGAGAGCTTGCTATAAAATTTTCCGACAACAAAATCCGTTGTCGGAAATTCCGATCGTGTGTACACAAATCCGACGCACAAAGTGCCACGCATGCTCAGAATAAATTAAGAAACGAAAGCTATTGGCTACTGCCCGTTTATAGTCCCGACGTACGTGTCTTACGTCACCACGTTCAGAACGATCGGATTTTATGACAACTTTGTGTGACCGTGTGTATGCAAGACAAGTTCGAGCCAACATCCGTCGGAAAAAATCCATGGATTTTGTTGTCGGAATGTCCGATCAATGTCCGACCGTGTGTACGGGGCATTAGTGTGTTCTTTTTTTTTTTTTTTTTTTTCAGCCAGCGAGTCCCCCTGCCAGGATATTGTATTTTGTCAACACACTGAACAGTGGGCTGTAGTCTCTGATCGAGGAAAACCCTTCTCCTTTCGACTTTTGGGGATCAGGGACAGCCACACCCTGATTGATTAAAACTCTGCTGGTCCCTGCTGAGCTGGACGAATTTTGATTAGCACACGACCAGGTTTAAGCCAGCCATATATTGCTCAAATCCCGGCTGGTCCCTGAATGGGAAGACTGGTTGTAGAGAAGTCTAATCATCGATCGACTTCAGTACAGCCAGCCTGTTGGAATTATACTGCCGGCAGCTATAGCAGGAGGGCGATATGCCTATCGGCACTAACTGTGTTGATGGGGGAACTGAGTGATTTTACTTTCCTGCAACCCGTGGTTGCAGGAAAGGAAATCGAATCATCTATTTCAACTGTTGAAATGAGATCCGCCACATAGTGAGTTCATTGTTTTCAGCTGTGTCATAGATGTACATTGCGAGAGAGGAGCTGTAAAGCACCACTGTTCTGTGGCACAGAAAAACAAGAAGCAGAGCTTGCATGTGTAATGAGCAATTACGACTGTTCCCACATACATTCGTATTCTGGCTAATAGTTTGTGGACTCACAAATATATATATATATATATATATATATATATATATATATATATATATATATATATATATATACAAATTATATATATATATATATATATGAATTCCCATTTCAAAACCATGGTCATTGATATTCATATGGATTAACCCCCCATTTGTGCCATTCAGCCAGAAGAACGTTTGAAGAGTTCAATAATGGCTAATAAAATGTGGTAAAATACTGCATGTAGTAACAATTGCACAAGTGTTTCCTTAAGAATTTTGCGTTTACCACCAAATAGAACGGTGGGATTCAGTATTTATTACCGCATTTAATGCAGTAATTTACCGCATTGAGCTGGTTGCTAAGGAGCGGGACGGGAAGCCAGCCGCCATGTCCTTAACAACAGATGACTCATCAACTGTTAGGGGGTTCCCTGCCGATGATTGAAAGTAAAAAAAAAAAATGCAGACAAAAAAACCCCCACCGAAATAAAAAAAAAAAAATGAAATGGGGTCCCCCCCAAAATCCATACCGGACCCTTATCAGAGCATGCAGCCTGGCAGATCAGGAAAGAGGGGACCCGAAGGGCCTGGTATGGACTGGGAGGGGGGATCCCACGCTGTGTTTTTTTCATCATTTTTGTCAGCATTTTTTTCTTCTAACATTTAGCTGTCAGCGGGGAAACCGCTGACCGCTGATGAATCATCCGTTGTTAAGGACATGGCGGCCAGCTTCTCGGCTCACTCCTTAGCAACCAGCTATTTGTCAAAAAACAGCGTGGGGGGGGGTCAGGGGACATCCACGCTGTTTTTTGACAAACACTGCATGTGATACCGGCAGCAAAGCCCTGGTGGTACATATCCATGGTTTTTTACTCTCTGGTCCGTTTGTGAATTGGACTTGAGAGCTTTTTAAACTATATTTACAGGTTTTTTTTTTTGGCGGTAAACCCTGCATAATAGTTTTTTATTTTTTATGAATTGGACTGACTTACCGCATACAATAATTAATATATGCAAATGAGTCAAGTGACCACGTTATCACATGTGGTAAACGTTGGTGTATTGACCCCAATGTGTCCTACACAACCCACTAGAGTTACTCCACAGTAAACTCATCAGACCATGTCCTTATAGAGATGACTGCATGGGGGCGTCATCCTGCTGGAACGGAGAAGGCCCTTCCCCAAATTGTTGCCATGAGGTTGCAAGTGTACAATTGTCTAAATGGGTTTGTATGCTATAGCATTAACTGTTTTTTCACTGGAAACACATGAACTTTATTACAAATTCTACATAAAAACAAGGTTGTGAAGAAGAGGCATGTAGAAATTAAGGGTTATTACTTAAGCTTTTAAGATTTCCCCATTCTCTCCAAAACTAATAGAAAGTTTTGGCAGGTGTCTCACTTTCAAATCCAACAAGGAATATATGGTTAAGTAAATATTCTTTAAAAAATAAATACCAACTTCACTTTAATTTGCATGATTGAATAGCCATACAAGATTGTTAAGTTTGGGTACACACTACAAGAAAATTGGACAAGCTATCTTCCGGTTTTCTTCAATTGTTTGTAGCTGGTCGAACCTGAGGATGTTACTTGTACGAAAAATCACGTACATGAAAGGCATTTTTTGTTTTGACATAGGAACATTGTACGTACATTATATTGTTTTCGATCAAGCTCAGTCTTTCGTATACAATTTTTTTTTTATCGTACAAAAAGCAAACACATTAAATAAAAATCATTCTGTTCACGTACGAGAAAAATGTTGGATTTGTCCCTTTCCGTTTGGAAGGTTCTGAATCGGATTTTGAAAGTTGTGTACACACTATCAGAAACTTGTACGATCTTTCCTCGTACGAAAATGTTCACCTGATTTTCTTAGTGTGTACCCTACTTTAGACCAGCCAGTCCTGGCCAGGTCTGTCTTTGTATTGTGGTGCCTACAACATGTAATAACCATTTCTGTGATTCAGAAGCTTGTTACTTTTGTGGTTTAGATAAATTAAAATCACAATTTCTTATAATCTGGACAGATTTCCGGAACTGATGCACCAGACTTTTGTCACCTGTACAAAAAAAAAACTCCTGATTGAGTTGCTTAGGGATCCGAGATATTGTAATATGTCACCTGTACAAAGGCTGGTTTAGATAGGAGTTTAATGTTTTACATTGGTCTGAAGAGTGGCTCATGTAGTGTCATTATGATTTATTAAAGACCCTTGACCGTAAGTATGATGAGCTCATTGATAAGTCTTCCTGCTTGGTTTAGGAGGTAAATGTATACAGAAATATTTGGTGATTTAAGTCTGTACTTTGGTTCCATCTTCTGTGCAAGCCAGGTATTGCTGGGATTTACAATTGGTGGTTCTATGAAAATTGTAATAAAGTCATTTGTATATTCTGCAAAGATGGTCCTAATTAGTCAGAATTATGACATGCCGCAAACATCCCATTTTCTATGATTTTGCTATAGAAGATATGTCTTTTTTATTGATTATTTTTTTTTTTAATCTAATGCTGTACTTCCTTATGTCTTAGCTTAAAAAATTACAAATATATCCAAGTGTCATTGGTTGATTTGCGTATAGTATAGATCAATAGTGAAACCAAAATAGTTTTGATGTATTTGTTAAATTGCTACTCTTATAACCCACCCCTCTTATAGCCCACTGGGCTTTTATATATTCTTATAAGAAAAGAAACCACAATGATGTGAACCTGAGAATGGACGAGTTTTGAAAGATAAGCTGAAAAAGTCTCTCAAAAAGAAAACACTGATGTGGTAAAAAAAAAAAAACAAAAAAAAAAAAAATTGCTACTCTTATAAGAGCTTGCCAAATATATATATACTGTAATTAAACCTTTAAAGAACTAAAAGATTCTCTGCTATGTAATTTACCAGCAAAAGCAGTGGGTACATTTCATGAACATCAATACAGATTCTGGTACCCAACTGTGCCCCAACCTATTTCTTGTCTCATTTTGTTCAGCAAAGCTCAGCCTACTACTATTACAATGGATGGTATAATAGAGGCCATACAGTTCCAGTGCTAAAAGCATGTATACTTGTAAAAATGGGTTGATATTACCGGGGGGGGGGGGGGGGTCTGTCTTCTCTGGCATTTGCTTATTAGAAAATGAATCGGCACAAACCGAAGGCAGATGACACAGGAAGCTATAAAGGTGAAACTTGAAATGGTGCAATTCTCTTCCTGATTATGCAATGTGGCAGGGGTGTGTAAATTACAAGACTGGCTAAACTGAATTACAGGGGGTGTAATAGCAGTGTGCCTGAAGTACTACTTTAAAATTCCTAAGAAATATGCCTGCAGTAGTTTATTACTATGCATCATGACATCTAACTTGTTCTGTTTATTTTTAACGACTGCTTAAGTAACAAAACATATATTGATTTAAATTAATGAAAAGTAGAACTATGGCCCCCCAATAACAGATATGTGCTGCAGCACTTTAAAGAGAAGTTGGGCTTTTTTTCAAAAACCATAATCATCTAGGCGGATGCTGTCCCCTGTTTGCTCTAAGACTGCAAACCAAAGGATCAAAGACCGCTGGTCGCTCGGTTCTCAGAGCTCCGTGAGTAGAGAACTGGTGACTGTCAGTGACCGCTCTCTGTTCTGCCTCCCTCACGCTTACTGGATTGCTGGGCTGTGGAGCGGATGGGAGCGGCCGCCTCAGGTTTTCAGAGGCATGCTGAGAGGCTGAGCAAGTGCCGGTCCAGGCATGAGGTCAGATCCCAACTTTATTGTGGCATCTGCTAAAAAAAAGAACAGGTCACAGTCTTAAATACTTTGTTGTGCCTGCCAGTGTAGTTTAACTAATGCAGCTTCTTGTGATGGTCGCAACAGTGCTTTACAGCTCCTGAAATCAAAGCAGAGTTGCCACTTCCTTGCAAACTGTGTCACCTTGCACTACAGTGGGATAAAAAAAAAGTGCTGCAGTGTCCAGGAGGGGAAACATATGAGACACAAATGAAGAAGAATTAGGCTCAGTTGGGGAAGGTTAAGAAATTGTGGTGTTTTTTACAAGTTTTGCACATCACATAGTAGCTGCATTTGTTTTGACTGCCATACGGGAGCCTTTATCCAGCCTCATCCAGTTGTACAGACCCCTCTCCTGTAATTGCTTACTCTGATTTCAGCTTTCAGTTTTAATGCTTTATTTGGTGTCCCAGTTAACTAAACCTTTTCACGGATTGATTGTGCCATATTATAGACAAAAGGAAGTTCACCAACCCTGACCCAAAATAAAATTCATGGAGTGAGATAAGACTAAAACTTAAATGTTTGTGGCAATGGTGTCCTTTTATGTTATGTAATCACCACCAACTGCTTTGTTGCTGGAGGCCTTATAGTCCATGATTCATGTGCAAGAATTTTTAATTCTTTTCCTTAATTTTGTATTGTATTTTATACCTTGCTTTGTCATTTTATTTATTTTTTACGGCATTTTTCTCTCTGGTAGGACTCTCGAATGAGGGAAATTTTAGGCTTTGCATCAGCTGAGCAACGTCCCGAAGATAAACTAGTTACAGTCGTATATGGCACTGACATGGTTAACGTCAACTTCCTCAACTTCATGGCTGTTCAGGAGGATACAGCAAAAGTAATTCTAGACCAAACCTTCTTCTTTACCATATAAACATTTTTTTTTACAATATCTTGCTTATCTTTTTTTGTATGTTTCAGATTTGGACAGAAGGACTTTTTAAATTGGCCACAAATATTTTGGCACAGAATTCACCTCGGAACGCGTTTCTGCAAAAAGCGTAAGTTTTTTTTTCCCTACTCCTTTTGTGGACTTGTTTAAAATGTGGTAGTAATAGATAGTTAATTACCTTATTTTTGGAGCCACTCAGGGGGCACATCTCCATCCTGCACTGCTAGTAGAGACAGCACTCTGTGCTCAAGTACAAAGGTAGTGCTAAGCTTTCTGTTCCGAAATCGGTTTGTCTTATGATTATACGTACATATTGCAAACTAATTGTATGATCTGTTTTGGCTCTAACAACTATAGTGCAAGGGCCTTTCTGATTGGCATGAAACTTAAATGATTGTTTAGATCTGATTGTACAGATGATACTGTATGGCCGCTATTCATCTTTTGTTGACGAATGAACATTCAATTTAAAATTGCATTTTTTTTAGACCACTCTCTTATGTTCATGGATTGCCTAACATGCAGTTAAATGCTTTGTTGCCACTAATCTTGGGGTACACTCACACAGGCAGTTTTAACTGAGCCCGGGCATTGTTCACTTCTTTGGTCCAGTCCGGGCCATTTTTATAGTGTGAATGCTCTGAGCTGTGCTTGCGATCGGTTAGGTGTACTGTTCCTGGGACTACTTGGAAGAGATGGTCCCAGTATGGTTCACTTCATCGTGCATGCAAACTGTGCCAGAGCACGGCAACTCTCCATAGATCCCTGAGCACAGAAGATCACTATTGTCTGGTTAGCACAGATCATTGTCCTTCAAAGCTGATCACACGTCCGGCTTCTGTCGAGCGAGCATGCTGGGAAAACAGCAGCTGATCGGCATCTGATCAGCACTGTCAGCCAATGGCTGTGCTGATCGGTGTGTTCTGGTGGGTGCAGTCCCCCTGTCAGAACACAATAGCACATCAGGAAGATCGCCTGTACTAACATTACAAAGTTAGAACAGGGAAGGCCGCTGGGTTGAAGAAAAAAAAAAATAACCATACAATGTGCACCTGACATTAGTGATGATTGTTTTTTTGTTCTTTGCTAATTGCTTGAAATGAAAAGGAAATCCTGTCCCTGCGTTAGATTACCAGCACTTGCACAGCTTCTACTTGAAGTGAGCCTAAAGCCTAATCCAATTCTAATCCATTCTATACCTCCCTGATGTCCTAAAACCTGATCTGCTACTAAAATCTGGGTAATACTTATCCACCAACACCCACATTCACTCTGGCTGCTGAACTGAACACAGCTGCAGCAGTGACTCATGTGCTCTCTGTCAAAGGGTGCCATTCATGCAGAGCCAGCCAATCGGTAGCTCTTTCTAAACACAAATCCTGCACTTTGACAGAGAACATGTGTTCTGTCACTG
Organism: Aquarana catesbeiana; assembly: GCF_042186555.1. Classification (NCBI taxonomy): domain Eukaryota; kingdom Metazoa; phylum Chordata; class Amphibia; order Anura; family Ranidae; genus Aquarana; species Aquarana catesbeiana. Next base: position 220,522,902 of record NC_133334.1, on the reverse strand, counting down.
GAGAGAGCCTGAAGCTATTGATAGATAAGTTTATTACACTAGATTTTGGCCTTCGTACACACGATCGTCCGTACACACGATCGTCCGTTTGTTCTTTTTTCTTTTTTTTTTTTTTTGCATGCTAGTCTCATATCGAAAACCAATAGTGTACTAAAGTTGCAGAACTTCTCGTATGACAGAATATAACTCCGGAAGTGATGTAATGTGTTGTATTGTAATGTATTTTTTTTTGTTTTACGAGCAGGCATGATCTTGGTCTTCTGATTTTTTTTTTTTTTTTCCCAGACGAATACTGATTAAATGAAAAGCGTTCGTTCTGGTATCATACTAGAAAAGTTTTTGTGTTTCTCCCTTTCGGATATTGTTGCATGAACTGTCCTGATCGGCTCTCGAAAGCTGTGTACTAATGATCAGATTATCGTATGATCTCTCCAAAAGTGATTTTTGTTATTTGACTTGCTGATCGTGTGCACTAGTCATATGTCTTGGTTTAACCTCTTGGCACTGGCCACACGCAAATATGCGTCCTCTCGGCGGGTGGACCTTGGTGCTGAGTGGTTGCATATTTGCATGCATTAGTGCAAATAGAGCTGTGCCAAGAGGGCACTCCCGGCACAGTTACCCGCGGCTAACAGAAAGCTCTTGATCCCTGCTTGCGATCGGGAGCTTTCCGATCATGTGTGTTCTGTGACAGCCAAATATGGTGGTCACATGATCATAAACTCCACCTCCCAGCATCCTAAACCCCTTAAAGGGCCGGGAGGCTCTGGCTCCAAGGGGTTAAGAAAGTGGGTAGTGTACAATATAGATCTTTTATATGCATCTACAGCCACACATTTTCTTTTGGGGGGGAGAAGAAATCCTTAAAACACACACAGCTCTGTGAATGAATGACAATTCATCTTTCACTCTTGCTTTTTAGTGCGTTTGTGTATATTTATATTCAACTGTGATTAGCTGTTTGCCTAGAGTTCTGCTTTAAAGCATTTGTTACCTCAACATTTCATATCCCTGATAATGGCCTGCTGTACCATGTACTTGTATGAGAAAGTATCCTGTTCTCTTTGTATTGCTTCCTTTGTGTGAAAATCCCTGGTGTTCCTGCCAGTCTCATTGTTTTCCTATTAAAAATTGACCACACAAAGCAGAAGAGCACACCATGGTCAGTTCTCTAGCTACAGTGAGGACAAAAAATATTTGATCCCCTGTTGATTTTGTACGTTTGCTCACCCACAAAGAAATGATCAGTCTATAATTTTAATGGTAGGTATATTTTAACAGTGAGAGACAGAATAACAAAAAAAAAAAACACATTTCAAAAAAGTTATAATCTGATTTGCATTTTAATGAGTGAAATAAGTATTTGACCCCTTTGCAAAACATGACTTAGTACTTGGTGGCAAAACCCTTGTTGGCAATCAAAGAGGTCAGATGTTTCATGTAGTTGCCCACCAGGTTTGCACACATCTCAGGAGGGATTTTGTCCCACTCCCCTTTATCCTCTCCAAGTCATTAAGGTTTCGAGGCTGACGTTTGGTAACTCAAACTTTCAACTCCCTCTACATATTTTCTATGGGATTAATGTCTGGAGACTGGCTAGGCCACTCCAGGACTTTTTAATGTGCTTCTTCTTGAGCCACTCTTTGCCTTGGCCATGTGTTTTGGGTCATTGTCATTCTGGAATACCCATTCACCCTTTTCGATTCCCTGGCTGAGGGAAAGAGGTTCTCCCAAGATTTGACGGTACATGGCCCCGTCCATCGTCCCTTTGATGCGGTGAAGTTGTCCTGTCTCTGAGCAGAAAAACACCCCCAGCATTTCTCCTCTTCCAAACACGCAAGTTGAGTTGATGCCAAAGAGATCGACTTTGGTCTCATCTGACCACAACACTTTCACCCAGTTCTCCTCTGAATCATTCAGATGTTCATTAGCAAACTTCAGACGGGCCTGTACATGTGCTTTTTTGAGCAGGGGGACCTTGCGGGCGCTGCAGGATTTCAGTCCTTAACGGGGTAGTGTTACCAATTGTTTTCTTGGTGACTATGGTCCCAGCTGCCTTGAGATCATTAAAAAAGATCCTCCCGTGTAGTTTTGGGCCGATTCCTCACTGTTCTCATGATCATTGAACTCCACGAGGTGAGATCTTGCATGGAGTCCCAGACCGAGGGAGATTAACAGTTATTTTTGTGTTTCTTCCATTTGCTAATAATGGCAGCAACTGTTATCACCCTCTCACCAAGCTGCTTGGCGATGGTCTTGTAGCCCATTCTAGCCTTGTGTAGGTCTACAATCTTGTACCTGACATCCTTGGACAGCTCATTGATCTTGGCCATGGTGGGGAGATTGGAGTCAGATTGCTTCTGTGGACAGGTGTCTTTTATACAGGTAACAAGCTGAGATTAGGAATACTCCCTTTAAGGGAACAAATATTGCTCCACCTGACGTGTTTCTCCATAATGGGCTTTAAAAGGAGTCTCAGTCAAAGCCTGTTACGGGGGAAACGCATCGGCGGAGCCATATTTGTGATGTCATCCAGCGCAAGCAGGCTGGTGCCAACCGCTGCCGTGTTTGTTTTTCATGCTGATCTTAAGCTGCCTAATTGTAAGTGTATACATAGTGGGAGTAACTTTTACCGGATCTCTGTGCATTGGCTACTATGGAGTTACTGCTTTGATTATCGGTTAATAAGACCTCTTCCCCAGCCTGGCCGTTGAGTTTCTTGAATTTTAAACACGCGAGTGTGATTTCTATTATCTAAAGCTCCACAATCTCTGGTAAGAGGCACATGCATGTGGTGAAGGGATTTGTCTGAACACCGCTTAACCTGGTTCGATTTAGGAAAATTGCCACATTATAATAATTTATTCATCACAGAATTGGGTATTGGGTATTCATTCATATAATTTTTTTTTGGACTTCTTTATTGACACATTTCTTTGAAAGACATTATTTTCTTTTATCCACTAGGTGTTTGTTTTCATTAGTTAATTACACTTAAGGCTGCATTCACACCTGACCTGAGCGTTTCAAAGTCGCGTTTCAAAGTTTTAACTGCGATTTTGCAGCGATTTTGTTCAGCTCACCAATGTAAAAGGCAGAAAAACGCCTATAATCTGCCCCAAAGAAGCTCATGTTCTTTTTTGAGCTTAGGGCGTTTTTCAGGAGTTTTGCTTCAGGTGACAAAACGCTCAGGTGTGAACAGGTTCCATTGAAATTAATGGGATTTTGCTTGTTGGGAGTTTTTCAGGCTTTTTTTTTGGGGCGTTTTATGAGCAGAAAACATTCAGGTGTGAATGCAGCCTTATGCCCTGTACACACGGTTCGACATTGATCGGACATTCCAACAACAAAATCCATGGATTTTTTCAGACGGATGTTGGCTCAAACTTGTCTTGCATACACACGGTCACACAAAGTTGTCGGAAAATCTGATCGTTCTAGACGCGGTGACGTAAAACACGTACGTCGGGACTATAAACGGGGCAGTAGCCAATCGCTTTCGTCTCTTAATTTATTCTGAGCACGCGTGGCACTTTGTGCGTCGGATTTGTGTACACACAATCAGAATTTCCGACAACAGATTTTGTTGTCGGAAATTTTATAGCAAGCTCTCAAACTTTGTGTGTCGGAAATTCTGATGGAAAATGTGTGATGGAGCCCACACACGGTCGGAATTTCCGACAACAAGGTCCTATCACACATTTTCCGTCGGAAAATCCGACCGTGTGTACAGGGCATTAGTGTTTGTTATAAAATGCTCTGCATAAGATTATTGCTGTGTGGCTAAGGAATTGCATTACTCACATTTGAGTACCTTTAGAGTTTGGCATCAGATTTGTAAATGTTGAAATAACTCCATTGCCACATCCGTAGTTTGAAGATAGGAGAAAAGGGGAAAACTTTAAAGGTTCGGACTTTAAAGGCAATTTAGGCCACATCAGATTAGCGCACCAATTTTTAATTAGGATCGTTTACAATTACTTTTAATAGTTCAATGTCATCTTTCAGGTACACCAAATTGAAATTCCAGGTGAATCAAGATGGGCGAATACCAGTCAAGAAGTGAGTAATATTCCCCTTTTGATCTGTTTTTTCATTGAACCTTTAGACTGTAAGCTCCATGAGCAGGGCCCTCCTACTCCTGTGTTAAACTGTGTTGTAATTGTACTTTCCCATGTTATATTGTAAACTGTTGTTACTATATAAATCCTGTATTCTAATAATAATAATAATTTTTTTTAACTATTGTATGCAAACAGTTAAACTGCTCCCTCAGGTGTCCTTCCTTGGCAGGTTTGCATATTTGCTAATTGGCAGAAGAGCAGAATACACTAAAGTTGTACTTGTCTGTGTAAGTGGATTGCTTTTCAGATGGCAGGATAGCAGCGGCTGGCAGGCATTCAGAAGGTGCTACTGCCTGTTGTGTTTTATCTTTTTTTCTTCTTCCCGAATGGCAAATCTACATTGTGAGGCAAGCGTTTGGCTCATGGTTGCGGGTTATCCCTTTTGATCTAAATCAGTGAGTTTGACAAGTTGTGCCGCCTGTCAAGCTCTGCAGCCCAAGTTAAAATTGCCATGACTGTGATGTTAGAATTCCATTGGGCGGCCAGGAGTGGTAAAACTGCGGCTCAGCAACCTGTTTCTACTGCCCCAGCTGCCAGTGTGAAAGAGCCCTTAGGCTTTGTTCATCTGGGTGTACTATAGGGTACGCCTGTGGGAGGGCTGCATTGGTAGCACAGGGATAATTGGATATGTCACCGTGCAGGGAGTTGCATTAATTTCAATTGGAATGTAGTGGCTGCACAGACAGAACTGATTTTCCCAATTTGCCAGCCATGTGGGTGTAGGTGCATGGCCCTGAATGCAAATGTCTGCATTTGGAGCCCTGCAGCGGCACTTGCACTGCTGTCAGTTTGGAAGCAGTGGTTGCGTTCATGCAATCAATTCAATTTAATAGGACTGCCTGTTCCAAGAAAGGGTTGGCAAACATGGCTCCTGCATGGGTGTACACTGTAGTACGCCTTTGTGAACGCAGGTTTTCTTTTTTGTTTTGTTTTTTTGAGACGTGTCTATTACATGCATACATTGGTGATATGGTGCTGCCTGCTGTCATGATCAAAACGTAGATCCTTTTCATGGAGGGATGTTCGTATCGATCAGTGTAGTAGAAATGCTGATTTTATTTGAATATTCTGGTGCCTCCGGAGCTGTGCACCCACCTAGGAATTTGCTGGCTTTTGAGGTGTGTGTGGGGGGGGATTTGCTTTACTCTCATGGAGGAAACACACTTGGATATAGAAGTGACATATAAAAGGTTATTTTTATAGCTATCCAGAGAAGGACTGTCTGCTTTTACCTATTATTATTATTTAATACCATTATTTAATACCATCAGCCATAACATTCAGATCACTGACAGGTAAAGTGAATAACATTTGATCTCTTGTTACAATGGCATCTGAAAGTCTGAAAATAGGAGGGGATATATTAGGCAGCAAGTAAATATGTTGACCGTCAAGTTGATGTGTTTGAAAGCAGCAAAAAATAGTTGTGTATGGGGCTGTGTAGCCGCAAACCAACCAGGGTGCCTATGCTGACACTTGTCCAGAGCCAAAAGCAGCCACTGTGAGCATCAGAACTGGACCACGGAGCAATGTAAGAAGGTGGCTGGTCTGATGAAGTACTTTTCTGTTACATCATGTGGATGGCTAAGTGTGTGTGCACCGCTTGCCTGGAAAATAGATGTACTATGGTAACAAGGCAAGATGGCAGAGGCAGTGTGAAGCTTTGGGCAATGTTCTGCTGGGAAATCTTGGCCTTCCCATTCATGCAGTTGTTACTTTGACACATACCACTTACCTAAACCTGAGTTTGAGGTGTTGACTTCGCCTCCAGATCTCAATCCATCGAGCAATTGTCAGATGTGCTAGAAAAACAAGTCCGATCCATGGAGGTCCCACCTTGCAACTTACCGTACTTAAAGTGTTCCTAAACCCACAACAGTTAAATCAATCTGTATATGCAGTAAAGCATGCTTGTTATACTCACTGTGGAACCTAAGGGGTTAATCCTCCACATTGTGTAAAAGGGCTGTTTGATCCTGTATGCACAGATCCTCCCTTCTCTGTACTGTCCCCTGATAATTTCCTGATAACACAGAGCCTATGGACTCAGGCTGCACATGCTCAGTTTGGTGTGTATTGCTAGATATGTTTTTTTTTTTCTTTGGCCCTGTGCTGATCACATGCACTGTCCCATCAGCACTGTCTAGAGCAGGGGTCCTCAAACTACGGCCGAATACGGCCCGCCAAGGTCTTTTACCCGGCCCTCCCAGCCTTTCGGGCACTGGAGCCCCCACAACGGTCCGCCCAGGGAGTTGCTTTCCCTGCAGACCCAGCTTCATAGGGGGAAACAGTACCAATTTCGGGCACTGTCCAGAGTGGGGGCGGAGACACAGAGAGCCTGCTCCAGCGTGGGAAAGCTTCACAAGGATTCTCCTTGCGGCTGCCTGTTCATAGCGGTAAGTCCCGCGGTGCTCCTCTCACTAATCCCCGTGCACTGGACAGGCTGGCTGCATTACTGGGCACAGATCACGCTGCATTACTTGGCACAGATCATGCTGCATTGCTGGGCACAGATCACGCTGCATAACTGGGGACAGATCACGCTGCATAACTGGGCACAGGTCAGGCTGCATAACTGGGCACAGGTCAGGCTGCATAACTGGGCACAGGTCAGGCTGCATAACTGGGCACAGGTCAGGCTGCATAACTGGGCACAGGTCAGGCTGCATAACTGGGCACAGGTCAGGCTGCATAACTGGGCACGGGTCACGCTGCATAACTGGGCACGGGTCACGCTGCATAACTGGGCACAGGTCACGCTGCATAACTGGGCACGGGTCACGCTGCATAACTGGGCACGGGTCAGGCTGCATAACTGGGCACGGGTCAGGCTGCATAACTGGGCACGGGTCAGGCTGCATAACTGGGCACGGGTCAGGCTGCATAACTGGGCACGGGTCAGGCTGCATAACTGGGCACGGGTCAGGCTGCATAACTGGGCACGGGTCAGGCTGCATAACTGGGCAATGGAGAGGCTGGCTGCATAACTGGGCACGGGTCAGGCTGCATAACTGGGCAATGGAGAGGCTGGCTGCATTACTGGGCGCAGGTCAGGCTGCCTTGCTGGGCGCAGGTCAGGCTGCCTTGCTGGGCGCAGGTCAGGCTGCCTTGCTGGGCGCAGGTCAGGCTGCCTTGCTGGGCGCAGGTCAGGCTGCCTTGCTGGGCGCAGGTCAGGCTGCCTTGCTGGGCGCAGGTCAGGCTGCCTTGCTGGGCGCAGGTCAGGCTGCCTTGCTGGGCGCAGGTCAGGCTGCCTAGCTGGGCGCAGGTCAGGCTGCATTGCTGGGCGCTGGTGAGGCTGCATTGATTCGGCCCCCCAACAATTTGAGGGACAGTGGACTGGCCCCCTGTTCTAGACAGAGGGTCAGGGGTTCTGGATCCTCATAGGACAGCTCAGTGCAGTAAGAAAACTCCTCCTGCTATATACTGCTGATGAGAAAAGGTATTTAGCAGTTTTTATATTTACTAAAATAATGGCATTTCCATGTTCTGTGTACCGTGGGAGACCAGATATAGTGAATGCAGGGTCCTGGGTTTAGTAACACTTTAACAGATCTGCTGCTGACAGCTTGGTGCCAGATACCACAGCATTGCTTTAGAGGTCTAGTGGCAAAGGGGGACCTGCTCAATATTAGGTGGGTCATCATATTGTTATGGCTGATAGGTGTATAGTGCTGATTAACAATTAGCCCCATATGCCAACACTGTACTTCAGTGCAAATTGTTTTTTTTTTTCCTGAACCTTGTTTAAGTTCATGTTTTTTTTGTGTTTTTTTTTTTTTTTTGCTAGCAGAACAAGCTTTTGGTTTTAAACTGTGCAAAAGGAAAATTGTGCCTAGTAGATTTTAATGTAGTTTCCAAACAATGAGCTTTACAAAAAGTGTACTGGTGTATATGGGACCTTAGTTTGAGAATAAGATTTTTTTTTTTGCGTATTTTTTGGACATTTTCTTTTATTGGATTTTTTTTCTTTCTATATCATTAATTTCCAACATTCTGCAGCTTTTACAAAGCATATTGTAAACCATTCACACTAACCCCTGTGCTGGAAGAGACTTCACATCTAATGTTCATTCCTTAGTCATAAAAGTACACTAGGGTCATTTGACTCGAAGTATTTAGTCACATCCAACTGAACTTGTTCTGTAATGTTGAAGATGTTTTGTAGCTTATCCAGGCCACCCATTTTGTTCCAGTGAGCACCAGGAACTTAAAGTGATTGTAAACCTCTGAAGTGAAAAATAAACAAAGCATATCCTGTAATCTGTACTTCCCTCGATCCAAAGCAGCTAGTGTGATTTCTAAGTTTTCTCTCCTCCCTCTTCTATCTGCACAAGTCACTTCTGAGCATTTATTCTGAACCCAAGCAATCCTGGGAGGCATCCCACCCCCTCTCTAGCCCACCAGATATGATTGACCCTAAGCTGTGCATGTTTCCCTATAAAACTGTGTAGAGGGGGGTGTGTGTCGATTCCCTCGACTCAGCTCTAAGATTACACTGGGCTCTCCTCTATGCTATGTAGTATGTGATATCAGATACTCACCCCTGCCTCCTGAAGATCAAAAATACAGTGTAACCTGTGCACTGTGAATGACTGACTGTAAAGGAGAGAGGGCTACAGATAAACAGGTACAGCTTATGTAGGAGGATTTGTTCCATCTCTGTGTATCACCTGAGGCCAGTCATTTCAGGGGATATATGTAAGGGTTTACAACCGCTTTAATAAAATGAGTTGAATGAGAACCTTCAGACACTAGGGTCAATGTTTTCTTTTTCTGTGATCCCTGTTATAGAAAAATAATAATTTTGAAAGTTAAAACCCTTTTTCAAATTTAGAATTTAGTATTATCCTCCTTTCTAGAAATGAATCATAAGAGTCTAGTGCATCATGTGTTTGGTGCATTGTAGATGGTGTATCATCCCACTGCAAACCTCCTTTTGTAATCTTAATAGACCTATACCCCCTTCCAGATATAGGCCAGCGCTTGTCATCAACCAAGAGCACCAATAGCATTTAAATTACAAACTATGAACCTTGTGATCCGATGACTAGGTAACGGCCAAGTTAACAGCTACTACTAAAATGACGAATGATTTTTTATTTTTTTTAACTTCAGTAAAACTTGAACCCTTTATTTCCTCTATAATTATGAAGCTGTTGTACTGCTGTTTTTTTACATTTGTCTTGTACTTTTTTAGCATTCTTAAGATGTTTGCTGCTGACAAGAAAAGAGTAGAGACTGCACTGGAGTCCTGTGGGCTGAACTTTAATCGGGTATTATTCATAATCTTTCCTTTTGTCACACCACAAACCTGTAGATACTGTCTTTATATTAACTTTATGCAGTATTAATTTTTCACAATGGACAGCGCTAGAGGTATTGCACTTCTTTCAATCCTTTTAACCCAATTCTGCGTTAAAAGAATAGATTCTAATTTTGATCACAAGTGATGTGAAATCTTTTCATTGACTGTCTGCAGCCCTTGTGTGTCTGATGACCTGAGGCTCACCAAATGAGGTCTTTGTCAGCCTGTCAATAACTTAATTGCTGTACAACCAGATCTGATCAGCATGTTCACAATCTAGAAATAGGCAATTAAAAAATCAACTGTATCTCACAAGCCCAACCTCATAGTATTGTGTTTCTGTGGCTGTTTTCTTTTAAATGTGCCGATGATGTCTGTGGCATAAAGTGTTAGGTGTTTCTAAAGGCTGAATTTTTTTTCCCTTCATGCATGAAGGGAAAAAAACTTCAGTGTACCCCCCCCCCCCAATACTTACCTGAGCCCAATCTCTATCTGGCAATATCCACAAGAGCAGCAGCTCTCTGAGGTCTCTTCCTCCTCATTGGCTTGGACACAGCAGCGGGAGCCATTTACTCCCACTGCTGTCAACCACAGCCAGTGAGGAGGGGGCGGGGAGGGGCTGAGCCACGCTCTGTGTGTCTTATGGACAGAGGTGGCTCAGGACCAATCACGCACGCGTGTCATAGAACAAGCAGCTTGCTCTGGGGGCACTCAGCTGGGAGGAGTACCCAGGAGGACCCGAGAGGAGGAGAATTGGGCCTGCTTAGTGTAAAAACATTACACAGAGCAGGTAAGTATAACATGTTTGTTATTTAACCACTTCAAAACCGGCCACTGTATATAAACGTCCTTGACTTTGGGGGGGGATATCTGAATGACGCCTGTAGCTACAGACATCATTCAGATATCATTATTTTCAGCCGGCGATTCTGTGTACGATAAGAACGATCATGGCGGCAGTTCCACCGCTTGATCGTTCTTATAGGCGATGGGAGGGGACACCCCCCCCCCTCCCGCCGCCATCCGGTGCTTCTCCAGGCTCTCCCGTGCCATCGGGAGACCGGAGAATGAATCGGCCGGCGCCGGATGAGGATGATAGAGATTTCTGGTGACCAGTCATCTCTATGACCATCGGAGGCCCGGGCGCGATGTTATGACGTCACGCCTGGGTACCCGGAAATAACCGAAGCCGCGATCGCGGCTGTCAGCATGAGATCGGTAAAAAAAATTTTTACGATCTCATGTTTTCCAACCTGGAGGAGAGATGTGGGGTCTTATTGACCCCGCATCTCAGGATCTGTCACATAGATTCCTATTACAAGGGATGTTTACATTCCTTGTAATAGGAATAAAAGTAATCAAAAAAAAAAAGTGTAAAAATAAAAAAATTAAGTAAAATAAAATTAAAAAAAAAAAATTTAAAACGCCCCTGTCCCCGGTAGCTCGCGCTTAGAAGCGAACGCACACGTAAGTCCCGCCCACATATGTAAACGCCGCTCAAACCACACATGTGAGATATCGCCGCGTGCGTTAGAGCATGTACAACAATTCTAGCACTAGACCTCCTCTGTAACGCTAAACTGGTAACCTGTAAAAATTTTTAAAGCGTCGCCTATGGAAATTTTTAAGTTATGAAGTTTGGCACCATTCCATGATTGTGCGCAATTTTAAAGTGTGACATGTTAGGTATCTATTTACTCGGCATAACATCATCTTTCACATTATACAAAAAAATTGGGCTAACTTTACTGTTTTGTTATTTTTTAATTCATGAAACCGATTTTTTTCCAAAAAAAAGGCGTTTGAAAAATTATTGTGCAAATACTGTGCGAGATAAAAAGTTGCAATGAGCGCCATTTTATTCCCTAGGTTGTCTGCTAAAAAAAACTATATAATGTTTGGGGGTTCTGAGTAATTTTCTAGCAAAAAAATGATTTTTACATGTAGGAGAGAAGTGCCAGAATAGGCCCGGTATTGAGGTGGTTAAAAAGATAAATAAAATCTGAACCCTTACAATTACTTTAACCACTTAAGGACCAGCCTCATTTTGGATTTTAGGTGTTTACATGTTTAAAACAGGTTTTTTTTGCTAGAAAAAGTTACCCCCAAACATTATATATGTTTTTTTTTTTTCTAACACCCTAGAGAATAAAATGGCGGTCATTGTAATGCTTTTTTTTGCACCGCAAACTGTCTTATAAGCGCACTTTTTTTGGAAAAAATTCACTTTTTTGAATAAAAAAATAAGACAACAGTAAAGTTAGCCCAATTTTTTTTACACTGTGAAATATAATGTTATGCCAAGTAAATTGATAGCCAACATGTCACGCTTCAAAATTGCGCCCGCTCGTGGAATGGCGTCAAACTTTTACCCTCAAAAATCTCCATAGGCGACGTTTAAAAAATTCTACAGGTTGCATGTTTTGTGTTACAGAGGAGGTCTAGGGCTAGAATTATTGCTCTCGCTCTACCGATCGTGGCGATACCTCACATGTTTGGTTTGACCATCATTTTCATATGCGAGCGCTACTCGCGTATGCGTTCGCTTCTGCGCGTGAGCTCGTCGGGACGGGGAGTTTAAAAAAAAAAAAAAATTATTTTTATTATTTATTTTACATTATTTTTTTTTTTTAGACCGTTTTAAAAAAAAAGAAAAAAATTTGTGTCACTTTTATTCCTATTACAAGGAATGTAAACATCCCTTGTAATAGAAAAAAGCATGACAGGACCTCTTAAATATGAGATCTCGGGTCAAAAAGACCTCAGATCTCATATTTACACTTAAATGCAATTAAAAAAAAAAAAAGTAATTTAAAAAAATGAGATTGAAAAAAATATGCCTTTAAGAGGTGTGAACGGAAGTGACATTTTGATGTTGCTTCCGCCCATCAGTGTCATGGAGAAAAGTAGGCGCCATCTTAGCCTCACTCGTCTCCAGGCACAGGAGGGAGACTGACTCGATCGCCTCCGCCGCTACCGACGGCTCCAGTAAGCGGCGGAGGGCACCGGATCGCGGCGGGAGGGGGGGCCCTCTCCCGCCACCGATAAAAGTGATCTCACGGCGAATCTGCCGCAGGGACCACATTTATCAGAAAGCTGGCCACCGCACGAAAACAGGGATACCGGGGTTATGGCAGCTAGCTGCTGCCATAACAACGGTATCCCCCTTCAAAATTTGGACATACATCGTCGTGCGGCGGTCCGGTAGTGGTTAACCACTGCCGGACCGCCGCACGCCGATATACGTCCTAAACGTTGAAGAGGAATATCATTGTTATGGTGGCAGCTAGCTAACCCTGGATTGAGTATGACCTACCATATATCAGTGCAATTATAAGGATGGTCATCCTGTGAAAATTAGATCATGTCTTAGGTTTGCAGATTTATGTGCCAGTAGATGCGTAAAGCACACGCAAGGACATATGCCCTGAAGAAGACTATCTGCATTTGAGGCATACAACTGTGTGTGTGCTTTACATATACTACCACATCTTGTAACTTCTGTTTAAAGAAGGGCTGTACACAGTCCCTGGGAATTTTTTACTGAGTTTATTCATGCTGTATGGGTATAAGCCCTTACTGTGCGAATTGCTAAATGTCCCCCTATATTATGTTGTTTAATTTTGTATTTAGCTTTTTTCTGGGATGTTTGCTTTTGAAGGTGAAAAGGAACACATCCTTCCAAGTTCCACATCTCCCAGCCGTTTTGGTCCAGAGAAAGGCAAAACAAAAAACCCTTGACAGCTATTGCCAGCTTTGCCTCACAGATTCAAAATATTTGCATTGTTGCCATTTGACTGAATGTTATGCTTTTTTGCTTTTTTTTTTTTTTTTTTTGCTTTCATTTTGCCAACTTATATTAGTATTGGAGCCTAAATAGTACCGGACGTTATCATCTTCTCTCCCTTTCAGGGTGAGTCCATCAAACCAGAGGAATTTACCCTTGAAATTTTTGAACGATTTCTGAATAAGCTATGCCTACGGCCAGATATTGATAAGATTCTCATAGAGAAGTGAGTTGATGGAAAATGATGCATTGCTGTTGTGTATATGCTCTTTTGTGGGTATGATCGAAAAATGTAATGCTCACATTGAATTAAAGTGAAATTATTCTCATTTTTTATATATTTTCCCTATTGTCTAGTGCTAAAACATCAAATGCTTACCTTTTTGTTTTTAACCTCTTCCCGCCCTTTGCCAGTGTCCCTTTTAATAGGGTCTATACACCTGGGATCAGGATGCATTGGCCATTAACATGATCACTGTGATTGGCTGTCACAACAGTCACATAATTAGAAGCCGGTCCCAACTTCTGCTCATTTAGTATGGACGGAGAGCTGTCTTTGACAGCTCAGTGACTGTGCTAAGAGTGTGCTCTCAGCACAGAAAGCTGTGCCACCCCATGGATGCATGTGTGGCGTGCGGGTGTTAAAGCCCTTCTTCTTTGCTACCACACATACGCGTTATGTGGTGGTGAGAGGTTAATTAGGTAAATATGAAATGTTATATATTTCTAATTCATATTCACCATTTGCAGCCAGCAGATGGCTATCAACAAGATCAACTTTTTTTCAGCCTTCTTTTACACAGCTCTGGTTTAGAAAAAAAATCCTTAGGAGCAGGCGTAACCAACCAAATGCAGAAATTCTTTAATGGCTGAAAGATTGCTCCCCACCCCTACCCCAACACCCCTTCTAGCAGCCTTAACACCCAAAAAAGGACAAATAAAGCGTGCCTATGTGCGTTGTGATGAGCTGTACTGCAGATGTCTTGTCCTTTACTCTATTTGTTCATTGGAGTGCAATTGTAAATGAATGGCACCGCTACTCACAGTGCGATACATTAATGTGTTGTGGTAATGATGTAAAACGTGCTTTACCACAACCCACAGTTTTGATGCCAGCCTTTAGTATATGTAAACCCAATCCGTAAAATCTCATACGAGCTTCAACAATATTTTTTCAAAAGAAAACCTGCCCTGAGAGATGTCATGCAGCCATTGCTGGGAGTGTATGCATGTAGACAGGAAGTGGTTGCAAAGGGACTTCAGGGAATTTGCAGCACTTAGATGCAACAAAGAAAAAAAAAAAAAAGGTGAAAACGAGTATCTTAATTAACAAAATAATTGTCAATAAAACATAATGGTTTAGTACATTCAAACCATAAATAAATGGCATTTAAAGTGACCCTTGTCAGCACAGAGTCACTTTGTATGGAAAAGGATACCAGTAAAAGAAGAAAGAATATACTTCACTTTTTGGTGGCCCGCCTCTTTGTTTTGCTGATAGAGTGGGTCACTTAGGGATAAGTTTAGAAAAGCACAAAGATTAACAATAAAGAAGTGGAAAATTCTATAGCTGTTACCTTTTCTAGTCTTTCCCCTTGTGAAATGTTCTTGCTTCCTTTTTTGTGTGTTGTAAGTACACTACCTTCTAGAGTTGGGTAAACACTTTTTTTTTTCCTTAAACCAACAACCTGGATGCAGGAATTCTCCCGGTTGTGCTAGTGTATTCTGACATTGGGACGACTCCGCTGTCAGAATACACTGATCAGAACTGCAACTGATTGGCTGCAAGCTCCTGATCGAAGGAGGTTTTCTAGCAGGACTGTTCAACAGTTCTTTCCAACCGGGAGGGGCTACAAACGGATCAAAATCCGTTTTGTAGCCCTGCTCAACTGGACGATTTTCAATCTGTGTGTACCCAACTTTATATGTTTACATTGACCCAAATATTCATTTAAACACATTTGTTTGTACAGTATTCTTTTTTTACTTTCCATATAGTCCTAAAGACTATAGTCTAGTTTTATAGTTCTATAGACTAACCATTTTCTGGACTCTTTTCTGTAGTGGAGCTAAAGGGAAGCCATATTTAACTCTGGAGCAACTAATGGAATTTATAAACCAGAAACAAAGGGATCCAAGGCTCAATGAGATCCTTTTCCCACCTCTTAAAAGGGACCAGGTGCGCCAGCTTATTGAAAAATACGAGCCCAACAGACAGTTTCTTGAAAGAGGTAAGTAAAAGTGCAGAGTTGTTTGCAGATTACGAAAAGTTTTAAGAAAGGGTCATTGGTTAAGTAAACCCTGCCTTTTCCACTTTCATGTTACAGACCAGATATCTATGGAAGGTTTTAGTCGTTTCCTGGGTGGGGATGAAAACAGCATTGTTCCTCCAGAGGCCTTGGATCTCAGTGATGACATGACACAGCCGCTCACCAGTTACTTTATCAACTCCTCCCACAATACCTACCTCACTGGTAAGTAGTGCACTAATCATAGTCCTATGGATACCACATGAATAATTCTCTGTGTAGTATGGGAAAAGACAAACTGTTATTCTTTGAGCTTACAATTTTAATAAAGTCACTTTACTCTTTTGCTGCCCGAGCCATTTTTGCATTTTCTGAACACGTGTTAAAATGCACATTTTAGGCCTGAAGATTGGTTAAAACCCCTAAACCTCATATATTGTCTCAAAGCAGAGACCCTGAAGAATAAAATGGTCATACTTGCAATTTGTTATGTCAGAAGACATTAGCTCAACAGCTTACCAAATCCAGATTTTCAGTTAAAAAATACACGTTAGTTTTAGTGTACCCAAACTATATAGTGCCCCTTTTTTGGGTTAAAATATATATATGATGAGGTTATGCCAACTAAATACCAAACATGTCAGCTAAATTTACCTTCCAAAAAAAAAGCACATATTTTTGAAGGTTAAAAAAATAGGGCATTTATTTATTTATTTATTTTACTGAATCCTGCAGAGCATTGCAGCCGAGATCAGCAGATCCCGGATGCAACGGCAGGCTCCTGCATTCTTTCTCTAGCTTTATCCCCATACAGGTTTTTTGTTACAAAACCAGAAGAATATTTCATGAACTACAAGCGTGTGAGCAGCGTGCTGGCAGCCCATTCAAACTGCAAGTATGTCTGCCACGGTGGAAGATGGTACTTGTAGTTTTTTCATTCACAGATCTCTGACTAAATGATGCGCCTATGTGAGCAGAGCCCCGCACAACTCTAGAGGCATGAGGCAGGTGCATAGGAGCATGTTACACCCTTAAAAGTGTAACATGGTCCTAAAGGTGAACTTATACTTTAAAAGTGCACATGCCTGTGAAACGGTGACAAACATTGGTACAAAAAATTTTCCTTGGCTACACTTTTTAAAAGCCTTTACAGATCTTTAGTTTAACTGTAAATAATGGCCCTAGAACTATTTGCTTTAACTCCAGCATGTGCTGCAATATCGAATGTGTAGCACAATCAACGGTTTCATATGCAGGCACCCCTGACTCATGCATTTAAGATCGTATTGGCCATTCATTGAAGTTAATGGAACACAGTTCATGCTCTATTGGCTTCTTCCTCAGCCACAGCAGCAATAAAAAGTGACACCTGAGAACTAATACCTTCTCCCCCACTCTTCTTCGCACCAGTCTGCCTAAGGCAGGCTCCCCTTACCCCTGGGGAAGACTCCGCTTATAGCATATGGGTAAAACCAGGTCCAATCCTATTATAGTTCATGTTAAATAATACTGGACACCACTGGTGTTGACTGATTTTCAGTTTATCTGATACATGGTACAGATGTCACTTATGGAAGGCAATTGCGATTTTTCATGAGAAGTGATTTGATATCAGAAATGCAATATTTGCAGTATCTATTGTAGTTTGGTTCCCTGTCTGAGGTCTTTGTCCTACCAGTGATTTGACATTTCTCAGTTGTGCCTGAGATATTCTAATGGTTTCCTGTTAATGTACTTGTGTTTTCTTAAATAAAGAGGTAAAAAAAGTAATGCCTGAGCCAGAAGTGACAAAATACTTGTTGCTTCCAGGCTCTTACTAGCAAGGTAAGATCAGTGAGTAGATGTTTACTGGTCTCCTTAGCCATAGTAGTGAGTTTGTCACTGTTCTTGGACTCCAAAAATATGGCTCACACTGTAAAAAAAAGTTACATGTAACAATGGGGCAATCCCTAAGATATTCCAACCCAAAGGTAGTGCACATTTTACTTAGGTGGTAAAGAACTTCTCTTTTCTGATGTATCTCTTGTTTTTTTTTTTTCTCTTTTGTATCTTATGTGTGATCTAGCTGGTCAGCTGACAGGGAACTCATCAGTAGAGATGTACAGACAGGTGCTGCTCACAGGCTGCCGTTGTATCGAGTTGGACTGCTGGAAAGGACGCCCTCAAGATGAAGAACCCTTTATTACTCATGGATTTACCATGACCACTGAGATACCTTTTAAGGTACAGAAAAAGACCAGATTGGATTGCAAGTATAGTTCATGATTACCTGATATCAACAAGCCATCTCTGTTCTCCCACAGGAAGTAATTGAAGCAATAGCGGAAAGTGCCTTCAAAACTTCCCCATTTCCAGTCATTTTATCCTTTGAAAATCATGTTGACTCGTAAGTTTTGTTTTTTTTTTCCATTGCAGCTTTCCCTCACTCCTTTTCATCTGCTTGCTTCTTTTTTCTTTATAACCATCTATTTGATCAAAATTAGGATATCAGTCTTCATTTTATCATTAAGTTAATACATTTTTTCATCTGTTTTGTGCAGAGCAAAGCAACAAGCTAAGATGGCTGAATACTGCAGAAACATCTTTGGCGATGCACTTCTTACTGAACCGCTAGAAAAATATCCTGTAAGTTTTGTGGTCTTACCATATTTTTGCCATTATTTTACTGCCATATTTCCTAGAGGCCATATTTTCTATTTTTTGCCTGGTTTCTTTTTTCCTTTTGTCAAAATGTTACCTTCTCTGGTAAGGATCTTAATATGTCTGCAGTATAAATCCTGAGATCCTAATAAAAAAATGCTTAAAATGAAACCTGGATAAACACGGAGGCAGTCTTTGCTGACCTCTCTCTGGTAAATCCTAGTCCTGTGACTTCTAAGCAAGAAGAAGTAGGCAGCCATTTAGGTCAAAACTCCTGACTCGTTCTGGGTTCATTGAAGCCAGATGATCAAACTGATGGCCAGGTAACTGGCATTTTCAGAAGTCAGCAGTGACAGCCCTCTCTCAGTACAGACTTTCTTTAATATTACAATTTACCTGGCATTCCCCTGTAAAGCTTATGTTGGTAAATATGGTGAATGAGTCGCTCATCTGGTACCTTTATTCTTCTAATGGGAAGTTTATACTCGCTGAGTTCAGAAGCTCCCCCCGCACCTAAAGGATGGTGGGGAACAGGGCAGAGTAGTAATGTCCAGCAGGGAGATCTTTCTGCTAGTGTTCAGAGGCACGGTAAGAAATCTGGGGGCAATTCGACATAAAGCGTTCACTCAATACCCTAAATTTGTCTTCACTGGATTAACCCTTATATGTCATGAGAGAGCAGTCAGTAGAAGCTGCCATGTATTGACAGCATACACTGATAATTGCATTCATTGTATCCTTGAATTGTCATTCTATCTGTTTTGAATCTGGATTCAATATTAGCTATTTAAGATTTTTTTTTTTCTTCCCAAAATTGCATTTATCTTTTTTATCTGAAGCAGCCTTATCTCTTACAATTAATGATCTATTTTTGGGCCCCAATAACTTTTTTTTTTTTTTAAAGGTAACTTTATTGTACACCAAGCTTACAAGTACAAAACATGAAAGGGAAATAGAACAAACAGTGCTCAGACAATGGAACATAGATGATACAGAATGTCCATTTAGTACACTAACATCAAATAGTAAAGGAGCAATTGAAGACATGAGGTGCAGTGTGCTAACCATGCAATATGCTTTAATCACAGTGCTCAATAAAGTTAGCAAGTGAGCCCTAGCACCAAGCAGTATCTTAAGTATAAGGTAGTATGGATCCCAAATCTTATGACATTTTTTAGGGCAGGGATCCTCAAACTACGGCCCTCCAGCTGTTGCAGAACTACACGTCCCATGAGGCATTGTAAAACTCTGACATTCACAGACATGACTAGGCATGATGGGAATTGTAGTTCCTGAACAACTGGAGGGCCGTAGTTTGAAGACCCCTGTTTTAGGGCAACCCTTGGCTTCATATGTCAATTTGTATAGTGGAAGTGCCTGCTTAACAAGTTTGAGCCAAAAAGCCATAGTAGGGGAAACCTGAGATTTCAAGTGAGGGCCTCAATAATTAATATCTTCCAATACATAATCTGAAGTAACTTCAATTGCCTATGTATTTCTAACCCTTTTTCTATCTTCACATTTGGCTCCTTAATGTTTTTTCTAGCTCCAGCCAGGATTTTCTCTTCCAAGCCCACAAGAACTGCTGGGGAGGATCTTAGTAAAGAATAAAAAAAGGCACAGAGTGGGGGCAAAGGGTCCTGAAGGAAGTGTGAAAAGAAGAGTCAGCGAACAGCCATCCAATACTTACAGTGACTCCTCCAGCATCTGTGATTCACCTGCAGTAGGTATGGGACCACATTCAACTTTTTGGCAGGTTTTCTTTAAGATAGGATGGTCGATGGCTCTGGGAGAAGTGAAGGGGTGAGTTCTGAGGAACTGTCTGAATTCACCTGATCCTAATAGGATAGAGAAGATGTCAGAGAGCAGGGATTGCCCAAGAGTAGTCTTATAGCCTCACCTGCCCTTAAGTTGTGAGTGAGGATATTGGAATGAACGGGGCAGTTTAGATGCTGACGCAAGACCACTCATTCCAATAACAAACTTCCTATATGACTTTGTCAAAAGACACTCTCTGTGCTGGTGTCGATATGTGACCGGTAGATCACGACCAATCCCAGCAGCTTCTCAGCATGTACATGACAACATCCAGCCCACTCACCCTGCAGAGCTTAAGCCTAAGCAAGCCCTGTTTTTCCTCATGTGTCCTGGATTTGGCACCTGTTGCGACTTGTAGGAGCAGAAGGTAAGTGGCAGGTGCTGTTGTATATGGACATTATGCCTGCCTCTGAAGAGGTAGGTGGATGAGGTGCAGGAAAAGATGAAGCACCTGAAAAGGATGCCAGGGGAAAGCCATAAGCGAACTGGAGGAACAACGCAGTGTGATTCAAATTCATAGACGTAGAGAGATCATTATCAAATTCTGACTCGATAAGGTGTTGGACTAGAATTTTAAAATTTTTCGTGCCACCAATTTGTGTCCCACTTCCCACCCTGCACATCCCCCTTTTTTCCTTCCATGTTTCTCTCGACGTCCCCCCTTTCTCTCTGCATGCTTGACCCCTGCACTCTGCAAAAATACTGAGTTCTACACTCTGCAGTACTTACTTTTGACCTCGGCATTCTGCGTTGCTCACTCCTGACCTTGACACTCTGCATTGCTCACTCCTGACCTCAGCACTTTAAATCTTCCTTACTTTTTAATGGGTACTTGCTAGGTTATTCTCTGCTGTGGAAGACCAGGAATTCAGACACTTTGTAAAATGTGCTGGCTTACTATGAGTTAAGTCCAACAAGGTGCATGCTACCTCCTCTATTTTCAAATGACAGCTTTACTAAGTACCAGGAGTACAGCTATCAGTACACTCCCAGTGCTCTGACAGGAGAAAAGCTGTCTTCCCCACATTCAACATCTCTGCCCATCCCTACCCTCTGCTGTTCATTCACAGAAGACTTTCCATTTTGTGAATGGATTCACATAATACAAAGTGCTCTGTGATTATGCAGGAGAGGGGTGGGCTCACCTCCTGCTGGCATTAAGACCAGAAGGTTTAGTGTCAGAGTGCCAGCAGTATAGAGATAGCTGTACTCCTAGCACTCAGTAAAAATGTCAGTTGTAAATTAAAGAGACAAGTCCACGAGGTGGCATGCACCTTGTTGGATTTTTCCCCCTAGTAATCCAGGATATTTTACAAGGTAGCCAATATTCCTAGATTTCAGTTTTAAAGATGATAATGTAGCAAGGCCTCTAAGGTAGCCTACCCCTGTTCTGTAGTATTTCTGTTTTTGCTTCTCTCCTGGTTTCTACATAAAAGTTTATGTAGGAAAATGAGGGGAGAGGTGGAGGAGCTGTCAGCACAGATAGTAATTGGACATTTCCAGAAAGAAGAGAGGGCTGTGATGTGCAAGGAGGAGGGGGGACTGTGCTAGGGAACTGGCTTTCGAAGTAGCCAAGTTTGCTAGTAGGTTTAGAGGCAAATTGCGTGTAAATAAAAAATGTTTTTTTGAAATGAGAAATACTGTAAGTAATCACAAAAAATACAAAAATTTCTGTGCTTTTACCTTCAGTTGGTGACAGGGTCTCTTTAAAGAATATTTTATTTGTTGTCAGAAATACATAGGGCCTAATTTCCAAACAGTCTTGAAGTCAAAGTGTACAAATTTAAATGCTATTTTATGATTGTTGTAAATCACTGAAAGAATAGTCAGCAGATTAGGACTAACAGGATTTATTGAGAAGTGTTGAAGTTTTATGCATATTAGAATGTATAGTTGAAAGTGATTTTACTGGAAAACCACACAAAGAATCAAATTGTTTTGTAAGAGCATCTGTCACATGCAATGGACTCACACATACAAGTTTAGTTTGAACCAGTATTCATGAGTAGATCGAAGGATTTACTGTACTGTAGAGATTGTTTAAACTTCTGTTCGTTTTCTCACAATTATATATTCCATGTGCAGGTACTTTGAACTCTGACTCAGCTGATGTTTCTCTGACACTTTCTAATGGAGATGAACAAATAGAGGAGAGGATCCCCAAGTGTGTAGAGCCACGGAAATCCATAGGTAAAGACGCAGGCTGTGACAGTGAGATGACGATAATTTGTATAGTTACAGTGCCTTGCAAAAGTATTCACCCCCTTGGCTTTTTATCTATTTTGTTACATTACAGCCTTTAGTTCAATGTTTTTTTTAATCTGAATTATATGTGATGGATCAGAACACAATAGTCTAAGTTGGTGAAGTAAAATTAGAAAAATATGTACATAAAACTATTTTTCAGAAATTAAAAACTGATAATCGGCAGGTGTGTATGTATTCACCCCCTTTGTTATGAAGCCCATAAAAAGCTCTGGTGCAACCAATTACATTCAGAAGTCACATAATTAGTGAAATGATGTCCACCTGTGTGCAATCTAAGTGTCACATGATCTGTCACTACATATACACACCTTTTTGAAAGGCCCCAGAGGCTGCAACACCTAAACAAGAGGCACCATTAACCAAACACTGCCATGAAGACCAAGGAGCTCTCCAAACAAGTAAGGGACAATGTTATTGAAAAGTACAAGTCAGGGTTAGGTTATAAACAAATATCCAAATCTTTGATGATCCCTAGGATCACCATCAAATCTATCATAACCAAATGGAAAGAACATGGCACAACAGCAAACCTGCCAAGAGACGGCCGCACACCAAAACTCACGGACCGGGCAAGGAGGGCATTAATCAGAGAGACAGCACAGAGACCTAAGGTAACCCTGGAGGAGCTGCAGAGTTCCACAGCAGAGGCTGGAGTATCTGTACATAGGACGACAATAAGCTGTACGCTCCACATATTTGGGCTTTATGGCAGAGTGGCCAGAAGAAAGCCATTACTTTCAGCAAAAAACAAAATGGCACGTTTTGAGTTTGCAAAAAGGCATGTGGGAGACTCCCAAAATGTATGGAGGAAGGTGCTCTGGTCTGATGAAACTAAAATTGAACATTTTAGCCATCAAAGAAAACGCTATGTCTGGCGCAAACCCATCACATCACCCAAAGAACACCATCCCCACAGTGAAACATGGTGATGGCAGCATCATGCTGTGGGGATGTTTTTCAGCAGTCGGGACTGGGAAACTGGTAATGCCTGTACACACGACTGGTTTTGCCGTCGGAATAAACTCTGAAGGTTTTTACGACGGAGTTCCGATGGAATTCCGCTCAAGCTGTCTTGCATACACACGATCACACCAAATTCCAACCGTCAAGAACGCGGTGATGTACTAGAAAACGGAAGTTCAATAGCCAGTAGCCAATAGCTTCCATCTTGTACTTGCTTCAGAGCATGCGTCTTTTTGGTGCGTCGAAACAGCATACAGACTAGCGTTTTTTCCGATCAAAAAAATATAGAACATGTTCTCTATCTAAGTCCGTTTGAATTTTCGACACAAAGTGTCAGATGGGGCATACACACAGTCAGAATATACGATGAAATGCTCCCATTGGACTCTTTCTGTCAGAAATTCCGCTTGTTTGTTCGTGCCATAAGAGTTGAGGGAAAGATGGATGGTGCTAAATACAGGGATATTCTTGAGCAAAACCTGTACCACTCTGTGTGTGATTTGAGGCTAGGATGGAGGTTCACCTTCCAGCACGACAATGACCCCAAACACACTGCTAAAGTGGTTTAAGGGAAAACCTGTAAATGTGTTGGAATGGCCTAGTCAAAGCCCAGACCCCAATCCAATAGAAAATCTGTGGTCAGACTTAAAGATTGCTGTTCACAAGTGCAAACCATCCAACTTGAAGGAGCTGGAGCAGTTTTGCAAGGAGGAATGGGCAAAAATCCCAGTGGTAAAATGTGGCAAGCTCATAGAGACTTATCCAAAGCGACTTGGAGCTGTGATAGTCGCAAAAGGTGGCTCTACAAAGTATTGACTTTAGGGGGGTGAATAGTTATGCACATTAACTTTTTCTGTTATTTTGTCCTATTTGTTGTTTGCTTCACAATAAAAAAAAACAGAAAACATCTTCAAAGTTGTGGACATGTTCTGTAATTTAAATGATGCAAATCCTCAAACAATCTATGTTAATTCCAGGTTGTGAGGCAACAAAACGAAAAAAAGGGGGTGAATACTTTTGCATGGCACTGTAGATTTATACCACTGCTCTTGGCTCTGCTCACTTCCTTTGTTTCCTTGTTCTCTTTAGACCGTGATGCTTATAGTGAGGAGGAGGAAGATGAAGAGCCTTCTGACCCTAAAAAGTCAGACGAAGTAAGTCCTATAGCTAAACTGTCTTTCTCTTCCTATTTATAGCTCTTAAATATTTTTGACTGCTAAATTTTCATTTCAGGGCACTGCTAGCAGTGAAGTCAGTGCCACCGAAGAAATGTCCAATCTTGTTAACTACGTGGAACCTGTAAAGTTCAAGTCATTTGATGTGGCCAACAGTGAGTAGCTGAGGGATGGAGTTTGATCGGGAGTGTCTTAGTTTAAAGTATTAGTTTATACTCCTTTTGAGTTGGTTAGAACCTCTATATGTTTTTTATCGCTAATTTGGGCTCTGTTGGAGAGATTTAAAGAGGAGCTCCAGGCTCCTCCCAAAAAATTAGGTCAGCAGCTACAAATACTGTAGCTGCTGACTTTTAATATAAGGACACTTACCTGTCCAGGGATCCTGCAGTGTGGTCACCCGAGCCGATTCTTCAATTGGCTTCGGGTCCAGGCACCAGCATCTTGACTAAGGTAAACGTCAGTGAAGCGGCTTCAAAACTGGCTTCCAACTGCGCATGTGCGAGCCGTGCTGCGTTTTGTGAATTGGTTCCGCAGTCTTCTGGGACCTGTGATGTGTCCCCGAAGACTGCGGGGGAAAGAGGGTGAAGCTCCACTTTAACCAAATTTCCTTACTTGGTGACAGTAAATTTTTACTAAACATGGAAGTGAAGGGCAAATGTCCAAAATAAAAAGTGTGCTTTTTTAAACATTTTTTAAGAAAGTAGAGAAGCTATAACCACTGTAAGCCCTTGGGTTCCTATTTAAGCCAGTTTCACACTGCTGCACTGCAGTTTGGCCGCCGCATGGGTGCACCTGTGTTTTTTGTCATGTGGTCAACCCATGGTTTCCCTTAGGCTTTCTATTAGGTTGCACATTTTTGGCACATTTTCTGAAAGTGCACAGGATGCAGTATGCAGGACTTGTGGTGCGCTTTCAGAAAAGGCACCAAAACCACGCGACCTAATAAAAAAAGTCTATAGGAAACCATGATTTATCCACACAAACACGGGTACACCCACACTGCAGCCAACCAAACTGCAGAGCAGCAGTGTGAAACTGCCCTTAGGTGTGTATATATACTTTTTATTTTATTTTTTTATAAAAACGACTTTTACATTGTTAGGCTTTGCACCTCTAAAGTTATTTATTAATTACGCCCTGTTTCACAGCTTTTCATTGCTGTCTGTTTCCATGCTGTAGATTTTCCCTTCCTGTCTGCTGAGGAAAACTCTCTCTAATAGAGCCCCAAATAGCAGTAAACATTATGGGTTTCAACTCTATTCACAAACTTATAATGAAAAAAAGTTTAGCCTTGACATAGGAATTGTTTACTCTCGTGTTGCTCTCTGAAGAGGGTTCCGCAGTGGAGGTTATGTGGCCACCTCACTACCTGTTTTCACCCCTACAAAACTTGCACCACCGCAACGCATGCAATTGCAAGATAACCCCATGCAGTTGAATAGGTTGTGTTATGTCTGTGAGGATATATTTTGCCGCACTGTTTTGCAAAGTATTGTTGCCGTGTCATACTATATGTACACCCCCATCAGCTGCCTTTGCAGCTTAAGGCGGAGCAATTGGGGGGCTTTAAAAATATGGCTCAGTGTGTTTTTAGGGCTGCCCAACTGCAAGTGTAAACAAGGCCTAACTCATGCAGTTGAAACAATTACTAAGGCTTGGTTCACACTTATGCGTCCGCTAGAGCTGCACGATTAATTGTTAAGAATCGAAATTGCTATCTTTTTCCCTTCCCGATCTTCAAAACAGCATCAAGGTATTTCTAACAAGTGCAGAGTTCTAACAGCTGGGGAAAAAAAATCCAGGCAGCCTGCCAAGTTTTTTTTACAACAGGAGAATAAGTAGAAACAAAGTATCTTTTCATTCTTTTATCAAAGGAAAGGCATGTAGATGAGGGAAGTTTAACCATTTAAAGACCAAACCTTTTCTGACATTTGTTGCTTACAAGTAAAAATCATTATTTTCTGCTAGAAAATTACTTGGAGCACCCAAACACGATATTTTTATTTTTTTTGCAGAGACCCTAGAGAACAAAATGGTGGTTGTTGCAATATTTTATGGCACACTGTATTTGCGCAGCGGTTTTTCAAACGCAATTTTTAATTTAAAAAAAAAAAAAACAAATCATAAAGTTAGCCCAATTTTTTTTTTTTTTGTATAATGTGAAAGAAGATGTTACACCGCGAGAATCGTGAGAGAATTATTCTAAGCAAAAAAATTGTGATTCCCATTTTAGCCAGAATCGTGCAGCTCTAGCGTCCGCTGCAGCCCATGTTTGCACGAGCACAGCAGCCCATTCAATTGAATGGGCTGCTGTACCAGTGGGAAACACAGGAAAAAGCTTCCTGCACCTAAGCATGTAAGAAATAATTTCACTACAAAGCCTTATTAATTTGTTTTCATACTAAATTGATCAAAGAGCAAGTTTATGGAATTAAAGACTTGATGTTTACAGCAAATATGTTTTGGTTAAAAGTAACTAGCTTATGTTTATTTCTCCTCTTCTTTTTTTTTTTCCTTGCTACTGTCTGTTTACATATCATCGTTATTACAAACTTTTCCTACTCTGCATCCATCTTTATCTACATTTTTGTTTCTCGCCACTTTACTGACCCTCCCTCCTTCCTCAGAGAGGAATAAATATTATGAAATGTCTTCATTTGTTGAGACTAAGGCACTGGAGCAGCTAACGAAATCTCCCATGGAGTTTGTGGAGTATCCTTCTCTCATGCTGTTCAGTTAAGAGTAATCATACTGTATAGAGTATATACTGTGTAAGCCATAGATTATAGCAGGAAAGTGACAACATAGTCATAGGTGATACCTTCCATGGACTAACTAAAAATAATTTATACTGAACACACAGTTCTTTTTATGTGGCATGGTAACAGAGAACACGGTATTATCAAAAATGCATACTTTAAAAACATTCAGGTTGCCAACTAAGGCCTGTTTCACACGTGTGGCCAGGGGACAGTAAAAACAGGTGGTTGAGCCGTGGTTTGACTGCCCACTTAAAAGTTACCATACAGCCAGAAGAGGCTGTACACATGCCATGGCCACAGTGCTTTGCCCCGCGGCACATTTGACGCAGCATGTTGAGTTGACAGGCAGCACTACCTGGCAAATGTGACTATTCAAGTGGATGGGACCGTGCTGCAACTGCGAGCCAAACTCTTTGACTCACAGTTGCAACTTATCCATTCCATTAAACTTGCATTCAGCAGGTGACAGTATATCCTCCTAAATGATGGCCAGTGGCTGCCTAGCCCATTCTGAAAAGTGACCGTGGATCGTTTTTCAGAAGCTGCTCATGTTCATTCACATTCACCCCCTGTATAGAGCGTGAAGGAATTTAAGATGTTGTCTGCAACAGCTATCCAGATGCCTAGTTTTATTTTCTAATCCTCGCTAGCAATGTTATGACTGAAATCCTATTGGATGGGCATTGCTCCAATTTCTTCCAGTTTTAAATATGCTAAAGCAACATGCCAGAAAATAGCTTTGTTTCACCAGGACTTTCTAGTAAACTGGTAGGCGTTTGCTATAAAATTAATTATATTATCAAACTAAAACATGATCCCTGGTAGCACAAGGATATAAAGCTTCTGACCTGGCGCATTTTTAATGTGCAAACTAACTGAATGCAGCTATAAGGTGACATTGCTTAGGTTATGATGAACATTGAGGTATCAGCCTGTCTGGTAATGTGTTTTCATACCAGTGGAATGTGCCTTGCACTTCTCCCTAACACAGCTGACAGATGAATTTTAAACCTATTCAGAAAATCAAACAACTGGCCGCAACTCATTCTTCTGACCAACTGTGTCCAGTTCTAGCTCAATTGTCCTAAGAAGTGCCCAAATTAGGCACATTACTTGCAAAGATCAAGCTCAGTATGGGCATCTTCATGTGTTTAAGGGTACATTCACACCTGTAAATGTACCCTGCACGCAATTTGTCCCCTTTCACATGGGCGCCTCTGCTATGCGGAATCCGCTTGCTCAGCGGGGTGGATCTCTCCGCTGATCCCCACTGAGCAGGCAGGTCCGTGTCTGCTTTGCATAGCGCACACAGTCCCGCTCGCCTTTATGGGGCAAGCAGATGGACACAGACCACCTTTCTGTTTCCATCCAATCCAGTATTAGATGGATGGAAAATAGGATCACTATCCATCTGTTTTTGGCAGACCGGATCGGATCAGATGGCAGCGTGTGTCAGCGGACGATGCAGTTTCCCATCAGGTCCACCTGAAAAAGTTACTGGCGGACCTGATCGGACAGCCCATGTGAAAGGGGGCTTACTTGTGAGAACCCCAGCGGGGGTTCCCGCGATTATCTGTAAATAGGCAGGCCCATTGAAAGCAATGGGAGGCTGATGGCTCTCACAGCTAATCACACCCACTCATATGTAATCACATGTTACATTTAGACGCAAGTAATGAGCCCTTTAGACAGACTGTGTGCTTTCAAGACCGATTACTCGCATGTAATTGCTGCTTGAGAGATTATATGCGAGTGAGCACACTTAGCTGTGGGAGTCGGCATCCTACTATTGCTTTAGATGGGGCTGCCTACTCAAGGGTAATCGTGGGCAGGGTGCATTAACAAGTGTGAATGCACCCATAAGCAGGCCATAGACGGTTTGAATCCCAGCCTGTTCAGCAGGGACCAGCTGAGATTCTAACCACGTATGGGCAGGCTGAATGTACCCAAGTTGATCGTTCAACTTGGGTACAACCCACATGTCAGATTTTACATGTGATTATTGCTGGCAGCTATTGTAGCTGCTAGCAGTAAACACGGTGTTCTCCCAGCGGGGACAACTCTGCAGGGTGAACACAATGGCCCTGCGGGAGGAATTCCCCCCATCCACACTGACTGTAACCTGTGGTTGCAGGAAAGAAAATCGTTCCATCTATGGCTGACTTTAAAGCTGCATAAGTCACTTCTGACCTGTTTACTGATTGACTAGTGGTCAGTAAGGGGTCGCATCACATTCAATCAAAACTGTGCGTCTCAAGCCCAGTAGTTACCTGCCACTGTTTAGGAAACATCAGAAAGTATACGAGAGGAGCTCATTTACTGAAATTGATGGCAGGATAGCCTACATCCTGCAGAAACTTTTAAATACCAAGAATTTCCAGGGGAATTGGACAAATCTGTAGGTAAAATTGAAACCCCTTAATAATGCTGTGTATCTTTAATGTCCTTCTCATGTTGACTATGTTTAAGCATTTTGCCTTTTTTACCATTTTGACCCATGGTGGTGTCTTCTGTGACAGTTTCTGTATGTATCCTCAAATGTTTCTTTTTGAATTACCTATAAATTAACATTCTCTGTCTCCCGTCCTTGTTTTGTGGCTCATCAATAATCCACCTACCATCACTGTCACCTTCCTTGGCCCTCTCATCACTGCCTCCTGTCTTCTCTATCCGCGTTCTTTCTCTTGACTCCCCTCCTATCAGATATAATAAGAAGCAGCTAAGCCGTATCTATCCGAAAGGAACTAGAGTGGATTCTTCTAATTACATGCCACAAGTTTTCTGGAATGCAGGATGTCAGATGGCTGCATTGAATTTTCAAACACTGGGTAAGCATTTCAGCACAGCTGACTCGCTAGTAGTTTTTTTATTTGTAATAGTCATAATAGGAGGATGTAGTGTTTTATGGGGTTGTTTGTTTTCATAGATGTAGCATAGTGATGACAAGTGGATTCCTTGTGCTTTTCTGCAGAATTTTTGTGTTTCAGTATTTGGAAGGGCTGATATAGCCTTCATAGACGAGCAATGAGGCCAGTTTCATGTACGTCATGCACTGTATAAATGCTGAAGGTGGGGAGACTTCACTGTACCACATGTTCTTCTCCTCTGCTACAGATGTCTAAGCAGACACTTCATCTTCACAAAGAATAGTTTCTTTTACTTCATAGCTGTTTCCTTTATTAACAAGTAGCAAAGTCAGCATCACGTACAAGCACTGCCTAAAAGCTCATAGTAGGACAATGTCAACATTCCACACAATCTTATCCTACGACACCTCACTACAGGAAAAAATAGTTTTCTTATATTTCATAGTTGTGTTTTTATATATATATATATATATATATATATATATATATATATATATATATATATATATATATATATATATATATATATATATATATATATATATATATATATATAGTAGAGGAGAACCACACACAGCTTTCAATCTAGTGCCAGCAAACAGGTCCTCCCACTGACCTTGTATATATAAGAATAAAGTTCCAGAGGTTGGTGCACTTAAAAATTGTTGTGTTCTGACTGATCTAAGGAAGGGTGCGAACAAATCAGCCCGAAACGTATGATGATTGTAATGATTTTGTCTGAAGTGATTCTACTTACTTTGTAATCTTTTTCCAAAGATTTGATGGAATAAAGAAACAATTTTTAAAGTGGAGTTCCACCCAAAAATGGAACTTCCACTTTTTGGATTCCTCCCCCCCCTCCGGTGTCACATTTGGCACCTTTCAGGGGGGAGGAGGGAGCAGATACCTGTCTAATACAGGTATTTGCTCCCACTTCCTGGCATAGATCACCGCGGTGATTGCAGTGACCTACGCCACTTCTGCCGCCTACCCCGTCCTCCCCAGCTGTATACTGGGAGACACAGAATACAGCAGGGACCTGAGAGGACGCGCAGCGCGACTTGCACATGCGCAGTAGGGAACCAGGAAGTGAAGCCGCACGGCTTCACTTCCTTATTTCCTTACCAAGGATGGCGGCGGCAGCAGCTGAGCGCCGAAGGACGGATTGGCTTCGGCTGCCAACACCGTGGGCTCCCTGGACAGGTAAGTGTCCATATATTAAAAGTCAGCAGCTGCAGTATTTGTATCTGCTGGCTTTTAATATTTTCTTTTCAGCAAACCTCCGTGCAGCAACCTCTGGAACCTTATATATATATATATATATATATATATATATATATAAATCAAATATCTTACTCAAAACACTGTTCTGTATTGTTTTGTTTGACATCTGTTTGTTATCTTAGGCCCCTTTCACACCAGCCGATCCACCTGCTCAGAGGGGGGATCTTTCCGCTGATCTCCTGCTAGAGGACACAGCCCGCTGTCCTCTATGGGCTATCGGATGGAAACTGACTGCCTGTCCTTTTCCATCCGACTGTTATGTGATCAGATGTCGGTGAGTGTCAGCAGACGTGCTCCATAGAGAGTAATGGTTGGTCCGATCAAGTCCGCCTGAAAAAACATTTTTATGTGCGTATGATGTTTTTTTTGTTTAAAGCTAAACTGTAG
This sequence comes from Aquarana catesbeiana, assembly GCF_042186555.1. Classification (NCBI taxonomy): domain Eukaryota; kingdom Metazoa; phylum Chordata; class Amphibia; order Anura; family Ranidae; genus Aquarana; species Aquarana catesbeiana. The sequence goes on along the minus strand of NC_133334.1, from coordinate 220,491,273 downwards.
GCAGATATAATAAGCACAAATTAACACCGCTCTGTAATTAGACATTATTATATTTTTAATGCAAGCAGCCTAAATCTGGCCATACACTGATAACATTTTGCTGGTTCAGCAGGGACCAGCCAGGTTTCAGTCTGTGTGTGGCCATCCCTGCTCGACAGAAGTCTTTTGTTGATCAGTGGCTGCCATTCCGTGTACTCTGACAGTGGCAGGTTCCACTGTCAGAATACAATGTCCTGGCAGCGGGATTTTTTCCATCCACCTCATCTGTGTAGCTGGAGGAATCTGTTAATTTTTTTTTCTTTGTTCAGCCTGCTGGGTGAATGATCCTATTATGACAGTTAAAAGGTGTCAGGGGATCAAAGGCACAAAATCCCATCAAAAGTACATTGGAAAGTTACAAAAAGTAGGGACTTAAACGTGCCAAATCTATACTCCACAAAGACCATTTTTATGTATATTAATTAAACCCTTTGCACCAGCACCTCTTGATGCTTTAAGAGATTTCAGATTTGAAAAACTCATGCATCAGTGGGTTTAACCCAGGAGGATACTGTGCAGTTGTTCCCTCTTCTCGGGTTCCCCACCGACGCTCCTGGCCCCTCCCTCCTGCCGAATTTCCCCACAGCAAGCTGCTTGCTGTGGGGGCACCTAAGCAGGATCGCTCCCGAGCCACTGCTCTGCGTGTCCTTTCACACACAGAGGCGCGGCTCGGCCCCACCACCACTCCCTCATTGGATCACTGGCTGTGATTGGTAGCAGTGGAAGCCAATGGCTCTCGCTCCTGCCTCAGCAAATTAGGAGTGAGAGCCCCCAGAAAGCTGAGGTTCCCGTGCACATCACTGGATTAGGATGGTGCTCAGGTGAGTATTAGGGGGAGCTGAAGAGCTGCTGCACAGAGAAGGTTTTTTACCTTCATGCATAAAATGCATGAAGGTAAAAAACCTCGAGTCTTTACAACCACTTTAAGAAGATTAGTGCGCCCATATTGACAAACGAAGTTTGCACCAAACTGAGCCTTGGGAGTAAAATAAGTAAGCAACAGGTACAATTTCAGTGGGATATAGTCATGTATCTGTTTGTTGACCACCACACCGAAGTACTTAAAATTGAAGACAACCTTAATGTGAGACACCACCTGAGAGAGGGGAGTGGCTCAAGTAGGAGTATTACAGATTTGTCCTGATTGATCTTAAGCCCTGAAAAAGTGCCAAACTCAGTAATAAGAGAATCACTGAATACAATACCCAAGCTCTACTGCTGGTGATGCTAGCCAAGGACGAAAACCGGTGCTCGTGGCTGATATGTCTTTTCGTAGTAGGTGAGGTTGAAAAAAGACACAAGTCCATCAAGTCCAACATATGTGTGTGATTTTATGTCAGTATTACATTGTATATCCCTGTATGTTGTGGTCGTTCAGGTGCTTATCTAATAGTTTTTGAAACTATCGATGCTCCCCGCTGAAACCACCGCCTGTGGAAGGGAATTCCACATCCTTGCCGCTCTTGCAGTAATGAACCCTCTAGGCAGTTTAAGGTTAAACCTCTTTTCTGAGCCTATCATCTGCTAGGACCCCCATCCTTGATTCCCCCAGAGGTTCTCCCCCCAGTGAGTAGATTGCATTCATATTTTTGCCACCCAAATGCATTATTTTACATTTTTCCACATTAAATCTCATTTGCCACGTAGTTACCCACCCCATTAATTTGTTCAGATCTACTTGCAAGGTTTCCACATCCTGCGGAGACGTTATTGCCCTGCTTAGCATCGTCCACAAATACGGAAATTGAACTGTTGACCCTATCCTTCAGGTCGTTTATGAACGAATTAAATAGGTTTGGTCCCAGGACAGAACCCTGGGGGACCCCACTTTCCACCCCTGACCATTCTGAGTACTCCCCATTTATCACTACCCTCTGAACTCGCCCTTGTAACCAGTTTCAATCCATGTACTCACCCTATGGTCCATGCCAACGGACCTTACTTTGTACAGTAAATGTTTATGGGGAACTGTGTCAAATGCTTTTGCAAAATCCAGATACATCACGTCTACAGGCCTTCCTTTATCTAGATGGCAGCTCCCCTCCTCATAGAAGGTTAAGAGATTGGTTTGGCAAGAACGATTCTTCATGAATCCATGCTGATTACTGCTAATGATACAGTTTTCATTACTAAAATCTTGTATATAGTCCCTTATCCCCTCCAAGGGCTTGCAATACTATTGATGTTAGGCTAACTGGTCTGTAATTCCCAGGGATGAATTTTGGCCCTTTTTTAAATATTGGTTCTACATTGGCTTTTCCCCAATCAGCTGGTACCAGTCCAGTCAGTAGACTGTCAGTAAAAATTAGGAACAATGGTCTGGCAATTTCTTGACTGAGTTCTGAAATTCAGTGTCTTTGTATTCCCCTTATGTTTCCTATTTGTGTGATTTATGCTGGAGCTAATGGACCTGTGATCGCTGTTTCCTAAATTGCCCCGTATGTGCAGTACCTCAAATTTTTAACCTTGATAGATATTGCCAGCGAGTCGGTGGACTCCAATGTTAAAAATCTTTATTGGCTACTCAAGAACATCCAGAAAGAAAAGAAAACAATGCTAATGCGTTTCAGTTTTTTTCTATCTATTATAAAAAGAGGGCAATAAAAGACGATTTAGAAAGTGTTGCAAATCATCATTGGAATGGTCTTCTTTGGAGGTATGTAACTCTGATAAAAAGACTTAAAGGTCTTTAAAATAGTGGCTGTGCTGGTATGAATAAGGCCCCACCTTTCATACTTTCATTTTAATTCTAATGTTATGCTTGTTTCCCTGCAGACCTGGCAATGCAGCTGAATATGGGGATATTTGAATATAACCGGCGCAGTGGGTACCTTCTAAAGCCAGAATTCATGCGTAGGACTGATAAACCCTTTGATCCTTTCACAGAAAATATTGTTGATGGGATTGTGGCAAATACTGTAAAAATTAAGGTGAGAGGGCAGTAGAAAAGTGGAAGGAAGTAGACTGGAGAAACTAACTTTGCAGGATCAGTCCTAACTTTTTTTGTCTTTCTTCCCAGATTATCTCAGGCCAGTTCCTGTCTGATAAACGTGTTGGAATATATGTAGAGGTTGATATGTTTGGTTTGCCTGTTGACACGAAAAGAAAGTATAAGACAAAAACATCCCAAGGAAACTCTTTTAACCCTGTGTGGGACGAGGAGCCATTTGAATTCCCAAAGGTATGGACTTTTCTGGTTCCCTTTCTTTCTAACCATGTTCCACTTTCACTGTGTAACTTAAAGTGGTTGTAAAGTTAGAAGGTTTTTATATCTTAATGCATTCTAATATTTACCTGATCCCATCTCGATCCAGCGATGCTGCAGGAGAGACTCTGCTGCTCGGGACTCTCCTTCTATTGGCTGAGACAGCAGCGTGGCGCCATTGGCTCCCACTGCAGTCAGTCAGTGAGCCAATGAGGAGAGAGAGGGGGCGGGGTCGAACTGCGGCTCTGTGTCTGAATGGATAAACAGGGCCCCAGCTCGGGTGCTACCATAGCTAGCTGTTTGCTGTGGGGGCACTAAGCAGGAGGGTGAGGCCAGGGGCGTCGACAAGGGACTTGAGAAGAGGAGGATCTAGGCTGCACTGTGCAAAACCACTGCACAGAGCAGGTGAGTATAACATTTTGTTGTTATTAAATGAAAAAAAACTGAGACTTTAGTATCACTTTAATATAAGCTGCTTCATCTACTCTAGGTGGTGCTACCTACACTTGCCTCTCTTCGCATTGCTGTGTTTGAAGAAGGTGGAAAGTTTGTTGGTCACAGGATTCTGCCAGTGTCTGCAATACGACCAGGTGAGACATGAAGGCAGGGGTGGGTTATTTGTACCGTGGGCTTCCAGTTGTTCCCAGTTCATGGGATCCCCCTGCCAATTTATTTGGGTAATGCATAAAAATCGGTGCACACAGACATCTGTGTTTTGCTTTTGACACATGCCCTCAAGGAGCTTACAATCTAAGGTCCCTAACTCACATTCATACATACACATATTAGGGCTAATTTAGACAGGAGCCAATTGGCCTACCAACATGTATTTGGAGTGTGGGAAATGGTCCCCGGAGTCTCTAAGATCGTTTGGAGGACGGGCCTGATGTTATGACGTCACACCCGGCCTTTGCACTTGGAAAAAATGGCGCCACCTCGGCTAGGAAACTTAAATAGTTTTTCCTTTTTTTTTTTTTTTTTTTATTTCAGACTTCCCAGCCTAGAGGTGAGAGGTGGGGACTTATTCACCCCTTATCTCACTGTAAAGAGGACCTGTCATTCTTATTCCTAATACAAGGGATGTTTACATTCTTAGTAATAGGAAAAAAGTGATAAAAAAAAGTGTCAAACTAGAAAAATAAAAGTAAAATTAACAATAATTTTTTTCTTTTAAAGTGCCCCTGTCCCCATGTGCTCTCGCGCAGAAGCGAATACATACGTAAGTCGCACCCATATATGTAAACGGTTTTCAAATCACACATGTGAGGTATTGCGGCGAACGTTGGAGTGAAAGCAATAACTTTAGCCCTAGACCTCCTCTGTAACTCAAAACATGAAACCAGTAAAAAAAATAAAGCGCCGCCTATGGAGATATTTAAGTACTGAAGTTTGATGCCATTCCACGAGCGTGTGCACATTTTTAAGCGTGACATGTTAGGTATCTATTTACTCAGCGTAACATCATCTTTCACATTATGCAATAGGCTAACTTTACTGTTTTGTTTTTTTTTAAAGCATGAAATACCGTGATAAAGATAAAAGATGCAGATAAAAAGTTGCAACAACTGGCATTTTATTCTCTAGGGTCTCTGCTAAAAAAAAATATATAATGTTTCGGGGTTCTATGTAATTTTCTAGCAAAAATTATGATTTTTACATGTAGGAGAGAAATGTCAGAATTGGCCTGGTAGGCAAGGGAAACATTGTTTTTATTTCAAGTATCTGTCCAGTATTCCAATGTTAGAGTTCTGCCGTCCCACATATTATTGGTTGAATATTTAGTTTCACTAAGCGCAAGGCTCTTTCTGTTGTTTAATTATTTTAAAAAAACAACTGATTATTGTGGCAAGTATCAGTGGATTCCTGCAGCAGGAATCACAGATCTATGCATGCAGCTGCATCTGGGAAGCCTGTAGAAATGAAAAACAGGCAGCCATGGCTGTCCACATGTAATTGCACATGGAGTGATTTACCTGCGGTTAAGGACACGATTGTGTCCAGGGTCGATCATCTGTCCCTAATTGCAGGTAATCACTCCATGAGTGTTTGCATACAGTCAGTCGTGGCCACCTGATATTCATTTGTACAGGCTTCCCAGCTGCAGCTGTTTGCATGGACCTTTGATTCCCACCGCAGGAATTCACTTATTGTAGCCACAATAATCCACTGTTTGGTCCTAATCACCTATGTGAACACTGCCTTAGGGATTGGTTTCTTCTCAAACAGCTCCTTTACCTGCTTCCTCTGTACACATCTATTGTAACTCTATTATCTCCAGTGGTGGCCCGCCCATAAGAGGTGCGGGGGCATCGCCCCCCTAATCCATGCTCCCGGCATCTATTCTACATGCAGGGTGCCCTGGACGCATGGATTTCAATAGGAGTTCTGTTTTTTTTTTTGTTTTTTTTTAGCACATGATTAGAGCTTGAGGCTCTAATTGGCTTCAAAAAAGGGTGGGCTCAGGGCACAGAGCACTGCACATTGAGCCTACCCAGTTGTATGACAATAGCAAATTAATATTCGCTATTGTCTTCCTGATTCTTCTCCCGGCCAATCAGGAAGTGGGTCCTGTGACCCGAACAGCCAGGGAGTCTTGGGACTCCCGGGCAATCGGGTCTCAGGACCCACCACCTCTCACTACCTGTAGGAGGAGCAGCAGCACTACCCCAGATCCTTGTAAGTTACCTTCTAAGGCAAGGAGGCCTCTGAACGCCAGCCACCCGTCCATCTTCTGTTGGGGGGGGGGGGAGCACCAGCCGCCACTGGTTATCTCCATCTTGAATCTGGTGTTGTATTACTAATTGATAACCTGTGCAATAGTCTTTGCGAATTGACTCCTTAGCCTTGTGGTAAAGAGTAACTCCCCTTTTGTTGAGAGAAAACCTTCTCCTCTGGGTGATCATTGTGCACTGCAGGCATTTTAAAGTGGAGTTCCAGGCTTTTTTTTTTGTTTATTAAAAGTCAGCAGCTACAAAAAGTGTAGCTGCTGACTTTTAATAAACAGGCACTGCAGTTTTTTGAATTTCGATGCTAGGGCCAGAAATTCACCCCGGATCACACACTTATGTGCCTCCCATAAAGAAATTGGAGATACTTCTGGACTTGTGTTCTCCTGGAAATATTGACGGATGCGCGTGCGAATGTGTTCAATTGTAGGGATATCTTTAAGTAGGGAGGGGTTCAGACGCCAGATTTTCGACTTAGTTTCTACTTCCGGGAAGGCGAGAGTTACCGTGATCGGATGGTGGTCTGATAAGATCATAGGTTCTATTGTTGCTTCTTTTAGATATGATAGATCTGCCTGGGAGAGGAAGAAGTAGTCTATCCTCGAGTACTTTTGATGTGGGGCCGAGTAGAAAGTATAATCCTTTACCGAAGGTGACATAGTGTGCCATGTGTCATGTAGAGTCAGGTGTTGTAAGTTTAGCTTGATCTGTCTTAGTGCTTGGTATGTTAGGTTGGAGGATCCCGTGGAAGAGTCTAGCAGGGGATTCAAGGGTATGTTGGAGTCTCCCCCCCCCCCCCCCCCCATTAGGACCAACCCCCTCTGAAAGGCTGCTAGTTGGTCACATACTTTTTGAAAGAAGGAGACCTGATGGTCGTTTGGACTGTAAATATTAGCTAATGTCAGTTTCTTAAGTACCCTTAAGAAAAATGAACCTACCCTCCGGGTCAATAAGGGAGTCTGTAATGAGGAAGTTAGCATGTCTGGAAATTAGTATAGAGACACCTTTTGGTCTTGGCTTCGGCATTAGTGGCATGAAATACCTGGCGATATATGTGGTTTGACAATTTGGGAACGGCATCCGATCGAAAATGGGTCTCTTGTAGAAATATGAAATGAGCTCTGTGTTTAGAGAAGAGAGGACTTGCGATCTTTTTTCAGGCAGGTTCAGACCCTTTACATTCAAAGAAATGCACTTCAGTGACAGGGGAGCACTGATAACCTTGCTATGCTGCATCATTGCAGGCGGACAGGGGGATCGAGCCGACTTATTAGCAAAGGACGAGATAGGCCTCACCTAGTCTTAAAACTCTTTCCCCCTCAGGCGGGAGGACGAGGGCGGAGCCAACCCAGAAAAGGGGGGGGGGTAAGACAAGAGGGGTATCTCAGTGTATGAGGGTGGAGAGGACTAAGAGGGACAGAGAAGGAAGTGGGGGTAGATGGGAAGGGATAAAACGACAGATAGGGAGAAGCAGAAAGAAAAGAGAGAGAGGGACAGATATATCAAACCAGAGATGGATATAGAAATACTAATCCACCTAGGAAGAAACACTTCTGGAGTGTCAGCCTATGTCCTATCAGAACTGCTGTGTGGGGTAGAGAGAACGGACGGAAACCACAGGGTATGTGTACCGTCCGGGTCCAAGAAAATAGTCTAGTGGTTGTGCACGTCAATGCACCCCACTTCAAGTCAGAGGGCGGGGAGCCTGCATTGGGCAACAAACAGAGGGTAATTGCATCCTGGTCTTAAAAATAAAAAACAAAAACCTTCAAGAAACAAGAACCTTAATGAAAACTCGATCACTGAACATCACAAAACCCTAATGCTGGACACCATCGTACTTTGCATGTGAGCATATGATAAACATACATTATAACCCCCTGTGTATCCTCAGCATCCTTTACTTAATCAAGGGGTAGAGAAAAGGGGGAAGGAAAATAGGGTTGGAAAAGAGGGAAGGGGTTGGCAGACAGAATAGCGTGGCAGAGAAACCTGAAGAGGATAGAAAGAGGGCAACAAATGGAATGGAAGAGGAGAGGGAATGATCTGTAGTATAAGGGCAGCAGATACCCAAGGACAGGGGGGGGAGGGCAGGTTAGGGTACACGGGTAAATGAGATACACACCTTAATATTATAAAGAGGTTAAACTAACTTGAGCTTACATAGTCCTCACCTGTAGATATACCCTAAAGTAAATACATATAACCCTCTGCAGTATGTTCATGTCTGGGTCAGTATATCGGCTACATAAGCTACATATAACCACTGACATCCTAACTAAGTTAAGTTACTTCAACCCTAGTTTGGGATGTCGGGATGAATCCCGCTGTATCCCAGGTGTCCAAACCAAAACAGTTAGCATCTCAAACCTCTATCACCGTGAATCAACCTGGTCTTGTGGCCGTCCTCAGTGCTATTAGTGTTATGACGAAACTAAATATCCCTGTGGAGGGCTAGAGGTCTTGGTGGCAGGGTTCCAAGTGCTCCAATGAAGTCCTCACAGTGTTCATTGCAATTCTTCTGTGGAGACCTTGGAGGAGGCGATGATGATGTCTGCGGGGGAAAGTATTCTATGTCTTCAAGATCCATCATGCAAGCTGTAACCACTCTCGTGCGCGTCTTGATTGCAGATCACAGTCATTCACAAACCAACCGAGAGGAGAGCCTTACTGAAAGTCTGGAGGTATAAGGCAAGGCGTCTCAGTCTCAGAGGTTTCATCTCATCAGGGATCATTTGCATTAAAGTGTGTAGAAGGACTGGGAGAATAAGGTTAACAAAAGTGCCAGAGGATAGTGTTCTAGATGGGACTAGGCAGAAGTCACAGGCAGGTTTAATGATGTATCCAAGACGCATATATCAGTCAGCTCCAAAAATAAAAAAACAAACAACTGGACCAGCATGTGAAGGGCAACTCTAGGCTTCCAGGCGACCTCTCCTCGCTGATGGTGAGGGAGGTGATCCCGGCTGCGTGGGTAAAGGTCGCGTCGTGATGCACGGGCACTTGGAGAAGCCAGGTCACCTCTGCGTATGTGTGTTCTGTGTCACTGGGCTTTTGGGGATGGATTGAGGGACACTGGGAGCCAAGGTTCCACGGGAAAGAACTGTGCATACCAATCCGGTAATTCTATAATTGGAAGGTCCAGCTGCTAGCAAAAGGTCTGCAAGTAATCCGGCGTGCGCAGTAGTGAAGAGCGACCTCTGGATGACGCTGACAATCCAAACGGAAATTTCCAGCGATAAGTGATATTGCGGGCCCTTAGAGCATCCAACAGGGGGCGCAGAGCTCTTCTGTTTTGGAGCGTGATTTGCGACAAGTCCTGAAATAGTTTGACTTCTGCTCCGTTGGGTAAGATCTGTCCTCTCTCTCTCTCTTGCTTTGCGTAGGATTTCTTCCTTAAGTTGGAAATTAACCACACAGCACACAATGTCCCTAGGCGGTTCATTTTCAAGTGGCTGTGGTCGCAAGGCACGATGTGCCCTCTCCATTTCAATAGGGGAATCAGCCGGGCGCTCCATTAGGTCATTAAACAATGAGCAGATGTTCTGTTGTAAAGCTCCAGGGTCCACACTCTCAGGGATCCCCCGCACCCTAATATTATGTTTCCGGCCCCTATTATCAAGGTCTTCAACATGTCTATGAAGGTCAAACATTTGGGAAAGCTGGGAGTCATACACAGATTGTACTTGGCGAATGGCGGCCGCTTGTGTTTTAGAGGTTTGCTCTACAGCCTCGACGCGGTGTGCTACCTGTCATTTTTCAGGTCCGCTATTGCCGCTGTCACCGAGCTCTTGATGTCTAAAGCGAACTTCTCTAAGTCTAGGATGCTCGGCAGTAAGTCTCGGCCCATCGTTAGAGAGCCGGATGGTGTGATAGGCGAGAACGTGGTCTTGGCCTGCGAGGCCGCAGCCGTTTGGCGCTGGGTCCGGAACAGCTCCGGAATGTTCTTGCTCAGTTGCATACCTGTATCCATGATGGCCCGGGATGTAGAAGAGCTCCTGGTGGTTCTGCTCATGCTATTTTGGAGGTGCAGGCTCCCCTATAAGCTGAGTTTGGACTGCGGTACACAACAGCTCACAGATTACGCTGCCATCTCGGTCTCCGTCCAGGCCACGCCCCTTTATTGGATATGTTTTATAGCAGAAAGTAAAAAATATTATTTTTTTTTCCTTCTGCATTTTCGTTTTTTTTTTGTTTTTTTTTTAAATTTATATAATACCAAAGAAAAAACCCAGTGGTGATCAAATACCACCAAAAGAAAGCTCTATTTGTGCAAAAAAAAAAAAATTATATAAATTTAATTTGGGTACATTGTTGCATGACCATGTAATTGCCAGTTAAAGTAGCGCAGAGCCGAATGGCAAAAAAATGCCCTGGTCATGAAAGGGGTCAAACCATCCAGAGCTGAAGTGGTTAATAAACTTTGTTGCAGATTCCTATCTGTTTCTACTCTGAAAAAATAGCTGTTTGTTGTGTGCAGAGTGTATTTGAATGGGAATGACTTTTTCATTTGTAATCAGCTGATGCACTTAGTTTTCTAATGAGGAAAGTTGCAGGGTCTGCATCCCTTTTTGGAAGCAGCTCGCCAAAAATTAAATATTTGTTACAGGTGATGCCTAAAACCTGATTTGTATCTTGGGCTACATTCACACTGAGGCGATTTACAGGCACTATAGCGCTAAAAATAATGTCTGCAAAGTGCCTCTCCTTTCACTCCAGTGTGAAAGCCCGAGGGCTTTCACACTGGAGTGGTGCATTGGCAGGACGCTGGCAAGACGGTCAAAAAAGTCCTGCAAGCAGCATCTTTGAGGTGCTGTAGGAGCGGTGTATACACCACTCCTAAAGCGCCCCTGCCTATTGAAATCAATGTTAAGCGCTGTTTTGTGGGTGGTTTTAACCCTTTTTCGGCCGTTGGGGGGGGTAAAAGTGGCCTGCTAGCAGCCAAAAAGCGCCGCAAAACTATGGTAAATCGCTGGTAAAAATAGCAGCACTTTACTGCCGACGCCCACCCCAGTGTGAAAGTGCCCTAAGTGCAGACTTCATTCACACAAGAACAAATGACATTTCTGGGGAACTCTGTACACAAACTGTGTATAGAAGGCCTCCAGTTTGTCATATTGCATTGAATTTTACAGAAAATTACAGTGCTGCAGAATGAAAAGGAAAGTCAGCTTTTAATAACCTTACATTACAGTATGCCTTCTGAAGGTAGTTGTATTCGCTATGTTTTCTTAAAAATTATATATCCAAAAAATGTGATGAAGAAAAAAGTCCTCTAAGTTCTCATATGTAGATCATAACGCCACAATAGTTGTCCATCACTAATGTGTTTAGGCATCTGTGCATCAAAGCCACAACCTCAATAGTATAAACGCAGGCTTACCAGCTGTAATGACCCTCTAAAGAGAAGTCTCACAAAGAGCCCATAAGTAAAGAATGTACCAAGATCACCACATGTCTGCTGGCACTCCTTCAAGGCAACAGGAATTCCTATAGAGCTCCTCCACACATCACTAGTCCAACAGCGCTCATAAAAGAACATAGAACTGGGGCGGCACAGTGGTGTAGTGGGTAGCTCTCTTGCCTAGCAGTAAAAAGGGTCGCTGGTTCAAATCCCAACCACTACCTGCCTGGAGTTTGCATGTTCTCCCTGTGCCTGCGTGGGTTTCCTCTGGGTACTCCGGTTTCCCCCCACACTCCAAAGACATGCTGGTAGGTTAATTGGCTTCTGTCTAAATTGGCCCTAGTTTATGAATGTGAGTTAGGGACCTTAGATTGTAAGCTCCTTGAGGGTAGGGACTGATGTGAATGTACAATGTATATGTAAAGTGCTGCATAAATTGACGGCGCTATATAAGTACCTAGAATAATTATAATAGAGGCAGACACGCTACATAGAATTTAATAGGCTAAAAAATTGCACTTACATAAACGCAATAAAATATTGCACAATATAAACCTTTCTCCGCCGTCAAACACCCAATCCACCCACACTTCTGGGAACACAATGACATCAGCACGTAACTCTGGAGGTGTGTAATGCATGGTATCATATAAAGTAATGGTCAAACAAGAGAATTTGTGAATTGAACCTCCTAGGTCTCCTTTGTACTACCTTGTGTGAACACAGAGGCAGGTTTACTAAAACTGGTGCAGCTGTGCATAGTAACCAATCCGCTTCCAGGTTTTATCGCCAAACCTTAAGTCAGTAAGCTGAAGGTCCTGTATTTTTACCATGCAAGAAAAATGTTTCCCTTTAAATCCTATGGGGCTCTTCACACCACTGCTTTAGAGGAGCGGTGTGTTTTGAAAAAGTCCTGCATGCTGCATCTTTGGTGCGGTTTTTAAACCAAAAACGAGATTGCTGTAAAAACCCACTGTAATTTTGCATTTTTTGGTGCGTTTTTGAGTCACATCCATTTTTCACAGATGCAGGCAACCCAAAAACGCACCAGAAACGCATGTGTATTTACTGCGATTTTGCTACACAGCAATGTGAAAGTACCCCAAGTCTCCCCCATAGATGGCAGTCAGATGTCCAGAGATAAGTTCATCCTCCGAAAATAAAAGCAACATCATGCATGGAAGACCAAATCTAATGTCAGAAGTATGTGTTGTATGATACATGGCAGGTTGGGAGGGGGGCTTTACGTAATGGTTTGCAGTCTAATGTTTAGTTTAGTCTAAGAATGCCATGGATTTTATTTTCATTTTGGTAGATATAAGCCAGGGAAAATCAAAGTTTTTTTGTTCTTTTGCCTCAATCTGTTGTTGTATATCTCCTGATTAATCTTTTATTTATTTGTTAGGTTATCACTACATCTGTCTCAGGAATGAAATTAATCAGCCTCTATGTCTCCCGGCTTTGCTTGTCTATACCGAAGTAAATGACTATATTCCTGATAACCATCAAGGTCAGTGATAACACATCCTATTTGAGATATCTACAATATGGTTTCTTTGTATAAACATCCTTTCACCTGTGACCTTTGACCCCCCTACCTTTTATGAGTGCTAATCTAATTTATCATTGTTTCACTTTGTCTTCTTCCATGTAATGATTATGACTAACTTCATCCCCCACAGAGTACATCAAAGCTCTGATGTTCCCCACCCAACATGTCAGTCTGGATGAGAGGGCCAAGAAACTTGTGGCTCTGATTGGAGACACTGAGGTACAGAAAACACCAGGACATTCTTGAAATACATACATTCGTAATAAAAAGGCTGGGCATATTTAATGAGGCAGGATTCCAAACCAACCAATCAGAAATTATATTTCACCCATCTGACTTCAGTTTTTATTGATAGCTAGGAATTAGTAGGCACATTATCAATTCTTTATCATTAAGGGTCAGTCCTACCCAAGATTGATATTTTCTTTATCGTTGCAGTCTGGTGGACTGAGTTAGCTCTTGCCTCTTTTTTTTTTTTTTTGCTTGATCCGCCTGCCATAATACTCAACTGTTCTCTGCCTAAAAATATGGGTGTTCTCTCCTACTTTTACATGTTCCAGGTGGTTCTGTTGCCTTCTCCACAGTGTTAAAAAAAAAAAAAAAAATATCCAACATGGATTTTTGGACCCCCTTTATAATGGGCAGAGGGGTGCAGAACCAGGAACTGTGATGCAAAAATCTAATACAGTGCTAGAGAGATATAAAAAATGGTCTAAAAGTCACATTTTGCCAAGAAAGTGCTGAAACAGACACAACTTTTGAACCAGCAAGAGCGCCAGCTCCTGAGATGTTGGGAGTGAGTGTCCAACATATAGAATGGCCGCACAGCTGGACACAGGCATAATAAGTATATATGGGCGTTTTTGGCCAGTCCTCAGTGGTGGTGACAGTCCCCTACAGCAATGGCACTTGCATTAATTGCAATTTTTCAGACCTGCTGTTTTTTTTGTTTTGTTTTTTTTTAAACCTACTGGGGCCTTTGTCTGTGCAGTCACTTTCATGCGAAAGGTGAATTTAGCCTTTTAAATCTCCCACATCTGCCCAAAACATGTATATGACATCCTTGGAGGGGGGGGGACTGGGTACCTGGTTTTAATAGAAGTTTGACCCCCCCACCCCCCCCCCTCCTTCCCCTGCAGCCGGCCCATTCATTTGGCTAGGGTGAGGACACCGCTGGGTTCCTGGACAGTTAAGTGCCCTAATATTAAAAGTCAGCATCTACTGTATTTGTATATTTGTAGTTGCTGACTTTTTTATTTTTTTTGGGGGGGGGGGGTGGTTATCCTGTAGCTCCTCTTTAAAGTGGCTTTCCACCCAAAAAAACTAAAAAACAAAAAAACATTTGGATATTTTTTTTTTTTTTACTTACCTCAAAATGCCTGTTGCTACGTGGTCCCTTGTAGTCTGCCTCTTCCTTTGCCTGGGCTGGTGACATCCCTTTCCCCTCGGCACAGGAAGGGCTCTACTCTGCTCCCTCCCTCCTGTCAATAATCTGGGACCCATTACAGGTCCCAGGTGATTGAGCGGCCAATCACGGCGCGCGGCGCCGCTCGCGCATGCGCAGTGGGTGCCAGGCTGTGAAGCCACAGCCCGCCGCCCACAGTTGAAATGCCGGCGCCGACGAGCGGAGGGGGGGGGACGAGCGGGGCTTCGATCTCCCGCATCGCTGGACCCAGGGACAGGTAAGCGTCCAATTAAAAGTCAGCAGCTGCAGTATTTGTAGCTGCTGACTTTTAATTTTTTTTTTTTTTTTTTCAATGGACCCCCTGGGTGGAACTCCTCTTTAAGGAACATTTATCATCTAGACCAGCACCTCCTGTTTCTGTAAATTAAATACATTTGCCGACTAATGTGATGGTGACACAGAGTTACCCCCTCTTCATGGTCTTCTGTGCAGAATAAGCAACATTAAAATAAACAACACAGCACAGACCCATTGTTTCAGATTATCGGTCGACTGCAGGAGACTTTCACTTATAATCTGCAGATTATGTGTAAAATGACCAAGTCCTCCATCTTGACCCACGTTTGGGTGCTGTAGCTGTAACCTTGCATGCACAACATAGAGTAGCTTTGTCGTTTATAAAGAAAAGAACAATTTCGGACTTTAAGTGAGGTGGTGACGGTGATCTGGTAAGGTCCAGTGCCTCCATCCCTGTCTAAATGGGAAAAGGGCGTGGGGCTTTAAATTAAGCACATAGGAATACAGCAATAAATGTATTAGTTTTTATCAGTAATATGGCACATAATAGTAGTAATGATAAAAAAATATAATCTCCAATACAGTTCAAATATATAATATATATAGATGATGTAATAAAAACTAATTGTCACATAAAAGTGGACCATTGTTGTCACATAATACAGATATGGAGAGTATCTCTAATAAAACACATAGTAGGTTGAAACACGGCATTTGACAGCTATACACGTTTCATGGATTGATCCAATCTTCAGGAGCATGCACGTGACTTGAGATATGTAATATATGGTAGTAAGGATATTTATAAGGTCTGACCCTGCCAAGGAAAAGGGATGATAATTAAAAAAATAAGAATAAAAATAGAACCCATAAAGGCCCACGCACTCAAAAATACTTACAGATATAACTGTATGATAGGGGTGTGGCATTAAGGATCGGAGACCCCCTAAGGGCATCACCACCGGGAGCTGAGGTGGCATGGGGCGGCCTGAGGCCCGGCAAGGACAACATTCAAGGAGAGTAGATTTTTAGGAATTTAAAAATAAGCATGGGTAACCATAGGTGCTGAAAACAAGACGAGGACTACTGTGAACATAATATAGTTTATATGGTGTATAAAGTGTCCTGTGCTTGGTAAAGGGCAGGACAGATAATATTATTGTTATTATTATAAAGGGTGTCAGTGAGGTCCAAGCGAGTGGAAATAAAAATACAGAATAGTGGTGATTCCCTTAGGGGGTCTCCGATCCTTAATGCCACACCCCTATCATACAATTTTGTCTATAAGTATTTTTGAGCGTGGGGGCATTTCTGGGTTCTATTTTTGTTCTTCTTTTTTTTATTAACATCCCTTTTCCTTGGCAGGTTCAGACCTTATAGATATCCCTACTACCATATATTGCATATCTCAAGACACGTGCATGCTCCTGAAGATTGGATCAATCCATGAAACACTTAGAGCTGTCAAATGCTGTGTTTTAACCTACTATGTGTTTTATTAGATACTCTCCATATGTGTATTATGTGACAACAATGGTCCACTTTTATGTGACAATTTGTTTTTATTACATTAACTGTGTGTGTATATATGTATGTTTATGTATGTGTGTGTGTGTGTGTGTGTGTGTGTGTGTGTGTGTGTGTGTGTGTGTGTATATATATATATATATATATATATTTTTTTTTTTGTATGTGTGTGTGTGTGTGTGTGTGTGTGTGTGTGTGTGTGTATATGTATGTATATATATATATATATATATATATATA
This sequence comes from Aquarana catesbeiana, assembly GCF_042186555.1. Lineage (NCBI taxonomy): Eukaryota > Metazoa > Chordata > Amphibia > Anura > Ranidae > Aquarana > Aquarana catesbeiana. The sequence continues at coordinate 220,474,878 of NC_133334.1, read as the reverse complement.
TATATATATATATATATATATATATATATATATATATATATATATAGATTTTGTATAATGAACTGTATTGGAGATTATATTATTTATCATTACTACTATTATGTACCATATTACTGATATAACTAATACATTTATTGCTGTATACCTATGTGCTTCATTTAAAGTCCCACCGCCCTTTTCCTATTCTCAGCTTTGTCGTTTAAATACTGTACATTGTTCCCATTATCATAAACACGCAATCTGTTTCTTGAGACTAAAAAAATAAAAAAAGGGTTTTCAAAGCTTTTTTTTAAAGTATACTTATTTTAAATCTGAAGCCTACATACTGTGTGTGTGTGTGTACAGTATCTCACAAAAGTGAGTACACCCCTCACATTTTAGTAAATATTTTATTATATCTTATGTGATAACACTGAAGAAATGACACTTTGCTATAATTTCTTGTTGTCATTTCTTCAGTGTTGTCACGTGAAATAATATAATAAAATATTTACAAAAATGTGAGGGGTTTACTCACTTTTGTGAGATACTGTATATAATATATAGATTATTTTTTTTCATTTGTATGACACATTTTTACACTTTATGATATAAAACAGAGTGCCTGCAAGATATTTGCACAGACAGAATGCTAGACTTTTCCCATGAGAAAAGCCTAGCACTGCTTCTGCAGATTGAATATATAGATGATGGGGGTCAAGTCTGATATCCTGCTAGTCACAGCAGAAAAAAGAACATGATCCTTTTTAAAATACTTCACTGCTAGCTTTTGCAGTCTCTACCTCAAAAATTAACATATCGATATATTTCTAGTAGTCTTTCACATAAGATATAAAAAGGAAAATGAAAAACCCCTTTGTCCCATTTAAAGCTTTCTTCAGTATGACAATTCTACCTAAATATTTGATTTATATGTTTTAGTAGTGTGTAGGGTTAGGCAAGCTGGGAATTGTAGATTTATAGCAAGTGCGATAAAATGTCAAGCTCTATTGCTAAGGTCACAGGCGCAATGCAGTCTTTAAAAGACGTCCTTTTGTAAAACATCCAGAAATAACACTCTTCTGTGTCCACCGCAGCTGAGCAATGCAGATAAACCACAAGAGAAGAAAAAGACTGAAATAGCAAGTGTCACTCCTCAGATACCTACAGGTATCAAGAAGCAATCCATTACACCTCTATCACCTATAGGTATGTCATGACTTCTGTCTCTGCTTGTATGCACAATCAGTGGATATATTGCATTGTTTTTTTTTTCATGAGAATAGCTAGAATGTAGACATCCCGAACCACCCCATTTTATTTTTTACAGTTTTTGGAATACCCAAGTAATATTTGTTTTTTAAAATGACTTATGTCTTCAAAAACTTTTCAAACTATGCAGTAGATGCCAATACAAATTGTATTTTAATTGTTTAACTGTAATGTGTTATATTTGGCTAGTCCTCTGCTGCCCCCTGGTGTTTAAGTGGAAATGTGTAAAAGGTTTCTTGAAAAGGAAATGTGACACCTTTTAGAGCAGAGATCAAACTTATTAGATAGGTAGATAACCTGGAGACAATCATGTCTGACACTCTGCATTATTACTTGTTGGTTTCTAAAGGTATCTTTGGTTATGTACAAGGCATTTTGAATCTGCCAGGTAGAATGATGAAATAAATGTCATTGTGTCCTTCAGTGATCATTTTGCTATTTATTTTGAAACCACATATTTTAGAATTTATTGTAGGATCAATATTACAATATTGCCTTGTTATGCCTCAAGTCAAACAGCTTTGAAATGCATCTTTGTAAACTGTTTAAAGTGTATATAAACCCATGAACAAAAATTGAATCTATTGCAGCTTAGCTTTTTTCAGCATTCTTTCCTCTATTTTCACCTGGTGGTCCTGGTCTTAGGGTGACAACACTTTACCACTTTTTTGTATCTGTGGAGCAAGAGCATTGTCGCCCTTGGCGGCCCTACAGATTTGGAAAAATAACGAAGTAGGAACCTGCTCACCCGGAACTGTAAAAGGTCATCCTCCTCTGTCAATCTTGCGCCTCAAAGGAGATAAAAACAAAAACCAAGGTGCACTGGATTGTGTAGAATGAAATGTATTCGGGCAATTAAAAAAAGGTGATATTGCACATACCTAAACCTGCTTGGATTAAACATGTGTGTCTTAAATTAAGCCTGTTGCAGTTTGAATAGAAAAGAAGAACCCTACCCTCGTCTGAACAGCCTGGGGGGGGGGTAATGCAAATTAGAATTAAAATCTGTAATATAAACTGTGAAAGTAGGTCCATTATTGGGTGTATTTGGAATGCCTCCTTCTGCTCTTGACATGCTTTGCGGTTGTTGGAAGGCAACATGGTTTAATATCATATTTCTGGAGTTTCACTTCCTGGTTGATGCAGACAGGTGGCCTTTGAAATGTAACAAGTTGCACATCAAAGCTTTGTAGCATATCAGATTATTAGCCAGGATGATTGATGAAGGTGGGTTACAAAGATCAAAGGATCAACAGGCATTAAAGATTGACCCATCATACATAGACATGATACAGGAACAATGCTGCCCCTAGAGGCGATACAGCAGGATGAACAGTAATATAATACATTGAGGAGGACTGCCCCGTAAATACTGTGATTCGTCAAATTTCTAGATGGGGTTGGGTCTGGGTGGTGTATGATTGAAGTATAAAAAGGGCTGACTTAGAGAGCTCTCTCTGTTACCATCCTTTTGAGCCCAGCTGATGAGACAATATCTAGAGGACAGCCTTGCGATAAGTATATTTGATGTTTTATTGTTATATGCTCTAATATTTTCCTTTAGTGTTTTCATGTTAACATTTTCCTATTTTCTTGGGAAATGAATTTCAGATACAGATTCAGATACAGAGTCTGGAGGAGGGCCTTACCCATAATACTAACCTAAAATACACATGTGTCACACTATACCATAACACCATAACATAAATCAACCCATTACCATAATATATGCATATATGTGACCCATCAAATTGCGCATCCCGCTCCCAACCTCTTATAACCCTTTACTGTAAATACTGGTTGGGATCAGGCAGGCTTGCTCACAATGGCCTTTCCTACTGCAAGTTTGGCACGTCAGCGGGATTTCAGGGCTATGAATTGGCAGCAAAGCCTGTAACTTGTACAAAAAGGCCTTACCATCAATTCGTCCCTCAACTTGCATAAATAAATGCAAGACCTTCCTATATAAATGCCGAGTCCAACAGCACTTAACAACTTGAACCAATGACGAAACTACAGCAATAATGAGCAATTCTACAACAGGATGTATCAAATAATTCAAAATACTGTTGGCCTTACTGGAATGTCCAAATATTACCTCCCACCAATACCCTCCAGCATGATTTTCTAGTTGATGCACTACCTCCTTTATTTTATTCTGATCATGGTAGATGGCTATAGTAGCATTCGCTCTCTCTTGCTGCAGCATCCTCATAAGGCTCTCATCTTTATCCCAATCTGTTAACCATTCCTGTATCTTCCTTCCCATACCAAGGTTCAGGGGTCTCAGACTAACAGGGCGGTTATAGTTGACATCCACAGACAGAAAGGCAATATGCGGTACCACATAATTCCACTCCTGTGTCTGGATTTCAGAGACACCGCCAAGGGTACACCATGCTCCTCTAGCTATTGTTAGGTTCACAGAACATCCCAGTTCCATGACTAACGTTACATTGGTATCCTTTCGGACAAAGAAACAAACTCTCCTATGTCCCAAATAATACACTGGTGTTCCCTTCACGGAAATCATCCAGAACAGATTGAGGCATCTTCACAAAATTTCTCATTCACCATTGTGTATTGACCTGGCATACAAAGGATGTCATGGTCATGCCTTCGACAGAGGGAAATATCAACCTGCCTCCAGCTTCCATCCTCTCTGATCACATGTGGGTAATTTAGCCTCAGATGCAACAAGGTAGAATCCCCAGTCAGCAAGCCCATTGATACCACTGAATGCACAGATAGAGTCTGCACTTCTGTATATGGGATCAATGAGGAAGCATAACATCTCATAATTCAAACTAGCACAGCCCATGCAGGCATTCAACCACTACCTTGGATTAGTGTAAGAGATGTGTTTTGGCAAAATCTTACTGAGCTGTGATGCTAACTCATAAGGCCACTGCCCCTCATACAGAGACTGTATAATCAGTTTGATGTTGGTTGATAATTCCGCCTGCCCCTGTGTGCACGGAAGAGCCCATGACATATTTTTGCCCTGTATCACCACACTATCTACCAACCTCTTAAAATGGTGGATAAAATCTTGAGCCACTTTAACCTGGGTATTCATGTGACTTTGTTGAATGTTATCAAGAATGTAATTAATCTCTCTCTCTGAGTAACAAAGCCCTGCTTACTGTCTGAAGCTATGGCTGAGAGTTTGTTCCTCAGGAGATAGATGTCCACTCCATTATAACAATTCCCAGCTCTTAATCCCCCCCAATATAGTGCTGAAAACATCCCTCCTCTCTTGGTTACTCCTCAGAAATAAGCATCCTGCATGAACCTCATTCTCATTCCATGTCCAATAACCGAGAGCCTCTCTATAGGACTGATAAGACTGAGAATTTTCACCCCGTTGATATGTCATCTGGAGCTCCCTAGTTTGGCCAACAGACACCACACCTTACTATGCCTGTCAGCCTCAAGTGTCAGCCTCATGGTCATCTGCATCATATTTGGTTATGCCAATATATGCCACACACAAAAACATTTCTCTTCTTTTAATTCCTCACCAAAAACCCCATATCCTACGTGCCTTGCTTCCAAAGGTTTGGATAGATTGGAATTTTTCCCTAACCAATAACCCGTTTCATATATATAGTTGCATCCACAAACGACTGGAGGGATTCCGGTATGATATTTTGCAAGTCTTGTTTATACGCAAGTCCTCGAAATGTTAGGATTAAATCGTCCAAAAGCAAAATAAACTTTGTATTGCAAATTGCCATGGTGACCCCATTGGTAAGTCTCTGGTAACTTGGGACTTTCTGATATAATCCAAACCTTTCTCCTTCTCTCAACTCCCCCCTGCCTCCCCTTCTGGCCTAACAATCCCACATTGATGACACAACAGAAGTGGATGCATAGTTTTCTTCAGGATTTTCCCTTTCCACATCATCCCTTGAATGTTCATCTGAATAAATTTGAGATGTTACATGGTTCAGATGGATCACCAACAAAACAATTATGATCCTTCCATCATCCTGCAGAGACCTTGCCAATCGTTGCTTCACCAGGACTCTGGAAAAACAAGAACAAGAGCGGAATCAGTTCTTAGCAGTACCTTTTACATTGATTGGCATGAACCCACTTCTCCATCTCCCTCTTTTTCATGCCTTTTGCACCCTTGTTGTCAATGAGCCGCTTCACTTTGACCACCTGATCACTAAGGGTCATGGTGACTGTGAAAGATCCGGTCCAGTTTGCATCCCATGAAGACTTGGAAACAAAGTTCTTCACCATAACCCTGCCTCCAGTGTTCAAGCTAACGGGAGGCTTTTCAGGCTGCTCCTTCTCTTTAGATGCCATGTTATCTGCAGCGAATTGCAAATACCCCTGTACCTGTTCTTGCAGCTGGACCAGAAATTTGTCCCTTTCAGCACTCTCTTTCATGGGGGTACTAAGTATTGGTTCTGCTGGATAGCTGAGGTTCATCATTCTCCCCATCATTAACTGACATGGGGTTAACGATGTACCTTTCGCTGCAGACCCTTGTACGGCCATCAGGATTAAAGGCAGATGGATCAGCCAGTTCTTTCCTGATTGCAGTACCATCTTCTTAAGCCTCTCTTTCAGCGTTCAATTCATTCTCTCAACCATCCCTGCAGACTGTGGATGGTATGGTACATGGAATCTCTGTTCTACTCCCAGCAGCTCACAAATATTTTTCATGACCCTACCAGTAAAGTGAGTCCCCCTATCTGATTGCAGAACTTTGGGGAATCCCCATCTTGAAAATACTTTGGTCCACAAAGCTCTAGCTGTGTCCTTTCTCAGGGGTAGAAACTCCACCCACTTTGAAAAGACATCCACAACTACCAGCAGATATCTGTATCCTCCAAGGGCACTTGGTAATGGACCAACAAAGTCAATCTGCAAGTTTTCCCAGGGTCCATTAGCTACTGGTACCCTTGCTAATACTGGTTTCTGTCCCTTTGACCTAGGGTTAATTTGTGCACAGATCAAATATCCCTACACTACCTGCGAGACTGTGTTGCCCATTGTCTCCCACCAGTATCTAGCTTGCACAGATTTAAAGGTACCCTGAACACCCATGTGGCCTGTTAACCTGATTTTCACATGCTAAATCCTTTTGATGCTGGGAGGGCACTACAAACCTTCGTCCTTCTGAAGTCCCTCTTAACAGTAGATCGTCTTGTAATAGATCATTTTGGGGAGCATTGTCCGCTTTTACTCTAAGCTGCTTTTTGATTGAGCTCAAGGCCTCATCCTTATTTTGTTCATCTGCTAAACACGGGGTAGGCGTTCTTAGCATTGGCAAGAGTTTATGAGAACCTGCTTTCACCTCCTGCTCCTCAAAATTATGTTCCTCCCAGGCCTGCCTCCCTTCAGTATCATAGGGTGTGCACTTGACTCCTATCAGGGCCCCAGTACCTTGATCCATCCACCCAGATTTTAAGGTCTTCATTACCTGTTGCTAACTTGAACACCTCCTGTGTTCTGGTCTGATGTACCTCCCCACAGTCATGCTGCTTCCCCTCATACTGCATCAATTGTGGGTCACGGTAAGGTTTTTGGGTGTTAAATCCACTAGCCATCTGGCTACCCTTTGGGAGGATACTCCACTGAGGGTACATTCCAAAAGCATTTTAATCGGAAAATGGGGTGTCTGCAGAATGATTTAGCCAAATTGCACAACATGCTCTGTTGCAAGATCCGCCCAGTGCGCTATCAAAAGGTTTCTGACACATTCATCGAATCCCTTCTCTACCGGGCTTAGTACCCTGGACCAGTATCCAACAGGTACCCATTTGCCCTGCCTCTCCTGCAGCAACACTGCTGTTATTGCTACTGCAGAGGCATACACTTGTAGTGCAAAGGGCAAATCGGCATTCGGATTGCTCAAGGCCAGGGCCTGCATCAGACTCGCCTTTAGCTTGGTGAAAGCTTGCTCATGCTCTCCCAACCAGTCTATAGAGTCTGTTCTTGTCTCCTTTGAGGAAATATTACAGGGATCTTGCCTTTTCTGCAAAGCCTTCAATGAAGTCCCTGCAGAAACTGACCATCCCCAGGAATTGTCTCAGGATGGACAGTAATATAATACATTGAGGAGGACTGCCCCGTATATACTGTGATTCGTCAAAGGTCTAGATGGGCCGGCAATGGGGTTGGGTCTGAACAGTGTATGATTGAAGTATAAAATGGGCTGACCGAGTCCGAGAGCTCTCTCTGTTACCATCGTTTTGAGCCCAGCTGACGAGACAATATCTAGAGGACAGCCTTGCAATAAGTATATTTGATGTTCTATTGTTATATGATAATGCTATAATATTTTCCTTTTAGTGTTTTCATGTTAACATTTTCCTATCTTCTTGGGAAATAAATAAGACGTTGTTTTATTAAGCAGTGTGTTTGTTTTCATAGCTAACCTTATATTGTGCATATCAACAGTAACATTATGAGAGTTTTAATAGACTAGCTAACTATAGGAATAGACAAATTAATACATATATGGAATGAATAGAGGAAATCCATAACCACCCTTGGATAATATTTAGATTAGAATTTATTTCAGGGGTCCATATTTGTTCCTCAGTTGACCTTATTCCAAAACTTAAGGACACTATCTCAATCCTTGAAAAATATATAAAACACAAAGTGCTGTGATGCTAAATAGCTGATAATGACACATAAAACCAAGTGAGGCTGCTATCAAAAAAGTGTTTTCAGAGTCACTTAAAAAGAATAAATAATAATATTTGAAGCGCTTCACAATGTGCATAAAAATGAGTGACTCCTTGAAAAAGTCACGTGACTGTGATGTAACGCGTGGGAGGAGCCAAGGACGCTCTGTGGAGATCAGCAGTATCACACAGTGTACTGCAGTGAATCTGCTCCTGTCTAAGGCGGCTGACTGATATAGTAAAACCTGCATATGCCTTATCATTATAAGGCACACGTGAGTGGATTGAAGTTTGCCTGTGTACCTTGGTATCCTAACTATTGCACAATGATTGTTTTTTTCTCTTATCTGCCTGTCAAATGAGATCTGTTTATGATTCTCACATTGGTTGTGAACAGAAGCAAAGGAAACATTGTTACTATAAATGTCAATGAGCACCTTAATTAAGCAAGTGTTTTTAAACAGCTTTGCTAGTGGGACCGGATCAAAGCTCTATACCAATCGGATTCTACACTTGTATAATTGAACCTTCTGAATACATCCCTATATATTTATTTTTATGTTGATTTTTTATGTGGATTTTTTTACACATTTGGTGGCACTAATAATTTTACACTTTTTTGATTGCTGGATTTTTTTAGGAATTTTACTCACCGCTGGATTTATTTGAGTATTTATATTTATTTATATTTATTCATATATACTCATTTTTATGCACATTGTGAAGCGCTTCAAATATTATTATTTATCTCAATCCTTATTGTCACAGTCTGCACATGCCAAGATTTGAAACTGCCTGTCTCTCACCTACTCCTAAAGTAACTAGCCTGGGTTCTCTAAAGAACCCTCAGCCCATTTAGACTTTCTCAGTACAGTCCCTACTGCATCCAGTCCTGTATGGTGATTGGTCTAACCCAAAAAAGGTCTTTGCTCGTACTAAGCGTTTTTTGAGAAATATCCCATGGAGGAGGGGTTCCTGAAGAAGTGGCCTGTCCCCATTGTGGATCTAGCCATTTTCTGTATTAAGGTTGGTGCTGTTGAGGAATTCCTGTGTTTCATGACCAGATGGATAAAAGGATTTTGTAAGACCTTCTACTCCCGCGCTGGTCTTAACCTGCAAGCTTCCATCGCAACTATATCCACCTGCCAGAGCCTTTCTGTTTGGTCCAGGGCTATGTCCTGGGATCCTGGTTTTATCCTGACATATCCTTCTATGCTCCAGCCACTGGAGTTCATGCCCCCTTAAAAAGACTACTACCCTTGTGTCTCTAAAAAGAAGTCGAAGTCTTCATCTGGTAAACCTTCAACTCCTGAGGCAAAAAAGAGTTCCTTTCATTTCTGTCAAACCTCCAGGTCCAAAGCAAAGCCTAGAACTTAGTTCAGCTGTAAGTCCAGGACCTCCAAGTCTGAGCAAGTTTTCCCCTCACTGAGGAGGCGCCCCCTGTTACCAGAGTGGTAGGATATCTGTTGTCACGGTAATCCAGCCCCAGAACATTTCAGATTTTTGGATCCAGAACATTGTATCTAGGGGCTAAAAACGAACATTTCTGCATCTTTCTCCACTCCTTCATGTTGTCAAACTTGACACATCCCCACACAGATTGGCGAAAATTCATGCTACTGTTTTTTGTGAAGAATGCATGCAGCGGCATTTGAAAGATGAACATATGACATGAAAAGGCTGCATTTGACCTGCTTTGCATGCAGTTCAAATACACCTTAAACCGAGGTTCACACTATAGCGTTTCTGCGGGCTGTGGGCACGGCAGCCCATACATTTCAATGAGCTGCCTTGCCCGCGGGGTTACCGCCAAAAAAAAAAAATGCATGCGCCTTTTTCCAAATGCAGCCCGCAGGGAAATCGCATGGTCATTCTGACCATGCAATTTCCCTGCAGTTCCTGCACACGCTGTGATTTTACATGCATGGGGGGTGCTATTCAGAATGAATGGCAGCCTCACACGTTTTCTCAGAGCAGCGTGTTTTCTCTGCAGGTGGTAGCGGGTGTGGGAATCGTGATTCTGCAGCCACCGAAACCTAGCAAGTCAAATGCAGCCTCTGAACTGTGTACTGCTCAGTGAAAGTCAATAGAATGTTGCTGACCTGCATTTTAAACATTACCCTTCTACATGAGCCTTTTAACTGCAAGGCTTTTGTCATTGTGTTCAGCCACTCTTGCGATCCACATACTGCATAGCCAGGATGGCAACAACACTTTTCACGAACACTACAGTTTATGGAGTTCCTTTCTTGCTCATTGGACTATAAATCAGCAGCATTACACTGCAGTGGTCCACTGTTCACTCCTTTGCTTATAAGTTCCCCATCCACATGCCTGTAGGTAGCTCCCAGTGCCTAAATACATGTTAGGGCCGTAGTATTGTGGCGGCAGAGCATGATTGGCTCATAGTACATAACTTCCCACAGTCTCATTTCTGCTATGCAGGAGATTGTAGGAGGAGTTATGATCTATGTAAGGCAATTGTATTCACAGTATTTTAGTCAATATCTTTACCAGAATAAAGTGTGTATACTTGCCTCTTAAGATGTATTGTATCTGAATGATATATAATGTATTCTAGCAACTGTGCGTCCATTCCCAGAATGGGTCATTTAGAATGGTGGCATTACATTAGCTAGGATTTAGGTTTTGAAGTTATTGGCATAGTGGTTAAAGTCCAGAAGTGACCACCTGTTTTAAAATTTGAATTTGCAGTCCACTGTGTTTTGATAGGATTGTACAAAGATTGAAGGGGTATGGGCTCACACAAGAGCCAGAATTCCCATAAACGTTGCATGGGATTGGACCAATTAGAGTGCAAAGATGGTCACATTACATTGTACAATGAGACTGTAATCTTTATAATCTCATTGTATTTAAAAACAACTATGAAGTAGGAAGGTGAGCCAAAAGTTTAGGGTGTTTATGAAAGCCCTCCCAGTTGTTGGTTTATCTAAAGGAGATTGCGCAGTGATTGTATAGTCATATTGTAAAATGTGTGTGGTCATCCGTGCAAGAATGAGTAATTGAACATAAATTGTTAAGGACAAAGAATAGTTTTGCTGAAATAAAATGAGGTTTCTAGCCATAACTATTTGGTAAAGATTGGTAAACTGTTTAGTGCAATTGGTTTCAGAAAGACACGAGTCCTTCCATTTAAACAGTCTGTAAACAATAATATTGATGCATGTATCACCAGCATCGGAGTGGACATATACCTTTCAATAAGATCTCATACAATTTGAATGTAAGATAGTGTTTTTTTGTTTTTTTACTGTTCACCCAAACCTTGGTAGACTGTGTGAATGAAGAATTTCAGTGCTTCCGTATCCTAAATCAAAAGGAAGGTCTGCTTTTTTATTAAAGCGGAGTTCCAGTCACCTGTGGAATAAACAGCCACTCACCTGTCCCACGATCCAGCGGTGTGCTCACCCCAGTCTTACCTGCTGTCTTCGGTCCCCGGGGCCAGCATCTTCACTATGGGCACCCGGCTGTGACAGCTTGCAGCTGCACAGCCGGGTGCCCACTGCACATGCGCTGATTGTGAATAGTGGATGCAGTATTAGCAATAGCCAATGTTAGAGATGATCAGCCTCGTTGTTTTTTACAGAATTTACCAAGATTATTGTACTAATAAACCTATTGCTTTCATATACCAGTTTTCATTGTGGAGTTCCTAAAAAGTCCTAAAAGTGTGAACATTAGAATTTTCGTGATGTTGGCACACCATCATATATAAAATCACCTCAATTATTAAAGTGTTACTAAACCTAAAAACGTTTTTTACCTTAATGCATGGTTTGCATTAAGGTAAAAAACTTTTTCAATTTCCCTGTGCCCCCCCTTCCTTGTGTGAAGAGTGAGAGAGGGGAGAAGAGATCAGCGCTGTGCACAGCTGCATCTATTCTTCCCTTCCTCTTTATACAGCATTTGAGAAGCAGCAGGAGCCATTGGCTCTTGCTGCTGTCAATCAAATGCAGTGAAGAGAAAGTAGGAGGCGGGCCTAGGTCCCGTTGTGTAAGTCTATGGAGCTCGGCTCCGTAGACACACAGGTCAAGAGCGCACAGACTGTGTTTCTCCCCGTAGCAAGCGGCTAGCTATGGTTGTCCTAAAAAGAATAGGAGGAGCCAAGATCGCCGCCGGGGAACCCCAGAAGAGGAGGATCGAGGCCACTCTGTGAAATACCACTGCACGGAGCTGGTATGTATAACCTGTTATTTTAATTTTTAAAAAATCTGACTTTAGTAACACTTTAAGAATATATAGTATTAACAGCAGACTTCACTGAAAACACCTTAACACAATCCTTGGGGGGAGAAGTCTACACACTTTTGTTGAACAAAACTGTTATTAGGATTTTAAGTGTTAACGCAAGGTATGAAAGGCATTCACATAAAGAAAGGAATGCAAAAACAGCAAGAGTGGCAAATAAAAACAATATAAATAGGATCACCAGTTGGAGCAGTGGTGACACTGCAAGTGACATCACAAACCGTAACGCACAAACTACATATTCAACTAAAATGGAGACTGGGAGAAGCTCCATTGGTAACATTACCATATGAAAGGTACGCTTCAATGGGGGCAGTAGAAGGAATATAGCACTCTAAAGCCCAAGACAGGGGGGAAATGTGGGAGAGATAAGTGAAGCGTGCATAAAAGCCACACAACATCAAAGTTGAGCAGCAAAGAGGAGGAAGAGAGAGAGGGGAGAAAACTTGCCTGGGAGGAATAAGGGGGAGAGAGGGGAGGAGAATCCCGTGTGGGCCAGCTGGTTTACAAAATACAAAAGATCGGTCAAGCGGATAGTAAAGAACCATCTATATTTAAATGGTCATTATAGGCTACCCCGAGATCCCATATCTTTAGAAGTTTGGTCTGGGTATCAGTAAGTATGGATATGAGCGTCTCATGGACCGTGGTTCCAAGGAGCTGCTGCTTAACTTCAGGGAAATTAATGAATTGTTTCCAGACCAGGGTCTGCCGGGCTGCCAAAAACACAAATCCCACCAACTTCCTCTGAGTTTTCATTAAAGACTGGAACGACTTGTATAGCAACACTTCCCAGGGATTGCGTGCAAGAGAAACACTTAGGACAGTGCGAATCAGAGCATAGTCTAAAATCGTAGGGCTTTGGGACGTATCCACCAAATATGAAGGAGGGTGCCCGGTTCCCTGCATCCCTTAAAACAGAGGAGAAGCATAGGGGACAAATTTGTCTGCCCGTATTGGGGTCATGTACCAATGTAAGAGCAGTTTATAGGTTCTCCTGGGCAACATTTAGAAGAGTCCAGAGAGATTTGGTTCCAGGCAGGTTGGTCTAAGGTCTTGCCCAAGTCCACTTCCCACTTAGAAATGTATGGAAGCCTGCAAGGGCCCATGTTGTCTGTTAAAGCCGCATAGAGATCTGACACAAGGCCTTCCATGGAAAGGTCCTTGTGGCAGTAGTTTTCAAATGAGGTTAAGCGTTTGGGGGAGTCCAATTGGTGTGTAAGGAGGTTGCGGATTTTGGTGTACCAAAATATCTCAACGGATGGGAGTTGCCAGTTTTCCTGCAAATATACAAAATATTTGATGTCCTTGAGGAACAAGACCTCCCTCGTCCTCACCACCAAGAGCATGGCAATGGGCGTATCTAGAAATGCACACCAAGGGGCAGGTGTGGGGAGATGAAGCCAGCGGAGAATTTCTCAGAATCCCACAGGCTCAACAAACTTAGCAGGGTCTGGTCAGATACAGAAGTCTAGGAAGGGGGCAGAGTCCACAGGAGATTATAAACCGGAAAGGGAGTCTACATATTTTTTATCATATAGTAGATGTGATTATTTGTCCAGAGTTTTGACTATAAAGTATATACAGTTTTGGCCATATTGTATATTCCATTCGTTTTTCAGACCCTCCGTCTTGTATGGTTTCAACAGTGTTTTGGCTATATAGTGTATATGGAATTTTGATTCAATTCTTCAGTGTATTTTTCTGACATTCTGGGGGTTATTTACTGAAGGTGAATCCACTTTGCACTACAAGTGCACTGCAAATGCACTTGGAAGTGCAGTCTCTGTAGATCTGAGGGGGACATGCAAGGAAAATAAAAAACAGCATTTTTGCTTGTACATTATTGGATGATAAAATCAGCAGAGCTTCCCCTCGTTTCAGAGCTTCCCCTCGTTTCAGAGCTTCCCCTCGTTTCAGAGCTTCCCCTCGTTTCAGAGCTTCCCCTCGTTTCAGAGCTTCCCCTCGTTTCAGAGCTTCCCCTCAGATCAGATCTTTCCCTCAGATCTACAGGGACTGCACTTCCAAGTGCACTTGCAGTGCAAAGTAGATTTGCCTTTAGTATATCAACTCTGTCTTCTACAGTGTTTTCAGAGTTTTGGCTATATTTTCTGACCCTCTGTTTTCTATGGTGAATGTTTATTCATGCATTTTTCTTATCCTTTATCTTCTGTAGCTCACCGGGATGACCTTATAGCAAGTGTACTAACAGGTAAATGCATATGTTGTGGCTAGTGTTTTTTGTTTTTTTTTATATTAATATTATTGATATTGTTATTGATTTTTATATTTTTGTGGGATTTGTGTACACATGCTGTGTTTTCCCAGGAATAAAAAAACAATTTGAAAAAGATGTCACTAATTTTATTTTGGCTGGAAAGAAGCAGCCTGTATTTCAATCATTTTTATCAGCATAGCAGAGTTCTTTTAAAGAGGAAAGAGTTAAAACTCTGCACTTCAAGGATGGGGCTATTCACTGATTTTACAGCATGCACAGCTCATTAACCTCTAAGTGAGAACAAGGGAGAGCAGAGTTTGAAGTATCAAACTTCAGGTCCATAATAAATTAAAATTTTGACTCCAAAGAACTCAAAAGCTCACATGAAAGCAAGTCCTATCCAGAACAGCAGTCTATCATGTAAAGGTAATAGCTTTATGATATTGTTAAATTTCCAGTTAATAACAGGAGGTCTGTTAGGCCCCTTTCACATGGAGTCTAAAAAGTCTGAGTATGAAATCGGCCTTAAGTGATTTTGCCGCCATCAGCTCATTAACTTCCATTGGCGTGCACAATAATGTTTTTAAAGCCTCAGCTCTTATCTGATATAATCCCTGCTAAGATCAATTCTTAGTTGGAGATGGTGCTGCCCATTGATGCTTTTTCAACAATTTTATTTATTTTATGCTGTTAAATAGCACTTGCATATCTGAATCTGACAATAAAGGACACAGGTAAAGCATTCAGAGACCCTGGGCTATAGGTTCCCACCTTCAGGTAATTGAACACTGGCATAGCTTTCGAGGACACTCCCTTCTGGACGCCTCCTTATTAACCCTACACTACTCTGAGTCCTCAGTTTTATGCTAATGTCTTAAGGTGATGGATCTTGTCTCCCTTTGCAGCGAAATCATTCTTAGCTCAACTAGTTTATAATTTTATTTTTGGATCAACTCTTCAACTATCTCCCCCACTGTGGTCCTATACTACAACAGAAGCATTGCACCTGGATTGGCACAACCTTGGTAAAACCATGGGAGCCTTGCCCAGGTCCCAGACCCCATGCTGTTTGGATGACCTGTAATGTTGCTTCAGGCACTGAAACCTGGGCACTCACCTTGGCACTTAGTGTAGTGTGTGTGTGTAGTCAGGCACTGGGTGCTATACAGGTCTAGGACCGTGGTTCATCACTTTAAAACCCAGACCTTGAAGACTTGGGGCAATGCCCACCATGACAGGCAATGCCTGGACTCTATGTGCAGACCTGGACAGGTAAGACAGGGTCAGCCTGTATCTCGGACCAATATTAAAAACCAGGGTTATGTTTGGAATGTATTACCTTTTACAGTGTAAACTTTACAGACTTGGCTCTAAAATGCAACTGCAGGTTGCACACTTAACTGATTCTTCCTTCTAGAGCACTTATAAGATACTGAGGCACTTCCTCCCACCCTTTCACATGATGACTTCGCTATGGTATACACCCAGGTTACTGGGTGCTTCTTCTGGACACACCCTACTCCGTGAGTACCTTACAGGGGAATACCCTCACCCATAGCTACAGAGGAGATCAGGCAAAAGAAAGTCAAGGCAAAAGCTCAGGCCAACATTTGCTCCGTCAAAGGTCTACACAACACTGTCCTCAGAGGAATGATGCTTCTGCTGCACTGAAGCAGGGACCTATTTTAACACTGGTCTGCACCAAATTCTAGTTTTATTTCAGGCACGCAACAAACAGCCTACCTGAGAAATGCAGAATTTTCTGCATCTGTCACAATTCCTAAGACGTCTAACAGCCTTAATACAGCCATCTTAGTGCAGGGCTACAAAACACCCACGCCTCTTCTTCAGCTCCACTGTCTCTTCTTGAGTTGAATCTTGATATTCTTTCTGTAGATGAGGCTGACACAGAAGGGAACAATAAAGATATAGAGCCGGTATTATAGGAGGCTGCGGAAGATTTTTTTCCCCCACACTGCTGTGCCTAAAAACCCTGGCATTGTAGAACTTGATTCGCCTCCGTCTCCCAAAGCTTTCTTGGGTACAAAGAGACTTGCAAAATCTATGAAAAACATTCTCCCCTCAGAAACAAATGGAATGGGCAATCTATGATGAATTACTCCAGTAGAGATTTTCACTGCAAAAATCTTTGCCGAACTCTAAGGTTTACTAAAAAGGTTCGCTAAAAAATGGTCCGTTTCTGTAGCTGATCCTACCATCTCAATCTTAAACATCTCAATTTACCAATTAAAGATGTTCCTTCATTTAAAGATTCTGCAGATAGAACATTTGAGATGGTCTTACCCTACGTTCACACCTATGCAGTTTGCAGAAATGCACTACAGTTCATTTAACAGGGTTTCCTATGGAACATGTTCGCATCTATGCATTTTTCAGCCGGTGCATTTTTGAAAAGGGTTAGGGACTTTTTTCCCCGCAGTACTTTGTGTGTAATAGACTTTAATGGAGCTGCACCAAAAACACAAGTGCTGCGTTTTAGACGTGTTTCAAGTTTTTTTCACTTTACCACACTTTGTATAGTTGGTTGCTAAAAAGCGGGCCGGGAAACTGGCCGCTGCACCCTTAACTCGATGAGTTATCGGCTGTTGGCGTGGTATGTAAAATAAAGAATTACCGGCAAAAAAAAGTAAAAAAAAAAAAAAAAAGTGCCCCCCCCAAATCCATACCAGGTCCTAAGGGCAGGGACAAGTGAGCGCCCCAAACCAACCACTCCCCTCTCCTGAACCATACCAGGCATTCCCTCAACATGGGGGGGTGTCAAAGCACCTCCCCCCCATGTGAGGATGGGGTACATAGCCCTACCCATTCACTGTTAAAGTGAATAAAGACCGTACAAGAGCTTTTGACAAGTCCTTTATTAAAAAATTAAAAACAATGACCCTGATGAAGATCCATCGTCAATCTCGACACCCGCTGCCATCAGGTGTCACGGCCGGGTGGCCCACCCTTTAACTATTTAAGAAATGAGAAATGGCGGAGCAGGCAGACTGCGGGAGCATTCATCGCAAGCGGAGATTTTTTTTTTTCTTTTTTTGGGGTGCAGCGGGCGTCGTGATTGACTATGGATCTACATCGGGGAAGTTTATATTCACTTTTACACTTTTTGGGTGAATGGGTAGGGGCACTATGTGTACATTAGGGGGGGGCGGGATCTGATAAGCCCCCACCTGCAGACCCCCACAACCACAGTCAAGAATCGTTGGGAAGAGGCTTTTGTCCCTATTAACATGAGGACAAGGTGCTTTGGGGTGGGGGGCACCTTGTCCAAAGCACCCCCCCCATGTTGAGAGCATGTGGCCTGGTTTGGCCCGCTCATCCCCTCCCTTTCCTGACCTGCTGGGTTGCTTGCTCAGATAAGGGTCTGGTATGGATTTTGGATGGTATGGATATCTGTAGACTTCCAAGATACGAGAGAAGATGACGGTAATTCTCATTCCACCAGCTTGGCTTCAAAGATCCTGGTACACAGACATACTTGGACGTCTGAGAGATGACTCCTGGCCTCTTCCCAACAGCCCAGACCTGTTGTCTCTGGGCCCTCTGTTCCATCCTGCTTCTTAGTTTCTGGCTTAAATAGAATGGCTGTTGATGCCCACGTTTTAATGACAGAGTGGTCTCTGAATTTGTCATTCCTGCCTTTCTAAAAGCAAGAAAAGTCACTTCCAGAAAGATTTACCATTGCAACTGGAAATTTGCACCCTATTTGCCTGGTGTGAACTCAGATGCTTCAATCCCAGAGATTATTCTGTGCCTCACATTCTGGCCTTCCTACTATCAGGTCATGGCCAGAACTTGGCCTTAAGCACTCCAAAAAGACAGCCTTTATCCTTGCCTATTTTTCAAAAATCTCTGGCTTCACTCTCCTTGTCAAAACATTTATTCAAGGTTAACTCTCATCAGCCCCCCCTGCAAGCACCCTGTGCTTCCTGGGGATCTTAGCTTGGTTCTTTCTTCCCTGCAGAAACCAACTTTTGAACACATAAGGGATATCCCCTTAGACTGCCTCTCCTCAAAAATGGCCTTTTTGGTCGCTGTGTTTCAGAGTTGGGGGCTCTCTCTCGTAAGGAGATGTTCCTCATATTTTACAAAGACAAAGTAGTCTTACACTGAAGATCCTTTCTTCCTGGTATCAGTCTTTTCCACCTCAGTGAAGACTAAGGCCGCGTACACACGGTCGGACTTTCCGGCAGGAAAAGTCCGATGGAATCTTTTCAGCGGACATTCCGATCGTGTGTGGGCCTCATCTGACTTTTTTTCTGAAAATTCTGATGGACCAAGAAATAGAACGTTTCAAATCTTTCCGACTGAATCAGTTCCTATCGGGAAAACCGCTCGTCTGTATGCTGTTCCGACGGACCAAAAAAGACTTGTGCTCTGAAGCAAGTACGAGACGCCAGCTATTGGCTACTCACTATTGAACTTCCTTTTTTCTAGTCCCGTTGTACGTCACCGCGTTCTACATGGTCGGACTTTGGTGTGATCGTGTGTACGCAAGACAGTTTCAGCCGAACTCCGTCGGAACTCCGTCAGAAAAACCTTCAGAGTTCATTCTGACGGAAAAACCGGTCGTGTGTACGTGGCATTAGTCTTACCATCCTCTTACCATCCTCTTTTTTGCCTGGATGTAGTTAAAGTAATATGAGTCTACCTCAAAGCTACAGCTTCGATCAGGAAGACAGATTCCTTATATGTCCTGTCCTCAGGATCTTGCAAGAGACAACCTGCTTCCAAGTCCACCATCGCTCAATGGATAAGAAATCATATCGACAGAGCTTACACTTTCAAGGACAAATCTCCTCCCAGTGCTTTTACAAACTCATTTGACCAGTGGGATTTTCAGGTGCTTTTCTGGCTCCAGCTGTGTAAAGTGGACATCTGGTCAAAATTCTCTATCTATAATGAACTATAAAAAAAAAAATCTAGTGCAACAGAAAAAATGTCCATGAAAAGGGAAAACAGGCCACATACAATCTGTGGGAAATTATATTGTGCACAAAATAATTTTATATGAGCTCCAAGGATCCAAACATTATTGCCCATTCCTCCAGTGCAAGGAACTTGGTTGATCAGAAACCCTTCAACAGGATCAGCACAGTTAACATATTGTTTACCAGAACACTATGACCTACAAAGATTGAAAGGGCATACACGCTTATAGGATCTTTCCTGAATGATCAAGGTGGATTGCAGGCTTGCTCTATACATAGAACGAAGACTTACAAATACCAAGGATAAAGCGGTAAGCAAAGCCTCATAGTGTAGTAACATTTAAAATTACTATTTTTCTATAAATAAAAAGTGTGCATTTACAAAGTATATGATATCGTCAGGCATAAAATAAGAAATGAAAAAAGAAAAGTGTGTGAGTGTGGCGCTGTCCCAAAGTTGCAGAAGAAATGTCTGCATATATACAGTTTTATCAAAAGTGTCACGTGTGTATTCCTTTAAGTGAAATATGTATGGCAGTTATTACCACTCCTGTGGGTTAAAGTGACTGGTGATTTAAACATGAGAAGCATAATGAGTGCAATAAATCGCATCCAAGGTGTCTAGTGCTATATAAATAAATACAATAAATAAATACAATAAATATTGCAACTTTGTGTTTTCTAGTGTTTAGACACAGACCGCTTCATGCTCTTAGCAGTGGTTAATACTGTTTTTTCCTTTTGAGGGAATATAGCACTAGACACCTTGGATGCGATTTATTGCACTCATTATGCTTCTCATGTTTAAATCACCAGTCACTTTAACCCACAGGAGTGGTAATAACTGCCATACATATTTCACTTAAAGGAATACACACGTGACACTTTTGATAAAACCGTATATATGCAGACATTTCTTCTGCAACTTTGGGACAGCGCCACACTCACACACTTTTCTTTTTTCACTTTTTCCGCTCATTCCACCCCCTGTGGAGTCAGCGTATGTGAGGGCAGCAGTCTATCAATTTAGGAATATACTTCCCACCTAGGCTTCTAATTACACCCATTAGCGCGGACTCCCTATTTCCTCTGTTACATAAAATAAGAAATACAAGCGAGTTCTAATCTTCCCGCCACAGATAATGTGCATGATAACGTCACCCATCACGTCTAAATTCCGTCCTATGCGTTTCGTCACACAGTGATATCAAAAACATTGCACTGGAGGAATGGAAGTTAATGTTTAGATCCATGCAGTGCATCTATGTTTAATCCCAATTTTGTGCACAATATATTTGCCCACAGATTATTATGTACGTGGACTGTTTCCACCGATTAATTTTCATAGACATATTTTGTGTTGCACTAGAATTTTTTTATTCACTACTGACATATAATTCTGTTGTTATACTTTTAAGGCTGCACTCACTTTGATTTATTTATGTATGAATTTGTTATCAACAAGTTTCATGCTAGCTGCTTTTTCACTCATTCAGTACATTGAGAAGCAGGAATTTTTTATGCTTTTTGATTCATCGTGGTCCTCTGTTTAAACCTTTTCAAAGTTCTACAAGATTGATGTCCGGATGCAGCTTTTAGCTCTAAAGTTCTTGCAGTTGAATAACTTTGAGTCTGAAGTTGGGTCTTTGACCCTTGTTGGGCTTGTTTGAATAGTTTTTTTTGCCAAGTTGTTGTCCATGCTTCTCATTCATTGATTGGGGTTATCCCAGGGTCTATGAATAGTTTGCCTATGTCCAGTACTGTATAATTAACATAAGAGAACTTTTGACTTACCTGTAAATTCTATATCTTGGAATCAAGTACAGCACAAACAAAAGATTTCCAAGCACACTGCCTGCAAAACAACCAAATTGGCCCTTTCTTAACAGTTTAGGTTAAAAACAGAGGGTTTAGTTTGCACACATTTGAAAATACATGTGTAAGCCACAGTGCCCATGCCAATGGACCTCGGTATATACTGCAGTCCTAACTCTAAATTTCCAGAAGTAGGAGCACATATAATAATAGATAGAATAAGGGCAGGTGTGCCTTCTGGGAGCCCACCCCTCCTTAAAAGTACAGGGACGCACGGGACACCTAGCAAAACACAATGGCAGCGAAGGTATCCAGTGCATGCCTGCACCCAATCAACCTTCTGTACAAAAATGTGGCATCCTCCCCAATCTGTAACTGGCCTTTGCAGCAAGGTGCATATGGAAGGGTGATGCACATGACAAACAAACAAAAGATTTCCCAGCACACTTACCTGCCAGCCTGCAAAACAATCAAATTGACCCAGTCTAACAGGGAGTCCAGTATAGACACCTTCTTTTCCATTCGTTAGTTACTCTACATTGCTTGCTACAAAGCTGAGAACTCCTGGATTGGGGTAGGGTTATAGGGATGGTGCCCAGGTGCATGTCTTCAAAAGCTTCCCAGTGTCTAATCATCTGAAGGTATAAATTGTGCTATTCACATCAGTCGTTGCTCCCCAAAAAAGTAGTTTTTTTTTACCACAGTCTTATGGGTGTACACAAACTAATTTACCAATTGTGTATTTTTGTGTGGAGGAAACCAAAAGCATGCAGGCAGTGTCTCTTATGGTAATCAAATGTGCTGAAATCCAAAAAACACACTGCTAAACGACCTTGCATATTTCTAGCAAACTTTTGGATAAAAACCGGGTTTTTTGGTTTAAATAATGCAAAACATATTCAAGCTAGGCAACTGCATCAGTTATTCCTCTCTGACTGGTTCATGCTCTGCTTTTCAAAATGCCAAATAATTGCTTAAAGCATACGTCAGTGGGTATATAATGCAAATATTGGGCAGATGACTCAGGTCTGCTCAATGGCTGCACTATACAATAGAAATTGAGATGTTGGTACTTCAATACAAATAGTGTGTGTAGATGGCAAGAGAAAGAGATGGATATATTTTATATGTATTATAATATAATTGTGTGTGGGGCGGACAATTTTCACATATTGATATTGTACATTTACATCAGTTCTTGCCCTCAAGGAGCTTATAATCTAAGGTCCATATCTCCATGCATACATACACTATGTATACATTATGGTCAATTAACCGAATGCTTTTTGAGTGTGGGAGGAAACCGGAGTGTGGTCAACCACCTCTGTGACCAAGACCCGGTAGGTGGGGCGAAACATGTCAGGGGCAGAGCAGCACTGGCTGAGGCCATACACAGCCATATCCACATCTGAAGCACTGGATTGGTTTTGAATGGCTTTTTCCCCAACATAAGTCCACGTTTCTGAATTGGTGCCTGATGCCTGCTCCCACTTTCTGAATATCAGTAGGGACACCTGTTATCCTTTGGCTGTGAGCGGCATCACAAGTTCACACGTGATCACAGGAAACCGGAGTACCTGCAAGGCCAAAACATTCATGGCGCACACCCACAAAAAACACAAGGTTCTAGGTAACATTTTTTAACAGTTTGCAGAGGGTTATACCAGAATCTATACCATAAGAATTCTAAGAGTTTCTATAGAATCATATTTCATATCAACCAGACAATCTCAGCTGGGCAGATTTTACATAAGAGCTGAAAATGTATACAGACTCTTGCATGGCCATCTTCCATAAGTAAAGGTACCCATTGACATTCGATCTTAGTCACCCCATTAATAATTGATTGACAATCTCACCACACAATGACCACCAAAAAGTGACAGCGAACACAGGGAAGGAAACTTGGTTCCATTACTGTTCTCCCTCTGCATGATAAGTGGTGCTGAGCACCCCCTTCCCTACTAGTAACACTAAATATTGTCATAAGCTGTAATGCTACAGTGTGGGGTTGTAGGAAGCAGGGTCTTTTGGTTGGTATCTTTTTAGAAAGTTTTTTTTTTGTCTTTCCTGGAAAACGACCATCATTTTTTTAAAATCAGATTTCAAGATAACATATGAGTACTATCAATGCTAGTTTTATAATATAACCTAAAGATGAATGTAGGCTCTCAGTCCAGTCTCATCACCACCCTATTTGTATGACTGAAAGGAGAATGAAGAAAAACAAAACCAATTTTGTCGTTGTGCTCCAGAAGCAAGCTTAGAGGACATACCATTACTGATATAAAGGAACCCAAAAAGATTTAGGAATTTGCTTTCTTTTTACAATATTAGATGTACAAGCACCATCCTTGGAGGAGCTAAAGTTACAGAAAAGCTTTGTGAAATTGCTTTGTCGGCAGTACCGGGAATTGCGTCACATGCACCGCAAGCACCTACGCAAAGTATCCTCCTTGTCCAAGGAGCAGAACAGCAGAGTCATACAGCTGCAGAGCATACGAAAGAAGAGATTTGGGAAAAGTCAAAAAGGCGGACAAGAGTGAGTATTGCCAGCAGAACTCATACTAGATCACTGATGCTGCGTTAACCTGAAATAATATCCGTTTGGAGTCTTAGATCAGTGGAGCTCATTTTATAGCTCTAATTCACAACATTTCAGTAAATTTTACTGCACTCATTGAAAGGTAAATTAAACTGTGTTGCCATCTGCTGTATTATGATTCCTGAAAGGAGACATTGTAGAGATTAATAGTGTGCAAAAATTGTTACCTATGCATTATTAATGTTCAGAATGCGTTCTTTATTCTATCAACCACTGATACTATAAACTTTATTAGTGTGTAAAAACAAATTTTAGGCCTTATTAAACTTTAGACTTAATACTATTATAATTATTATAAAAGAAAACCAATTTTGTCTCATAAATATGTGTCCACCATCAGATTGTAATATGAGTAGCGGCTGCTAATAAATTTCACAAAAAAACATACAATATGCTTTGTCTACTAAAATAGAAAAGGCTCTATTCCAGAATAATAAATCTGGAACACAAATTCATATGATTGCTTTCATCCAAGTGAGTCCAAAGAGTTTATTTCAAGTCTCATATAGGTCAGGAAACGATGATTGTTGCTTCAAAGATCCTATCACCACACCTTGTGGGGTCCCACTTCCTATAGGTGTTGCATTCAACAGATCGAAGTATAAATAACAGCTTGGAATCAACCAATGTTTCCATTGCTTGGTACTTCTGACAAGGGAAGGTTCCTTATACATCAGACTCCTGGGGAAGAGGTGCCCTGTGTTTAAGGTGTAGTGGATACCGGTTGCAGCCGATCAGAGGAGGATTGCAGCTGGACAAAGTGGTTGATTCCAAGGCGTTAGTTATACTTAAACTGGTGAGTGTAAAACCTATAGGGAGTACGACCCCACAAGGTCTGGTGATGGGATCTTTGAAGCAACTTTAATCATTGTTTTCTGCTCTATATGAGAGTTGAAATGAACTCTTTGGACTCACTCGGATGAAAGGAATCTTATTAATTTGTGTTTGAGATTTAATATTATAATTATATTAAAAAAAACTCCTTTCCAAAGATGTACAGGCAGGTTACTGGCTCTTCTAACCTTAAATTTTACTAAACTGATGGACTGGGCAGTGTAGTTAAGGTTGGTAGCGTTGGCAACTAACTGGTTTTACAATATTTGCCGATTGTGGCCAATTTATTAGGTACACCTACCTGCTACTAAGTAGGGTCCCGTTTTTGCTACCTTTGTGGAAAGAAGCTGCTCAAAACAATTCTTGGGATCCAGGGATTAATTGTACCATACAGATGTTAGCTATGTGTTCATGCCACATGCTTCCCATTTCACATAATTTATTGCTATTAATGCTTCGTATACCCTACTGTCTGCATTTTTCTCCATGTTCTCAGACATCCAGTTTTTGTGATCCTAAGCCCTTTATTTAGCCTCATGTTCTTGTTCTTAGCTAACAGGAGAGGTATCTTGCCTTGTCCTCTGCCATAGGCCATCATGATAAATATCTTGATCATCTCAACAGCTTGTTCAGGGATGCACTGCTGCACAATACAATATATAGTGTTTTTTTCAGCAGTTGAGAACTGTCGGTCAGCCTAAAAGTATTCCCATTCTCTGATTTCTCTTAATAAAAAGCCATTTTCACCCACAGAACTGACACTCACTGTATGTTATTTTGCACTATTATTTGTGAATTCAGCATATTATGTGAGAGCTGGTTGTGGCACAATACTTGGTCAAGGTCACGTTGAACACACAACTTGTTAACCTTAATGTGTTTAAGCAACTAACACTCTTGTCTCACGCTTCATATATAGTGGCGAAAATAATTATTTGATACCCTGCCCTCTTACAAAGAAATGAAGGGTCTATAATTGTTTTTATAGGTGTATTTTAAATGATAAAGACAGAATATCAACCACAAATCCAGAAAAAAACATAATACAAATGTTATCTATTGAGTTGTTCAGTGAGTAAAATACGTATTTGATCCCCTACCAACTAATAATAAAATCTGGCTCCCACAGACTGTGTACAGTATGTGCTCATGTGGTACACAGATTAGTCCTGTCAATTGAAGAAGGTGCTCCTAACGACCACTCGTTATGTGTATAAAAGACACCTGTCCACAGAATCTTTCTTCTATTCAAACCTCACCATCATGGGCAAGACCAAAGAGCTGTCAAATGACATCAGGGAAAGATTGTAGATAGACCTGCACAAGGCTGGAATGGGCTACAAGACCATCAGCAAGAATCTTGGTGAGAAGGAGACAACTGTTGAAGCGATTATTCACAAATGGAAGAAATGCAAAATAACCATCAATCGCCCTCGGTCTGGAGCTCCATGCAAGGTTTTGCCTCATGGGGTAGGGATGATCATGATAAAAGTGAGGGATCAGCCCAGAACTACATGGGAGGAGCTTGTGAATGATCTCAAGGCAGTTGGGACCACAGTCATCAAACAAACCATTGGTAACACAAAACGCTGCCATGGATTGAAATCCTGCAGCACTCGCAAGGTCCCCCTCCTCAAGAAGTCACATGTACAGGCCCATCTGAAGTTTGCCAATTATCTAAATGATTCAGAGAAGGATTGGGAGAAAGTGCTGTGGTCAGATGAGACCAAAATTAAGCGCTTTGGCAGTAACTCGACTCGCCGTGTTTGGAGGAAGAAAAATGCTGACTATGACCCTAAGAACATCATCCCTACAGTCAAGGTGGAAACATCATGCTTTGGGGCCGTTTCTCTGCTAAAGGTACAGGCTGACTTTGCTGCATTGAGGGGCCAATGGACAGGGCCATGTATTGTAAAATCTTGAATGAGAACTTTCTTCCCTCAGCCAGAGCACTAAAAATGGGTTGTGGATGGGTTTTCCAGCATGACAATGACCGGAAACATATCACCAAGGCAACAAAGGAGTGGCTCAAGAAAAAGTACATTAATGTCATGGAGTGGCCTAGCCAGTATCCAGACCTTAATCCTATAGAAAACTTATGGAGGGAGCTGAAAAGTTGACAAGCAACAGCCAAGAATCATTAAGGATTTAGAGAAGATCTGTAAAGAATAGTGGACCAACTGGATTTTTGGTTGATATTCTGTCTCTATAATTTAAAATACACCTATGATAAAAATTATAGACCCTTCATTCCTTTGTAAGTGGGCAAACTTACAAAATCTGCAGGGGACCAAATCATTTCCCCCACTGTATCTAAGAGCTACTTGGTGCATGAGTGTAAATGACGAGCATGCCTCAGAGACCTTAACATAGTGTGCAGGTGGTATTATACTAATTTAAAGTATTGGTTTCTATACAGAGCTGCACCAGATTTTACATTCTCTAGTTTTAGTACATCAACCCCCATGTGTTCTGTATTAATGTGTATTATGATGTTTTCGGTGCAGTTTGCTCTCAGAGCAGGAGGAGCAGCAGAAGAAGCTGCTGGACCTACAAGGGGAGCAGCAGAGGCGCCTTCTGGAGATGAGGGAACTTCAACATGAGCAAGAACGTAAAATCAAACACATCCACTTGCAGCAGGTATTGAAAGCTTCTGAGCTGTGGGTGGGGGAACATTGCCCTCCCTTAAGCACATTATCTATATCAGCAGCTTACTGGCAGGTATCAAACTACAATGTTATTGGTTATCTTTTAGGACATTCTGAAGCTGCTGGACGTAGCTCAGTCGTGCCATACTGCTCAGCTGAAGAAATTAAAAGAAATCAATGAAAAGTGAGTAGTGTCAACAAATCTCAGGATTTATTTATATATATATATATATATATATATATATATATATATATATATATATATATACACATACACAGTATCTCACAAAATTGAGTACACCCCTCACATTTTTGTAAATATTTTATTATATCTTTTTAATCTTTTTATGTGACAACACTGAAGAAATTACACTTCGCTACAATGTAAAGTAGTGAGTGTACAGCTTGTATAACCGTGTCCCCACAAAATAACTCAACACACAGCCATTAACCACTTGCCGACCAGCCACTGTATATATACGGCGGCAGGTTGGCTCTCCTGCGCAAATCAATGTACCCGTACATCAGTCCATGCATGTTGAACTGCGGGCGCTCGCAGGTCCCACAAACAGGAAAAAATGTAATCAAATCAATATTTGATGTGACTATGTTTTAGCTTCAAACCAGCATGAATTCTTCTAGGTACACACACTGCTTGTGTACACAGTTTTTGAAGGAATTTACCAGGTAGGTTGTTCCAGTAATTTTGGAGAACTAACCACAGATCTTCTGTGGATGTAGGCTGCCTCAAATCCTTCTCTCTCTTCATGTAATCCCAGACTGACTCGATGGTAAGATCAGGGCTCTGTGAGGGCCAAACCCTCACTTCCAGGACTCCTTTGTTCTTCTTTATGCTAAAGATAGTTCTTAATGACCTTGGCTGTATGTTTGGGGTCATTGTTCTGCTGCAGAATAGATTTGGGGCCAATCACACTCCTCCCTGATGGTATGGCATGATGGATAAGTGTCTGCATGATAAATTCACCTTCCAACTTGCATATCATTGGACACCAGGCACTCCTTTCCATCTAGCTTTCCAAGTTTACATGCTGGGAATACATAGAGACAGACGGATTTGAGGCAGCCATGGTTAGTTCTCCAAGTTTGGAACAACCTACCAGCTGAGCTCCTTCAAAAACTGTGCAAGTGTACCTAGAAGAACTGAGGCTGGTTTCAAGCCAAAGAGTGGTCAATATTGATTTGATTTGGATTTCTCTTCTGTCCATTTACTTTCCATTTAGTTACTTTATCAAAATAAACTATTACCACTTCTATTACTGAAAGTTTACTTAAATTACATTTTTTTTTACACCTGCCTAAAACTTTTGCACAGTACTGTATATATTATTATTCAACTGGAAATAGGAACCCAATTCAGCAAGGCAGGTACTGGAAAATTATAAGATGGAAAGAGTTAATTGTATGATGACTATGTAAAGACACTATAGGAATGCAAAGTAGTACTGGAAGTCCTCTGGTGTCCAGTAGGAAGTAGGTTACGGTTTCCTGATAGAATGTACAGTATTTCTTCATGTAACCAGTGATCAGCATAGTAGCCAGTGTGCTCTTCCCAATATAAAGGTTATGATGATTTTCTTGTGTCCAATGAAATGTACACTATTCTTTGTGTCTGCTGTTATATGTATATACCACAGATCCTTGCTGATCTTGGGACATTTAATTCCTGTGTAAGGTCCTAAGCCGTACTGTCAGTCCGTGGAGCCATTATCATTAACCAGTTATTTTTGGTCCAATGGTCAGTTTGATTTTTATTATCTGCTATTGCTCCCATGTCCCTAGTAATCTGCCATATATGGAAGAGCTCAGAACACAACACTATATTCCCATAGAGGATTTTTGTAATTCTGGAAAAAGGCCACTGCAGTATGGTTGATGTGATTTCCATCTCATTGTCTCCATCTCAAGCCATGCTCTTTTTCAAATGTCATTTGTTGTGCCTTTTAACAAAACATTTTAGCAAGGTATTTTTGTTTTATTATGGCTTAGATGAAATCTAAATTCCTACAAAAACCAAATTCATTTCTAAAGGGTTCAGTTTTTTGCAAATGTACATAAAACCGCAGCTGATATGGGACTTTTTGGTATTATACACTGGCATGTGTGTACCACAGATTGAAAAACTTTGGAGACCTTAATGTGATTGTAAAGGTTTTATGCATTAAGATAAAAAACTTTATGTGTGCAGCAGCCCCCCTAATACCTACCTGAGCCCATCTAGATCCAGCGATGTTGCAGGAGTGTCTCGGCTGCCCAGGACTCCCTTCTTTATTGGCTGAGACAGCAGTGCAGCGCCATTGGCTCCTTCTGCTGTCAAGCAAAGTCAGTCAGCCAATAAGGAGAGAAAGGGGTGGGGGCTCTGTGTCTGAATGAACACAGGGAGCTGTGGCTCAGCTCGGGTACCCCCATAGCAAGATGCTTGCTGTGGGGACACTCAGCAGGAGGGAGGGGCCAGGAGAGCTGAAGAGGGACCCGAGAAGAGGAGGATCTGGGCTGCTCTGTGCAAAACCACTACACAGAGCAGGTAAGTATAACGTGTGTTATTTTTAAATGATGAAGGGTGTAGCATGAAATACATTTGTCTGATTATGTTCACCTTTTATAGTGTCACCAGAATCAATAATGGGGGATCTATTAAACACAATCACTCATTCACTTCATAGACACTCCAGCTATTATATACACAAGTTGTTTCTGTCTAGTGCGTGCACAGTTTTTAGTTGCATGACCTGAAAAATTGTTTACAAATGACTCTACAGGGAGAAGAAAGAATTACAAAAGATTCTGGACAGAAAGAGACATAATAGCATCACCGAGGCCAAGTCACGAGACCGTCAAAAGAAGGATGGGTCAGTAATTGATAATCAAATGTATTCATATCTTTGTTAAATACTTCTTCAGATTCATTTCTTTACTACATCTATTATATGGTTTAACCATTTTGCCTATTGGAGCTTTTTTTTTTTTTTTTTTCCACACGTTAAAATCTGCTGCTTTTTTTTTTTGCTTAAAATTATTTTAAAGGAGGAGTACAGCTAAAGCTTGTTTGGCTGTACTTCTAAGGATCACAGGAGTGCAGTTCATCCTGCACTCTTGTGACTCGTTTTCAGCAAAAGTCTGCTCTCTGCTGACATCCCAGAGACGGTCCAGGCTCGACATCATCACAACCATGGAGTCAGGATCCGCCCAGATCCCTGGACTGACACTCGGACCAGCCTCTCAACGAGCCTCTGAGAACCTAAGCCAGCCACTCCCGACCCTCCACAGCTCAGTGGGGCAGAGCAGAGAGCTGTGACTGACAGTCACCAGCTCTCTGCTTAGGGATCTGTGAGAAATGAGCGATCGGCGGTGTTCAATCACTCAGTTCTCCATGTTAGAGGTGCTGGGGGACAGATGCAGCATCGGACAATGCTGCATCCACCTAGGTAAGTATGACTCTGAAAACAAAAAAAAACAAAAAAACATACTTCTCTTCTAAACTTCTCCAAAAATATGTATTTTCCAAAAGCAAGAGATTAAAAATGTTGGTAGTTGCAATTATTTGTCACCTGCTATTCGTGCAGTTATTTATGAAATGCATATTATCAAGAAAAAATACCCTAAAATGAATTTTAATGCAAATACAATATTATACTTATATTTATTTTTGTAAAATATAAAAAGATGTGGTTGCATTGAGTAAATAACAAACGTGTCAAGCCTTAAAATTGCGCACGTCCATAAAATCAAAAAAACGATGGCACCCAAAA
Organism: Aquarana catesbeiana; assembly: GCF_042186555.1. NCBI lineage: Eukaryota > Metazoa > Chordata > Amphibia > Anura > Ranidae > Aquarana > Aquarana catesbeiana. Next base: position 220,443,863 of record NC_133334.1, on the reverse strand, counting down.
TCTCCATAGGCGTTTCTTTAATCAATTTTATCTGAAAGCCCTTCACCAGCTGTGAAAGTCAGTACCAAGCTTACAGCTGCCATGAGCTTGCTTTAACCCCTTGTTTACCATACCATTTATACACATACCTTGGTAGACAAGAGGGTTAAAGAACTATCTTTTTTTCATTAGTTTTTTTTTTTTAAATCCCCAGCAGACCAAATGCATATAGCTCTTGGTGCCATTCTTAATGGGGGGCCCCGTTGTCTCTTAAACACACCTGTTTGCTGGCTGTAGCTCCACCCCCTTTTGAAGGCCATAATATGGGCGTTCTGTGGGGGAGGTACAGCCAGCACATAGCCCCTTCTAAGCTGAGTGATCTCTAATATGACTGAGCAATCAATGCAGCTTGTTAATTCATAATAGTAAAAGATCATTCAGAGCTGCAGCTCTGTGTAAAGTATTTGTGTGTGTACAAGTAGCCCCAGATACTGTACACAGAGCTGCAGCTCTGAATGAGCTTTGACTATTATGAATAAACAAGCAGCACTGATTGCTCATTCATAATAGTGACAGATTGTGCAGAGCTGGGACTCCTTGTGTCTATCAGTGGCTGCTTGTACATGTATACAGTAGAGTAGTACAGTAAAGTATACTGCAGTGCTGTGTGAGCTTTCAGCCTGAAATTACTGATCACTAGATTGTAAAATTTGAAAGCTCACTCAAGTGCTGCAGCATTGTCTCCTTCAGCAGAGGGGCTTTGGATGTTTAAAAACACCCCTGGTAGACACACAGTGCGGCCAGCTATGTTATTTTTATTTTTTTTTAGAGATGACAGTATTGGTCTCCAAAGCAACCCCTACTACCAAAGACCAAAGCTGTCCATCACAATTCTATCACTGTGTAAGCTTTCTGTTTTATGAGTCGGACTTCGGAGGGAGGGATGAGGTAAACATGTCTGACCAGTGACCACATTGCTTCGAAACGAAGGGATGGATTTAATTGGGACCAAGTGTTATATGCACTTGGTCCCCTGGGGAATTGAAAAATAAAAAAGTAAAATTATATTCTTTAAAGTGGTTCTAAAGGCAGAAGGTTTTTTACCTTAATGCATTCTATGCATTAAGGTTATAAAATCATCTGGGTGCAGCTCCCCAGCCCCCCCCTTTACTTCTATACTTGCTTGAGCCCCATCTCAAACCAGCTTTGTGCATGAGGGCAGCGGCTCTCCTGGGTATTTGCCTCCTCATTGGCTCAAACAGCAGCGGGAGCCATTGGCTCCTGCTGCTAGTCAATCACAGCCAGAGAGCGGGAGGCAGGGCCAAGCTGCGCTGTGTGTATGAATGGACAATGTCTATTTACAGGAGCACGGCTTGGGAGTGCCCCTGCTCAAGTTTCCCATAGCGGCTTGCTATTGGGGGCACTCAGCAGGTGGGAGGAGCCAGGACCACTGGCTGGAGACCAAAAAAGAAGAGCAAGTAAGTATAACATGTTTGCTATAAAAAATTTTAAAAAAGTGACAACCTTTAAAATCACTTTAGCACTTGACATTTTTGAGTAATCATTCTGTTATCAACACTTTATTTTTATGCAGAGAACTCACTGAGATTAACAGACGTCACATCAATGAGTCGGTGAACTTTCTACGCAGTGTAAGTAACCTTGGTCATATGAAAGGTTTTACAAATGTACATTATTTTGATGTAAACCTTTTTCCAGGGTGCTGAAACAGTGCTTCAGTCAGATAGTCAACTCAGTTTGCATTTATTCTGTACTGTTAACCAGGGATATTTTACCTTTAAACTATCTAGTAGAATATCAGGGTGGGTCTGCAGCATCTCTGTGGGACCTTTTCCTGGCCACCTGACAGATCTGAGATAGGCTGGCACGATGGGGATGTTGAAGTCAGATGGCAACATAGCAGTAGCCACAGTGCCCTGGAAAGACTGAGGGGACCAAAAGTGTTTATTAAGGATGAGGAGAGTGGTGAAGTGCTGGGGGAATAAAGCCATTACCATTGCACTACTTATCAATTTTCTCTCAACAGTTAGAAGAAGCACAAAAGAGACGTCAGGAAAAGTTACTAGCAGCTCACCAGGACACAATACAGAGGATAAAGGATGAGGAGCCTAAGGTGAGCATTGAACTCCATCTTCTTAGCTATATATTGCAAACATAGGAGACTTACACTAACAGCTGTGCATTTTCTCCTCTGTTCATAATCTTTTACTCACTTTAAAAACGTCTTTGTAAAATTGGCCATTTCATAGTGTTCACCACAAAGGCAGTATTTTGTGGTGCTGACAGATTACATTCAGTATACTTTATCAGGACCTTGGTACAAAATGTAAACTGGTAAAAGCTTCCATTTCTTATAAAAGGTAACTGCACAGTTTCCAGAATAAATGGTATTCTCATTGTTTTTATGATGGGTATGCTTATATTAAGAGGGAAGAAGTTTTGACTAATGTGTTCAAGTGGTCCTACCACAACTAAATAAAGTAGCATTTTCTGATGGAGATAAGGAGTTGCACCTATGTACTTTCCCCATGCCAGGTATCCTTTAAGCTGTCAACTTTGGTTTATTGAACTTCATAGGGGGATGTGTTGTCTTGTCTGAATACCAGTATTTGTAAAGAGGAGTCTTTTGAGTCTTGTATGAGTTTTATTGAACTCTGCTAAATGTGTTTATATATGTTGTAATATAATTTGAAGAAAAAAAATGCAAAGAAAAGTATTATCTTTTGCCAAAAGTGCCTCCTTCTACCCACAATTCCTCATTTCTATGTTTTTAGAAATATATTTTTTTTATTCGTACACTGCAGGACACAGGCAGAATATTCCTATACTCTGGTACAGGCATGTATCTTCAGGTGACTGAACAATGGCAAAGTTTTAGAGGACATGCCCCCTGGGCACCTCCCCTGTAACCCTGCCCCAATATGTGAGTCCTCAGTTTTGAGGTGGTGTCTGAAAGCGATAGGATGTTCTCCTTCACAGAGAAACTCACCCTTCGCTTAAAGGATAATTGCAATTTTGTTGGGAAAAAAAACATTCCCCTCTGCGTGATCAGTGTGCATTGCAGGGATTTTAACAAACTTTGTTGCAGATTCCTACCTATTTTTTCTGCTCTGTAGAAATAGCTCTTTGTTAGATCACATCTTGTGCAGGACTGATTCTGAATGGGAGCCACTAATTTATTTACAAGCATCTGATGGCCCTTTCAGGGTTCTGATGAAAGAGGTTGTAGTGTCAGCATCCCTGTAGAAGTGGCTAACCCTTAGGGATTATCTCACCAAAAATGACATTTTTGTTGCAGAGGATGCCTAAAACCTGGCAGAATTCTTCATATGGGCAGGAAATGGCATTTCTTGGGGTGTTCTGTACATCAACTGTGTACATAACACCTCCAGGTTGCCATATTGCATTGAACTTTATAGAAAATTACTGCAGCTGCAGATTGACAAGGAAACGTCATTTTTAATAACATTTCAATTACAATATTGCTTCTGTAGCAACTGTAAATGTTATATATTTTTTAATTGCTATATTTTTTCCCACAAAATTGGAGTTACCCTTTATATAGTTCAATATTTTTCTTTATTTTATCTTCCAAATTTTCAATCAAACCCTCACTGTCTTCTAATGCTAGCAAAGAAGCAGTGTATCTTGGTCGACGCAACCTCAGTAAACCCTTGGGAGCCATACTCGGCCCCCACACTGTGGGGGACAGCCTGGTATGTTGTTTTGGGCTATGAATCTTGCATGGGCGCTCACTTTGGCACTTGGTGCAATGTGTTGAGTTAGCTGCATGTGCTCTACAGATCCAAGGCTGTGGTCCATCACTTTGGAACCCAGTCTCTGAAGACCACTGGGGAGTATGCCCACCGTGACAGACGAAGCCTGGACTTTATTTACAGTCCAGCATTGTGAACAGGTAAGACAAGGTCACGCTGTATCTATTACCGTTACTTTGGATTTACCTCACAATGTAAACGTCATTCAAAATAGTCTCAGGTGGACAACCAGGTGTTAAATCACACCACTGGTTGCAAATTCCTAATGACTTTCACCTAGAACCCTTAAACGATACTCAGGTGCTTCCTCCTGCCCTTTAACCGCAAGGATTTGTTACAGGACGGTCTATACCTTGGTTGCCACATATTCCATATGAACACGCTTGCCCTATACTCTGCATCATGTTCCATGGGTACTCAACAGGGGAATACCCTAACGTGTAGTTATTGCGGAGACCAGGCGAAAAGGAGCCAATGCAAAATCGCAGGTGAACATTTGCGCTGTGAAAGGTCTGCACAACACTCGCCAAAGTGTTGTACAATGTAGGGCACTGTGTCAGAAAGTTGGGTCTCCATTTGAGGTCATGGGTCTTACAGCAGGACAATGACCCAAAGCACAGGTCAAAAAGCACCCATAAATGGTTTAAGACAAACACCTGGAGAGTACTGAACTGGCCAGCAATGAGTCCAGACCTAAATCCCATAGAGCAGTGGTTCTCAGCCCTGTCCTCAAGTACCCCCAACAGGCCATGTTTGCAGTGTTTCCTTTATCTTGCACGGGTGCTTTAAATCAGAGTCAATGGCTTGGTATTTTGGACCGCTATTTTATGTAAGAGAAATTTTTAAAACATGGCCTGTTGGGGGTACTTGAGGACTGAGGTTGAGAACCACTGCCATAGAGTACATGTTGAGAGATCTCAAACCAGAAGTTGGGAAAAGGAACCCTTCCAATTTGAGAGACCTGAAGTAGTTAGCAAAAGAAAAGTGGTCCAAAAATCCAGTAGAGCGGTGTAAAACTCATCGATGGTTACAGGAAACATTTAGTTTTTAAAAGGGGTTTGCTACCAAATATTAAAATTGAGGGTGCCAATAATTTTGTCCAGTCCATTTTTGGAGTTTTGCGTAGAATGTGTCAGATTTGGCTTTTTGTTTCTCCACTTTTTTGTGTCATACCAATACAAACAAAAGAAATAAACATGAGAATGCCTAAACATTTGTAATTGCAACAATTTTCTTGGCGCTTGGTGCTAATGTTTTTGGCCATGACTGTATATACACAATCCTTTAATCACAGTTGATACACAGGAAGGCAAAAAAAAAACAAAACAGCAAAGCATGATCCAATTTGCTCCAGCAGGGGGAAAAAAAAATTTCTGATCCCCAAAGAGTCAGTCGCATAGTCCCTGGATCAACTTTACCTATTAATGTTATCCAGTTATATTATGTACATTTAGGAAAGAATCCAGGCCTTTTTTGAAGTAATCTACTGAGCTGGCCAGAACCGGCTCTTGAGGGAGTATATTCCACATTGTCACAGCTCTTACTGTGAAGAAACCTTTCCGTATTTGGGGAAATTTTTTTCTCCAGATGTAAAGCGTGCCCCCTTGTCCTCTGTAATGCCCTTAAAGTGATTGTGAAGGCTCGTTTTTTTTCCCTATAATAACATGTTTTACTTTCCTTTTCTGTGCTGTGGATTTGCACAGAGCAGCCCGGATCCTCCTCTTCTCGGGTCCCTCTTCTGTGCTCCTGGCCTCTCCCTCTTGTTCAGTGCCCCCACAGCAAGCAGCTTGCTATGGGGGCACCCGAGCCGAGTCACAGCTTCATGTGTCAATTCAGACATGGAGCCCCGACCATGCCCTGCCTCCCTGATTAGCTAGCTGACTTTGACAGCAGCAGATGCTAATGGCGCCGCTGCTGTGTCTCAGCCAATCAGGAAAGTGAATCTTGGATGGCGTAGACATTGCTGGACAGAGAGAGACCTCAGGTAGGTGTTAGGGGGGCTGTTACATACAAAAGGTTTTTTTTTTATCTTAATGCATAGAATGCATTAAGATAAAAAAACCTTCTGCCTTTACAACCACTTTAAATTGAAAACTCAACACCAAGTTCACTATATGGACAACTTCTGTATTTATACATGTTGATCATATCCCCCCTTAGGCTGGGTTCACACTATTGCAAATTGGATGCGTGTTTCCCCGCATCCAATTTGCATAGCAGGAGATTGTGACCGGCTCTCTATGGAGCCGGTTCGGACCTCTCTGCAGCGGCTCCGGTGCGAATTGCACAGGAGTCCTGTGAGTCTTTTGGTCCATTTCAGGTCAGAATTCAGCCAAAAAATTTGGGCTGAAATTGGACCTGAACCGGTGAATGGAGACGCACTGGACCTCCTGCTGTGAGCCACTCCAATGTGAACCCAGCCTGAATCTCCTCTTCTCAAGAGAGAATAAATTCAGTTCCTCCAATCTTTCCTTATAGCTGAGCTCCTCCATGCCTCTTATCAGTTTGGTTGCCCTTCTCTGCACTTTCTCCAGTTCCTCCAGTGCCCAAAACTGAACTGCATATTCCAGAGGAGGTCTTACTAATGATTTGTACAGGGGCAAAATGATATCTCCCTCTGGAGTCTCTACCTCTCTTAAGGCTTAGTTCACACCTATGCAGTTTGCTTTTGATCCGTTTCTGCAGTGCTTTTTTGCGTTTTTTTTTTTTTTGGCCAATTTTTTGTTGGGCAGATTAAAAACACACTATATTCTTTTCTGCAGCTTCTCCATTGAACTCTGCTTAACCAAAAAAGCACCGTTTCGCGTTTTCCCCACCCCCCCAACTGTAGTATCCTCTGCTCCCCCCCCCCCCCCTTCTCGCCATAGCAGTGGTCTCTGCCCCCTTTACATCACCACCCACAGCAGTAGTGTCCTCTGCCCCATTCACATCATGATTGCCCACAGTAATGAACTTTGCCCTCCCACAGTAGTAATAGTAGCAGCAGCATAGTACTGAATTGAGGGCTGGAGCTGCCGGCGTCCTAGCATGTTCTTTGGACCTCGCAAGGGACACCTTGCTTCAAAATCCAACATTTCATGATGGATATGAAATCTGATTACAAGGGCTTACATTCTCTAAGAGAAATCTCCTCCTGCACTTCTACCCACCCCTTCCACGGTGGGTGTTTCAAGGCATTTTGGAAACAAGCCTTGGTAGGCCAGTTGTGTAAGGCCCTCACCTGGTCTTCTGTTCATACTTTTTCAAAATTTACATTTTCTGCTGATGCAGCTTTTGGCCACAAGGTACTCGCAGAGACTATCTGAGATTGGGCCTGTTGATACAGTTCTGTTTGCCTCATTGTTGCCCACCCTTCCTATTCATTGCTTGGGGACATCCCAAAATTCTGTCTGTGTCCTATACAGCAGTGGTTCTCAACCCTGCCCTCAAGTACCCCCAACAGGTCATGTGTGCAGGTTTTCCTTTTATCTTGCACAGGTGCTTTAAATCAGAGTCAATGGCTTGGTATTTTGGACGGCTATTTTATCTAGGAGAAATTCCCAAAACATGGCCTGTTGGGGGTACTCGAAGACAAGGTTGAGAACCACTGCTGTACAGTACGATTAGAATAAGAGGAATTCTATAACTTGGAGTACAGTACAAGATTCAGGCAACCCTCCTTTCCATTCTCTGCCATTCTTGGTTTACCCTCCATTGCTTGCTTTAAAAAAAATAAAAGGAAGACTCGTAGAGTTGGGTGGGTTTATGGGGAAGGCATCCCATGGGGCGTGTTCTGTAAAGCTTTGCCAGCGTCCAATCACCTAAAAGTACATGCCTACAATCATGGTGTATGAATATTCTGTCTGGGTCCTGTACTATATTTCAAGATATGGAATTTACAGGTAAGTCAAAATTTCTCTTATTTTACTACCTTATTTCTTTTAGCTGATGGCCCAATTGGAAGAGGAGTGCCAAGCTGAATTCCGACAGTTACCCCAAGAAGTTCAGCGATATCTGCAAGAAGAGGGAGGCAATTGGGGTGGGGGGAGTTCAGGTCCGCCATCTTCTACACAGAGCACCCCTTCTTCTATCACACGTGGCTGGGGATCAGAGCTTGGAGATGGGGATCATTTACAGACCCCAGAGGACTCAAGTGATGAAGCTACTCGACTTTGACCCCCCCCAAAATCTAAAACTTTATTCATATACATATATATATACTGAAGGCCACCTTTTTAAAACAAGATGACAGAGGTCATATCTACTTGTATTTTTATTTTTAAAATGTACAAAGGCACTTCGTATAATCTGGAGACCAAATTAAGAGTCAAAGGACCTCACCAAACAGGAAACTGGGCATCCACAGGACAGTTATGCGAGAAATGAAAGGTCACGTATACATCGTCCATGTCAAAGACTGGAGTACTCACAGGGAACGGTCTCCTCACAGGATGAATCTACTGTATAGTTGCTGATCTTTTATGGTGTAGATGATGCGTGCATGCCCCTGAATGACACTGCTTGTGCAACACTATGTATATGTGACACTGTTTGAGTGTGTGTTGTAAGTTGTGTGTGAAAGTGGAGTGTGTGCGCGCCTGCCGCTGTTTTACCCATTGTATGTATTTTTTACGCACATTTTATTGCTCCAATAAAATGGTGAGAAACCGGGCTTTATACTGTGTATCTACATTTTATTAGTGAATAAGCAGTCTCATTTCTAAGTTGTTTGTTTTTTTTGTTTTTGTTTTTTTTTTTGTTCATTTTACTGTCACAGATGTAATAACAAAAATAAAAAGGAGTAGTAAGGCTTGATTAGCGAAAATCAGATCTCAATTAGGACTCCTTTATATGCACATTGAAGTCACCTTGAATGTCCAAGAGGAGGCATGTGAACTGAATGCTGATTGGCAAAATGATCGGAACGTATCCATGGCAATAAGGCAAATGTGCTTCTTCACACTGCGTAGCACAACAAACTAACCGCAGTGGATGCAAACATTACTTTCTTTAAAAAAAAGGTTGACTCCCAGAGGTTGCGTGTAAAATTGCCAACATCCCTTGAAATTTGTATAAAGAAAAAGAAACCTCGAAAATGAGAATTTGAGGGCAAATATTTAGAAAGTATGAAAGAGGTTTTTTATAAAAAATATATTCAATTTATTGATACAAAAAATTCATAAAACCATGATTTCGAATAGCAACAATCACATTCATGTAAGCAACAGTAATACTACATTCAAGATTTGACAGAAATGGTGAGAATCCCACTGCATAAATGATGATAATCCATGAGAGAGTCCAACGCGTTTCGAAATATATAAATACAATCTTCATCGACAATTTTGCCATTTCTGTAATGTAGAACAAAGTATAAATATATTGTATGAAAGGAGATCATACCATAAAATTAATGTTCAATGCCCAACAATATGTTCAAAGAACTTACATGTCAAAAAAGCATGATTGGAAATTCCTCCATACCATCAGTCGCCCAAAAAGCCTATATTAGCCTTTCATCATGCAAAAGAACCCAAGGATATGAATATCCAACAAGGGCGTCAAAAAAGAAAAACCTAAATACGGATAAGGGACCTACAAGACAAAATGAATAAATACATATATATCAAAAACTATAAAGTATCTAGAATATCAATTAAATATATGTCTCGAAGGAGCAAACCACAGAATGCCACATGGGGAGACCTAAAACCGTCCCTCAAAAAAAACGAGAGGCAGGGGAGGCTAAAACCCCCCCCCCAGACAACACAGGTATGGAAAGAGGTGCAAGAAGCCTGAGAGAAGAAAAGAAACTAGAAAAATATATTGGATCACACTTAGTTTTGTATGGTCCAAAAGTGGGCCCGGGGAAGTGATAGCCCCAATAGAATGGTCCAACCCATGTATGGGACAAAAAACAATTTTTGATGTATATACATACATGGGTTGGACCATTCTATTGGAGCTATCACTTCCCCGGCCTTCTTTTGGACCATACAAAACTGTAAGTGTGATCCAATTTATTTTTCAAGTTTCTTTTTTTTTCTCTCTGGCTGCTTGCACCTCTTTCCATATGTGTTGTCTTGGGGGGTTTTAGCCCCCTCCGCCTCTCGGTTTTTCTGAGGGAGGTTTGAGCTCTCCCCATGCTCACCCGGGTGTGGCATTCTGTGGTTTGCTCCTTCGAGACATATATTTAATTGATATTCTAGATACTTTATAGTTTTTGATATATATTTATTCATTTTGTCTTATAGGTCCCTTATCCATATTTAGGTTTTTCTTTTTTGACGCCCTTGTTGGATATTCATATCCTTGGGTTCTTTTGCATGATGAAAAGCTAACATAGGCTTTTTGGGCGACTGATGGTATGGAGGAATTTCCAATCATGCTTTTTTGACATGTAAGTTCTTTGAACATATTGTTGGGCATTGAACATTAATTTTATGGTATGATCTCCTTTCATACAATATATGTATTTATACTTTGTTCTACATTACAGAAATGGCAAAATTGTCCCTGATGAAGATTGTATTTATATATATTTCGAAACGCGTTGGACTCTCACTCATGGTTTATCATCATTTATGCAGTGGGATTCTCACCATTTCTGTCAAATCTTGGATGTAGTATTACTGTTGCTTACGTGAATGTGATTGTTGCTATTTGAAATCATGGTTTTATGAATTTTTTGTATCAATAAATTGAATATATTTTTTATAAAAAAAAAAACTTTCATACCTTCTAAAGAATTGCCCTCCAAATCCAATTTTCGAGGTTTCTTTTTCTTTAAACATTACTTTCATTATGATGTGGTGCCGTTTTATTGCTGTCTGTGACTCAGTTGGGGAGATTTTTCCTCTCTTCCTGTTCCTGTGACAGCATCAGAGACTGGAAAGATTTCTGATCACTTCCTGCACTAAATCTTCCCAATGGGGACACAGGTCAAGAAAAAAAAATCTGATGGAGTATTATTCTGCCTCTATACAAACAAATACCCCTGTTTTGGTTAGTCTTATCTATACATCACTAGACTTCTGTAAACTGAGTCTTGTATGAATTAGACAAATATTGTTACACCAGTGAAACCAGCTTAGTTGGTGCATTTTCTATACATACAGGCAGTCCTTGTTACATACATACGACTCTTACTTACAAATGGAGGGCGACAACAGGAAGTGAGAGGAAATCTACCCTTAGGAAGAAAAATTTACTCCTGTAATGCCCTGTACACACGGTCGAAATTTCCAACGGAAAATGTGCGATCGGAGCTTGTTGTTGGAATTTCCAACCGTGTGTGGGCTCCATCTGAGTTTTTCCGTCGGAATTTCCGACACATAAAGTTTGAGAGCAGGATATAAAATTTTTTCTGACAACAAAATCTGATTGTTTAAATTCCGATTGTGTGTACACAAATCCGACGCACAAAGTGTCACGCATGCTCAGAATAAATTAAAAGGAAAACTATTGGCTACTGCCCCGTTTATAGTCCCAATGTACTTGTTTTACGTCACCGCGTTCAGAACGATCGGATTTTCTTACAACTTTGTGCGACCGTGTGTATGCAAGACAGGTTTGGCCAAAAATACGATGGATTTTGTTGTCGGAATGTCCGATCATTGTCCGATTGTGTGTACAGGGCATTAGAGTTATCATGGTGAAAACAGTGTCTGCACTGAAGCTTTATCACCAATCCTTGTTTCCACGACAACCCAGAATTTTCAAAATCCAATTGTCACAGGGACAGAAAGTGAGGTGAAATCTTCTGAACAGGGGCACAGACAGCAAAACAAACATTTCAGGGAAGTTAATCCTTCCCTATGCTATCCAAAAAACATAAAAACATTTTTTGGGCTGGAGTTGCACCTAAAAAAATGTGCCTGTTCCAACTTGCTTGCAAATTCAACTTAAGAACAAACCTACAGAGAGAGCCTTGTTTGTAACCTGAGGGCTGCCTGTACTGATATATTTTTTGGTGAGTTTTGATCTAGGTCAGTGCCAGGGTTAGTGTTTGGGTCAGTATTTTTTGGACGGGATTTTTTATTTATTTTTTTATAAATTAGTATCTGTCAATGTGTTTTAGGTAGGATTACAGAAAAGTAAAATGTGCACTATTGTTTCTGGGCTGTACTATGGGTATAAATGACAATCAACATACACGTGTAGTATCACTGCAATCGTCAGAAGCAGGACGATTTATTTTGGGTTGTTCTTTGGTAGGTTATGGTAGTAGCAAGAAATATATACAATTAAATTTTTTTTAAAAATTGTTTTTTTTTTACTATTTTGGGCCAGTTTTCCTTTTGATAATAAAAAAAAAACAGGAGATATCCATTATCATTTACCATCAAATGAAAGCCCAATTTGTCCTGAAAGCAAGGTATAAATCACCTGGATGCACAAATTGGTGGTGGTGATATGTACAGTTTTACCTAAAACATGGTAAAATTGGGCTTAGGCATTTAGATTTTTTTTTACTCTTAAGCGCGAAGAGGTTAAATATACTTAAACCAGTACTTTGTCCGTTCAGGGCCAAGCAGCATATTTGTTTACCCCTATCCTCAGTGGCATATACATGTCTTTCCTTTGTTCGCCAATCACAACGTTCAGCATCAGGAGCCCGAAGATAAAAGTGAAGTGAGGATTTAAAATTGAACACAGACCCCAGATAACACAAGTATAAGCATGTTCCCTTGAGCAGTCTGGCTCTTGCTATCGTGGAGTGTTTTTAAAGGACTCAGGACTAATAAAAAAAAAAAAATAAAACCTGTAATGACTTTAAAAGAAGAAGCTGGTAAAATTGCACAATGTTACCAGTAATGTTTTAACCTATGTTACTTGTGATGGAAAATCCAGTCTTTTCTTTAATTCTGTGTCCCCTAAATTATGTTCTAGGCATTATTTATGTAGACCAGGACAAGCTCCAGTTGCATCACAACACTGCTTTTTGCAGGAGGCTCTATATTTAAAAGAATTCTTCCACGTGGCTATGATAGAGATAGTGGTAAACTATATACATTTTTTTCAAGTATTTTGATTTTGATGTTGTACCATGGTTTCATTATTTGATGGTTTTAGACGGTGAAGAGAGCATTTAGGTGGTCTAAAGCAAAATTTCTTTTGCACAATAACTAAGCTTCTACAATGTTTGCACATAAGCTTAATTCAACCCTTCATCCCCTCCATGCTCACAAACTTCACAACAGATTGGGTCAAATACAGTGTTGCCAACCCCCCCGAAGTGAAATTTACCATATTTCTCTATTTACATTAAGGTCAGGTTAATAAAACCCAGCCAGCACAGAGTTCCCCCTTACATCAGAGCCTACAGGATTCCCCCTTACAGTGCAAGGGGAACTCTGATGTAAAGGGGAACGCTGCAGATCTTAATGTAACGGGGGGCGCTCTGATGACCGGAGACCACCTTATATCAGAGTGCACAGCGGTCCCCTTTTATATCAGGGTCTGCAGCATTGCCCTTTACATCAGAGTCCCTAGAGTTCCCCTTGCACTGAAAGGGAACCGTTACATCAGTGCCCCCTTACCTTACTGTATTCACTCCCCCCCTTACATCAGTGAGCCCCCCCTCCCCCTAGACTGGCCTTGTGGCGCTGTCACTGACCTCCTCTCAGGTGTACCATGTAGGGCTCAGTCAGATGGTCCTCTACAGGGTCCAGTTTGGCAGCTCTAGTTTCATCCTATATTTTCCTCTCTACAGTCCACACATGTCTGACTCCTCCTGTGACCCCCATCCCAGTGGCGCTCCCACTCTTGACTCCTCTGCAGGCTCCCCCTCAGAGACTGCAGATATGATACGAGAGATTAGTGATCCACTGTTACCAAGTATTTTCACAGGTACTCGTGGAAATGCTCCCAATACCGAAACCAAAACTTTGTTGTGCGATTTCCGGTCATACAAGATAAATGTGCGCAAATCTCACTGCAAAGAATTGCATACGATTTGAACAGGAATGCAGTGCAATTCCTGTCTAAATAGTGTGCGATTTCCCCCATTGCTCTTGTGTGTGTGAACCCAGTAAAGAAAGTGAAGCGCCATGTAGTGCAGCAATAGGAAGTTTATTAAAATGTTAGCTGACCTCAAGCTGACATCACTTCTGCCTTATACCCACAGGAGTCCTGGAACTTCTCCTCCAGCCCTGTGAGCACCTCCAGTGGTCGTGGTTTGCTATCATCGACAGGACGGGGACACTGCAGATATGGATTTGACTAGATATTTACTTTGTGAGTTGTTATGACATTTTAATAAACTGCCTATTGCTGCACTACATGGTCTTTCTCTTTCTTTACTGGGTTCATGAACACAGGACCAGTGGGTGGAAATCGCATATGATTTACTGCATTCCTGTTCAAATCGCATGCAAATCTTTGCAGTGTGATTTATGCCCATTCACTGTGTATGGACGCAAATTGCACCGCAAAGCATTGGTACTCAGTATCGGAGACTACTTGACCAAATGTTTTGGTACTCGTACTCGCCAATAAAAAATACTGCATCGGTGCATCCCTGCAAGAGATGGTCGGAGACTGTGCGGACATGATAAAATAGATTGTCAGAGACTGTGTTGCCATGATACAAGAGTTGGTCTTATGGTAATGATGAGCGAGCTCTCACCTGGCTAACATGGTAACACCACATTGCTGCAGCAGCCACCAAAACACTAGACCCACAGACGATCCTGCTATACACTCCTCCGTCTCCAAACTACAAGTAGGAGAAGCAGACACGCCCACTTTGATTTTTCTGCAGTGCATTCTGCAGAGCGCAGGCACAGCAGACCAAGTCCAGTATGTGGTGTGGAGAACTACAATTCCCAGCATGCAGCTTGGTGCCGGCTTTGGGAGAAGGCTAGGATGGTGGTAGAGCCTTCCATTGGCTGCAGCTGATGAGATGTCCAGTCATGGAACTGAGAGGGAGAGCTAAGCCCCAGAATGTTTGCTGTATGTTCTCTATGTCAGGGGGTGTTACAGCCAGCTGGAACCTTGATGACGTTACTGTGCGCTTGTTCCCCACTCAAGCCCACCTTCAAAACTGCGCATGCACGTTCCGAAGCTGGCCAACGGCCATATTTTTTACAGGCAGCCACAGTCTGTACCAGACATTTAAAGACGAGGTAAAAATTGGCTGATTTTTACAAACTGTCCATAAATTAACAGGCGGTTAGCAACTCTGGTTGAATAGTCTCCCTTCCAAATGTCATTACTCCCAATAAAGGTAATTCTCTACCACAAAATTTTAGACCAGCTTCCATTATCAACCTTAAAATATTTTACTGACTATTAGTGGACAGACTTGCTTCAGTTGTCCCAACCTTAATTAATCTTAATTTTCTATTATACTGATAAACTTGTAGATACTGGGGGTTATTTACTAAAGGCAAATCCTCTTTGCACTACAAGTGCACTTGGAAGTGCAGTCGCTGTAGATCTGAGGGGGACATGCAAGGAAAATAAAAAAACGCATTTTCGCTTGCACATGATTGGATGATAAAATCAGCAGAGCTTCCCCTCATTTCAGATCTACCCCTCAGATTTAAAGCAACTGTACCTCCAAGTGCACTTGTGCAAAGTGGATTTGCCTTTCGTAAATAGCCCCCACTATGTTGCTACCTTATGGTCAATAGGGTTTAACTGAAAATCATCTAGGAAAAAAAATTACCCAAATTTTGGATTGTGTCAACTCTATTATGTTGAAGGAACATACTGTATATTTCATATGATTCTGGGAATCTAATTGCTCCTTATTTCCTGAATAATTATTTGTTCAATTTCCTGTTAGCTATAACCTGATATTTGAAGCAAAAATTGAAAAATTCCTTACCACTGCACTTCCTTAGTAAGAGGGTCAGCCAATAACACACCTCACCCTGTGTAGATTAGATCTCTCAATATGATGATTTTAGTAATCTTGAAATAACCTAATATTCACCAATCCACCTTTTGAATGCAATGCAATTTGTCTGACTGTATTCATTTAGTTTATGACTTTGCTGTATGACATTGTGATACTTCATCTGGAATTCTTTCTTTACCTTCATCCATTTTTGCTTTATCTTTTGGAAGTACTGCTTGTTGTATTACCATATGTGATATTTTCAATAAACAGTTTGTATAGAAAAGAAAACCGTATTTGAATAGTTGGAGGATAGCAATCATTTTGTGTATGCTTTTTCTTTGTTGTACATCTTTGCAACTTGGCAGCCTCAGGTGACTGGAGACTGCCAAAAAAGCTACAGGGACACCCCCCTGTAATAACACCTTCCTTTCTAGCGAGCCCTATTTGCTTGTATGTTTTTTTTTCATTTTTTTTTTTTTTTTGCTAGGTGATGAGTCTCTTCTCATTGAAAGTTTACCTTATTATTTGTTTTCTCTGATGATGATTTTTCACATAGATGATTCTTCTGTCAAGATTCCTGCTGCATCATAGCCACTGTGACTCCTATTGCAGCTTTCGGGTCAGTTGACTTCTTGGCAGAGCCATGCGGGACGGTACACTGAACCTACCAGTTGTAAAAAGCAGGACCAGCCTGTAATGTTGCTGACATGCACTGAATCCTGCTTTAGGTGATCCCCTTGGCACATAGTGTAATGTATGGAGTTAGTAAAGTTTAATAATGCAGTAACAACCACGGTGCTGTGCCACTAACAGAGCAAAGAGAAGTTGTCATTTTAAATGTTGCATCCAGAAAGAGGGAGGGGCAGGCAGGCACGTGCAGTAACGCAATTGAAACTGAGACGGGGCAGGCACAATAGATGCTGGAGTCGCGCATAAAGCAGAGTTGAGCAGGTGCAGTAATTGCCTGCTCGTAGGAGCAGTCTTGCAATCCTTGTGATATGTTTGGTGTCTGTAATTTTATGGGAGCTTTCTGAGGGAGGTCTCTCCTATATACAGTCAGGTCCATAAATATTGGGACATCCACACAATTCTAATCTTTTTGGCTCTATACACCACCACAATGGATTTGAAATGAAACTAACAAGATGTGCTTTAACTGCAGACTTTCAGCTTTAATTTGAGGGTATACAGTAAAAAAATGCCGCGCTGGAGCAACAAAAATAAAGCAGCAGTAAACAGTGTGACAACACAAGATAACAATAATAAAAATAAACTGCGCTAAATGTCCTTTACATTATTAAAAACGTTATATATCATAAACGTCTGAAGTAGATATTAACTAATACAGTCCAAGTATCCCTTTAGGCAAAAAGGCACTCCGGATCACCCAAATGCTTCAACATACACGAAAAATTATTCACAGTCCAAACATCATGATAGTTAGTTGCCCTTACCAGAACACCAAATATAGTGGGCCCTGGCTTAAACCCAGCCAGGGCCTTTATGATAGAGACCGATCAGCTCTGTCAAAATTCAGGTGTAGTTCCCTCAGTTTGATACCGGAAGAAGAAAAATGACAAAAAGGCTGGCCATAGTGTAGTATTGTTATACAACGTGTGTGGACATACAAACGTGACCAACACCCTATTGTGCACTTAAAACAAAAGGTGATATCCCACCACCGCAGCTGTAGAGTGTGCTTACCAACTCTCAGACTTTACACTCATTTGGCTCTATATCACACTGGGAGATTGCTGTAGTCAGGAAATCCTTATCCACAGTATACGACCCAAAAAGGAGATAAACTGACCATAGTGTAATATATTCAAGGAACACTTTAATAAATAAAGTAATACACTTACAAACAGACGATCGAATTCGCATAAAATGTATAAAAAACGCCGGCCGGCATAACAATCACGAAACGGAGCTTGTCCTCCTTCCCTGGTCACGTGGTAGCGTCACTACGTGCGTTTCAATTACAGCCTGAAGTCTGTAAAGCATAGACATCACCAGACGCTGGGTTTCATCCCTGGTGATGCTCTGCCAGGCCTCTACTGCAACGGTCTTAAGTTCCTGCTTGTTCTTGGGGCACTTTCCCTTCAGTTTTGTCTTCAGCAAGTGAAATGCATGCTCAATCAGATTCAGGTCAGGTGATTGACTTGTCCATTGCATAACATTCCACTTCTTTCCCTTAAAAAACTCTTTGGTTGCTTTCGCAGTATGCTTCGGGTCATTGTCCATCTGCACTGTGAAGCACCGTCCAATGAGTTCTGAAGCATTTTGCAGAATATGAGCAGATAATATTGCCCGAAACACTTTAGAATTCATCCTGCTGCTTTTGTCAGCAGTCACATCATCAATAAATACAAGAGAACCCGTTCCATTGGCAGCCATACATGCCCACACCATGACACTACTACCACCATGCTTCACTGATGAGGTGGTATGCTTTGGATCATGATCAGTTCCTTTCCTTCTCCATACTCTTCTCTTCCCATCACTCTGGTACAAGCTGATCTTGGTCTCATCTGTCAATAGGATGTTGTTCCAGAACTGTGAAGGCTTTTTTAGATGTTGTTTGGCAAACTCTTTTTGTTTCGTTACAAATCCATTGTGGTGGTGTATAGAGCCAAAAAGATTAGAATTGTGCAGATGTCCCAATATTTATGGGCCTGACTGTACATGATGATGAATTTTATCTATGTGATTTTATGTATGTTGTAATAATAAAAGTTTATTGGTTTTATACTAAATGTGTTCTGTTGGCACCTCAAAAGACTAACGCTGTATCATAACAATGTGGTATGTTATTTTTATTGCATTTTATTTCTAGTGTAACTTGCATTTTTGTCTATACCTATTCAGTGTGTTTATACCAATGAATGTTCTCAGCGTGTGATGACATGTCACACTATTGTTTTCTGTTGCGTAGCTTAAAAAAAAGAAAAATCTAACGCATGGAATTAGCCACAGGGTACATTAGAGCATTGTATTTAAGGACCCCTCTGGGGTATGGTCATCCTGGAGGAAGAATCTAGGATGGGGGTATTTTTCCCTTTTAATGCTGCCTACAGAAGTTTCTGCTTTGAGTACCTGACAGAAGCCCTTTAAACATTAATGCCCAGGATGCCTCTCTTTTACCTTCTATTCCCCTTTACAGTGTGTGGGGTCTGGTGACCACTCTTCTGGTGGTCACGGCTGAGAGCCAGAAGTTTCCCTTAAATTCTATTGAGACTGCGTTCCACAGTTGTACTGGTGCTACTGCACCTGCGCAACTCTGCTTTATGCGCGACTCCGGCATCTACTGTGCCTGCCCCGCCTCAGTTTCAATTGCGTTACTGCACGTGCCTGCCTGCCCCTTCCTCTTTCTGGATGCAACATTTAAATGGCAACTTCTCTTTGCTCTGTTAGTGGCACAGTACCGTGGTTGTTACTGCATTACCTGGGTTTGCAGAGGCCTACAAGTGCTTGGCACTGAGACATTTCCCTCTTCACAGCTGAGGAGTATCTTTCTGGGGACGATATTTCCTAAGCATAGCAGATCCTAAGTGCAAGAGATGGACCTGCTAGCTCAGGCTAAGCTCTAATTTTTCTGTTTTGACTTCAGATTTCACGGGCATTTGAGGCCATAGACAGCAGTGGTAGAAGCCAAACCCCTTTGATCACACCTCCTTAACTGGTCTTCGATTTTGCCATTGAGCCAAACATGCTACCTGAGGAGAAGCTGGTATGTAAGGATGACCCCACTTCTTCTGAGGAATTTGATCAGTATGACAAGGTTAATGATACGAGAGCTACCCTAATTGATACTGTACCCCTTCTGCTGAGTGTTTGAGTAGCCTGAGTTTGCTCACTCCAATGTATCCAGTATGGGTTCGTTTCAATTATCCACACCAGACTTTCCTTGTCTGCTAGCTGATAGAGCCTGTCCTATATGGGAACTGAAGATTTTTACTGCTCCATAATACTTCACTCAACCGTATCCTCTTAAGAAAAACTTTCCTACAATAGTGTGTTGTTTCCATGCTAGACATTGCCATTTCTTGTCTTAACAAGTGTTCAAAGATCCGGTAGACATAAGTTAGAAAGCCTCTTATAAAGCTTTTCCTTGGTGGGCCCCACAATGCAATCTGCGGTTGCTTCAATGGCAGTCTGCCAGATCATTGCTGTCTGGACTAAACAAATGGCCTGAAATCCTAATTCCATCCTAACGAATGTCCACAGTCAGACCCAGGCACACATGGTCAAATCTCTAAAATGAGTCTTCTCACCATCCACATGGTCAACTGAGCTGTCATGCAAGAATTGCCTTGAAAAGTTTTCCTGTGAAGCCGAATCCCTGTTTTTGGGCCCTCCTTGGATAAGTCATCATCCAAAAATGGAAAGAGTATGGCACAACTGCAAACCTAAAGACATGGCCATCCACCTAAACTGATAAGCTGGACAAGGAGACCATTAATCAGAGAAGCAGCCAAGAGACCATGGTAACTCTGGAGGAGCTGCAGAGATCCACAGCTCAGGTGAGAGAACCTGTCCACAGGACAACTATTAGTCGTGCACTCCATGAATCTGGCCTTTATGGAAGAGTGGCAAGAAGAAAGCCATTGTTGAAAGAAAGTCATAAGAAGTCCCGTTTGCAGTTTGCAAGAAGTCACGTGGGGGACACAGCAAACGTGAAAGAAGGTGCTCTGGTCAGATGAGACCAAAATTTTACTTTTTGGCTTTAAAGCAAAACATTATGTGTGGTGGAAAACTAACACTGCACATCACCCTGAACACACCATCCCCACAGTAAAACATGGTGGTGGCAGCATCATGTTGTGGGGATGCTTTACTTCAGCAGGGTCAGGGAAGCTGATCAGAGTTGATGGGAAGATGGATGGAGCCAAATGCAGGGCAATCTTGGAGTCTGCAAAAGACTTGAGACTGGGGCGGAGGCTCACCTTCCAGCAGAACAACGACCCTAAACATACAGCCAGAGCTACAATTGAATGGTTTAGATCAGTGGTCTCCAAACTGCAGCCCGAAGGCCAGATGTTACCTTTGCTTGCCTTTATCCGGCCCTTGGGGCGCTATTCCTCCCACTGATACGAGACACTATTCTGCCATCCAACACCAACAATGAGGCACCATTTCTCCCTCTGACACCAATAATGGGGCACTATTCCACCCTATGATACCAATTATGGGGCACTATTCTTCCCCTAATACCAAATGTGGCGATGTTTACTCCCACTGATGTCAAGAAAATTTCAACTCCCACTGGCCATAGTCCAGCCCTTCTAAAGTCTAAACCGGCCCTTTGTTTAGAAAGGTTGGAGACCCCTGGTTTAGATCAAAGCATATTCATGTGTTAGAAGGGCCCAGTCAAAGTCCAGACCTAAATCCAATTAAGAATCTGTGGCAAGACTGGCAAGAGAATTACTGTTCAGACTCTCTCCATCCAGTCTGATAGAGCTTGAGCTATTTTGCAAAGAAGAATGGACAAAAATGTCTCTCTCCTAGATGTGCAAAGCTGGTAGAGACATCCCCAAAAAGACTTGATGCTGTAATTGCAGCAAAAGGTGGTTCTACAAAGTATTGATTCAGGAGGGCTGAATACAAATGCATGCCTGACCACGCTTTTCAGTTATTTTATTTGTAAAAAAATTGGAAAACCATTTATCATTTTCCTGCCACTTTGTGTTGGTCTATCACATAAAATCCCAATAGAATACATTTACGTTTTTGGTTGTAGCATGACAAAATGTGGAAAATTTCAAGGGGTGTGAATACTTTTTCAAGGCACTGTATGTTGTAAATAACCGTGATGGCTTCACCACCAGTGGATAGTCAAGAAAAGACACACTGATTCTAGGCTAACTTCTGATGCAAATATAGGTACCAGGTGCAGACCTCGGCTCACCACCATCCACAATGAATAGCAAACGAAAAATAGTCACACACTGGAAGTCCAAAATCTTGCTTGCTTGAATATATTCTTGTCAAAGGTTTGCCAGACAAATACAGGGATTACAGTTGACTCGTTTCACAAGCATGTAGCTTGCTTGTTCACAACATCGATAGTGCTCAAATTGGGCTACACCCAAAAAACACCTGTTTCAGGTAGCACTTTGTGCAAAAAAAATGGGAACATTTCAACTGACATGTTTAAAAACATTACTTTGATTTAAAAATATATATGTGTGTGTGTGTCTATATATGCAAACACCAAATAAGACGAACAAAAATAAAATTGAGATTAAATAAACAGAAAAAAACGAGAAAAACTGAAGAAAACTGAGAAAATTAATATAATACGTTTTTTTCTCTGCCCAGAAAAACCCATTCACTTAATTCTATAAACATATCTATATGTATAATAATAATATAAGAATGTGTGAATGGAGAATAGGCATTGTGGAGCGAGATATTGGACCAAGATACCACAACCTGTTTTCAAATTTAAAATTTGTAATAAACTGAGATATAAAATATTCAATTAATTGTTAGGAAATATCCTCTACAAAAATCAGTGTAAATAATTAAATATTAAAACAAGAAACACTGAAAACAGGTATATATGGATTTTTTAGAAAAGAAATCTACATAAACCAGAAAAATAGAGAGAAAAATGTATGGGAAAATTAAATTATGAAAATGTGTGGTGTCCCATTCATGATTCATTCCAAAAGGTATTTGTGTCTTAAAATGGATTATCTAAAACACCTCTCTTTTGCATAGAATTTGAAAATGTACCCTCCTCTTTTTTTGGTGTCTGTATTTTCTCCAAAATCGGTATTCCCACAGTGGTATTGTTACCACTGTGGTACTGATTGAAATGTCGGGCGACATTGGTTGACAAATTCTTCTCTATACTATACAAATGTTCTTGAAACCTATCTTTGAGTCTCCTAGTGGTACGTCCAATATATTGCACATTGCAGGATTTGCATGTAACAATATATATGACGTACCGTGTGTTACATTTAACAAAAGATTTGATCTGGTGTGTCTTTTCATTTTCAAAGAAAACACACTGTGTCACCCTTAATGATATGCCTGCAACATGAACATCCTGTAGCCCCACATCCATAGTTGCCCTTGAAATACAACCAGGTGGGGGACCTGATAGTGGCAGGATCAAAAAGGCTAGGAGACAAGGAATTTCCCAAAGTCAGTGCGAGTCTAGAAATAAAATGTATTCCATCCTTGAGGAGATCTGCTCAAGGATGTTTGTTAAATATTTTTTTCTTTTCAGCGCTTTCCCTGCATTCTGACTTATTTGGGAGTTCTGTCCTATTTTTGGAGTTAAAAAAAAAATCACAAAGAGTACCGCGCTGTAAAAAAAAACGTGAAAAAGCAGCCAACACGACAATGTAAATAAAATGGACAAAAAAAGAAGGGGGAGTGCAGCTCTATAAACAAATAAATACCAAGAATGTAATTGTCGACAATGATGTCATAATAAAAGAAGTGAAATAATATGTGAACAGTGACATAAATATACAGTAAAGTGACATATAGCCAGTGTAAAGATCAATAAACATAAATGTCCATATGTGATGAAAAGGGACCACATATAATGGTGAATCCCTGTGGTGAGTGATCCAAAACGAGCATGTGACGATCATTAAAATCTTGAGCAGACATCAAAGTGAATGGTGAATAACCATGAAAAGACCACCACCGAAAGTACTAGTCTTACCAGAAAGATTGGACTTGTACAAGTGTACACCTGACAAGCCAATCAAGCTTGGAAGGTAACCAATGAGGCACCAATTCAATGTATGGAATACAGCGTCTGGATGGACGTTCTGTTGAATTCAGCAGAGTAGACACAGCTTACATACAGATGCAAATCAGCCAAACCATAGATAAAGGAAAAAGATAGGGCACATAGCGTAATACTGTATAGGATATTTATTCCAGATAAAATCATAGGTATTACACTTACATTTGCCAATAGGAATACAAGCACTATAAAAAGAGACAATAACTGGTCCTGCGCTGGCAGGACGTCAGGAAAAGTCCTGCCAGCAGCTTCTTTGGAGCTCCTCCACCGCTGCTCCCCATTGAAATCAATTGCGCGCGGTTTTAACCCTTTCTCGGCCACTATCGGGGGGTAAAAGCGCCCCACTAGCGGCCGAAATGCGCCGCTAATCCGACGGTAAAACGCCGCTAAAAATAGCAGCGTTTTACCGCGATGCTATGGGTGGCTCGGTGTGAAAGGGCTCTTATCTATGGTTTGGCTGATTTGCATCTGTATGTAAGCTGTGTCTACTCTGCTGAATTCAACGCAACGTCCATCCAGACGCTGTATTCCATACATTGAATTGGTGCCTCATTGGTTACCTTCCAAGCTTGATTGGCTTGTCAGGTGTACACCTGTACAAGTCCAATCTTTCTGGTAAGAGACTAGTACTTTCAGCCTCGGTTCACACCAGAGGCGGCACGACTTGCAGGTCGCCTCACCGAGGCGACCTGCACACGACTGCCCGGGCGACTTGCAAAACGACTTCTGTATAGAAGTCTATGCAAGTCGGGCCAAGTCGCCCCCAAAGTCGTACAGGAACCTTTTTCTAAGTCGGAGCGACTTGCGTCGCTCCCCTTAGAACGGTTCCATAGCACAGAACGGGAGGCGACTTGTCAGGCGACTAGGTCGCCTGACAAGTCGTCCCTGTGTGAACCGAGCCTTAGTGGTGGTCTTTTCATGGTTATTCACCATGCACTTTGATTTCTGCTCAAGATTTTAATGATCGTCACATGCTCGTTTTGGATCACTCACCACATCGATTCACCATTATATGTGGTCCCTTTTCATCACATATGGACATTTATTTTTATTGATCTTTATACTGGTTATATGCCCCTAATTTACTGTATATTTATGTCACTGTTCACATATTATTTCACTTCTTTTATTGTGACATCATTGTCGACAATTACATTCTTGGTATTTATTTGTTTATAGCGCTGCACTCCCCCTCCTTTTTTTTACTATTTTTGGAGTTGGCAATGGCACAGGCTCTGTCAAGCATGTATTTGGGTTATCCTCGATGTAAAAAACGAGAATATTAAACTTTTATCTCTGTCTTAAGACTGTTGGTCACTACATATTCTATGTATCCTTAAAAACTGACCAACAGGGATACCCCTAACAGTGTGTCGAGGATGGCCTGATTGAGCCATAAGCAAGGTATTTCCAGACATGGGTTTTCTGAACAAACTGGTATGAATGTTTGTATCAGACCAAAATAGGTGTACATCCAGAAAATCAATTTCTTTTTTCTCCTATTGTCCTGTAAAATGTAGACCTCCATCATTCTTATTAAGGTATGACAGAAATTGTTCAAGGGAGGCAAATTGTTCATCCACAATAAAGATCAGGTCATCTATGTAGTGATGGAACATTATAATCGATGACCTGAAAATATTGTTAGCACCATATATATGGTGGCGTTCCCAGCAACCCATATATAAATTGGCTAAAGACGGTGAAAATGTGGCCCCCATAGCTGCCCCGCATTTTTGAAGGAACCAGTCCCCATTAAAAGTAAAAAAATTATGTGTCAGCAGGTATTGCAGAAAATCCAGAACAAACAATCTGTGCTCAGTATTATAGTGAGTGTCACGTTCCAGATGGAATGCAATTACTTCTATTGCCTTCTCATGTGGAATAGAGGCGTATAGACTAGAGACATCGCATGTGATCCACAGTGAGCTGTTATCCCATGCCATGCCATCTACGATATTCAATAGATGATTTGTATCCTTTAAATAGCTAGGAAGACTAACTACTAAGGGTTGTAATACACTGTCCAACCACTCTCTCAATTTTTCATGTAGGGAGCCAATGCCAGCTCTCAAAATTGAAAAAATGAAAATTAATATAAAATAAAGTTTTCTCTGCCCAGAGACACAAATATCTTTTGGAATGAATCATGAATGGGACATTACACATTTTCATAATTGAATTTTCCCATTCATTTTTCTCTCTATTTTTCTGCTTTATGTAGATTTCTTAGTTTTTTTCTTTAAAAAATCCATATATACCTGTTTTCAGTGTTTCTTGTTTTGATATTTAACTATTTATACTGATTTTTGTAGAGGATATTTCCCAACAATTATTTGAATATTTTATATCTCAGTTTATTACAAATTTTAAACTTGAAAACTGGTTGTGGTATCTTGGTCCAATATCTTGCTCCACAATGCCCATTCTCCATTAACACATTCTTATATTATTATTATACATATAGGTATGTTTATAGAATTAAGTGAATGGGTTTTTTCTGGGCAGAGAAAACTTTATATTATATTAATTTTCAAATTTTCATTTTTTCAATTTCCGTTTTCTTCAGTTTTTCTCGTTTTTTTCTCTTTATTTAATCTCATACAATTAGATTTTTGATTTTATTTTTGTTGGTCTTTTTTGGTGTTTGTGTGTGTGTGTATGTATGTGTATATATATATATATATATATATATATATATATATATATATATATATATATATATATATATATATATATATATATATATATGTAATATATTTTTTTAATCCATGTAATGTTTTTAAACATGTCATTTGAAATGTTCCCCTTTTTTTGCACATGGTGCTACCTGAAACAGGTGTTTTTTTGGGTGTAGCCCAGTTTAGGTGATCACCTTAAATGCCTGTTTTTGTGAGCACTATCGATGTTAACAAGCAAGCTACACGCTTGCGAAACGCATCAACTACAATCCCTGTATTTGTCTGGCAAACCTTTGACAATAAAGAATATATTCAAGCAAGATTTTGGACTTCCAGTGTGCGACTATTTTTCGTTTGTTATTCACCACCAGTGGATGTTTGGTGAAATTCACCATGCTCATAAGTGACTGTGCTATGACAGCCCATTATTTCTGCACTTCTGTTTTATTCATTTATTTTATCAAATCTTTTCTTGTCAGGGTAAAAAAAAAAGTTTTCTAGCATCGCCCTGGTCCTAGAGCTAGGACTGGGAGCAATACCAGTGACCACAAGTCTACAAGTGTGTTTACTAGACAGAAATGCCTTATCGGTATGCTGTTCCAGTGCTATTATTTATCTGTGTTATATTTTTCTTGTCTGGTGTTCTGCCAGACTTGATATTTACATTGACATTTTTCATTGTGTTTAGTAATGAACAGTATTAAACCCTGGTGCCTTACTGGCTATACACCGTGCAGAACTTGGCAGGCTGAACAGACATGTAAACTGAGACATTAGCCTGGAATGGGCAAAGTGAAGCTGGTTATGGATTTCAGAGTATGGTTGCGCATATAGACACAATCTTACAGTTTGAAGGTCTAAAGCTTTCAACAAAGCTTTAGACAAAAAAAATTATGGTTGAGTAACCAAGCATTTATTTTTTATACTATGGAGCAGGAAGAAAGGAGATGCTTGCTGACCTGTCGAGTACCTTTGCGTTCTCAGACCATAGCAATCCTCATCCAGTCTGACTGATCATGCCCCTCACCACTGGTCTACATCACAGAGAGGGTATGATCAGGCATCTGAAGGCTCTATGGAGCAGATCCTCTAAGGGAATCGGGTCCCAACCATATATTCCAACCAATAAGAAATGGACATAGATCCAATAGGGATGATTGAAGAAAGAGGGGGTACCATCCCATCTCATAAAATCTGAACCAGTCAGCCTGACTCACTCATGCCAGGTCAGAAATGGTGTGCGGGACAGAGCCGATGGAAGCTTTAGGGTCCCAAAAAGAGGAGCCATAGACCCCACAGAAGATAAGGAGAACCTGTCCATGTACTGTATCTATCCCAAAGGTGAAGGAGTTAAAATGTATGAAGGAGAAGCAGGGGAGAACCTCCTCTTAAGGCAGGTTCGATCCAGGGAAATACTTGGAGGTGGCATGGGGAGATACCCACTGCTTAATAGAGCTTAACCAGTTTACCACGCTGGTCAAAACTGCAGCAGCATGATCCAAAGAATGGCCTGGGACTTCAGCTTTTCCCTTGGATTTTAAAAGAGTGGAAATAGTTTTGCTGAGTTGCAGTTTCCAACTCCCACAAATAAAATTACTAAATGCCCTCTGTAGACACTTAAAGGAGAAGTACAGCTAAAGCTTGTTTGCCTTTACTTCTCCTATGGATCACAGGCGTGCAGTTCGTTCTGCACTCCTGTGACCCATTTTCGTCAGAGAGTGGGCTGTAGTCTGCTGAGGTCACAAGTCGGTCCAGGCTCCGCGTCGTCATGACCCTGGAGTCGGGATCTGCCAGATACCTGGAACGACACCCAGCTCAGCCTCTCAGCAAGCTGCTGAAAAGCTGAGCCGGCCGCCCCTTCCACCGCCCAGAGCTCCAGTGATCGAGGGAGCAAAGCAGAGAGCTGTGACAGTCACCAGCTCTATGCTCTGGGAGCTGTGAGAACCGAGTGACCGGTGGTGTTCGATCATTCAGTTCTCAGTGTAGAGGCGCAGGGTGACAGATGCAGCATCAGACCAATGCTGCATCTACCTAGGTAAGCATGAATCATCTGCATCTATCTAGGTAAGTATGAATCTTAAAAAAAACAGAAACCCATACTTCTCTTTTAAAGAATAAACGTGGGACTGCAATAGGGATTGTCTGGAAAATATATAAGAAACATGGAACGATATCTATTTTTAAAATGTTAATTCTTCCAGACCAAGGATAAATAGTATGATCATGTGACCTAAGGTCCGTAAGGGTCCTCTGTAAAAGGGGAGTGTAATTCAATACATACAATTGAATAAGATCAGTGGGAATATAAATTCCCAAATATTTAATAGAGGTACAGATGTTAAAAGAAAAATTATCGCTGAGGTGTTGGACTTGAGATGGGGTTAACAAAATATTAGGAATCTCTAATTTAGGCAGGTTAACTTTGAAATTTATTTATAGTCTGAAACAGTGAAACTCCTGCAACACAGACGGCATTGAAATATAAGGATTGGTAACATAGCGAAAAAATCGTCTATGAAAAGAGAGAGTTTGACTTGCTTTGCTCAAAGGGTTTTAACAAAATAGATTATTTGGGATAGCGACTGCCAGATGTTTCATCACTAGGACATACAACAGAGGGGATAAAGGGCACACCTGTCGGGTGCCATTACTTATAGAGAAGCTCGGTGTCAAAGAGCTTCTCTATAAGGTAGTTTATTGCATTTATTTGCCCTAGAATTCACTTTAGTGTGTTTTTTACTGAAATTTTGCATTTTCTAGACCTTTTCGGTAATCTCAAGTGACAAAAAATTTGAACTACCTATATTTCATTCCCTAGGGTGTCTGCTTTCAGAAAATATATCATGTTTGGGGGTTTTATGTATTCTTCTGGCCTAAAATTATTTTTTAAACGTGTGACAAAAAATGCAAAAACGGCTCTGGCAGCGAAAGGATTAAAAGTACCATTTCACTGTTTGCTGATGATACCAAGCTATGCAGTGGAATAGTGTCTTTACAGGATGTCTCCAACTTACAAGCCAGCCTCAATGCAGTAAGACTGAATCGCTACCTATGAGTCACCCTTTAACCCTGATACCTTTGATTGGTATATACCCATTGCAAGAAAACTCTGTGTCTGACCTGCAATTTCATAGAGCATGGTCAAAAACCCTTTCTTGTTCTTACTTTACGGGACACAGAGCCTTTGATAATTAGTGGGTTAGATTGTCACCACCAAGTGATTGGACACTGGCAACCCTAATTACAAGACGAGTTCCTCCCCTATATAACCCCTCCCACATGGAGAGTACCTCTGTTTTTTCACCAGTGTCTAAGGTGGTTGGTCACGTTAAAGATGTGCTAAGAAGAAAGCTCTGTTTGATGGTCTCTGCGAGGGCCTAGGAACTATACAACCGGATCCATGCCTCGGGCCAATACACCTCAGATGGTACCCGGGCCTTGTGAAAGAAGAAACAAGGTTTTGCCTGTAATGTCTCTCTTTGAGGACTGGAATCTGGGATCCAGAGCTTTGGTGCAGAAAAATTAGTTGAGCAAAAAGTTTTTCTGGCAGAGTCTTCTACAGGTCCAGGGAAGGGGATCCTGTGAGTAGGAACCCAGAACCCTGAAGATTGGCAGAACGTTACCCGCCGTGATGGGTGAAGGTTGGATCTGTCTGTTATCAGCAGTTTCCTGCTGCGGGGATAAGGTAAGTGAAGACAATCCTAAGTATACACCTTATGGATTATCTTCTTTTTTTGAGTAGTTTGCATGTCTTACCTGGTTTCCGCCACTAGAGGGAGTAAGAGACAAACCTGGTGTATACTTACATGCCATCCAGGATACGCGCTCAGTGAAGCTGGTCTGAGAAGCCGCTCACCTCCTCCACTGCAGGCTCTGCCACAAAGGATGAAAGGGGGGATCCCACGCAGTCCAGGGTCCAGAGTATTCCTCAGGTGCTCTCCTTTCTCCCCCCTCACCCCCGGCCACCGCCATGACGGTCCTATGCGTGCGCTTTTACAGCGGGGAAGGAGGGGGGGTGTGGTTGCGACAATGTGCATATGTGGCGTGCATGGTGCATCAGTGCACAGGCGCAAGGCAGCTATGTTTTAAAGCCCAGAACGCCAGAGCTCCTGTAAGCGGTGGGACACAGAGCTGTGGACAGTAAGCATCTCAGTGGATTCGGATCCAGGCATACCTAAGACACCTACTCTGCATCAGGTTGTGCAGACTGACCTAATGTTAATATTGTAAGTACTAAGGCACAACAGTGATTTCATTTTGTAATAGTAACTCTGCTTTGGCAGCTTAGGACTATGTCTCCCCGTAAGAGGACTTCAGGGGCAGGTAAAAGAGGCACTAAGAAATCACCGCCTAGATCTAGGGGTTCTGGGCATGCCTACAGGATACCATCCCCCCGAAAAACTGGAGGCAGCCTCACAGGATGAGTCTGTGCTCCTGTCAGGCTTTGCAGCCTCTCCCTATGTTGTAGCGCCTGTGTATGTCACTGAAGACACTATGAAGGCTGTATTGGATAGTTTAGAAGGAAGGATTACTACTTTTATCACAGCTTCCTTGAAAAGTAGCAGAAAAAGGGGTAGATCCCCTTCCTCTGCTCTGGGTTCCCT
The DNA here is from genome assembly GCF_042186555.1 of Aquarana catesbeiana. Classification (NCBI taxonomy): domain Eukaryota; kingdom Metazoa; phylum Chordata; class Amphibia; order Anura; family Ranidae; genus Aquarana; species Aquarana catesbeiana. The sequence goes on along the minus strand of NC_133334.1, from coordinate 220,413,195 downwards.
ATCGGATGAGCATTCTGATAATGAGGAAGTATCCCTATCTGGGGATGGGGATCAGGAACAGTCAGATGACTCAGGGGAAGAGGAGAAGCCCTCTTCTGCCTCTGTCCTCAAAGTGCAGGTGCAATATTATACTGAGTTGGTGCATACCACATACAAATTGCCCTCTGCTGAGGCTGCCATATCCTCTGTTTCCTCCTTAGGATCTCGGAAATCCCCACAGGCTGCGTATACCTTCCCAATTCATCCCTTGCTGGAGAAATTGTTATATGAGGACTGGGTTCACCCAGATAAACTATTTTCTCCTCCTAAGAGGTTTTCCATGCTTTATCCAGTAGAGGAAAAGTTCACCAAGAAATGGGGGGTGCCAGCAATTGATGCTGCTATTTCCTGTGTAAATAAAAGCCTGACCTGTCCTGTGGACAATGCTCAGGGGTTCAAAGATCCAACTGATAAAAAGCTGGAAACTTTGTTTAAAGGCTCTTTCTCTGTGGCTGGCGCTGTGGTCCAACCTGCAGTAGCAGCAATTGGCATGTGCCAGTTCCTCAAGGAACAGATGATGCAGGTGCTTAACCTCCTTTCCACTGAGGTCGAGGTTTTTGCAGACCTTCCTAAGGCCTTGTGTTTTGCGGTTAATGCCATTATGGATTCTGCTCAGCAAGCATCCCGCCTTACTCTCCTGCTGGTACACATGCGCAGGTCCCTTTGGCTTAAGCATTGAGCAGCTGAGGCTTCATGCAAAAGATATTTGACTGGGTTCCCGTTTTATGGGGAACGCCTGTTTGGGGATGATCTGGACAAATATATCCAGAAAATTACTGGGGGTAAGACTACTTTGTTACCAGTTAAGAATAAACATCCCTCATTTAGACGTTGTCTTTCCCCAGCCCCTGGAGCATCGACCTCCAGGCAGTGGCGACGGCCTCCCCAGTTCAATACTAGGGGAAAGGTCCAAGGCCAAGCCCAAGGGCAAAAGAAGTGTTGGGGTTCAAGATCTGGTAAGCAGAACCCCAAAGCCTTCCTATGAAGAGGCGCCCCTGCTCGGCTGAGTGGGGGGAAGGCTACTGCAGTTTGCAGGCGCCTGGCAGGAAGAGATTCAGGACAAATGGGTAACCTCCATGTTGTCTCTGGGCTACACGCTGGAGTTCCAGGAGCTTCCGCCATCTCGTTTCCTAAGGTCAAGGGCCTCCATGGATCCAGAAAAGAGGAGGCCCTTGTTTCTAGCCTTAGAACGTCTGTTATCCCAAGGGGTAATTAGAAGTAGCCTTAGAAGAGCAAGGCTCGGGGTTCTACTCAAACCTCTTTACGGTTCCAAAACCAGACGGGGATGTCAGACCTATTCTAGATCTAAAAGACCTGAATCAGTTTCTAAACATTCGCTCTTTCTGCATGGAGTCAATCCGCTCAGTGGTTTTCACCCTTCAGGGAGGAGAATTCCTGGCATCAAGAGACATCAAAGCTGCATATTTACATGTGCCAATATTTCCCGATCACCAAAAGTTTCTAAGGTTTGCGGTGGATCAGCACCACTTCCAATTCGTGGCCCTACCTTTCGGTCTTGCTACCGCACCTCGAGTGTTCACAAAAATTCTAGCCCTGCCCTTGGAAAAACTAAGGGTTCAGGGCATAACAGTGACAGCCTATCTGGACGATTTGTTACTCGTAGAACAGTTCGTAGCACGATTAGACCGCAATGTGCTCAGCACAGTGGAGTATTTGGAGTACCTAGGCTGGGTCCTCAATTTAGAAAAATTCCCCTAAAAAGGCTGGAGTATTTTGGCATGGTCATAGACACAATCCAAAACAGTATTTTTACCCAGGTCAAAAGCCAAAGCCATAAAGGATTTGGTCCGGGTAGTCATAGCAAGGAAAAATCCTTCCATTCGACTATGCATGAGACTGTTAGGGAAAATGGTGGCCTCATTCGAGGTAGTTTCTTACACCCAGTTTCACTCAAGGCCTTTACAGAGCAGAATTCTCTCAGCCTGGAACAAAATAGTTCAAGGCTTGGATCTTCCAATGGGCCTGTCACCATGGGTACGCCAGAGCCTCAATTGGTGGTTGCTGACCGATAATCTACTAAAAGGAAAATCCTTTGTCCCAGTTACTTGGAAAGTCGTAACCACGGATGCCAGCCTAATAGGCTGGGGAGCGGTTCTGGAAGAAGCTTCCACTCAGGGAAGATGGTCCAGACCCGAAGGACTCTTGCCCATCAACATGTTGGAGATTCGGGCGATTCGTCTAGCCCTCAGGGTATGGACTTACAGGTTGCAAGGTTGACATGTCCGGATACAGTCCAATGCTACGGCAGTGGCCTATATCAATCACCAAGGAGGCACCAGGAGTCTGGATGCCCAAAAAGAGGTGAATCACATTTTTTTCTTGGGCTGAAAGGTATGTTCCTTGCCTGTCTGCGGTCTTTATTCCAGGGGTAGAAAATTGGCAGGCGGACTTCCTAAGCCGCCAGCAGCTGTGTCCAGGAGAATGGTCTCTACACCCCAACATATTTCAGGCCATATGTTGGAAATAGGGTACCCCGGATGTGGACCTGTTGGGTTCCAGGTTCAACAGAAAACTGGACAACTTTGTGTCAAGAACAAAGGATCCGCTAGCACAAGGGTCAGATGCCTTAACGATTCTATGGGATCAGTACTCTCTGATCTATGCCTTCCCTCCAGTTCCACTTCTCCCGCGATTCCTTCGGAGGGTTCAAAGGGAAGGGAAGCCGGTAATTCTGATGGGCCCCGGCTTGGTCCAGACGATCTTGTTATGCGGAGATCGTAAAGATGGCAGAAGGAAGACCTTGGGTTCTTCCGCTACACCCAGATCTACTCTCACAGGGTCCAATATTCCATCCTGCCTTACGAAGTCTGAATTTGACGGTTTGGCTGTTGAGACCCACATTCTGAAGAGCCGTGGACTTTCGGGGCCAGTCCTATGCACTCTGGTTAATGCTAGGAAGCCGGCCTCCAGGCTCATCTACTACAGAATCTGGAAGGCATATGTTTCCTGGTGTGAATCCAGGGAGTGGCATCCTAGAAAGTATGCCATTAGCAAGATTCTTGCTTTTCTACAATTAGGCATAGAAATGAAGCTGGCCTTGAGCACTATCAAGGACCAGATCTCGGCCTTGTCGGTATTCTTTCAAAGACCGCTTGCCTCTGATTCCCTGATCCGGGCCTTTGTTCAGGGGGCACTGCACTTGAATCCACCAGTTAAGCCTCCCGTGTGCCCATGGGATTTAAATTTGGTTTTGTCTGTTTTACAGAAACAACCTTTTGAACCATTGCACCATGCTTCTTTAGTTCTTAGTTGACAAAGAAATTGGTTTTTATGGTAGCAATATCCTCAGCTAGGAGGGTATCAGAATTAGCAGCTCTTTCTTGTAAAGAGCCATATTTGTTTATTCACAAAGACAGGGTGGTGTTGCGTCCTCACCCGACTTTTTTGCCTAAAGTGGTTTTAGGATTCCATCTGAATAAAGATGTGGTCCTACCGTCCTTTTCCAGATCCAAAGTCCGTGGAGGAGGAGTTGTTACACTCTTTAGATGTTGTAAGGGCAGTCAAAATCTATCTGCAGGCAACGGCTCAGATACGAAAGACTGATTGTCTATTTATTTTGCCAGAAGGGCCAGGCAGCATCAAAATCCACTATCTCTAGATGGATTTGACAGGTTATTGTTCAGGCTTCTGGTGTAAAGAAGAAAATTCCTCCTTTTCAGGTTAAAGCGCACTCGACTAGGGCAGTTAGTGCTTCATGGGCAGTGCATCACCAGGCCTCCATGGCTCAGATCTGCAAGGCTGCAACTTGGTCTTCGGTCCATACGTTCACTAGCTTCTATCAAGTAAATGTGAGAGGGCATGAGGATGCCGCCTTTGGGCGCAGTGTGCTGCAGGCAGCGGTATAAGTCCTCTTGTCCGTTGGCGGTCTGTGTTTTCTGATCTGTGTCTCCCTCCCCTCAAATTTGGGCATTGCTCTGGGACATCCCACTAAGTAATTATCAAAGGCTCTGTGTCCCGTGATATATGAACAAGAAAATAGCATTTTTTAAAACAGCTTACCTGTAAAATCCTTTACTTGGGAATACATCATGGGACACAGAGCTCCCGCCCCTCTTCGGGACTATACGTGGGGATACTTATTGCTTTGCTACAAAACTGAGGTACTCTCCATGTGGGAGGGGTTATATAAGGGAGGAACTCGTCTTGTAATTAGGGTTGCCAGTGTCTGATGGTGACTATCTAACCCACTAAGTAATTATCAAAGGCTCTGTGTCCCGTGATGTATTCCCAAAAAAGGATTTTACAGGTAAGCTGTTTTAAAAAATCTTATTTTTCACACAACATCAAAACGTACAACATCAATAAACTGCTCAAATAAATATGTGGTGTACTACCCTTGTGGCCTCCTATATGTTGGCAGAACTATCAGAACTCTCAGGAAACATTTATAGGGACCTCCTAATATATCCCACTGTCTACTTTTACACTTTAATTTAAATGTCTTACTTTTTATTATGTTTTTTTGTCAGCTTCCAGACCTCATGTATTAAATAGTATTCATCGGTGTGGTAAAACATTTCCAGATAGATACAGGTATGGATACAAGACATTGTGCCCATATATATTTAGACTGTCTTTGACCTAAATCATCGGTATACGATAGGTCTGAACAATATGTATATCTGGGTTCCCTATACCGCTATAATACAAATTGCTCGATTACAATAATGAACATTTTGTGTTTACTTTAAAGATTTTGAAGATTTTGTTTACTTTATCAACATCGTTTGAAATTGACTGTTATTTCACAAACTGCCCATATGTAACCTCTGGTCATTTACAATATGTTTCTTTTTTTCTTGTTTTGCTCTTTTATGCTTCCTCATCTATTCACCTTTTTTATTCTTATTTTTCTTGTAATCATGTACAGCAGGCTGGCTTTTTGTTGATTCATTTTTGTTCACCTTCTTACATCCATCCACAAGATGGCGCAGTTTCTCCTTGGTGTGGATGTGCGCGTGCACACGGACACCCGGCGGGTAAGCTCTACGCATGCATGGCCATGGGGCAGCACTTGGCTGCGTGCCCCATAGGCCTTTTGCATGTGGACGAGCTCTCGCACGGTTCCCGGTGTGGATTTCGCTAATCGCGCCGGGACCGCATACCCGCCGGTGACGTCAAGACGCGTGACGTCATCACGCCCCTATGGGCGTGGCTACACCGCGCGCCTCGTCGTCTGGGGGATGCCCGATCTCCACACATGGCTGCTTGTTTTGCAGCTGACTATGTGGAGTGGACACTGATTGGCTGATGTCCAATCAGCTGTCCTATTTAGGACACAGACACTCCTTTGGCATCTGTCAGTCTTTTGAACTGCTGCCTGGAGGTCTGGTCTCGAGAGATTACTAAATAGCCACAAGGTAATTTTGAATAGATACTTTGTTCCAGATTATCTGAATACTTACTCTACACACCTACTCTCCCCTTTTAACCACAGCTGAATGACTATTCTATCCTTCAGCAAAGCATTGGCTTAATTATATGCCTTGTACACTTACAAACATCACTCTTTAAATACACAGATCTCCATCGGTCATCCCTTGTGAAAGTGCTGCAACGCTCTGCATCACACTCCTGGTTGTCCACCTTGTGTCATGTGAACCAGAAGCCAGCCTGCTCCCAGTTATACTGTTTTAACCGCTGTTTTTTGTCTTTATGAATCAAATTGATGTAAGTATAATTAGTCCATACCAGACCTTTCCTATACTACTTCCTTCAATAACTACTAAAATCGCATATATTGCAAAAATGCAGTCGCATATAATTTATGACGACATAGATATTCTTTATTATTATTTTGTCCTTTGATATTTACAGATAGATTTGAGCACCCAATCATAAATCCCTTGATGAAGGAGTAATACATACCTATTTCCGAAACATGTCGGGTACACGCCATACACCTCATCCGCCTGACTCTCCATATACAGGCTGCGGGCTGTAGGCACATGGGTGCTATATCCTCTATATGCAAGCGAATGTATAGTGTTTGTATTTGCACTTTATACAATTGTAAATCCTACTGTTATATTTTTTTATATATTGAATGTGTTTAATAAAGATGGCACTCTAGTGCACTTTTATATATAACAATCTATGAGATTTAATACTCACTTGTGGCCAATAATATCCATTAAGGGCGACCCCAAATGCACACTTAGTGCATAATTTTCTCTATACTCTCAGGAAACAGTTCAGGGAACACAGGAGATTTAGTGAGAAAGGTTGTGACAAGCAGAGTGTTCCCCATTATTTCCCTGAGCTATATAACCAATCCACTGCTGGACTCAAGGTCTGGGTCCTGGAGGCCATCCCCCATTCGTTCCCTACGGCCGAACGCTTTAAGCGCTTGTGTCAGCAGGAAACGTACTGGATTTATTCTCTAAATACCCTTGCACCAGGAGGCTTGAACTACAAAATTGAAGTACATAGCCTACTGTAATCTATGATGAACTGTGGCATAGTATCCTTACATTGAACCTATACATTTAGTATTAAAACATAATCTGATTATATATTTGGTTATAGTAACAGCAGTTAGTCCGGTCGAAAAATCAGTTCGTTTGTATGCTAGTCCGGACAAAAAAGGATGCAAAGGCAGCTATTGGCTACTGGCTATGAACTTCCTTATTCTAGTCTCTTCGTACGTCATCACGTTCAAACCAACAGACTTTCGAACGGACTTTAGTCCGTTCGTGCGTGGGCAAGTCCGGTCCGAAAGTCCGTCGGAAAGACCGTCAGACCTTTGATGCTGAAAAGTCCGCTCGTGTGTACGCGGCATAAGGATAGATGCTGCTATTTATCTACTCTCATCAACTCCTTTCTACATGAACATTAATTATTGGACTGTTTGTGTATATACTACATGAACTAATTGTTATTATCTTGGGACTTCCTGTATGCTAACTCAGCTACTAATCTTGCGCCAGAATATTGCCTTTTTTCATTTTCAGAAGAAGACCACCAATGACAACTTCAGGGTTTCCTTTGGTACAAGTGTGGGTCTGCTGTAGGCTTATTCACACAATTATAACTAATCTAAAGGGAAGCATACATACGTACATTTTTTTTTTTTTTTTAATAAATATTTTTAACTTTGACCCTTTGGACCTTCCCTATCTATGTCTCTTGGTGAGACCTGTTGGGAATTATATTAGAAAAACCTTATTATATTATATTATAGGCACATGGCTATAATCCTAATGGGGATCCATTTGAATAGCTTAACTATTGAACAACTTAAAGTGGGAGTAAACACCCAATATTTGCCTATAGGTAGGTCTATAATAAGGCTTACCTATAGGTAAAGTAAATATCTCCTAAACGTTCACCGTTTAGAAAATATTTACTTGTGAATTGGCCGGTTACTTCTCCGGTGCATGCACTCTGAAAGAACGGCATGCCTGTGCCGTTCCTTCAGAGTCCTGTGCAGTGAATAGCGGCTCCCGTGCGCATGAGCGGGACTGACATCATCACAGCGCGATGGGTTTACTCTGTGTGCAGACGCAGCTCACAGCAGGGGTTCGGTGCTTCCCTGTTCTCCGTTTCAGGGCCGAATCCGGCTGAATTTTTGCCTGAATTCGGACCTGAAACTGAGTCAAAGACGCACAGGACCCTTGAGCAATGTGCTCTGCGGTCGCCCCGGACGTATGAAAATCAGCTCCATTGAGAGCCGGTCACGGTCTCCTGTCATGCAAATTGGATGCGGGGAAACCCGCATCCAATTCACATCAGTGTGAACCCAGCCTGAGGCATGTACAAGTGGCCTGTTTGGCAAAAGCAGACTTTTCTGCAGCTATGTAACAATTCCTTGGACAAATAACTGCCTTAATACAGCCATCATTGCCCAGGGCTTCTACTGTTATTTCTCTACCTGGGTCGTATCCTGATTTGCCTACCCTAGACTAGGCAGACACAGATGTGAATGATGAGGACGTTCAGGCAGTATTGGAGGAAACTGTGGAAGATTTTTCTCCCTCAGAATGCCCTTATTTAGAAGAGAGAGCTTCACACAACATGCTTACTAAAGCGGCAGAGCTCATTGGCATTGTGCAGCTTGAGTCTCCATCATCGCAATACTCCCCTTTGGGCACAAAGAGAGCTGCAAAATCTTTCAAAATATTCTCTGTTCATGAACAATTATAATGTGCTGTCTATGATGACTGGATCACTTTACACAAGATTTTTACTCTCCCCAAAATCTTTCCTAAATGTATCCAGTGGAAAAACAGTTCACACAGAAGTGGTATATCCCTGTTGTTGATCCAGCAGCCTCAGTCTTAAACAAACATCTCACTATACCTATTGAAGATGTTCCTTTTTTCAAAGATTCTGCAGATTGAAGGTTTGAGATGCTCCTAAAGATTCTCTTTACTCTTGCAGGTCCAGCCCTGCAACCAGCCCTTGATGCAATTGTAGTATATTAAGCTGCAGCTAACTGGACATGGGCACTGAAAACCAAACATGTACTTCTTTTCCAGGATCATGCCTTAACAGAGCAATCACAGCAACCTTCTGCTATGCTCTTTTGCATGGATGCCCTAGAACAGTGATGGCGAACCTTGGCACCCCAGATGTTTTGGAACTATATTTCCCATGATGCTCAACTACACTGCAGAGTATATGAGCATCATAGAAAATGTAGTTCCAAAATATCTGGGGTGCCAAGCTTCGCCATCATTGTTCTGTACACTCCACAAAAGCCATAAAAACATTTGATCTCCGCCGTGGAGACCAATAGTTTCAGGAATTGACTCCCTAACAGAAAATGCCAGCAAATTCATCTACACATTCCTGATGCCCCATGTCCTTAGCCTACCCTCATACATCCGTGACACAACCGATCTGCTCAAGCACATCGAGGGGGTCCAGATCTCCCTGGATGCCCTGTTCGTGGCTATTGACATTGAGGCATTGTACTCTAGCATTCCTCACAAGCACAAATGCCTCTCATGCGGCCAGCTTACTGCATTTGCATTGGGCCAGAGCACCGTCAGGAAACAGAAGGGCTCTGATGATCTCTTCCTGGAATTTAAGGAAGGATCCAGTTCGTCCTGAAGCTCTGTATAGCACTTGAGCGTTCAGCAAAGCCAATTGAAATAAGTATACAGACACTTTTTATACCAGCATCAGGCCTGATCCCTGCGAAAGCTGCAGTTATGTGTGTTGTGTTTTGTAAGTGACAGTGATCGATTGATACTGCATTGAGTGGGCTGGGCGGAGGAGCTAAACGCAGGTGCTAGCAGGTATCTGGGCTGATCCCGCCAACACTGCATTTTTGGGAACCCTAAACTGTTGGGAACGCTAATATAGATCTTATCAGATCAGATATCGATCCGTTCAGACACTATACTACTAAGGGAGGCGTATGGTGCGTGCGTGGGTGTTAGCGGTACTGGCATTAATCTGACGCTGCCTGGGGCGACGCTGACCCTAACTGGCACGAAAACCTAACTTTGATCACCCACCAGGTGATCAGAGGGTTAAACCTTTATTGGGTAAAATACGGCGGGTGCCCTGGCGCTAAAAAAAAATATCTAGCCAAACTGCGTCACCCGTGACACTTGTACAGTGATCACAGGTGACGGGGTAATCAAGGGGTTAAACCTTTATTGGGGGAGGTTAGGGGGGGGGTCCCTAGACCTATCTGAGTCTAAGACTAATTACCCTAACACTGATTTTTGTCACTAATGACACTAGTACAGCGATCAAAAAAAAATCTGATTGCTGTACTGGGTGACACAGTGACAGGTGGTGAAAAGGTTAACTGGGGGGTGATTGGGGGCTTGAATGTGTGTCTAATTGACCTGGTGTCAGTGTAATGTTGTGCAACTCACTGTTTGATGCTCCCTCTCAGTCTGGAACGAAAAGACCGACATGAGGAGAGATGACATCACTTCCCCTGTCAGTGTTTACAGTTACACAGACAGGGGAAGGATATCATTCGTCAGGAGTGATCACCAGGTCCAGGCCAGATTTCATTGGCCTGGGCCTGGGGATTGATCGGTTCCTGATCTAATCTGATGAACCCCCCCCCCCGCTGGCCGCACGCCCGACGTAGCATAACGGCGATTCGCCTGCCTGTGCCATTCTGCCGCAGTACAACTGCAGCGGATGGTCGGCAAGCAGTTAAAGGGACACGTTTTTCATACATTTTTGTTCAGCTTTTTAAACAACAAAACTGATCAGTGTGAATGGGGGCCTAAGTGTATGGAAACCCCAAATCAGCTATTGAGTATATCTGGCATTATATCTCATTGTATAAAAAAAAACATTGTACAGTGCATCCGAAAAGTATTCACAGCGCTTCACTTTTTTCCACATTTTGTTATGTTACAGTCTTATTCCAAGATGGTTTAAATTCATTATTTTCCTCAAAATTCTACAAACAATACCCCATAATGACAACATGAAAGAAAAAATATTTGCAAATTTATTAACAATAAAAAACGAAAAAAATCCCATGTACATAAGTATTCACAGCCTTTGCTCCATACTTTGTTGAAGCACCTTTGGCACCAATTACAGCCTTAAGTCTTTGTGAGTATGATGCTACAAGCTTGGCAAACCTATTTTTGGGCAGTTTCTTCCATTCTTCTTTGCAGGACCTCTCAAGCACATTAGGTTGAATGGGAAGCATCGGTGCACAGCCATTTTCAGATCTCTCTAGAGAGGTTTAATCGGGTTCAAGTCTGGGCTCTGGCTGGGCCACTCAAGGATATTCACAGGGTTGTCTCATAGCCACTCCTTTGTTATCTTGGCTGTGTGCTTAAGGTCGATGTCTCTGTAAAGTGCTGCATTCATCTTTCCTGACTAGTCTCCTTCTGAAAAACATCCCAACAGCATGATGCTGCCACCACCATGCTTCACTGTAGGAATGGTATTGGCCAGGTGATGAGTGGTGCCTGGTTTCCTCCAGACATGACGCTTGCCATTCAGGCCAAAGAGTTCAATCTTTGTTTCATCAGACCAGAGAATTTTGTTTTTCATGGTCTGAGAGTCTTTCAAGTGCCTTTTGGCAAACTCTTGGCGGGCTGTCGTGTGCCTTTTACTGAGGAGTGGCTTACATCTGGCCACTCTACCACACAGGCCTGATTGGTGGAGTGCTGCAGAGATGGTTGTTCTTCTGAAAGGTTCTCCTCTCTCCAGAGAGAAATGCTGGAGCTCTGTCAGAGTGACCATGGGGTTCTTGGTCACCTCCCTAAGGCCCTTTTCCCCCCAATCGCTCAGTTTGGCCATACGGCCCGCTTTAGGAAGAGTCCTGGTTGTTCCAAACGTCTTCCATTTATGGATGATGGAGGCCACTGTGCTCATTGGGACCTTTAATGCTGCAGACATTTTTATGTACCCTTCCCCAGATCTTTGTCTCGATACAATCCTGTCACAGAGGTCTACAGACAATTCCTTGGACTTCATGGCTTGGTTTGTGCTCTAACAAGCACTGTTAACTGTGGGACCTTATATAGACAGGTGTGTGCCTTTGCAAATCATGTCCAATCCACTGAATTTACCACAGGTGGACTCCAATCAAGTTGTAGAAACATCTCAAGGATGGTCAGTGGAAACAGGATGCACCTGAGCTCAATTTTGAGTGTCATGATACTTATGTACATATATTTTTTCCATTTTTTTATTTTTAATTGTTGGGGTATTGTTTGTAGAATTTTGAGGAAAATAATGAATGTAATTCATTTTGGAATAAGGCTGTAACATAGCAAAATTTGTAAAAAGTGAAGTACTGTGAATACTTTCCGGATGCACTGTATTTTACAAAGTTACTTACCTGGAGGCCCTGCCAGTAGCAGCAGCACTTCCTGTTGCAGGATGACAACCCTAAGCCACAATTTACTTCAGCATTGTCACCCTGCCATGTAAGCTATTTCAGTTGGCTGTTGGGTTGTATACATGATAGACAGCCCAATTGAGTGCACACAGTAGGCTGACAACACTGCTGCTAATTGCAAAGCAGTGACTTCGCATTATAAGTACCCATCAGGAAGTGCTGGTATCCACAGGATCTCCAGGTAAGAAAATTGGCAAAAGATTCACACAAAAGGATTTGCTTAATCCGTTGCCGCCTGGCCTATGGCAGAATGACGCCAGGGCCGGCTTTTCGTCACTCCGGGTGGACGTCATATGATGCAGGGCCGTGCTGCGGCGTGATCTGTCACCGCCTGTGTCTACCAGACACAGCTGATGACTGATCACTGTACCAGTCCGCTGTCGGTACCATGTGGCCACTATAACCAATCACAGCAGGTCACATGACAGATGATGAATGGCTTCCTATCAAGCCATCCATTGTGTACTATTGTGTTGCTAGCTGTGATTGGTCACAGTGATCACAGACAGACTGGGCCAATCACAACTAATCACAATAAAACAAACTGCATGAATCCATTTAATTCAGTAAAATGCTTGCTTTTAGTAAAGAAATTCATTGCGGGGGGGTGTGGTCAGGCAGCGGATGTAGCCAGAAGCTTCCTCTGTCTCCTCCGCCAAAAATCTGCTTGGTTGGCATCACAATCCTTATTGCACCAGCTGTCTCTGCAGCTAGCTGAAATCAAGCGTTTCTTCCTGCAACAACGTCATTTTGAAGAGGGAGAGACCACGGGATATATGCTTGCTGTGCTTACCAAAGCATCTTATGTCATTGCTGTGACGGACTCCCGAGGTGTAGTCTCCCATTCCACATTAGATATTACATGTGGAATAAATTATTTTATTGGGTATGTTTTATAACCGAAAATAAAAAATATTGTTTTTTTTTTTTTTTTTTACAGTTTCAGTCTTTTTTCATGTATTTTTCTTTTTGTAGAAGAAGCTATAACTAAGAAACCAATTAATATACACTTTTTTTTTTTTTTTTTTTTTTACCAAAGACATGTAGCATATATATTTTTTTACCAAAAATAGGTAGCAGATATTTGTCTAAATTATTGAAGAAATTAGATTTTTTAAGTTATTTTATTGGATGTATTTTAAAATCGAAAAAGTATTTTTTTTTTTTTTTTTTTGTTTTCTTTAAATTTTCGGTCTTTTTTTCTTTTTTTTTTTTTTTTTAAAAGATTGTAGACGCTACAACTAGAAACCAATTAATATACACATTTTTTTTTACCGAAGACATGTAGCAGAATACTTTGACCTAAATGTATGAAGAAATTTGTTTTTTTTAATATTTTATTAGATATGTTTTATACCTGAAAATAAAAAATATTGTTTTTTTAAATTTTTGTTTAATTGTTTTGTCAGTACTGATCAATTTTCATATATACAGTATATACCATAGATTGCATTCTCTATAACTAAGAAACCAATTAATATATATTTTTTTATTTACCAAAGACATATAGCAGAATGCATTTTTGCCTAAATTTATGAAGAAATTAGATTTTTTGAAATTATTTTATTGGATATGTTTTATAACTGAAAATAAAAAATATTGCTTTTTTTAATTTTCAGTCTTTTTTCATGTATTTTTTTCCCTAAAAAGATTGTAAACGCTATAAGTAAGAAACCAATTAATATACACTTTTTTTTTTTTTTAACCAAAGACATGTAGCAGAATACATTTTGGCCTAAATGTATGAAGAATTTTTTTTTGTATTTTATTAGATATATTTTCTACGTGGAAATAAAAAATATAGTTTTTTTTTTTTTTTCATTTTCGGTCTTTTTTCTTTTATTTGAATGCTTCGTCTTTTTTCATTTATATAACATAAAAAATCCCAGTGGAGATTGAATACCACCAAAAGAAAGCTCTATTTATTGGGAAAAAAATGTAAATTTAATTTGTATACAGTGTTACATAATGAGGCAATTGCCAATTGAAGTAGCACAGTGCTAAATAGCAAACATGCTCTGGTCATGAAAGGGTTAAAACCTTCCGGAGCCAACATGGTAAAAAAAAAAAAAAAAAGGATCCTTATCCTGGTGTGTTATCTTTGTGAATTTTGCCAATATAAGGACTGCACATTTCATGGATGGGGTCGTGTTTCTTGTAATTTGCCACAAATATAAAAAAAAATAATAATAATAAGCAATGTGCCAATATTAATATTGGCACATTGCTTATTAATAATATTTTTTATATATATTTTGTAGCACTAGCGCTTTAAATAGCTTTCGGTAGCACCTAACGTCATTGCACAGAAGTAATCACTCACTGAGGACATCTAGTGGGCTGTAGTGTTTATGCATATGCTGAGAACATTTTTTTGCAGCATGTAGTATATATGCATGGTGATATGTGATATTTGATGGTCACTAAGTAATATTGGCACATTGCACACTTTTTAATATTTTGTCATATTTTATTTTTTTAGCACTAGCACTTTAAACAGTTTTTTGGTAGTTTTTTAGAATATTATTTTGTCACTAGTAACACTATGTGGACAGTATATTTTCGACACAATATTAATTGATACAGAAAAGCACACTACATAGGATAGATATCCTATTTTTGCATATTTCAGCAGTGGTATCATACATAGAAGTTAGCGCAATCCACTTTTATATTATATTGATACATTTTTGTGTAGGCAGCAAACTAGTACATTTTTAGTTTTGCGCCGGTAGCACATCTGGTCGGATTACAATGTGTACCAGCCACCCAAAACTGATTCAGCTACTGGTAGACTTAACCCCTTCCCGCCGACCGTACGCAGATATGCCTACTGGGCTTTCCGGGGTTATACCGGGATGATGCCCGCAGCTGCAGGCATCATCCCGGTACGGTTGTTTACAGCGGGCGATCGGCTACCCGTGTATAACAACCGATGCGGCTAAAAGCCACTCGGTTGTTATACCGGAGGAGCGGGAGGGGACATCCCCCCCCTCCCGCCGCTGTTACCGGGCCTCCCGTGCGATCGGGAGGCCCGGTGTCCAATCGGGAATCTTCGGCGGCTGGGGGCGGGCTGGAACGAAGCTGTGAGCGGCTTCGTTCCAGCCTTCTTGTTGTAAACGCGGAAGCGACGTCATGACGTCACTTCCCGTTTACTAGGCTGCCAATGGCGCCGAATTTAAAAAAGTACACAGTATTCAGAATCGCCGTTTTTGGCGATCTGAATACTTTGAAGTGTAAAGGAGGGATGGGGGGTCTTTTAGACCCC
Organism: Aquarana catesbeiana; assembly: GCF_042186555.1. Taxonomy (NCBI): domain Eukaryota; kingdom Metazoa; phylum Chordata; class Amphibia; order Anura; family Ranidae; genus Aquarana; species Aquarana catesbeiana. The sequence continues at coordinate 220,398,025 of NC_133334.1, read as the reverse complement.
CCCATCCCTCCATAAACAGTACCTGTCACCACCTATTACTGTCACAAGGGATGTTTACATTCCTTGTGACAGTAATAAAAGTAAAAAAAAAAAACAATTTTTTTAAACACAATTTATAAAGTAAAAAAATAAATAAAATAAATAAATTTTTTTTAAAAATTTTTAAAGTGCCCCTGTCCCCGCGAGCTCTCGCAGCGAAGAAAACGCATACGGAAGTCGCGCCCGCATATGTAAACGGTGTTCAAACCACACATGTGAGGTATCGCCGCGATCGTCAGAGCGAGAGCAATAATTCTAGCCCTAGACCTCCTCTGTAGCTCAAACCTGGTAACCGTAAAAAAATTTTAAAGCGTCGCCTATGGAAATTCATAGGTACCGTAGCTTGTCGCCATTCCACGAGTGCATGCAATTATAAAGGGTGACATGTTTGGTATCTATTTACTCGGCGTAACATCATCTTTCACATTATACAAAAAATTGGGGTAACTTTACTGTTTGGATTTTTTTAAATTCATGAAAGTGTCCCTTTTCCAAAAATTTGCGTTTAAAACACAGCTGCACAAATACCATGTGATAAAAAATATTGCAACAATCGCCATTTTATTCTCTAGATTCTCTGCTAAAAAAATATATATAATGTTTGGGAACTCTAAGTAATTTTCTAGCAAAAAATACGGATTTTAACTTGTAAACACCAAATTTCAAAAATAGGCTTAGTCATGAAAGGGTTATGTCACTCTGCCTTATGGAGGGGAGGAGCCGGGAACACAAAATTAAGAAAGCTCTCCCTGTCATAGATATCAGAAGACAGTCCGTCATCGAGACGCGCGGCCTTCATCAATAACTACTTCTGATTCCTCCCCAATGCTAGTTACATCCTTTCCCATCCATGAAGAACCATTCTTTCCTATCATAGAAAAGAGTGACTAGCTCTCCTAGGTTAATAAAGGGGGGTGCCGTGCCACATCCAAAAAGCTTATTTAAAGAAAGAAGGTTCCCCTAAGTGGATTTTTCCGGCACTTGCACAAGAGTTATATGAAGTGGAAGAGTACAAACTCATATAAAGAGTAAAACAATGTTTATATTTATTCAAAAATTCATATATTAAAAACAGTGTAAACATTTGCAAACAACGAGAACATATTATATAGTAAATACAATTCAGAAGAGTTTTTTATCTGTTTCTATTAAAAGATAACACTTATATGGTGGGACTCTTTTCATGCCCCCTCTTTTCATGGGGCATGAAAAGAGTCCCACCATATAAGTGTTATCTTTTAATAGAAACAGATAAAAAACTCTTCTGAATTGTATTCACTATATAATATGTTCTCGTTGTTTGCAAATGTTTACACTGTTTTTAATATATTAATTTTTGAATAAATATAAACATTGTTTTACTCGTTATATGAGTTTGTACTCTTCCACTTCATATAACTCTTGTGCAAGTGCCGGAAAAATCCACTTAGGGGAACCTTCTTTCTTTGAATAACCATTCTTTCCTATAACACAAATGACTTTTGTCTTTTTATCTCATTCAGGTCTTTCTGGCAACTCACTGTGCAACCAAGAAGATCATGGCCATCAAGTCAGTCATGAAGCCTTCAGATCAACGTGACTTCATTGAAACAGAGCAGAAGGTCATGCAGATGGCGGTAGGGTGTCCATTCCTCACCCAGCATTACACCACTTTTCAGACCCACGATTCCGCAAGTTGCGTTATGGAATACATCTCTGGAGGGGATCTGTTTGATTTCACCGTAAACCATTTCCCTCTTGACATTTCTGTCATAAGGTGATTCTCATCACCACAATGAGAATAGAATAGCAACCAATCTTTATAATAATATGGGAAAATCTCCCCCCAGTGGGGTTTTTTCGCAGTAAAAATACAATTGTTAGAAAAATAGTTAAAAAGATTTTTTATTGAAAAATGGCAACATAGCATGAACACATGAATGTTTAAAATACGAGCCCTGGTCGGAGGTATGTAACACCATTCAAATTTGGAATGGAATTTGCATACTAGATATTTTTGATAAAATATTATGTATTATTGTATGTTTGTAGATTTTTGTAGAAATTTGAATGGTGTTACATACCTCCAACCAGAGTTCATATTTTAAATGTTCATGTGTTCATGCTATGTTGCCATTTTTCAATAAAACATCTTTTTAACTATTTTTCTAACAATTGTATTTTTGCTGCGAAAAAACCCCACTGGGGGGAGATTTTCCCATATTGTAACTCTTTTGGGGCGGCAGCGTCTATATCACTCTTGTCATGTGTCTCTCCCATGCAATCTTTATAATATATGCCGTTTTACAATCCAGGCTTTAGGAGTTTAGAATTACATTGGACTCCATTAGAATGCTTAGCTACAGCAGTCCACCCAGATCTGACATAGATACTTTAGAGTAATGTCACTCCGTCCCCCATAAATATATGAGGGAAACAGCACACAGCAGGGGACACCAGACCTCTCCCAAGCTTAGATACTCTATACATTAATACCTCAGATTGCGAGTAACGCGGTTTACGAGAGTTTCGCAATACAAGCTATTATTTCTTTTTTTATTCTGACTCGGTTTGCAAGCATTGTCTCACAAGACGAGCAGGATTCAAGCCTCTGGGGTGTGCAGTACCACATTTGACCAGAGGTGACACTCGGAGCCGTTTGGAGCAGCTTGGAAAAAGTGCTCTCCGAGTGTTTCCGAATGTCTCTGGTGCCCCCCACCTCTGGTTAAATGCTGTACTGCATACACTAGAAGTGGCACTGGAACCGATTATCTGAGTTTCCATTATTTCCTATGGGGAAACTCGCTTTGATATACGAGTGCTTTGGATTACAAGCATTCTTCTGGAACTAATTATGCTCGAAATCCAAGATACCACTGTATTATTAAAGTAGGGTTGGGGTTCAAAGTAGACTGTTCATCCACATGGCATTCTGCAATCCCAGTTTCCCCACAGCGGGCAGTGATTGCACCATGTGGGGAAGGAGATGGAGACAGTCCAGAGTTGTCTGGTAACACATCACAGTTTAACCCCTTAACACTGGGGCCTCCCTGTTCTTTAAGTGGTTTCTGATGCCAGGAGGCGGAGCGGGGTTTCTGATCATGTGACCGCCATGATTGGCTGTCACAGTGGTCACATGATCAGAAAGCTCCCAATCACATGTAGAGATTGGGAGCTTTCCTTTAGCCACTGGTAACTGTGATGGCAGCGCGCTCTCAGGACCGCTCTGTTTACATTCTGGTACCCATATATGCGGCCTCTCAGTGATAAGACTCACCCACCTAGAGGCCACATATATGCATACCGCCAGCATGACAGGGTCACCACTTCTGGACCAGTGATGTAACGGTACATCATCACACTGGTACTGTTTTTTTAGAGGTGGCGGTCCTGTCACATACCTATTGCTGTCACAAGAATGTTTACAGCCTGGATCCTACCAATGGGTTCTCCCAGGAGACTCCGGAATCTAGGATCTGGTGAAACCAGAAATGGTGAGTAGGTGCCATACCCAGAACTCTAATATAACCTAAATAACCTCAAAGGTGGGACCGGTAATGGGATAGAGCCAGGTACTCCCTCCCCCTGCCCATGGATAATGTTTCTACTTAAATCTAATGACTGTAAAAAGTAATTCCTTCAGAATCAATTTTTTTTTCTCTTTTATAGATTCATTGCGGCGGAAATATCCTGCGGATTGGAGTTCCTCCACAAGCGTGGCATCGTTTATAGAGACATCAAGGGAAACAACATCCTACTGGACAACAAAGGTCATGTCCGCATTGCAGACTATGGAGTGGCAGTAATGGATCTGTATGGTGATACGAAGGTGACGGGCGTAGCCGGAACAATTGGATACATGGCCCCAGAAGTAAGTCACGCTTTGTTTACCCATCACTAGACCTCATCTATTCAGTATATCACAATCCATTCACTATCCCTCTGATACTTAATTTGTTAATATATGTCCAAGGGGGGGCAGCTATTGCGTATGCCGGCTCTGACTCCTGGTTAGCTGTTGGGCACAGTGGTTGTTCTTTGCTATTCCTCTTGCTTAAACCGAGCCTAGCTACAATCTCTGTAATGGACATATGAAATAGTGAACATATATGAATGTAAAAAAGTACATCAAGGTTAATGTTACAATAATTTCTACTGGAGAGCAGATATCACTACCTGCTCTCTGTTACACTCTGCAGAATTACGACCCATTCATAAAATGCATGCCACTGTGTAGAGCCTGTGGTATCCTACAAAATTCTGTATACTTAACATAACAAAGAGAACTCTGATTTGATTAGGGTGAGTCACATGACAGGCTTTCCTTTTTTTTTTTTTTTTTTTTTTTTTAAGGTTTACACCCATTCCCTGTAATAGCATTCAAAGTCCCAATTCCACCGCTGTGCTTTATAAATGTCATATTTTTTAACCACTTCAATACAGGGCATTTTCACCCCCTTCCTGCCCAAACCAATTTTCAGCTTTCAGCGCTGTAACATTTTGAATGACAATTGCGCGGTCATGCAACACTGTACCCATATGAAATTTTAGATCATTTTTCCCGCACAAATAGAGCTTTCTTTTGGTGGTATTTGATAACCTCTGCGGTCTTTATTTTTTGCGCTATAAACAAAAAAGTGCGACAATTTTGGAAATAACACAATATTTTTTACTTTTTGCTATAATAAATATTTCAATTTAAAAAACAAACAAATTTCTTCCTCTGTTTAGGCCGATATGTATTCTTCTATATATTTTTGGTAAAAAAAAATCGCAATAAGCGTATATTGATTGGTTTGCGCAAAAGTTATAGCGGCTACAAAATCGGGATAGATTTATGGTATTTTTATTATTTTTTTTTTTTACTAGTATTAGCGGCGATCTGCGATTTTTGTCAGGACTGTGATATTGCGGCGGACAAATTGGACACTTTTGACACTATTTTGGGACCATTGACAATTATACAGCGATCAATGATATAAATATGCACTGACTACTGTATAAATGTCACTGGCAGGGAAGGTGTTAACACTAGGGGGCAATCAAGGGGTTTAATGTGTTACCTAGGGAGTGATTCTAACTGTGGGGGGAGGGGACTGACTGGGGGAGGTGACCGATCGGTGTTCCTATATACAAGGAACACACGATCTGTCTCCTCTCCCCTGACAGGACGTGGATCTGTGTGTTTACTCATCCACGCCTGCACACCCGTCAAATTAGGACTCGGACTGTGTTTGTCCAGCTGCTGCGTCCCCTTACAGGGGTGCATGGACATGATGATGAAGATTCCTCATATTTGGACAATTCTTCTTGATGTGACATAATAACGGTATTGGACCTATATACCAATATATTCATGAGAAATTTGGAGAGGACAGTTCATCTGTAAAGACATTGATATCATCTTCAGAAGATCCAAACGAACAAAGATTCCTCATATTTGGACATTACTTCTTGATATTCATCAAACAAGCAGTTTTAAGCTGAAAACCATCAACAGATATTGTGATGTTCACCCACAGATGTATAATCCAGGGAGTAATCCGATCGCCTTCGGGGGTCAGGAAGGAATTTTTTTCCCTGTTGGAGCAAATTACACCATGCTTCATCAGGGTTTTTTTCGCCTTCCTCTACATCAACTGTGGGGTCTGTATCATAAAATCTTATCATAAAAAATAAAAAAAATAAAAAACTGCACTATACAGAGGAGCCTTGACGAGGCAGTGCAGCTTAAACATACATTTGCAAATGTGTGCAATGTGACTGCCTGCATGGGGATGCACAGAGCGCCTGTACCCACTGCCCTCACACGGGGTATGGTTTCATACGTCTTTTGTGAACGAGGCCTTAGGACCTCACCTTACAGAGGAGCCTTACGTAATACGTTTTTAAAAACTGCAATTATAAAAAAAACCTGGGGTAGTTCTGTTTAGATAAAACTTTAAAGCGGAGTTCCACACAAAAATGGAACTTACGCTTTTCGGAACCCTCCCCCCCTCCGGTGTCACATTTGGCACCTTTCAGGGGGGAGAGGGTGCAGATACCTGTATAAGACAGGTATTTGCACCCACTTCCGGGCATAGACCCCTGCGGGGGTCAACGCCACTTCCCATCCCCCCCGCACTGTCTGCTGGGAGACACAAGGGTCCCAGAGACAGCAGGGACCATTCGGATTGCGTAGCGCATCTCGCGCATGCGCAGTAGGGAACCAGGAAGTGTAGCCGCAAGGCTTCACTTCCTGATTCCCTTACCGAAGATGGTGGCGGCAGCATCCAAGGACAGAGGGACGGTTCGGCCTCGGGTGCCGACATCGCGGGCGCCCTGGACGGTTAGTGTCCTTATTTTAAAAGTCAGCAGCTGCAGTATTTGTAGCTGCTGACTTAAAAAAAAAAAAAAAATTGGCGGACCTCCGCTTTAATTAAAACTACAATCATAAACAAAACAAAAAAAAACCTGGGGTAGTTGTCCTGTTTTGTATACTGTTTTTAGATAAAACTTTAATAAAAACTCAAAATTATAAATTGACACATCCTCAATACCAAAAAATGTGCCTAGATGTTTTACAAAATTCCACCTGGTATAGACCTATTAAGGATGCAATAATACAGTAATACATTGAAGAATTCCAGGGCCTTTGCATTGAAGCATTCTGAGAGGGCTTGATTGATAGGGACACCTAATGCCGCGTACACACGACCTGTTTTGCCTTTGGAATAAACTCCGAAGGTTTCCCCGACGGAACTCCGATGGAATTCCATTCAAGCAGTCTTGCCTACACACGGTCAAACCAAAGTCCGACCAAAGTCCGATTGTCCAGAACGCGGTGACGTACAGCACGCACGACGGGACTAGAAAAAGGAAGTTCAATAGCCAGTAGCCAATAGCTTCTGTCTTGTACTTGCTTCAGAGCATGCGTCATTTTTGGTCCGTCGGAACAGCATACAGACGAGCGGTTTTCCCGATAGGAATTGGTACTGTCGGAAATATTTAGAACATGTTCTATTTCTAGGTCCGTCAGAATTTTCGAAAAAAAAAAAAAAAGTCCGATGAGGCACACACATGACCGGAATAGACGATAAAACGCTTCCGTCTGACTTTTTCTGACGGACATTCCGCTTGTGTGTACGCGACTTTAGACTTTATCAATACAAAAAACCCATGTATGCCTACCTTCTATACCAGTGATGGCGAACCTTGGCACCGCAGATGTTTTTGAACTACATTTTCCATGATGCTCAACTACACTGCAGAGTGTATGAGCATCAAGGGAAATGTGGTTCCAAAACATCTGTGGTGCCAAAGTTGGCCATCACTGCTCTAGAACATGTCAGGAGACATTTCCAGAATAAATCTAATCTCCATTCACTTGTACAGAAGCTTGTTGCGTAAAGCATGGACAGCTTAAGTTGCCTGTAAAAAGCGTCTCACAAATATGCCTTTTCATGGAAGATGTCTATTTGCAAAGACGCTTGACCAATTAACCAAAAATGTCACAAGAGAAGAAGATCCCAAAACCCACCCTCTTTAGCCGCTTCTACAGTGCCTTGAAAAAGTATTCACCCCCTTGGCATTTTTCGTGTTTTGTTGCCTCACAACCTAGAATTAACATGGATTGTTTGATTTGCATCATTTAATTTACAGAACATGCCCACAACTTTGAAGATTTTTTTTTTTTTTTTTTATTGTGAAGCAAACAACAAATAGAACAAAATAACAGAAAAAGTCAACGTGCATAACTATTCTCCCCCCTAAAGTCAATACTTTGTAGAGCCACCTTTTGAGGCTATCACAGCTCCAAGTCGCTTTGGATAAGTCTCTATGAGCTTGCCACATCTTACCACTGGGAGTTTTGCCCATTCCTCCTTGCAAACCTGCTCCAGCTAGCTTCAAGTTGGATGGTTTGCTCTTGTGAGCAGCAATCTTTAAGTATGACCACAGATTTTCTATTGGATTAAGGTCTGGGCTTTGACTAGGCCATTCCAACACATTTACATGTTTCCGCTTAAACCACTCAAGTGTTGCTTTAGCAGTGTGTTTGTGATCATTGTCCTGCTGGAAGGTGAACCTCCATCCTAGCCTCAAATCACACAGAGTGGTACAGGTTTTGCTCAAGAATATCCCTGTATTTAGCACCCTCCATCTTTCCCTCAACTCTAACCAGTTTCCTAGTCCCGACTGCTGAAAAACATCCCCACAGCATGTTGCTGCCACCACCGTGTTTCACTGTGGGGATGGTGTTCTTTGGGCGATGTGATGTGTTGGGTTTGCGCCAGACATAGCATTTTCTTTGATGGCCAAAAAGTTCAATTTTAGTCTCATCAGACCAGAGCACCTTCCTCCATACATTTTGGGAGTCTCCCACATGCCGTTTCACAAACTCAAAACGTGCCATTTTGTTTTTTGCTGAAAGTAATGGCTTTCTTCTGGCCACTCTGCCATAAACCCCAACTCTATGGAGCGTACGGCTTATCGCGGTCCTATGTACAGATACTACAGTCTCTGCTGTGGAACTCTGCAGGTCCTCCAGGGTTACCTTAGGTCTCTGTGCTGCCTCTCTGATTAATGCCCTCCTTGTCCGGTCCATGAGTTTTGGTGTACGGCCATATCTTGGCAGGTTTGCTGTTGTGCCATGTTCCTTCCATTTGGTTATGATAGTTTTGATGGTGCTGCTAGGGGTCATCAAAGATTTGGATTTTTTTTTATAACCTAACCCTGACTTGTACTTCTCAACAACATTGTCCCTTACTTGTTTGGAGAGTTCCTTGGTCTTCATGGCAGTATTTGGTTAGTGGTGCCTCTTGCTTAGGTGTTGCAGCCTCTGGGGCCCTTCAAAAACGTGTGTATATGTAATGACAGATCATGTGACACTTAGATTGCACACAGGTGGACATCATTTCACTAATTATATGACTTCTGAAGGTAATTGGTTGCACCAGAGCTTTTTATGGGCTTCATAACAAAGGGGGTGAATACATACACACATGCCATTTATCAGTTTTTTATTTCTGAAAAATAGTTTTATGTATATATTTTTCTAATTTTACTTCACCAACTTAGACTATTGTGTTCTGATCCATCACATATAATTCAGATTAAAAAACATTTAACTAAAGGCTGTAATGTAACAAAATAGGTAAAAAGCCAAGGGGGGTGAATACTTTTGCAAGGCACTGTATATCCTCAAAACACTGAGGCAGTTTTCAGGTGTTTTAGTGCTAAAAATAGCACCTGTAAAGCACGTGAAAACTGCCTTTCAAGCCACCCCGGTGTGAAAGCCCGAGTGCTTTCACACTGGGGCGGTGCGCTTGCAGGACGGGAAAAAATTTCCTGCAAGCAGCATCTTTGGGGCGGTGTATACAGCGCTCTTACACTGCCCCTGCCCATTGTAATGAATGGGCACCGCTTCCAAAGCGCTGCATCACAGGCACTTTTAACCCCTTTTTAACCTTCTTGGGGATTAAAAGCGCTCCGCTACCGCCCGAAAAGCGGAGGTAAAGCGCTGCTAAAATGAGCGGCACTTTACCGCTAACGCCGGCACCGCCCCAGTGTGAAAGTAGCCTGACACTCTACCCAGGCTTCATCATCAAAATTTACTTTGGCGGTTTCAAAGGGTACAGAAAAGACTTCAAATCTCACCACTTTCTTCTCCAACTAAAAACTGCCCAAAGACAGTCAGGTTTGTAGAATACCCTGAACCAACTCTTGTCCTAGGGAGTAGTTGTGCCACTACCATCACAAGACAGGTTCACAGGATTTTGTTCAAACTTGCTTATGGTACTAAAGCCTGACAGGGGTACCAAACTTCCATATAGATTCTACAAGTAATTGCCTCTCTGAGACAAAGGGAATACATGGCATCCATAGACATTCCAGATGTCAAGATGTTCTCATTTTTCACCTCATCATCGCTTTCTGTACTTTACAATTGCAGATAATCATATCCAGTTTGTTGCACTGCACTTTGGCCTATCCTCTGTTCCCAGAGTATTCACAAAGGTCATAGCACCTCTTTTTTCCCTCCAACACAACATCTTGTTGACCTATAAGAATCTTCTGTACAGCCAAGCAGGGAACTCCCTATCTTTGTGGATTTTAAGTCCAGCCCTAACAATAGAGTGGCATTTTCTGCCCTATTACTGGTAAGTGATAACAATAGATGCCAGTCTTTCAGGCTGTGGAGGAGTGTTGCAGTCCTTCACAGTCCAGGAAACTTGTAAAAGCAAGACAAGCCACTTCCAGAAAGATCTCCTATCGTACCTTGAAAGCCTTTCTTTGCCTGGCGTAAACACATTCTCTTCAGTCCCACAGATTACACTGTGCCTCACATTCTGGCCTTCATGTCTTGACCAAAACTTGGCCTTACGCACTCTAAAAGGGCAGGCCTCAGCCTTGTCAATTCTCTTTCAAAGACCCCTGGCATCACTCTCTTGTAAAAACTTTTCATCAAGGTGTATCTCATTAAGTTCCCCTTTGCAGCACCCTGTGCTTCCTTGGGATCTCAACTTGGTTCTCTCTGCCCTTGCGAAACCCCCCTTTGAACCCATCAGGAATATTCCCTTAGATGACCTCTCCTGCAAAGTATCCTTTGTAGTTGCTATCACATTTGTCAGATATTTCTCTGAGCTGGCAGTTTTCTCCTGTAAGGAGCCGTTTCTAATACTTCACAAAGACAAGGTTGTCTTATGCCTAAAAACATTCTTTCTTCCCAAGGTGGTATCAGTCTTCCCCCTTAAAGTGGAAGTAAACTTCCATCGATTGTCTGTACCTAGAGGTAAGCCTATAATAAGGCTTTCTTATTGGTACTGTAAATATCCCCTAATGTTTAGGAGAGATTTACTGTATATGCAGCAGATGATGTCATCGGCGCATGCGCTTTGAAGGAATGGCCACCGTGCTGTTTCTTCAGAGACCTGTGCCCTGAATATCGCCTCCCGTGAGCATGCACGGGAGAGACGTCACGCGGCTCCGGCCAGTCACACAGCCGGAGTCCATGGACCTGGAAGTAGGATGCGCAAAGATGGATGCGGCCTCCAGCAGTGATAACGAGGGCTCTGTTTTCAGGTAAGTTTCACATAATGTGCTAGTATGTGATGTATACTAGCACATTATGCCTTTACTTTGCAGGTCAGAAAAAAAAAACAATCCTACAATCCTTATGCCCTGTTTCAAAGCATCCAAAGGAAATATCTCTTCATTGTCTGGAGGTAGTCAGAGCCATTAGAATCTACCTCAAAGCTACAGCTTCGATCAGACAGACACCCTGCTTCCAAGTTCACCATTGTGCAATAAGTAAGAAATCTGGTCACAAGACCTTACAGTCTCATGGACTCAAGCATTTCGGCACCAGGCTTCTGTAGCCCATAGGCATGTGCATTTCGTTTCGTTCCGAATCGAAATTCGGACGAATTTTTCATTATTCGGAAATTCGGATGCATCCGAATTTCCGAATGACAAAAGTAAAGAATTTAAACGAATCCGAATCGAATTCGAAAACATATTCGAATTGAATTCGAAAACATATTCGAATCGAATTCGAAAACATATTCGAATCGAATTCGAAAACATATTCGAATCGAATTCGAAAACATATTCGAATCGAATTCGAAAACATAATCAAATTAAAAAAAAATAGAAAACGTTTTTCTAAAAAAAACAATAAGGTAGAATATAAAATAATAAAGCAATAGAATATGTATGTATATATATATATATATATATATATATATATATATATATATATATATATATATATATAACTTTTTTTTTATTATTCTCTTCTATTGTTTTTTATGCTTTTCTTTTCTATTATTTTATATTCTATAATAGTATTTTCAATTCAAATTCAAATTCATTCTATATATTATATTTTCTTCTATTCTGTTCTATTGTTTTTCTAGTCTATTCTTTTCTATTATTTTCTATTCTATTCTAATCTTTTACATTAAAATTTGATTTCGGTCTATATGAAATTCGAATTTTGGAAGATGTGTTTTATATATATATATATATATATATATATATATATATATATATATATATATATATATATAAAACCATCTTCCGAAATTTGAATTTCTTATAAAATGAATTCGAATTTGAATAGAAAAGATTAGAATAGAGTAGAAGAGAAAAGACTAGAAAAACAATAGAACAGAATAGAATAAATTATATATATTATATTTTATTCTGTTCTGTTCTATTGTTTGTCTAGTCTATTATTTTCTATTCTAATCTTTTCTATTCAAATTCGAATTCATTCTATACGAAATTCCACTTTCAGAAGCCATCTTCCGAAATTCAAATTTCGTATAGAATGAATTCAAATTCGAATAGAAAAGTTTAGAATAGAATAGAAAAGAATAGCATAGAAAAACAATGAAACAGAATAGAAAATTATATATATATATATATATAATATATATATATATATATAATTTTCTATTCTGTTTCATTGTTTTTCTATGCTATTCTTTTCTATTCTATTCTAAACTTTTCTATTCGAATTTGAATTCATTCTATACGAAATTTGAATTTCGGAAGATGGCTTCTGAAAGTGGAATTTCGTATAGAATGAATTCGAATTTGAATAGAAAAGATTAGAATAGAAAATAATAGACTAGACAAACAATAGAACAGAACAGAATAAAATATAATATATATAATTTATTCTATTCTGTTCTATTGTTTTTCTAGTCTTTTCTCTTCTACTCTATTCTAATCTTTTCTATTCAAATTCGAATTCATTTTAAAAAGAAATTCAAATTTCGGAAGATGGTTTTATATATATATATATATATATATATATATATATATATATATATATATACATATATTATACATATACATATATATATATTATACATATACACACACACACATATATATATATCCCAGCTATGTAAAGCTGCCACCTGGTACTCTGTTAATATTTTTTCAAAGTTCTGCCAGGTGGATGCCCAATCTTATGTGGCTGAGGTCACTTTATCTGGGAGTGCCATGCTATCCAGGGAGAGGGGAGGCAAGTCATCTGATGGGGTTTGGCTACTGGGATTTATATTCCCTTGTGCAATCTACTCTATATTTTTTTTTGTGCCAGGTTAAGACCTCTTTCTAAACCTGGGGCATGTTTTGAGCTACTACTGGCTGCTTTTATTATCCTTTCATAATCAGAGAACAATACCTTTCTGCTTTGGAAAACTTTAAGTGTTTTTTCTCTTTATACGATTGGCTCGGGATAACTTGGTACATGGGTATGGGACTGCTGATTTTTAACCATATTGGGTGTTTACAGGTGGGCTCATTGGATGAGAGCTGCCTCCCCTTTCCTACCTTATTAGTGGATTCCAATGGAGATTTCTGGTGCTCTTTGTGCTCCCTGGCACTGTACGCCATAGGGGCTGTCAGTCACCTACGGACACACTCTAGTAGCTGCCTGATCGTTTTTGCTGTCTTGTTAGTTTTTTGTACCGATCACCATTTTCCCCTGAATGTGATTTGTTGAAATCGAAATGTGTCGGGATTACTACTGTAACAGTTACTGTATAATCTATTTATGTGGGGTGGTCTTCATCAGATTTAATAATTTGGGGCCAATCATGACCAGATAAAGTTATTAGCCAAAATGTTTTTATGGTAATTTCTTTCATTTAATTTTCAATAAAATGTTTTTAAATTCTTAAATATATGTGGCTAATTAGTGCCTAAAAATTCCAGTCAATATTTCCATTTTTTGACTTTCATGGACAGATCTCCTCCTGCTCTTTTATGTGCCCACTCCACCAGATCAGTGGGAGTTTCCTGGGCATTTTGGCCCTTGGCCTCTATTACACAGCTGTGTAAAGCCACCACCTGGTAAAAGTTCTACCAGATGGATGGTCCAATCTTATGTCGATGCAGATTTCAGCCACAAGATTCTTGCAGCTGCACTCTGAAGTTAGCTCTGTTGACCTTGTTGTTGTTGTTGGGCCTGTTGGCACAGTTCTTTGCCCAGTTGTTGCCCACCTTTCTTATTCATTGCTTGGGGACATCTCAGGGTCTATGAATACCTATGTCCTGTACAGTATGAATAAAACAGGAGGAATTTAAATGTACCTGTAAATTCCATATATTGGCGTACAGTAGAGGACACAGTCCACCCTCCCTTTCGTTCCTTTGTTAGTCCGTAGTGCTTGCTACAAAATTAAGGACTCATGGAGTGGGGACAGGGTTATAGTGGAGGTGCTCAGGGGGGTATGTCCTTAAAAGCTTGCAACTTTCCAATCACCCGAAGGCATATATAACCCAGTGTCTGTAAATACATTGCCTGTGTCATGTATTGTACTCCAAGAAGTCAAAACCCCTTTTTTTCTGCATCTCCCTGTGGTCTTATTGCCTAGCTAAGATTAGGGATGGGCATGAGGGATAGAAATAGCTGTATTGAATTTATTGTTAGTTAATTTAATTTATCTGGACTCTGAAAACCATGCCTTCTCACACTATTTCAGCATATATACAACTGATGCACAGCAGCCAAATAGAGTGTTAACTATGCACCATGGAGTGTTGCAGATGTTTTGTGTCATATGCAAACATCTGCTTACATTGCATGAGCTGAATTGTACATTTCTTTATTAGGATTTATCATTCACACGATAGAAGTTCTGTTAAATGCCCACAGCATGCCAGTTAAATATTTTGCTATATCCCTTTCTGCTGTTGCCAAAGATATAAAAAAATTAGCATTTAATTGATGAGAAGATTGCCAGAAATGGCGACTCTTACAGTCAGAAAATGGGTTAGTAGACTGTCAAACACAGATCAGGTCAATGTCTTAGTCAAACAAAATAATAATAATTCTTATTTAGACAGCCAGTCGTGCAAGACTTTGAAGAGGCATTAGGAGAAAGTAAGGTACAAAGGGAGATTAATGCTTGACATCTGAAATGCTAATGTGTGTTTCTTTTCTGTAAGAAGGATCCTGAATGTGAGCCAAATAAAGAAGTGGCCTCATTTGGTTCTAAAACCTGAGTGCAAATGAGATCCTGAAAGGTGTTTAAAGATGCCGAAAAAAGGGATTTTGTTCGAATAGCTTTCACATGACGACGATCAGCTTGACTCAGATGAGCTGAAAATGTCCTCTCAATAATTAGGTTAAAGCGGTGTTCCAGCCGATTTATATATTTTTAAAAAGTCAGCAGCTACAAACACTGTAGCTGCTGACTTTTAATAAGGACACTTACCTGTCCAGGGAGCCCGCAGTGTCGGCCCCCCGAGACCGATCCATCCATCGGATCGTGTGCTGGCGCCGCCATTCTAACTAAGGGAAAGGGGCAGTGGAGCCTTGCAGCTTCACTGCCCATCTCCTACTGCGCATGTGCGAGTCGCGCATCGCTTTGTGAATGGCCGGCTGTCTTCTGGGACACAAACAGGTCCCAGAAGACAGCGCGCCCCATTACCCAGAAGAACATGTGAGGGAGGAAGAAAAAGAAGAGCTCTGCGGTATAGGAAGTGGCAGATTAGGAAGACTGCCTAGCAACAGGCATTTCTGGTAAGTAAAAAATTATTTTTTTCAAATTTTTTTTATAGATCTTTTTTGGAGAATGTTAATGTAATTTTTTTTATTTTAGGGTGGACCTCCGCTTTAAGTATCGATACGGAGGTAAAAGAGGAGGTAAAATATTGAGAAGAATTTATGAAATGTTCAGCTCTCTGGAAAATGTAAGTTAGTGATGTTTAACCAGCCTTCATGACTGGAACTGTATAGAAAAGATTAGATAATGCACTGTTTTACATAAACCCATACATAATACGTTTAATACCCCTTGACCCTAACAAAGTAGTCTATTACTGCTAATCTCCTGTAAATGCTAGTAGCTTGGCTAAATTAAATCTAGTGCTTTCTGAATCACTGACCCTGAACAAGTATGCAAATCAGAATTAAAGTAATACTAAAGTACTAAAGTCTTGCTTGTTTAAAAAAAAATATATATATGTTATACTTACCTGCTCTGTGCAGTAGTTTTGCACAGAGCAGTCCCGATCCTCCTCTACTCAGGTCCCTCGCAGTGCCCACACAGCAAGCAGCTTGCTATGGGGGCACCTGAGTTGAGCCGCTTGCCGACCAGCCGTTGCAGTTATACTGCGGCAGGTTGGCTCGGCTGCGCGAATCGCCATAACGGTACGGCAACCCTCTTAAAGGCTATAGCAGGCCGCCGGCCACCTGCGATTGCTCCACAGAGGGCCAGAACGGGGATCTGTCAATGTAAAAAAACAGATCCCCCTTCTGTCAGGGGAGTAGAGAGGGATTGTCTGTTCCTAGAGATCAGGAACAGCGATCTCTCTGTACTCCCTGTCAGTCCACTCCCCTCACAGTTAGAAACACTTCCCCAGGGAACACTTAACCCCTTGATCTATGTAAATATTGTACTAAAGCGCTGATATGTGAAATATGTCTGAAAAAATATTATGTGCAAAAATACTATTAGTGAAATTTTTTTTTTATATATAAGGTGAAAAAGTAGAAAATAACCAAATAATCAAGCAGCACCCATGTGAAAAAGTGTTCTGATAGCACTAGAATGTGAGTGAATCTGTCAATGAATAACCCTTGATAAATTCACGTGACATGTGACGCAACGCGTCGGGAGGAGCCAGAGACGTCATCCGATGTGCCTGTGTGATAGACACAGTGAACGGTGAGAGGAGTGAGATCGCAGTCAGCGACTGATTGGTTCAAAGCGCTGTTACTTTGTATCCTATGTGAGTGTAAACACATATGCTTAACAAAGAAAGTACCATAGAGGCTGTGTTCATTGTGCAATGATATTCTTTTTTTGGTTACATGAATGCAACACATGATGGGAGGAAGTTAAAACAACCAGCCGGGAGCATCAGAAGTGCAGGGGAGAGATTTACGTTCCAGATAGCTATCTACTGAAGCAATCAGCAACAGTGAACTGTGGTGGTTTTTTTCCCCTATGCTTACCTATAACTTCTGTTTATACATCCCTCCAGGGATCTAGATATATACATTTTTTTCCTACCATCTAAATGATTATATCTTATGCAGGTTGATATTTTAGGTATTGATATCTGCCTTATGCACGTGTCTTTTGTATTTTTAATTTAGGTTAGTCACTTAGTATTTATGATTTTATGGTATGGTTAATTGCTACATTTTCACTCTAATAGGAAGTTAATCTTAGCGCACTATTCATTGACAGATTAACCCCTTGATCGCCCCCTAGTGTTATCTCCTTCCCTGTCAGTGTCATTTATACAGTGATCAGTGGCTATTTTTAGCTCTGATCACTGTAATAATGTCACTGGTCCCAAAAAAGTGTCCGATCTGTCCGCCAAAATGTTGCAGTCCCGCTAAAAATTGCTCATCACTGCCATTACTAGTAAAAAAATAAAAAAACATAATAAAAATAAATATATCTCCTATTTTGTGGATGCTATAACTTTTGTGCAAACCAATCAATATATGCTTATTGTGACTTTTTTTGCCAAAAATATGCAGAAGAATACATATTGGCCTAAACTGATGAAGACATTTTTGGGATATTTATTATAGCAAAAAATAAAAAATATTTTTTTTTTCAAAATTGTCGGTCTTTTTTTTGTTTATAGCGCAAAAAATACGAACTGCAGAGGTGATCGAATAACACCAAAAGAAAGCTCTTTTTGTGGGGAAATAAAGACCAACATTTTGTTTGGGTACAAAGTCGCAAGACTGCGCAATTGTCAGTTAAAGCGACGCAGTGCTGTATCGCAAAAAATGGCCTGGTCATTAAGAAGGCTGTACTGAAGGGCACTGATTAGGTGGCACTGATGAGGAAGCACTAATATGCCGCACATGGACACTGATAGGTGGCATTTATATGCGGCACTGATGGGCACTGATAGGTGGTACTGGTGGGCATTAATAGGCGGCACGGATGGGCGCACTGATGGGCACTGATAGGCGGCATGGATGGGTGGCACTGATGTGCATTGATGGGCGCACTGATGAGCAGGCACTGATAGGCAGCACTGACTGGTATCACTAATGGGAACTGATTAGTGTCACTGATGGGCACTACTGGGGCTTTACTGTAATCAGGGCACTGATGGTCAGTGCCCTGATTACCTGTCCTCGTCTCCCCTTCTAGAAGAATCCGCTGATTGGCTCTCCTCGCCACACACTCTGTCAGTGTGAGGCAAGGAGAGCCGATAAATGGCAATTCCGCATTTACATGTGACCGGCTGTGATTGGACACAGCCAATCACGCGGTTTAAGAGCGGCATCATCGGTTCTTTACCGAGATCGGGGTCGCAATGTGTCCTAGGAATGCAGCCACGATCGCCACACTGTGCGCCCTCATGGGGGCGCTGTCATATGATGTTGTTCCAGAATGAGAGCCGCAGCGCTCCTCCATCATTTGACGGTGGGTGGGTGGCAAGTGGTTCATTGACAGCAGCGGGAGCCAATGACGCCTGCTGTGTGTCTCAGCCAATCAAGAGGGAGAGTCTCAGACAGAGATAGGGCTCAGGTTAGGGGGGCTGCTAAACACAGAAGGTTGTTTATCTTAATGCATTATGATAAAAAAAATCTCCTGCCTTTAGAACCACTTTAACTCCCACTTTATCTTGCCGCCTACTTATTCTGTGTCACTCTCTTAAAAAGCTTTGAAGCCAGAGGGTTTGCAAGACAGCCTGGAAATAAAAATTTGCAGTAGGACATTAAGAGCATCCTGCAGCAGTTTTGTAATGACAGGTCTCCGAATTTTTTTCTAAGAAAATTTTTTTTCTTATTTCTTTGTTCTCCAGCAACGCGGCACAGAGGAGAACGAGTGTTTTCATATGAATTCTAGGATTGCTGACCTATGCTTATGAAAATGTTAGATGCTTTTGTGATCCAATGGTTTCAGTACTTCCTTAGTCACCCAAAACAGCTGGGCAAAGCTACTCCTGGTGCATTCCATTGCTACTTCAAGCCCTTCCTGCTGGGCACAGCTACTCCAGGTTTGCTCCTTTGTCCCCTTGCAGCTAGAAATATCTGAGCACAACAGTGGAAGAGCAATTGGGGTACTCACAACCTGACTTAAGTCCCTAGCCTAGATTCCCATGAACTAAGGGCAACAACCTCCACAGCCACCCCACCAAAGTGGAGAACATACCAAGAGCCCCTTGACTGTACTTTTTTTTTTTTCTTTTTTTAAGTACCCCAGGAGGAGGAGCAACCCTTAAAGGGGAATCTTCCACCTGCCTACAAGCTATTTATAAGCAGCCAAAGAGTGCTACCACTTTTCAAATGTGCTACCTTTCTACGGCTTGCCATAAGCAACATAAAAAAGAGAAACTGAGGCAGCCAATTGTACTTGATTATCTGTAAAGCAGTTATCCACCATACCGTTATCATTTATGAATCTACCAGTGTACAGTCAACTTTCTGATTCAATATGTTTATTGGGTTTTTGGAAAGAGATTCATAAGCAAGCTTCTTAATTGCCCATGCAGGGGCTAGAAAATGGGTAAACATTACCAATGAACAATAATGATCATAATTATACTTTACCAAAGTGAAAATAGGGAATGGTACCAAAAAATGAACACATCCGTAGCCGTGTGAAGCATAGTCAACAGAGAGTAAAGTCAACTTTTAATATTTGGCTGTCATGGAATGGGATACCAAGGTTCAGGCACAAAGAGGGAAACTGTTTTGTATGGCATGTTTCCATTTTGTAATACGAAATGCACAGACACATAGCAAATTTTATTTGTACACATTGACGATGCTCTAATTACAAAGACTCGAGTATACACTTGGCATTGCAGATCAATGACTATTGAGCACAGGATCTGACACTCATGGCTGAAACTTGTTTACTCAGCAAAACCAACCACAAGCTGTCAATCAATGGTAAACAGGCATCCACATAATGTATTTCACTGGCACATACAATTTAAAAGGAGAAAGTGGAAATTTCTTGTGTAGTCAGCTGGAGCAGCTTTGCCTTGGGCTGGACATTTCTTGAAGCTAGACAACATTTTTGTGATATTAAACATTGGTGATGTCTGCATGTGCCAACAGCATTATCGTTCAGCTTGGCTATTCTGTATCACCCATCCCCCTTCCCACAGTGCTGAGGTGGAATTTTATTTTCTGGAATACTAAAGTTTCTGCTTTACATACTGTAGGAGTGACTTAACATACGTAGAAATAAACTGATCAAGAGATATAACTTTTCTCACATGTCATCTATGTAGCCCAATACTTGTAACGGCAATGAAGACCAGCAGCAATATGGCAGCTGTTTCTCCTATTATATGATATTATTGTTTCTTCTATACAGTATGTTTATTTTATTTTGTCATCGATATTACCCATCTTTGTAGAACCAGAGAAAGATGTTGCTCAATTAACATTTGTAAGGCTGGTTTCACACGGGCATTCCGTTTCTTAGATCAGTTTTGTGTAAAAAAAAAATGGATACGGATGTCAATTTTTACATTTGTTTTCATGTCCGCTGACAAGGGGGCCGGGAAGCCGGCTGCCGCATCCTTAACAACCAATGAGTTATCAGCTGTCAGTGGGGTTCCCCGCTGACAGCTGAATTAAAAAAGAATTGCCAAAAAAATGGCATGGGGTCCCGCCCCAGGCCCATAACAGGCCCTTTGGATCTAGTATGAATTTGGAGGGGACCCCCGCCACGCCAATTTTTTTTTTTTAAATGGCGTGGGGTCCCCCCAAAATCCATACCAGACGCTTATCCGATCATGCAGCCCGGCAGGTCAGGAAAGGGAGGGGACAAGCGAGAGCCCTCCCCAATCCTGAACCACACAAATCCGCATGCCCTCAACATGGGCCCCACCCCAAAGCACCTTGCCCTTGTTGATGGGGACAAGGACCTCTTCCCGACAACCCTGGCCAGTGGTTGTTGGGGTCTGTGGGTGGGGGGCTTATCAAAATCTGGAAGCACCCTTTAACAAGGGGGCCCCCAGATCCCGCCCCCATGTGAATGGGTATTGGTGGGAGAAGACGGCAGTGGAAGAAGACAGCTCGGGGAGAGAAGGCGGTGGGAGAAGACAGCTCAGAGCTAGTAAAAAAGGACTTGTCAAAAACCGGCTCTTGGGTTTTTTTTTACATTTCATTTTTTTTGTTTGGTGATTGGGTAGGGGTAAAATGTATCCCATTCACATGGAGGGGTGGAATCTGGGGGCCCCTTGTTAAAGGGGGCTTCCAGATTCCAATAAGTCCCCCACCCGCAGACCCCGACAACCACTGGCCAGGGTTGTCGGGAAGAGGCCCTGCCCAAAAGCATCCACCCACCCATGTTGAGGGCATGCGGACTGGTATGGTTCGGGGGGGCGCTCGATTGTCCCCTCCCTTTCTTGACCTGCCATGGTGCATGCTCGGATAAGGGTCCAGTGTGGATTTTGGGGGACCCCATGGCATTTTTTTTTTTTTTAAATTGGCGTGGGGGGTTCCCTCTGAATCCATACTAGTCCCGAAGGGCCTGGCATGGACCTGGGGGGGACCCCATGCCATTTTTTTCGCAATTTATTTGTGCCCCACAATTTGCCAGGAACCCCCCTGTCAGCTAATGACTCATTGGTTGTTAAGATCGCGGTGGCCAGCTTCCCGGCCCTCTCCTTAGCAACCAGCTATATACAGTGTGTTTAATGAGGGGGAGAAAAAAAGGGTTGAAAAACGAATGTCAGCAGAACGGATGTAAGCGGATCGTCCGCTAACATCCATTTTTCGTCCATTCCGTTTTTTTTAACAGAAAAAAAAAATAGGGTTTTCTTCCGTCTTAAAAACCGAAGCTTGCCGGAAAACCAGCTAGAGAGTGAAGTTTTTGCCCATTCTTCTTTGCAAAATAGCTCAAGTTGTCATATTGGATGGAGAGCATCTGTGAACAGCAATTTTCATGTCTTGCCACAGATTCTCAATTGGATTTAAGTCTGGACTTTGACTGGGCCATTCTAACACATGAATATGCTTTGTTCTAAAGCATTCCATTGTAGCTCTAGGTGTATGTTTAGGATCTTTATCCTGCTGGAAGGTGAACCTCCGTCCCAGTCTCAAGTCTTTTGCAGACTCTTAACGGGTTTTCTTCTAAGGCTGTCCTGTATTTGGCTCCATCCATCTTCCCATCAAGTCTAACTGACTTCCCTGTTCCTGCTGCAGAAAAGCATCCCCACCACATGATGCTGCCACCACCATGTTTCACGGTAGGGATGGTGCGTTCAGGGTGATGTGCAGTGTTAGTTTTCTGCCACACATGGCGCTTTGCTTATAGGCCAAAAAGTTAAATTTTGGTCTCATCTGACCAGAGCACCTTCTTCCACATGTTTGCTGTGTCCCAGACATGGCTTCTCGCAAACTGCAAATGGGACTTCTTATGGCTTTTTTCAACAATGGCTCTTTTCTTGCCACTCTTCCATAAAGGCCAGATTTGTGGAGTGCACGACTAATAGTTGTCCGGTGGACAGATTCTCCCACCTGAGCTGTGGATCTCTGCAGTTGCTCCAGAGTTACCATGGGCTTCTTGGCTGCTTCTCTGATTAATGCTCTCCTTGCCCGGCCTGTCAGTTTAGGTGGACGGCCATGTCTTGGTAGGTTTGCAGTTGTGTCATACTCTTTCCATTTTAAGATGATGGATTGAACGGTGCCCTGTGAGATGTTCAATGCTTGGGATATTTTTTAAAACCTAACCCTGCTTTAAACTTCTCTGCAACTTTATCCCTGACCTGTCTGGTGTGTTCCTTGACCTTCGTGATGCTGTTTGTTCACTAACGTTCTCTAACAAACCTCTGAGTACGTCACAGAACAGCTGTATTTATACTGAGATTAAATTATATACAGGTGGACACTATTTACAAATTAGTTAGGGTTATCAGAGTAAAGGGGGCTGAATACAAATGCACGCCACACTTTTCAGATGTTTTTTTGTAAAAAATTTGGAAAACCATTTATCATTTTTCTTGAATGTTATGGACTGATATACAGTTAGGTCCATATATATTTGGACACAGGCACAATTTTCAAACTTTTGGCTCTGTATGCCGCTAGAATAAAATTAAAACGAAACAATCCAAATTAATTTGAAGTGCAGACTTTCAGCTTTAATTCAAGGGGTTGAAGCTAAATATCAAGTAGATATGACAATGACTGCCTGAAGTCTAGAACCCATAGACATTACCAAATGCTGGGTTTCCTCCTTTCTGATGTTTTTCCAGGCTCTAACTCCAGCTGTCTTCATTTGTTCTTTGTTTGTGGGTCTTTCTGCCTTTAGTTTTGCCTTCAGCAAGTTAAATGCATGCTCATTTGAGTTGAGATCAGGTGATTGACTCCGCCATTGCAGAACATTCCACTTATTTTCCTTCAAAAGCTCCTGGGTTGCTTTTGCAGTGTGCTTTGGATCATTGTCCATACGTACTGTGAAGTGCCATCCAATCTTTGCTGCCTTTGGCTGAATCTGGGCTGACAGTATATCTCTAAACACTGCAGAATTTATCCGGTTGCTTCTGTCATCAATAAACACCAATGACCCAGTGCCACCGGAAGCCATGCATGCCCATGCCATCATACTGCCTCCACCGTGTTTTGCAGATGACATTGTGTGCTTTGGATCATGAGCTGTTCCAAGCCTTCTGCACACTTTTTTCTTCCCATCATTCTGGTACAGATAATCTTGCTTTTCCAGAACTGGTCTGTCTTTTTTTGATGTTCTTTGGCAAAGTCTAATCTGGCTTTTCTATTCTTCAGGCTTATGAATGGTTTGCACCATATAGTGAACTCTCTGTATTTTCTCTTGTGAAGTCTTCTATCGATTGTAGACTTTGACAATGATATGTTTACCATAGAGAGGATCCTGTGATCATCCACCACTGTTGTCTTCCATGGATGTCCAGGCCTTTTTATGTTGCTGCACTCACCAGTGCATTCTCCTTTCCTCAGAATGTACCAAACTGTTGATTTGGCCACTCCTAATGTTGCTGCTATCTTTCAGATACATTTGTTTATTTTTTGAAGCATTACAGTGGCCTGTTTCACTTGCTTGGACAGCTCCTTTAAACACATGATGTAGGTTCACAGCAATAGATTCCAAATCCAAATGCCACACTCCAGACCATTTACCTGCTTAATTGATGAATAAATAACAAAGGAGTAGCCCACACCTGGTCCTTATAGTCCCTTGAAAAAGGGGTGTGGCTATTCTTAAGCGCTATAATTCCTTAACCCTTCCTCCGATTTGGATGAACATACCCTCAACTTAAACCTGAGAGTGTGTACTTTCAGCCCATATGCATTATATAATTATAACTTGAACATGTTTTGGTAAATACCTGAAAAAAACTGTGCCTGTGAGGGTGAATGTCCCTAATGGTTACACAGAGTTTCTGTCTAAAACCCTTTTCTACACTACCCAAAACTAATTCTACTTTTCATTTGGAAGGTAGTGGAGGACAAGGGAACTTTAGAAGATTTCTTAGTCTACCTCTTTTTACTCTTTTCTGAAAGAACAAGGAATTCGCATCACCTTCTCTGTTCAGCAGGAAGCTTACCCAGGAGGCAGTAATCATAAAGCACATGTGTGCTTATTACAAGAATGTTTGATCAAAATGTTGAAAACAGTAAACAAATACATATTTCAACCCTGTATTTATCTGTTTGCCTAGAGTTTCACTAAAAGCGTTTAAAAACAAGCCATCACTGATCTGTCTAGCTCAATGTTTCTCAACTCCAGTCCTCAAGGCGCCCCAACAGGTCATGTTTTCAGGATTTCCCTCAGATGAAACAGCTGTGGTAATTACTAAGGTAGTGAAACTGATCTAATCACCTGGGCAAAATAATAGACAGCCTGAAAACAAGACCTGTTGGGGTGCCTTGAGGATTGGAGTTGAGAAACGCCGCATGTACTATGCAGTTAATCATCCTCATTTCTCTGTTATATCTTCTTGCCAAGCATGTTTCTTGTCGGTGCATGTAAAAATGCAAAACACCTGATTAGCGCCAAGTGCTACCCCTCCCTCTCTGTCTGAATGTTGCTGAATAGGAGATAACAAGAGAAATCAAACCAAATTCAGGTATTAATACTGGCTGCATTTATCAAAAAAATCATTTTTAAATAAGTACATAACTGTATTCATTTAAGTGTTTAAATTTATGCAGAGAGAACAGTTAATGGTTAATGCATTACCATTTTGTGAGAGTTTGATTCACTATCCATTACTGCAGTAATTTCTGTATTTCAGTATAGCAGAAATTGCCTGTTTCTTTCAAGGGCTAGCTAATAAGTTAATTATATTAATTTAAATTAAGAGTGAAAAATAGGAAAAAGCTGCCCTCTTTACGGCTTTCAATATTTTTTTTGCATTACACTTCAAGTTTCCCTAAATGCTCTAAAGCACGTGGAATATGACACTGTCTAAACCCCATAATTTGTGTAAAAAAATCTTAAACAAGATGTTTTTTTAACCACTTCAGCCCCAGAAGATTTTACCCCTACTTGACCAGAGCACTTTTTACAATTTGGCACTGTGTCGCTTTAATTGACAATTGCGCGGTCATGAACTGCTGTACGCAAACAAAATTTGCGTCCTTTTTTCCCCACAAATAGAGCTTTCTTTTGGTGGTATTTGATCACCTCTGTGGTTTTTATTGTTTGCACTATAAACAAAGAAAGAGCAACAATTTTGAAAAAAAAAACAATATTTTTTACTTTTTGCTATAATAAATATCCCCCAAAATGTTTTTAAAAAACAAATTTCTTCATCAGTTTATGCCAATATATATTCTTCTACATATTTTTGTTAAAAAATCGCAATAAGCGTATATTGATTGGTTTACGCAACAGTTATATCGTCTACAAACTATGGGAAAGATTTATGGCATTTTTATTATTTTTTTTACTAGTAATGACGGTGATCAGCGATTTTTAGAGGTACTTACACATTGCAACGGACAGATCGGACACTTTTGGCACATTTTTGGGGACATTGACATTTATACAGTGATCAGTGCTATAAAAATGCAGTGATTACTGTGTAAATGTCATTGGTAGGGAAGGGGTTAACACTAGGGGGTGATCAAGGGGTCAAATGTGTGTTCCCTCAGCGTATTCTAAGTGTGAGGGGATTGGACTGACTGGGGGAGGAGACATATTGTTGTTCCTACTTAGTAGGAACAAACGATATGTCTCCTCTCCCCTGTTTACACATACAAATCCCCGTGCTGGCTCTCGTACACGCGATCGCGCCTGCCTGCTACGCGAATCGGGTCCCCGCCGTGCAGTGGCCATGCACGCGCCCTCTGTCGGCTCTTAAAGGGGACCCCCGTACCCATACGGGGTTTCGCGCAGCAGTGCCATTGTGCCACAATAAATATGTGCCAGGAACCGGTTAAAGAGCAAAATATGGAATTACCTGACTGTACTGCAAATTTTCAGTTTTGTTTTATTCATCCTATGACCAAAATGCAAACACCATTATTATTCATAGAAACGTTTTCCGGCTATTTATATCCTGCTGGGGAGGTTTCCCCATAGGACATACCTTGCACAGAACTCTACCTCCTGGTAAATATGGTAATATTTGTGTGTGTAGATTTTCATATCTACCCAATTTTTGGAGTTCAGCTATGGGGCTATTGAGTTGCCAATACATTTATAATTACACCAAAGTGATAGGTATATCTTTTGAGAGGACAAACAAGGGTTTGTTTTGGTAGTAAAAAGCAACATAGATACCATTTAACTTCCCATAAGTCTCTAAACAATTAGATCATTCAAGTTCTGCTGCATATTGTAGGAAGAGTTTAAGTCTGCTTAAAGGAAGGGAAGAACACAGGTACTATTTTAGGATATTTGGCAACATTCTTCTCACACCTCCTACAAACCTTGCTCCTTCTACTCTGAACCTTCACCAGTGTTCCTCTCCTCTTTCTTAGCTTTTCTTCTCCTGCAATTTCAGCTGCCTGTTACTTGACTGCTGTTCTACTCCATCATCAAATTTTCTTCTCCCTTTTCAGGTGTCCTCCTTCCTGCTTCGAAGTGGTCATTTTTAGATGTCCTCCTCCTCCTCCATCATTATTTCCTTCCCTTTTTAGCTGGTCCTCTCTTATCTCCCTTTTACCTGCCCTACTCCATTTCCCTTCTCAGTTGTCTTCCTGCCTACTTGTCACCTGTCCCTCTCCTGCCTCAATTATCCTGCTTCCTCCTTAACCATCTCTCTCCTCCCTCCTTCTTAGCTGTTCTAATCTGTTCTCCTTTTCACCTGTCTTAGTTCTCTTTTCTTCTCACTGTCCTCCTGTCTACTTCTCACCAGCCCCTTTCCTCCATCCCTCTCACCTGTCCTTCTCCTCCCTCATCTCCTGCCCTCCCATTTGTCCTTCTTTTGCCTCCTTCCCAGCAGTCCTTCTCCAACCTTCTTAGCTGTGCTACATCCTTCTCAGTTGTACTTTCCTCCCTGTCTTCTAATCCATCCTTCCCCTTTCCTCCTTAGTTGTTCTTCTCCCACCTCCTTCCCCCATGTTCTTTTTTAGATGTCCTTCTCTTCCCTCAGTTTCATCTGTCCTTTTCTTTCCTTCCTCTCAGCTGTCCTCTATCCTTCTCTCCATCTTTCCTTGTTTTCTTCTTTCCTCCTCTCTCCTCCTCAGATGTACTTCCACTCCCTCCTTCTTACCTGTCCTACTTCTACTGATTCTTTCTTTTTGCCCTTCCTTCTCTTTGTTTTACAGCTGTCAATATCTTCATGCCCCCTCTGTTGTCCTTCTCTTCTCTTCCCTCCTACTCAACTGTCTTTCTCTCCTCTTTTCACCTGTCCTCTTTTTTCCTTCTCAGCTTTCCTTCGCCTCTTCCTTCTTAGCCACCCTTTTCCTCTTTCCTTTTTAGCTATCCTTCTCCTCCTTTAAAAACAGTACTTCTCTTCCGTACTTCCCAGTTATCCTTCTCCTCCTGATTTTTCATCCATCCTTTCCCTCCCTTCCTTTTAGCTGTTCTTTTTTGCCTCCATCTTACCTATCCTACTCCTATTTTATTCTCGGCCTTCCTTCTTCTGCCTTCTTCCCACCTGTATTTTGTTTCCTTCCTTCTCAACTTTCTTTCTCTTTGCTCCTTTTCACCCAACCTTCTCACTGGTGTTTCTTTTGCCTCCTTCTGACCTCGCTTTCTCCTCCTTCCTTCTCAGTTGTACTCTTCCTTCATTCTCAACTGTCATTCTCTTGCCTCTTATTCGCCCATCCCTCTGCTTCTTCCTTTTCACCTGTCATTTTCCTCCTTCTTTCTCATTTGTCCTTTTATTTTTTCAATCTCATTGTCCGTCCCCTCCCTCCTTATTAGCTGTCCTTCTCTCTCCTTCATTCTCACCTGTCCTCATTGTTCATTCATAACCCAGAAAGTAAACCGAAGACAGGAAAAGGAAACGGAAAGCTGCACAGATATCCCCAGGCTGGTCACACAGTGTTGCGGGATGTGTAACTTACAGGAGTAGCTGAACAGAATATTTTTATGGTTATAGCAATTTACATAAATGGTTACATGTTACAAAGCCTGTTGGTAGTTAGTGGCTTGAACAAAACTCTTCAGTATAGCTAAAAACATAAATAGTTCCATTAACTGTGAATTCTTTTTATCCAAAATATGTTTAATTTTCCAAGCATTAACATAAAGCTTTAACACAAGGATAAGGATCTTTATTTTAGCCATTCAATGGAAATTTCAAATCTCTTTGGACTCAAAATAACAGTTTTAAAAAAAATAAAAAATATGTATCTTTACACTAGTGTGTGCTTTGACTGATAATGCAGAACAATATGTGATACTCAGCTGCAAAAATGTAGATATGATGCTTCTAAATTGATGACGAGCATGTTTGTTGATTGACTATTCATGCCTCTGTATAGAATACCTCTGACATCTGCACCTAATTAAACTATGTAAGTGTCAGCATTAGCAAATTAGCAGAGATTGTGAACATACCTTCTGTCTGTTCAGGCTGGGGTTACACATGCAATTTTTTACTAACAGATTCTGAGAATCTCCTAGTGAAGAAATATCTACTGTATATTATGGAATTGTAGGAGACTTCTTGAAAATTGTTGAGTGGTCAGTCTCATAAAATTAAATTTGTATGTGAATAAAGGAAAACGCACCTTTGTGAAAAAGTAAAACCCAAAGTAAATACAGCGGATGTACTGAAGAAGGCGTCATTGCTGACCTTTTACTTTTGAGAATACTACTTGACTGGCTGTCATGCTGAATCATGGATTTTAGTACTTTCTGCATCAATGAAATTAAAGAACTTATATAGATCAAGAGGTCCTACTTCATTCTGGCTATTTTGATATGCATGCTTGTTCCAGATCAGTAACTAAGAAAGAATTGAAACCACTGGTTCAGCATGACACCTGGGCAGCTAGCATTTTCAGAAGATCGACAATGGTAGCCTCTGTATTTCTGACAATGTAGGTTTCTTTTAAATATGTTCCTCCCTTTTCCTTTTTAAGGCAAAGCATTCCAGATAATTTTATGTGAACAGCAGTTCTGTTAGGTACTTTAATATTAGGTTGTTCTAAGCATCCTGGAGAACTTGGCACAGCTCTATGGTAGACTTTGGCTGTCTGATTTATGTATGTCTCTGCAAGTTGTTTCAGACTGGCCTGATGTTGTTGATGACAGGATTTTCTTGGGGCAATACCATCTGTTGGACAATACCTTGGTCATCTTTTTACTGCAGCTATTCCTTCCTGTTCAGCCCTAAAAATATATCTGGCATTCTCAGTACCCTTTTCTACTAGATTCAATTCAGAGAACCTCTGTGAATATGGTCTAATTTGTTGTAGCAAAAAATATTTTTTATACATGTTTTTATTGTATAAAAATTCCTGATCCCTAGTGGTATATGAACCCTGGAGTATTATTCTACTATAGATTTTAATCGAATGGAATGATCAGTAATTTTACAAATCTGCATAAATAAATTAATGTACGTGTTACAATACACAATAGCAGTGTAATTTAAAGGATAAAATAAAGCTGTACAGTACCTTTTTATTAGTAATAGGCTGTCCTTGAGCTCCAGTCAACAAGTGACTTTGATTAGGCTGAGTCATATGTCATCAGTCTGCTGCAGGCAGTTGGAATAGGGTTGCCACCTGTTCGGGATTCACCTGGACAGTTCGGGTTTGGAATGCTGCATCCGGGTTTCAGACTGTCTGAGACCCAGACACATTATTCAGACTGGACTAAGTCTCCCCCTTCTCTCTCCTGCCTCAAAGTGAGTATGCTAAGGTAAATCAGGGTTCTCAGAGCACCCCCTTACATCAGAGTCCTCTTTGTACACCAGAGCATCTCTTATGTTAGAGTCCCCAGAGTTCTCCCTTACATCAGAGTCTGCTGAGTCCCCCCTTACAGTGAAAGGTTACTCTGCAAGTTCAGAAGTAAAAGGGAAACTCTGTGGACTATGATGTAAAGAGGGACTCTTGTGATTAACTTCATATGATTAGAAATGTTATTTAATAGCAACATCTATGCAAAGTTTATCTATGCATACTATGAAAAAAAATTGCTGTGCGACGCTGAAGTGTTCAGGTTTGACGTGAAGAAAAGGTGGCAACCCTAAGTTGGAAGTATTTCTTCAGTCTCCTCCCAGGCATTCATATACAGGTAACTGCAACACTGTAGCAAGCCAAGGTAAAAGGTAACAACAGGGGGCACCGGGATTTACCTGATATGAGTTTTAGATGAGCCAGCATCTCAGTACATAAAATAGATACTGATACCTGAACAAAGATGGGTGCATCCTTTTAAAGCGGTTGTAAACCGTGGCGGGTAAAAAAAAAAAGCACCTTTAAGGCAATTGTATAATGTGCTAGTATGCATTGCATACTAGCACATTATGGAATACTTACCTTAGAACGATACCCTCCTGTGGCACCTGGTCACCGCTGAGAGGGCTGACATCTTCCCTGGTCTTTTTTTATGGGTTTGCGTGCTCAGGCTATGTGATTGGCTGGATCCGCGATGACGTCACTCCCATGCATGCACGCGGCAGCCCTTGGTTCTGGCACGAAAACCTGAAGTTACACTGTCACTGGCTGCATGCAGGGTAAATATCTCCTAAACAGAACCCTATTATAGTCTTACCTCTAGGTAAAAAATAACAAAGCGTGCTTTACTACGCTTTAATTAAAAGAAGTAAAAATACCTGTAGGTGTTACACATTGCTCAGCATACAGGAAATTACCATACAGGCATACCCCACTTTTAAGTACACAATGGGGTTTATTTACTAAAGCTTGAAAGTGCAAAATCAGGCTCACTTCTGCATAGAAACCAATGAGCTTCCAGGTTTTATTACCAAAGATTCATTGAACAAGCTGGGGTTAGAAGCTCATTGGTTTCTATGCAGAAGTGAGCCTGATTTTGCACTTTCCAGCTTTAGTAAATAAACCCCATTGCGTACTTTAAAGTGGGGTATGCCTGTACTAAATAAACCTGATACTGGGTCCAATTTAAGACTAAATTACAAAAGAGCTTTTTAGCAGTTCTAATAAGTTACGGTATATCAATTTTGCTTAGCAGAAGTGGAGCTATTTAAATCTTCCACTGTCACTGGTGTATGTCAAACCTAGACAACAGCAGGGGTACTTTTCAAGCTGACTGCTGGCTTACTGGAGGAAGAGATGGGCAAAGTAATCATTGTCACAGCCACTGGAATGTGCTGAGATTTCCACCAACAGCAAATGTCGCTGGTTAGAGAAAAGGGAGCCCAGCAAACTTCTGTTCACTAATCCTCCCTCTGGTGAATGAACCCAGAAGCGACAAGTATTATATTACTTCCAAATTCAGCGCTGTTATTCTACAACCCCAACTCCAAAAAAAAGTTGGGACACCGTGTAAAATCTACATAAAAACGCAATGCAATGATCTGCAAATCTCCTAAACTCATATTTTATTCACAATAGAAAATATATGAAATACTTAAAATGATAAAATGTATAATTTTATAAATAAAATAAGGTCATTTTGATATTTACCACAGCGTAGCTTCCCCTCTTCTTCTAACAACACTCTGTAAATGTCTAGGAACTGAGGCAACTAATTGCTGGAGTTTTAGGAGAGGAATGTTATCCCATGCTTGCCTGATATAGGATTTTAACTGCTCAACAGTCCTGGGTCTTCTTTGTTGTATTTTTCATATCAAGATGTGCCAAATATTTTCAATTGGTGAAAGGTGAGCTTTGGCCCAGAAAAGACAGCAGCATTTCTGGATCGTGTTCTGATATGGTTTCTTCCTTGCACAATAAAGCTTTACCTTGCATTTTTGGAAGGCAAGAGATTTTTGAAAGTATTGCTGAGCCCATGCAGTGATGTCCATCGCAGAATCATGCCTGATTTTAATGCAGTGCCGTCTAAGGGCCTGAAGATCACGGGCATCCAATATCGTGTTTCAGCCTTGTCCCTTGCATACAGAGACTTCTACAGTACATATCATCAAAAGATCCTGAGAATCTGGAGATGATGATATATTTAAAGTCTTTGCAAATGTACGTTGAGGAATATTACTGTGAAATTGCTTGACAATTTTTAGACTCAGCATTTCACAGATTGGTGAACCTCGGCCCATCTTTACTTCTGAGACACTCTGACTCTCTAAGACTCCCGATTTATACCCAGTCATGTTACTGCCTTGTTGCCAATTAACCTAATTAGGTGGAAATTGTTCTTCCAATTTTCCTTGTTAGTCCCACCTACTTTTTGCAGTGTCCCAACTTTTTTGAGTCGTGTTGCCATCCATTTTAAAATTATCTTATTTTTTTCTTAAAATGGTACATTTTCTCATTTTCTATTGTGAAAAAAATATTGGTTTATGAGATTTGCAAATCTATTGCATTCTAGATGTAGATTTTACACAGCATCCCGACTTTTTTTTTTTTTGGAATTGGTGTTGTATAACATCTGTGCTTGATCAGCCTCATTGGGATCTTTAATTGACAATAGGGGTCTAAAAGGCCCCTAATGTCTACTTAAAGAGAAACTATGACATACATGATGCTATAACATAAGGGACTATTGGTTCCCTATGTGATTGCAATAAAATGAAGTTAAAAAAATGATATAACCGAAAAAGTTATATATTTTTTGAAAGCCACCTTGTTCCCACATAAACACACATACATACACAAGGGCGCACATTGCAGACACCTATGCATGAAAGCAATGATTGCCGCACACATATTCAGTATCACCATGCACACTGGAGTGGGAGAAATAATTCTGGGGCCATCATTCACACTTAACTCTAAACCGATGAAACATTGTCTATGAACAATTTTAGATACTGAAGTTTTTAGGGCCTAACATGTCAAGTATCTTTTTACTCAATGCAACCTAATTTTTTATGTTATCAAAAAAAAAAAAAAAATTGTTTATATGTTATATTGCATTTATGTGCACTAAAATTGAGTTTTAGTGTATAATTGAATGAAAATATGAGTTTGAAAAACAGTTGCACTAATACCTGGTAACAGAAAAAAATTACAACTACCAACATTTCATTTTCCAAAGTCCCTGTTTTCAGAAAAAATATATTATTTGAGGGTTTTAACTAGAGATGTACCGAAATTTCACTGTCCGTAACATATTGGCTAAAAATGGTGTTTTTTTTCTCTGCATTTTGCAAAAAAAGGTGCCAATTATGCTGCCCAAAACGCAAGCGATTTTACTGTGATTTACCACAAGTTTGCTGTGATTTTACCACATTTTTACTGTGCTTACGTGTTTTTCATAGGTCGTGTGACTCAAAAAGCATAAAAAAAATGTAACACGGGTGTGTTATTGATGTGTTCTTGCTGGGTTTTCAATGCATTTCAACAGTAAGGTGTGCTTTTGGTGCAGCAAGCAAGATTTTTAACACCACAATGGTAGTGTAACGGACCAGTGTGAAGACATACATAGGATTTAAAGGGATGCATTTTTCTTGAGCTTTTCTTGCACTAAAGGTCCCGATAATGGCCAACAATAAATTCATATTCATTTATATTCATAATGGTAATCAAAAAGTCAAATATAATACAATTATATATAAAGATATATATATTTTTTAAAACTGTCATTTTTGGTTTTGGCAAAGTGCATCCTGAATTTTCGGTTTTGGCACCAAATTTAACATTCGGTGCACCTCTAGTTTAAACTAAAATTCGGGCATAAATGTTAATTTCAAAACATGTACAAAAAAGACAAAATTGTCCCCATCAGCAAAAGGATTAAACAGTAACCCCACTGTGTTGAGAAAAAAAAAATCCCCTCTGGGTGAGCTACATTATATTGTCAAAAGTATTGGGACACCTGTCTTTACACACACATGAACTTTAACGGCATCCCAGTCATAGTCCATAGGGTTCAATATTCAGTTGGCCCACCCTTTGCAGCTATAACAGCTTCAACTCTTCCGTAGAGGCTGTCCCCAAGGTTTAGGAGTGTGTCTATGGGAATGTTTGACCATTCTTCCAGGAGCACATTTGTGAGGTCAGGCACTGATGTTGGAGGAGAAGGCCTGGCTCGCAGTCTCCACTCTAATTCATCCCAAAGGTGTTCTATCGGGTTGAGGTCAGGACTCTGTGCAGGCCAGTCAAGTTCCTCCACCCCAAACTCGCTCGTCCATGTCTGTATGGACCTTGCTTTGTGCACTGGTCCAAATCATTTGGTGGAGGGGGGATTATGGTGTGGGGTTGTTTTTCAGGGGTGGGCTTGGCCCCTTGGTATGCTGATGCCTAAGAGTTCCCTTCACTGGAACTAAGGGGCCAAGCCCACACCATAATCCCCCCTCCACCAAATGATTTGGACAAGTGCGAGTTTGTCGCCATTCCACGAGTGGGTGCAATTTTGAAGCATGACATGTTGGGTATCAATTTACGCAGCGTAACATTATCTTTCACAATATAAAAAAATTGGGCTAACTTTACTGTTGTCTTATTTTTTAGTTCAAAAAAGTGTATTTTTGCGCTTGTAAGACCACTGCGCAAATACGGTGTGACAGAAAGTATAGCAACGACCGCCATTTTATTCTCTAGGGTTTTAGAAAAAAATATATATAATATTTGGGGGTTCTAAGTAATTTTCTAGCAAAAAAAACTGTTTTTAACTTGTAAACAACAAATCTCAGAAAGAGGCTCCTTAAGTGGTTAAACATGAATAACTTTTGGAAGTATCTCAGCAAAAATAGACCTTTTTGTTGCAGGGAATGCTCAAAATCTGACTTGTATCTTAGTGGGAAAATTAGTAAGTCAATCACACCAGTAGGAAATTACATTTCTGGGGGGCGTTCTGTACACATTCTGTGTACAGAACCCCTCCAGGTTGCCATATTGAATTTTACAGAAAATACAGCTCTGCAGACAATAACATTCAATCACAATATGACTTGTGATTAAATTGTATATGCTATATTTTTTTTTTATTTGCCATTTTTTCCTTCCATGAAAGTGGAGTTGCCCTCTAAAGCTGATCAATCCAGGTATATATCCATACACGAAATGTAGAATCACCTATAATAAATTACATCTTTCCCTAAGCGTTCTTCAGTTGGGTGTGTACACTTGCCCTTATGCCTTTTATTATGAAAAAACATTTCTAGGTTATACAAAGAATCACTAAGACATGACACACAGGAGTGACAATTCAGATTTTTTTTTTATTGCCTACAGAGGACCACATCTTCTTACAACAGGGAGTGTGACACCACAACCATATTCAGAACATTAACAGGTTTATGTGACAGAAACATAGCCTGTGACAGGAACTCATGTCTGCTAGACTTTACCAATGAAACGGACACGGGTGGTTCTTGGAACTCAATTATTTCACACCAAACACTTTGGAACCAATCCAGGATGAGAACCATCCATTTATACACATTGAGGGGCAATCAACTACCACAGCTCTAATTAGAACATGAGAGGTAAAGTGTAAATACAACAGACAGTTCAGGAACATTTGCAGAACAGACAGTGCATACAAATGTACATAGTGCAAAACGTGGTACTGTATAATAGCACAGAACAAAGATGGCTGTTTAATATAAACAAACAAATTCAGATGGTCAGATGTTAAAACACACAAAACATTTTAAGAATACTCTCATACACATACTTCACAGAAACTTACAGTAAAAAAAAATCATGTTATACTCATAAAATTGAACTGTTATTCCAAAAAAAACCTCACAGTTAAACATGTTACAGAACACACAAAAACAATTTCCTACTATAAGTGAAGATGTTAATACATTCACAATAGAGCAGACAATACAATAGACACAACACTAGGAAACAACACTTTCAGACTCGCGATGGCCATTGGGCCTAAGATCTTCTGGTGGACTCGACTCTTACAACATTCCTCTTTTAAATAAAATACTGAAGATATAATTTTGATTTGATGGCATGAATCTAATGTGGCCATTCAGGTCCACCCTAAAGGGAGCAATAACTAACACTTCTACGCATGGGAATCATTTATTATTACCCTAAAATCTTCCAACTGACTTGACATCAGGACCAATCATTCCCTTTTCTCAATGAGAACATAAAAGGAATTGGCTGTACACACCCATATTCTGTTGCATGAGTAGTATGAGCAACACATGATGCATATCTCACTGCTCTTTGGCCAAATTAATGTGTCCCTGTTTATTATTCAGGATGCATCTGCCTGTCTATGATCTAAATATGTAGATAGATACATTGGAGGAAACTGATCACTGAGAACTCCTTTCAGTTAATAAAATAATTTATGACGGTTCTATAGTGGATGTTGCCTGCACAGCAGTGTTTGTTTTATTTATTTATATAGCACCAACACATTCTGCAGCACAATTTATTTTACATACATTATTTACATTCATCTATAACGCCCCATGCCCCCTCCCCCCCGCCAGGAAGAATTCAAGCCACTGTCTCTACCAGAGTCACGCAGACACACACACACACAGTCAATTTAAATGGAAAGTTGTAAGAAACATTCATTTTCTTTACTAGGAAGCTGTACATTTGTTCTTAGCAAGGGCTTTTCAGTGTTTGATAAAACAAAAACAAAACAAAAAAAAGAACTACAGT
Organism: Aquarana catesbeiana; assembly: GCF_042186555.1. Taxonomy (NCBI): domain Eukaryota; kingdom Metazoa; phylum Chordata; class Amphibia; order Anura; family Ranidae; genus Aquarana; species Aquarana catesbeiana. The sequence continues at coordinate 220,360,923 of NC_133334.1, read as the reverse complement.
ATGTTTCTTGAAATGTCACTAAGCTCTGACCTGTACAGAAAACGTATTTTAATACTTAACCTTCCTCTAATCTGAATTCTAACACTTAACCTAACCTAAAATGGGCCCTTGTCTCTTGGCAGTGCTCTCAAAACTCTTAACCTAACCCATAAACTTAAAGAAGTACAGCCAAGGTCCGCTGTCGGCTAACATCAGAGCTGATCTAGGCTCGGGCAAGACCACGACAATGGAGTCGGGATCTGCCCACATGCCTGGACTGGCAGCCGCTGTGAGTCTGAGCCAGCCACTCCCGCTCCCTCCACAGCCCAGTGCTCCATTGAGCGCAGGGCAGGGAGGGGGTGGCAGAGCAGCTCTCTGCTCATGGAGCAGTGAGAACCGAGTGATCGGAGGTGTTCGATCGCTCAATTCTCAGCGTTAGAGGCGCTGGGGGACAGATGCAGCACTGGACCAATGCTGCATCCACCTAGGTAAGTATGACTCTTAAAAAAAAAAAAAACCCATAAATCTTTTAAAGTTTTTTTTCTAAATTGTACCTACAGGTAAGCCTACAATAAGGCTTACCTGTAGGTACATTAAATATCTCCTGAAACAATGCAAAAAAATTAGCGCAAAGCTGATAGAATGACCAGTCTGAATGTAAGCCCAACACAGATGGCAGCTCACATACTCATGGACCAAACAAGAGAACAACCAAAGAACACTTAAACAATGTCCTGCCTTAAATGTGTGAATTGTAAAGAAAGTTCAGCCAGTGGAGGATGCAAAAACACCAAGAGTGGAATAAAGTTCACAACTGATTTTTATTCCAGTCCAATGAAAAGTGTAAAAAAGTTTTAAAAAGTTACAAAAACAAACAATATTCACAGTGCATATTGTAGCTTACATATCCAGAGTTGGCCTGCAGGAGGTGGAAGATTTACGTCCCCGGGCCCGGGAGAGAACCGGATGGTAATCTCTGTCGGCTGTCAGATGATCTTGCAGCCGACGGAAGGTGGTGATAGAGCCACTTGGGGACACAGGATGTCACAGCCCTTGGGGCAGAGGATGACATAGTCCCAAGTGCTGGAAGATCCCGTTCTCAAAGAAGTAGTGAAAAAGGTTGGACGGTCTGCAGCTCAGATGGCGATGCATTATCTATTGTAGAGGGGGATTGTTGTTCTTGCAAAGAGCTTCACGGCAGAGAGAATCAAACAAAACTTCCAGGTGATTCAAACACAGTTGTTGACCATCTAGAAATGTGCTAATAGTCTAAAAGAGATACTGGTTATAGCTCAGTTCCAGCAAAAAGGTTTTATTTCATTTTAGGTAAAGAATGGAAGGGTTGAAAGCTCTTTTGTGTTTGTAGTACTCTATGGAGGGGATTTACTAAAACTGGTGCACACAGAATCCTGATGCGGCTGTGCACCGGCACTGCAGACTGTCCAACCTTCTTTGCCACTTCATTGAGAATGGGATCTTCCAGCACTTGGGGCTGTGTCATCCTCTGGCCTTGACATCCTGTGTCCCCGAGTGGCTCTATCACCGCATTTTGGCGGCTGCTGACAGAGATTACAATCGGGTTCTTCCAGGACCAGGGACATGAGTCTTCCGTCTCCTGCAGGCCAACTCTGGATATGTAAGCTACAATCTAGACTGTGAATATTGTTTGGCTTTGCAACTTTTTAAAACTTTTTTACAATTTTAATTGAACTGGAATAAATAGCAATCGTGAACTTTATTCCACTCTTGGTATTTTTGCATCCTCCACTGGCCGAACTTTCTTTACAATTCACACATTAGAGTCGCTCCATTGTTTAAGTGTTCTTTACATATCTCCTAAACTTGCAGTGTCTAGGAGATATTCACACTGGATGCAGCCGGTGACGTCACCAGCGCATGCACTCTGAGGGTCCGGCGTACCGCGCCAGATCTTCAGATCTTTGTGCTGGAGCCAAGGGCTTCTGCGTGCGTACGCTGTAGTGACATCATTGCGGTCCCGGCCACTCACACAGCCTGAGCTTACAAAACTGGAAGGAAGACCGGGGAAAGATGGAAGCCCTGTCAATGGTGATAGTGCGCAGCTGGAGGGCTTCATCTAAGGTAAGTATTTCATACTAGAGCTGGAGGAGTCGTTTGAAGTTATGTGGTGCCTGCGCTATTTTACTATACATGCAACAATAAATCTTCATCATAACACATAATTTATTGTATAACCTCCTTAATTCTTAAACTAAACCCAACACTTTAAAAAAGTCACCCTTGGCCCCAACATCCTATCCTAATTTAATCCAATGCCTGACATTGAATTAAGCGTATGTTACCCCAACATTTCATATTCCTGATATTTGTCTGTTGTACCATGTACAGTACTTGTGTTAAAAAGTATCCTTTTTTCTTTGTATGGCTCCCTTTGTATGAAATACTTGGTGTTCCTGTCAGTTCCCATGCTTATCTATTTCAAATTGACCATGGTAGGTACGAGAGCACATCCAACTCAGTTTGGTCAGTTTTCTGACTGTGCTGGGAGAACAGACTGCCTGTCTCCCAATGATCAAACTTGTGCTGACATGCCCCCCTGAACAGCCATTTACTGGGATGATCTGTGTATTGCTGCCCTCTCCAAGCTCCTTATGCAGCTGAGAACAGAAGTTATGTGATCATTCATAATAAAAGAAAAAAAAAGTATCTGTAATGAATATATAACACACACACACACACACACACACACACACACACACACACACACACACACACACACACACACACACACACACACACACACACACACACACACACACACACACACACACACACAAACACACACACACACAAACACACACACACACACACACACACACACACACACACACACACACACACACACATATATATATATATATACACATTGGGATTTTTTTACACATCTACAGCAGTTTTCCTTGGGTGATCTTCAACATCTCCCAAGCTATACAAATAGGGAGCACGAATTCTCCATCGCTCCCCAGCTGGGTGGTATTTGACTCAGCATATAAGGATATATATGGCTGTGATGGGTTATATTTGGGTTTTTTTTCGAACATATGTAGCTTGGTGTTATAACTATTCCCTATGAACTTTGATGGTTTTACCAAGTGGCCTTTTTTTAAAGTGTTACTAAACCCAGGACCGTGCATTCATATCTGCTCTCCCACAGTACACAGAACATGAAAATGCAATTATTTTAGTAAATAAAAAAGGCCAAATATCTTTTCTCATCAGCAGTATATAACAGTCTTGTGACTTCTATCAGTTCCTGGTGAAGCTTGTAGGAGGAGTTTTCATACTGCACTGAGCTGTCCTATGAGGCTGCAGGGCTCCTGACCCTCTGTCTGGACAGTGCTGATTGGCCCTGTGTTGATCACATGCACTCTCCCAAGAAAAAAAAAAAAAACCTCTCTAGCAATACACCCCAAACTGAGCATGTGCAGCCAGACTCCAAAGGCTATGTCTTATCAGGAAATGTTCTGTAGTCAATGGAAGCAGAGGAGGATCTGTGCATACAAGATCAAACAGTCTTTTTACACAGTGCAGAGGATTAACCCCTTAGGTTCCACAGTGAGTATAACAAGCATGCTTTACATATACATACTGATTTTACTGTTGTAGGTTTAGTAACACTTTAAATAACCTGGGCTTTTGGACCCAAGGGACAAATGTGAATAAAGATCAATATTTTATTATATGTATGTATCCTTTTTTTTTAATTTGCGTGATTACCCACCTTAAAATTCCCATTTATATCTATTTCTGCATGGGTTTCCTACCACACTCCAAGACATGCTGGTAGGTTAATTGGATCCTGTCTAAATTGGCCCTAGTAAGTGTATGTATAAATGTGAGCTAGGGACCTTAGATTGTAAGCTCCTGGAGGGCAGGGACTGATGTGAATGTACAATATAGGTGTAAAGAGCTGCCTAAATTGACGGCACTATATACTGTAAGTACCTGAAATAAATAAATAAAAATAACACACACAGCAGGCAATTATACTGTGGGTCTATTAAGTAATCCCTAAATACATAATATGACATTAATTATCACTGATTTTCTGCTTAGTGGTGATAACTGCCATACACTAAAAGATTAAAAACAGTCCTCTGTTTAAACGGTAGTAGATATTGTGTTGAAAAAAAGGATTTAAATGTTCCAATAATAAACCCAAATGGGCACTGATCCCAAACTGTTAATGATAAGGAACACGTTGGTCATGTTGAACATCTGCCAGAAATACTCTATATTTCTTTGCTTCGATGTATAGGCATCTTATGGAAAATGCATTTACATGAATATTTACCCTATTGCAAGACTTTCAGAAAACAGATTACATAATGGTGCATATTAACCCACAGTGATATGAAACATTATTCTGAGTCATACATTGGCTCACAGATGGTAGGCTATAGTACCAATTAAAATGGACAGTAATGGTCCATAAATAGAACATGTAAAGCATGTTAAATTATATTTGGTTCAAGTCGCTAACATGTACTATATTCTCTAAATCGGTATAAACACTTCCTGAGACACAACAAACATAATCCTACCCCTACACAAAGCTTTAGTTAGCTAGTATGTGCAATTCTACCTGTAGATTCACTTTATTGCTGTCATGTGATGTGTCGTTGAAGCATCAGGCTGTAACATAGGCCTTGTTGGAGACCATCTGGACCAGCCTTTCTCAACCTTTTTAACATTGAGGAACCCTTGAAATAACTTTCCGGGCTCAAGGATCTCCAGCGATTAATTTCTATAGCTGCAGTTCACAGTACATTAGTGTGATGGCCAGTGGGAAGAATGTTCCGTACATTTGTAGTCATTAGGAAGAAATACCACCTACAGTTTAGAGATAATAAACATCAATGTTGTCATATAGTGAACTCAGTGTAGAGTTATTCACCTGCCCCACCCTATTAGATTGTAAGCTCTTCTGAGCAGGGCCCTCTTAATCCTATTGTATTGTATTGTATTATAACTGTATTGTCTCCCTTTTATATTGTAAAGCGCTGCGTAAACTGTTGGCGCTATATAAATCCTGAATAATAATAATAATAATAATAATTCACCTTAAGGTTATCACAGAGGACAAGGAGGCACTCTTTACGTCTGGAGGAAAAGAGATTTAACCTCCAAATACGGAAATACACAGTAAGAGCTGTGAAAATGTGGAATAGACTCCCTCAAGAGCTGGTTTTAGCCGTTTCAGTAGACTGTTTTAAAAAGGGCCTGGATTCTTTCCTAAATGCACAAAATATAACTGGATACCAATATTTATAGGCAAAGTTGATTCAGAGAATATCCCATTGCCTGTTGGCGGATTCCCCACTGGAGCAAATCGGTCCATGCTTTGAGGTTTTTTTTGCCTTCCTCTAGCTCAACTGTGGGTATAGGATTGTATATATGGAGGTTTTCTATTTGTGTTTTTTTTTTCCATGTTGGTTGAAGTTGATGGTCTTTTTTCAACCAGATTACCTATGTAACTAGGTCAGTTGTTATTTATTTGAGAGGCAGCAGTTGATCATTGCTCAAGGAGTCCCTAGAAACCTCTGGAAGAACCCTAGGGAAGGCTGACAATTCTGACCCACACGGGTTAATAAAAATGTGTTTTAGAATAAATTTGAAAGTGTCTCAGGGTCAGTTTGGGATGAATAAAGTGTGTATAAGATGCATTGACTGTTATAAAGTACAAGTGATGTGTTACAAGGCAAAAGCAACAATACCTACAAGTGTGCATTGCTTCATAAAATCCAAATCAAAACTCAAACACTGCTTTACACACAACAAAAATGTATTACAAATCAATGTCAGAAGCAAAACACAAATGTGTTCATTGGCCCAAAAGCATCTACGTGCAAATCCAGCAGGCAATAGTGTTTTCAGTCTAGGTACTGCCCGACCTAATGCTTCTCTGATCTCTTCCTCAAAATTTCCCTGCACTGTTTTCATTATAGAGGAGGAGAGAAGACAAGACACAGATAGCAGCAGCTGGCAAGAGAAGCAATATAAATTTATGGCACATCTTTTCTAACTGCTTCTTCTAACTGCAAAACATATCCAATAAAAAAATGTAAAAAATCGTATTTCTATATAAATTTTGGCCGAAATGTATTCTACATATCTGTGATAAAATAAAACCCAAATAAGTGTATATTGATTGTTTTTTGTGAACATCATAGTGACTACAAACTATGGTGTATATATACTAGAATTTTTATTTATTTAATTTTTTTCGCGATCAGTGACCTATAATAGAACTGTGATAGTGCGGTCGTCAATCTGACCCTAACTGACACTGAGGGGGAACTGACTAACTGCCACTGAAATTAATCACTTGCCGCCTGCCATATAGCAGAATGACGTTGGCAAAGTGGTTTCAATACCCTGACTGGGCATCATATGACGTCCTCAGGATATTAAGCCGCTGCATGCCCCCGGGGGTGTGCATCGCGGCGATCATTGTTGCGGGGTGTCAGTCTGACACCCCGCAACTCCGATCTAGGTAAAGAGTCTCTGACAGAGGCTCTTTTAACATTTAAAGAGTTTTTTTTATTGAGTACACCGGGTAGGGCAAAACAAGACCAACATTGACAGTTTGTACATTGAGGGCAGACCGATACATAAAACAAAAACACAGCATCAATATACTATATGAAGGTGACAAGTCAGCTGGCACCAAAAATAGCGCCAGCTCACCCACATTAACCATAAAGTACTACAATGTACATTAAAAAGGCAATATGCTCGCCCCAAGTCTGGTGCACCCACACAAGTTTTTCAAGTAATAAAGAGGACATAACAGTACGGAAAACAGAAGACAGGAAAGAAGACATGAACATGGTAAGAACCGATAAGATAAGGCAGGTTTAAAAGAGAGAAAGGGTGGAAGATCAGAAAGGGGAGGGAGAGGGGGTTGGCGAGAAGAAAAAAAAAAAAACCCCACATGCTCTGTCACTGTAGCTCTACTGAGGGGGTCACAAAGGTGTTGTAATCCTGAGAGAATCGGAAATCCTGCCAGTGAAACCAGGTTTTGTTGAATTTTTCCTCCTTACGTTGTAATGCAGCCGTCAATTGTTCCATCAGGTTAATTTCATTCACCACAGCTATCCACTGTCCAACTGACGGGGGATCTGAGCATTTCCATTTTTGCGGAATGCATATTTTAGCGGCGTTTAGAAGGTGTATTAAGAGGGACTTCTTATACCGACGTCTCGACATCGGTGTAAGGTGGAGCAGGCACTGAGCCGGATCATCTGCTAATGTAATGTCCGTCAGTCTAAGAGCTATGCGCCTAATGTCTTCCCAAAAGGGACGAACCCGGGGGCATGTCCAGAAAATGTGCAGTAATGATCCGTCAGGGTGCTGGCAACGCCAGCAGGAAGAAGGAACTGAAGGGTAAATTTTGTGGAGAAGCTTGGGCACTCTATACCAGCGAGTCATTATCTTAAACCCAACCTCCTGAAACCTGCTCGCAATTGAGGAGCGGTGTGCAAAGTATAAAATTCGTTCTCTCTCTTCCTCCGAGAAGGCTCGACTCAGGTCATTCTCCCATTTCCGTAAATAATGAGGTATAAAGCCGTCCTGAGGGTCGACTAGAATCCCATACATTAAGGACAGTAGATGACGGAGGGGAGTAGGATCCAGGTAGAGCCTCTCAAAAGCAGACGTGGAATAACTAGTGGATGGCACGAACTTCGAGGAGGTAAGGAAGTGTCTGATCTGCGTTGCTCTCCATCTATCTAATGGTGGCGATAGCATTGCTTGTATTTCCTCGATGGTGCGCCATCGACCCTCATGATGAAAGTCTTGAAACCTAAATCTGTTAATTATCAGAAATTCCCTAAACCTCCTCCCCGATAGACTACATGGGAACTCCTGAGCGCCAATTACCGGTGACAAAGGTGAGGGAGTGTGGGAGACCAATGTGACACAACCCGTTTTTGCTGCCACCGACACCGTAGTCCCAATCAAAGGGTGGGATTTCAGGGGTACTGGCAAGGCTGAAGTCTGCCACATCAAGGTTGGGAGCGGGAGAGATGTCATTGCCTGCTCCACCCCCACCCACTCCTTCTCTGAGGCATGCTTGGCCCAATCTAGGGCTCTAGTTAGATGAACCGCCTGGTAGTATTTAAACGGGTCTGGGAACCCCAAGCCGCCCTGGTCTTTTGGTAAGGACAGGATATGATGAGACAGTCTTTTTACTTTGTAGCCCCATAAGAAATTCAAAAATTCCCCTCTGACAGAGCGAAGGAAGTGATTTGGGACCGTTATTGGCAATGTTTGGAGGAGATATAATAATTTTGGCAAAACCGCCATCTTTAAAATACTATTCCTTCCGAACCAGGAGAAAGTGTTCTTGTGCTAGCGCTGAAGATCTCGACGTAGAGAGTCAAGCCAGGGGACGTAATTCTCTTGGAAGACTGCTGGCACTGAGGGTGTAAGGTAAACGCCCAGGTATTTCATTTTTTGGCGTGCCCATGTGAAGGGGAAATTCTGTTGAATAATATTGAAAGTCTCCTTGGGTAAATTAATGTTTAGCGCCTCTGATTTGTGCACATTAATTTTATAATTAGAAAGAGCAGAGTATGTCTTGAGCGCCTGTAGTAAATTGGGGATTGAAGTGACGGGACTTGTCACAAAAAATAATAAATCATCGGCGTAAGCCACAACTTTATGCTGTGTGTTGCCGGTGCTAACGCCCTTTATATTTTGGTCATTCCTAATGTGAGCTAGCAGGGGTTCTAGTACCAATATAAATATTAAAGGTGACAGTGGGCATCCCTGTCTTGTCCCGTTGCTCAAGGGAAAGGGGGCTGAAATTGCTTCATTTGCTCAGACTGCTGCTGAGGGTTGGGAGTAGATTGCCTCTATCCATTGACACATATGGGGCCCTAGGCCAAGGTGCTTCAGCGTGCGTTTCATAAAGAGCCAGTTGACCCGGTCGAAGGCTTTCTCCGCGTCAGCTGAAATCAGCAACATTGGAGTTTTCCTGGACCGGTTCAAGTGGATAAGATTCAAGGCCCTAATCGTATCATCCCTGGCTTCCCTAGTTGGGACAAAACCTACTTGGTCGTAATGGATTAATTTGGGGACTGACAGAGGCTCTTTACCACGTGATCAGCCGTGTCCAATCACGATGTAAACAGGAAGAGCTGGTGATTGGCTTTTCCTCACTCGCGTCTGACAGACCCGAGTAGAGGAGAGCCAATCGGCTGCTCTCCTGACAGGAGGGGTCTGTGCTGATTGTTTATCAGCACAGCCCCCCCCCTCGGATCCCACCCAGGACCACCAGGATGGCCATCCACACTGGACCACCAGGTATGCCCCCCCCTAGACCCCCAGGGAGATGCAAATCTGTGCAGCTGCCAATCAATGCCCACTCACAATGCCTACCACGGCCAGTGCCACCAGGGATGCCTATCAGTGCCTCATATCAGTGCCACGTATCAGTGCCCATTAGTGCCACGTATCAATGCCCATCAGTGCCCAGCAGTTCCGCCTATCAGTGCCCAGCAGTGCCGGCTATCAGTGCCACCCATAAGTATCCATCTTTGCAGCCTTTCAGTGCCCGTCAGTGTTGCACACAGCAAATCAGCAGGTCCTAGCCATAAATCATTGGCTGGAACGTGCTGAAAATCACAGCTGGAGCAGGGTGGGGGGCACACATGTGCACACCTGAAACCTGGAAGTAGGCAGTGATGTACCAGTACGTCGCTTTGCCTACAGCAGCTGCTCCCCGCAGTATATTGCGGGCGGTCGGCAAGTAGTTAAATTGTATGCAAACCCAAAATCTATTTTTTAGTATGTGCAGCATCATGTCCCACTGTATATGGTTTTCTCTAAGCGTTTCTATAGTCAAAATGTAAAATCACATATTCATTCTATGTTGCATTTCAATTACGTGTAGCCTACCCCTATTCATTTGAACAATCTTTAAGGAATCCAGGAAGTTGTGGTCAGCAGACAGGCAGAACTCACAGCATGAAATACAATTTTTCAAGTAAGCTTATACTATTGTTTGTATTACTTTTACAATGCTAATGTTATAAAATTACATTACTATTAAGCAAATCATTTTTTTTGACTCTTGCAGAATTTCTTATCTGGAGATCCAACTAGCAACAACACTTCATGTTAGAGGCTGACAATACTTAGCCACTGCCTCTCAATTAGCAGCAGAAGACTTAGCCTGCTGTGTGCACTCCTTCATTTGACCTTTGAGCTGCCCATCTTGTCTATCACATAGGCAGCCTAAAGGCAAGCTTAAAAAAACAAGTGCACTAACAGACAAAGCGCAGTTTTTTTCCCTCCCCTTTGCTGACCTAACAGATCTTACCCTCCCTTGCAGATGCACCCCTGAGGTCTGACGCATGCAGCTTCCTGTTTTTGCCTCTACTATGCAGGCACGGCCAGAGAGAGAAGAGTTTCGGCACAGGAAGTCAACAAACACTGGAGGCTGCGGGCATCAGATCTCAGTAATTATGAAGCTGCCGAAGAGGGTGGGATCTTTTAGGTTGGCAGATGGGGGCAAAAACATAGGCAAAATTCGTCTGAAAATGTACTTAATCAATTAAATAAGGAGATTGCATGGCAGGCTGACAACACTGATGCTAATTGAACGGCAGTGGAATAATGGTGTAATCCTGAAACAGGAAGTGCTGTTATTAGCAAGATCTCCAGGTAATTTTTCAAAAGATTCACAAAATATTATTTGCTTAAAAAAACACATGAATAAACAGAGAGGCATGTTTCCAAACATAATGAAAGTTTACATTCACTTTAACTCCACATTTTTTGGCAGCTAGACACCGGATTGTGTTAGTAAAATCAGGACAGTTGGCATGTAGGGGAAATACGGAGATCTCCCGACTCCCGACATGATGTCTTAATATGTCTGCAAGACCAGTCACACAGAAATAATGGAATAATTTATCAGAAATTCTGGTTTGTCATTCATTCATCATTTTAATCTGAGACCTTGCATGGTTTGCCCCAAGGCTTTTTAGCTAAGCTTGATGAGCCAAACAAGGGCACAGATAATGTGCAAGTGAATTATACTGCAAGATAAATCCTTCTCATTTTAACACTTAATGTCCTTAATGTCCTCAAGAATCTTTTGAAGATATACTTCTGCAAGAAAGGTATTGCCATAAAGCAATTGAAACTGCAAAAAAAAAAAAAAAAACTCATGGAAAAGTGACTGAGGTCAACACATCCCACATGCACCATTTGCTATTGTTTCCTAATTTCAAAACAAAAGAGGCTGCTGCTCTTCTATAGACCCACAACCTGAACAACCTTTTCTGCTGGTTACAGAAAATCTGACCAACTACCATGACACAGACTACTGAAGAACATACTGTACTTAAAAGAAGTGTACTTTCAAAGGAAATGTAGTTTTTTTGGCCTTGTGCCCTGACCCTCCACAGATTCCTGCTTGACCAAGTCTCCCTCTCCTGGATGCGCTTATCCCAGTCCATCTACCAGCTAGGTTGAAAACCTCATAGAAGTCTATGGGAATGTAATGGATGGAATGTAAACAATCCACGAAGGCTGCAAGCGACATATACCGGTAGGTAGAAATCTTAACCACTTCACGCAAAACGACGTGAAAACGTACAACAATTTTTGTAAGCTGTTAGAAACCGACTTTAAAGTCTTTGTTGTGATCTTTAGAGATGCATCACTTCATAGTACATGTGGCTAGGAAGGTCTTATTTAGGCAGACCATAGATCATGCAATTTTTTTTCCTTCTACCACGTGTGGAAAAAAAGAAAATAGCTTGATTCCCCCTTTAACACTGACTCCCTCCCGCAGTGCTACTGTGTCTTGCCTGCAGGGAGCCTTCCCTGCTGGTAGAACACAATGATTAGTGTTGTGGGCTATAGCTGGCGGCATTAATCGTTCAGGAAAAACCTGACAGGCTGGTTGTACACAAGTCAATCAATAGATTTAACTTGCATAAAACCATGGTGCCCATAAATGGATCGAAATTTGGCCGGCCCCCACTGAATATCTAGAGTGGTCAATATCCATTATTCAACAAACAACTTATTTTTGACACAGTCAGTTCTTATGTTCCTTATTATGCAGCGCACCAATGTTATAATAAGGGCCAGTAGATCAAGGTTAGGTATGAGTCAAACATACCTGAGTTCGGTTCAAGTCAGGTTTGCTTATATTGCTAAAGTGCAAATGCCAAATCTGAACCCCACTGAAGTCAATGGGAGCTGAATGGTAAAGAAAAGCAATTCTAGGCCAATAGGCAAGGGATTGTCAAACAAATGGCAAGGGGGGCAGGGCACTGCCCTGAAGGACATGTGTTAAACTGTTTAGTGGGGAGCAGGATTTTAATAATACTTTAATGTCAACATTAACTATGCAGAATTCCTTTAAATAACATACCCGGGTGGTGCCTTTAACCTAATTGTGAGTGTGACACACCTACTACAGAAAAACAATGCGGTTTAGATTTACAGCAAATGACAGTTTTAGTCCTTTTACTTGTTTGTAAGCAAATGACTGGAGATTTCATTCATCTATACCAGACCCTTATCCTTGAGCAGGGTCTGCTAAAGATGGTAATGGGGGACCCCTGTAAGAAACAAAATGGTGTGGGATTCCCCTAAAAATACATACAAGATACTTATCCTTGTTTAGATTTGATGATGGAACCTGATAAGGATGTCAAGGGGGAACCCCACACAAAAAAAAAATTACGTGGGACCCAGCAAAAAATCCATTGCAGCATTTACCCGAGCGTGCAGCCTGGTAAGCCAGGTAAAAGGGGTGGGTAAGAGCTTGCAGCCCTCTCCTGAACAATACCAGGGCGCATGCCCTCAACAAGGGGAGGGTTCCTTTGCCGGGGGATACCCCTGGCAAGGCATTTTGTCCCCATGTTGATGCGGAGAAAGTCCTCTTCCCCACAACCTTGGTTTAGTGGTTATGTGGGGCTGCAGGTGGGGGGGCTTTATTAGAATCTGAAAGCCCCCTTTAATAATAAGGGGGCACACAGATACCTCCTGTCTCCTATGTGAATGTGTAAGGGGTGCATAGTAAAAAAAAAAAAAAAAAAAAAGTAAATCGTAAATCAAGATATTTACACAGTTTTTTAGTCCATTATTTAAAACAAAAAACAATGTCTAATGCCATCGCTGTCTCTTGCCAAATGACATCTGAGATCCACAGCTGAAACAAAGTTAACTCCATGCCCATTATTCATCAATGTTTTTTGTGTTAAAAAAAAAAAAAGGAGGTTATACTCAACAACTCTTTGCAATATCTTTGCACAAAGTGGTCTCTTACCTCCTCTTTGGCAGTCCCCCACCGACCCTGTCCGATCCTCCTACCTACAGGGGCCTCCTTAGCAAGCTGGGTGCTAAAGTGCACCAGCGCGCATGTTTAGGAACAGGGGAAGTAGAACAGGTAGTAAGCATTTTTTATCTTAAAGGAGGTAATGCGTTAAAGTAAAAATTTGTTGTCAGAACCACTTTAAGCACATCCTTAGTTAAAGCAGTATTAAACCCAAAACCAAAAATATATTATATTGCTGCTTACCAATGATTAAATATGGTGGGTGTATCAGTTTTTTTTTCTTTGGCTTTTTTCACTGTGTCTTCACCTGGTGATCTGGCCAGCAACTCACCTTTTCTATAAATAAGACACAACTCTGGAGGAATAAGCACTGGGGGCACAGCAGACAGTCTGTGGGGAAGGGTAGTGTTAAATGTATTAGCAGATTTAACTACACAACAAATTGAAGCCAAACTCCAAGCTCACTCTCTAAAAGCAATACAGAAAACAGTTTTCTTTCCTTTTGGGATAAAGGTTTTGCATGAATAAATAAAAAGTTTCTCATTTTCATCACCCTTTCTAGTGTTACATGGTTTGTATAATCCATGTAAACTGATATATTCTGCTAGAGAGCTTGGGCTTTCAAAAACAGACGTGCTGATTGGATCACCTAATGAAAGCAGAAGAAAGAAAAAAAGGAAATGAATACAGCCGTCGCATCTAAGAATTGGTAAGCTGCAATATAATAAATGTTTGCTTTTGGGTTTAATACTGCTTTAAGGGAGACCAATGTCTGCTGGAGAGATATCTAACAACATAGCATTTGTATCCCATCTGTAATCCATGGAACCGATGGGGGAGTTCCCCTTAGCAACAAGGTAGTTGCATAATTCACATCATAAAGCGCATGCAAAAAAGATTCTAGTTTGTATGTACAGTATTTTAGTGAAACTTATTAAAAATATTGATTTTATAGTGTGCTGTCATATACAGTGGGGATGGAAAGTATTCAGACCCACTTACATTTTTCACTCTTTGTTATATTGCAGCCATTTTCTAAAATCATTTAAGAACATAGAATTGTTGACATTTTTTCAGATTTATTAAAAAAGAAAAACTGAAATATCACATGGTCCAAAGTATTCAGACCCTTTGCTGTGACACTCATATATTTAACTCAGGGGCTGTCCATTTCTTCTGATCATCCTTGAGATGGTTCTACACCTTCATTTGAGTCTGATTGGACTTGATTAGGAAAGCCACACACCTGTCTATATAAGACCTTACAGCTCACAGTGCATGTCAGAGCAAATGAGAATCATGAGGTCAAAGGAACTGCCTGAAGAGCTCAGAGACAGAATTGTGGCAAGGCACAGATCTGGCCAAGGTTACAAAAAATTCTACTGCACTTAAGGTTCCTAAGAGCGCAGTGGCCTCCATAATCCTTAAAAGGAAGATGTTTGGGACGACCAGAACCCTTCCTAGAGCTGGCCATCCGGCCAAACTGAGCTATCGGGGGAGAAGAGCCTTGGTGAGAGAGGTAAAGAAGAACCCAAAGATCACTGTGGCTGAGCTCCAGAGATGCAATTGGGAGATGGGAGAAAGTTGTAGAAAGTCAACCATCACTGCAGCCCTCCACCAGTCGGGTCTTTATGGCAGAGTGTCCCGATGGAAGCCTCTCCTCAGTGCAAGACACATGAAAGCCCACATGGAGTTTGCTCAAAAACAACTGAAGGACTCCAAGATGGTGATAAATAAGATTCTTTGGTCTGATGAAACCAAGATAGAACTTTTTGGCCTTAATTCTAAAAGGTATGTGTGGAGTCCCAACAGTGAAGCATGGTGGTGGCAGCATCATGCTGTGGGGGTGTTTTTCAGCTGCAGGGACAGGACGACTGGTTGCAATCGAGGGAAAGATGAATACTGCCAAGTACAGGGATATCCTGGACTAAACCTTCTCCAGAGTGCTCAGGACCTCAGACTGGGTCGAAGGTTTACCTTCCAACAAGACAATGACCCTAAGCACACAGCTAAAATAACAAAGGAGTGGCTTCACAACAACTCCGTGACTGTTCTTGAAAGGCCCAGCCAGAGCGATGACTTAAACCCAATTGAGCATCTCCGGAGAGACCGAAAAATGGCTGTCCACCAACGTTTACCATCCAACCTGACAGAACTGGAGAGGATCTGCAAGGAGGAATGGCAGAGGATCCCCAAATCCAGGTGTGAAAAACTTGTTGCATCTTTCCCAAAAAGACTCATGGCTGTATTGCATCAAAAGGGTGCTTCTACTAAATACTGAGCAAAGGGTCTGAATACTTGTTACCATGTGATATTTCAGTTTTTCTTTTTTAATAAATCTACAGAAATGTCAACAATTTTGTGTTTTTCTGTCAATATGGGGTTCTGTATGTATATTAATGAGGGGAAAAAATGAACTTAAAAGATTTTAACAAATGGCTGCAATCTAACAAAGAGTGAAAAATGTAAGGGGGTCAGAATACTTTCCGTCCCCACTGTATGTGTAGTATACAGTTTTTCAGTTTGAAGCATGAAAATGTGAGACCCCCCCCCCCCATACACACACACACACACACTCTAAAGTCAAACAGCATACAAAGGCATTTAAGGGGTGACATCAATGTGCCCCATAGCTTTCTTTCTGAAAAAGCTGGGTGCTCCAAAACCTGTGAGAATACATCCTTGCATGATCTGGAGGGCGTTCTCGTGGAATTTGGAGTCCTCAGCTTTCCAAGGAGACAGTGGTGAGGTACAGTGAAGCATCAAAAGCTGAGGCCAAAGTACATTTTTTTTCCTCAATAGGTATATTTTTAAAATCACCTTAGTAAATAATTTTACTATGGATGTCTTTCAGTACAGCAGACCTTCTATTTTCATGGAAAATCCACTATAAGATGACCGGACACAGTTCACAATAATACATAATATGAATATTGATCCTATTTTTTTTATTCATAAAATTAAGGTAGCCACATTAGGGATGGCTCATACGTATATGACTTAACAAAAGTACAATGCTAAAATGCCAAAGGTAAGAGCTCTGAGGACAAAACGTGTCAGCTTGTTTGGACTTCTCATCTCACAATTGGCACTCAACAGCAGACCATGCTAAGTGGAGGACTTGGTGGACTGCATTTTGCTTGATATACTGTATGTATTTGTTTGTATAATTTTATACACTTTTTAAACAATAAATTGTTGCAAAGGTAATGCACTAGGCTGGTGCATCCTCTGTTCCTTATCTTTAGATTTCTACACTTGGGTTTCCCTGACCTGTTGTGAGTGGCAGCACAGCCAATATGGAGGTTGAACCAGTGGAGATACACGATTAAATCCAGCCGCACATTTCTCCTAACTGCAGGAGAATTGGTTTTCTTTCTAATACCAAAGGTAAGCCTGGCAGACATCAAAAGGACTCTTGCACAGACCCAGAAGGTTACCAAACTGCAATAGAAAACGTATTGGACAGCTTGCTTGCTTTGTCAGACAGGGACAGTTTTCATAACAGTAAGGACAAATTTATACAGCCTACTCTGCTCTTTTCCATTTACCTGATATATTCTTTTGTGAAAAAAAAAAGAACATGGGACATGCATCATTTTACTATTGGCTAATATTACAGGTTTGTCTGACAGTATCTAGATGTATATGCATTATAAATATTGCAATTATATAAAGTGACCAGGAACAGAACAGTGACAAGGTCTCCTGACTCCATGCAGCTTTTTGGTACAGTGTCAGATATAGAGATTTTATACTACTAAATAATTAGCCATTGGGGTATAATCTTAAAAAAAAGCTCTATAATATTAAAAAGCTATGGCAGATCTTGTAGGTATGCAACTATGATGGGTGGGGACTATAAAGAGCAGGGGCTACATAGGCATGCATGATAAGCAGAAAGAACATTTCCAACCACAGAACGGTAAGCAACCAGTATGTGTCATGCTGAATGTTCACACATTTACTGATTAAATAAGCAATACAGCGTAATAGAAAAAAACGTGTTTTAAAATCCACAACAACATATTACATATACCGTGGATAAAAAAGCATTTAAAATAGAGCACAGCTTTAAACTAAGCATGTATGGCTTTGCAGAAACCAGTTCTGTATTTATAATTCAAAAACCATCATATATAGCCCTGTGACCATAAATAACAGTGTGACCCTCACAATAAAACGCAAAATAATAATACTATTAAAAACATATTTTAACATAGTATAATGTAGCAAAATGCAGACAAAGCAGCTTGTGATTTGTATCAAAATCGAGCAACCAAAACACAGACCTGCAATTTTTGTAACCATACAGTATTTTTAGCAAGTTTCACAGCAGCTGGAAGCCCTGACAATTTGCAGCAGCAGATGGTACATAAAGCTGTCTTTTTATGTCATGAGAAAGAGCACAATAAAATACTACAGACAGGTAAAAGTAAAACAATAAAAGAGGAAAGTGGCCTTTATCTCAGATATGTTGAATTTTCACTGTGGTCCATATTTTACCATGATGCTTTTCATGTCAGAACCTGATACAGAGAAGTAATGCTATGAAATGGCTCTTGTGGGTTTCATGTCCAGTCAATGAACTAGGAGTTCAAGTATAACTAAGGACAAAACTTTTTTTTTTTTTTTGGATAACATGGAGATGGATTATAAAACCTGTCGGGATTTTGCAGTCTGTGTCCCTGTTAAGAGATTTTCCCCCTCTATTAGTCCTATTTACTATTATCACCAAATGTTAAAGAAAATCTCAAAATTGGGGTTGTTCCCCAAAACAGAATTAGTGAGGATTTGTTCTAATGGGGACACTAGTTCTTGTGACCCTGGGGACAATCACAATAGAGATTCTATCACTTTAGAGGGGTTTTCTGTCACTTCCTGTTTTGGCTATTCAGCAGGAAGTGAAGTGGAATCTCCCCAATGGGACACATATGGCATAAATAAATCTTACAGAGAGTATACCCCCCCCCCCCTTATTCTATTCAAAATGAAAAACTACTTTCAGTATGAAAAGCAGAAGGATAAAGAAGGGTAAGAGAAGAATTGATCATATCCCATTATTGGTCATTAAACCTTTACTATGCTCCTTAAGGAAGCAGTGTCCCTCTCTAGTCGTATCTCATTGGATTACTATTGGCTCCTCTGCAACAAAAAAAGGAACCAATAAAAGCGGAATGAAATGAGCCATTTAAGAGGGACAGAGAAAGATATGGCCATCATAATCAAAGAGTGGCATTTTTTCATGGTCAGATTTTTTTTTACAGATTTTACAAACTTATACAAACTAATACTCCTATATTGTCTTTATACTCTTCCTACAGGTTGCCAGAAGAAGTGCTAGCTTCTTTTGGAAAGCTCTGCTGCTTTCAAAAAGTCATAAGAGCAAAACGGGCACTGTAACTTCTGACCCACTTCTAAAAGTGCAAGTTGCCTGGCTTTCCCCCTCACCCAGTGTTTATTGACCCAAAACAATCATGCAGAAAATTCTGAAAAAGATTATAACTCCTTTACTTGTTTCTAGGCCAGTTTTGTGTCACAAAAAATTTATTAAAGTTTTTAGAGTTTTATACAGCGTACATGAACACATCAAAATAGTGCAATAGAGACAATAAGACAGAGGCCTAGTAAATATTCATTTGTTACAATGACAGGATTTATTGTCAAAATGCAGTTGCATAAAGTATTAAACTCCTGAGGCTCCGTGAGCCAAACAAGGACAGGAGGAGTACTAAAAATGCCAGCGGGGAGTACTCCACGTTGATTAAGCTGATTAGAGAGTACCCTTCCACACATGTTGGGAGTATAAGAGTTGGGGTGGGGGGACATATGTTAAGAGTAGGTAGAGGAAGAGAGACTAAGAAGGGAGAGGATACTTGAAAAGAGAACTTTCCTGGGTAAGAAAGAGGGAAAAGGAAAAAAAAGGGGGGGGGGGGCAGTCAGGATCGATCGTCCTGCGTGGGTCAGGAGCTAAACATGTTGATAGTGGGCTGTAGAACTGATCACACCAAGAGTACGGCACGATCTATGTTCGGGTGATCAATGGAGGTTATCTATGGCTCCCAAACCTTCAGAAATGTGGTGTGGAAGTCCCCCAGAATAAAATTCTGGCCAATTTTGAAGCAAAGGGGTCAGAATGGCATACCTCAATATGTCTCATTACAGGTTTGAAAAGCGATTTCTGCTTTGTTTCAGCCTGTTGATCTTGCTTAACATGTGACAGAGAACTGTGTAGGTGTCCAGATATGAATAAATAATAGTTACTATTTAAATTGTGCTTTACTATTAAACCTATATGGCTATTTTTCAGCTTTTAAAAAAATGTTAAATTGTTCTAGAATGCCAAAGGCTTCAACTGAGCATACAAAAACAAAAGCAAGGATGGCTGTTGCTGGTTTAAGATCATGTCATAAGCAGTGAATATATTTCTAGGAAACTGTTACAGCCACATGCAATGTTGAGTCTTATAATTTATAATAGTGTTATTTTTCTTGAGGATATTGACAAGTTCTGCTTGACAAGCTCAAGGTTACAATGTTACAAAAGATTTTATGCACAAAAACATTAATGCCAAGGATGTCACAATGATTAGTTCCAAATTGTCTTCAACCAGATGTAGGCTGCTTACTGCTAAAGTCTCCTAAAAACAGGTGCAAGTTGCCCTTGGCAACCATTTCCATAATTTAACTGACAAAAAACCAAGACAGATAGCCAAGATTGTAATTTCCAAAAAAAAAAAATACAGAAGTCTAATGAAAAGATTGTGAAAGGCAGCCAAGGGAGAACTTGCACCTGTTTCTATCGGGGGGGGGTTCTGCTGCAGTTAGTTGGCGAAACACCATTCTTATTACATTAACAGGTACCTTATATCACTCCTAATACGTGACAATAATTATATTTTTGACTAGCTCCTTGTCGCAATATTGTAAAGTATTTAAAAACATTGTTCATTTTAATGTGGCACACAAGTTTATCCCATACCTGTGCCACTGGCAGGTATCAGTTAGTTATTCACATAAACACACACAATGTTACACTTGAATGCTAGCATGTTGCCACAGTTATTCGCCACATTGAAATGATCTCACACATACATATCTGTGATTTTTTTTTTCATTCACAACCTAAAAAAATTGCAACATTCCTGATTAATGACATACACACTGCACAGCACCATTTAACATGTCACGCACATGTTGCATGTACAATACAGTGCACCAAACTTATACAAATATTAGATATTTATAAAGAATATACAGTTAGCCTAAGTGCAAAGAAGTCACAGAGAAACATTCATAATAACATGACCTTGCATTGCCCTTTATTCTACTCTGTTGCCTTCTTCACTTTTTCTTTACTCCACGTTTCACTCCCAGTATTATAACTATTCAGATCAAATATAATTACCATTGGCTTTTTATACTTTTAGTGGCAAATTAAGTTTGGACCCTGCAAAGTACTAGAATCAGGGTTCCCCCCAATTTCCTTGTACCTGATTACCTTCACAGGCATGTCAAACTCAAATTAAACAGTGGCTGAACTGAGTAAAACCATTCTGTCAAGTGGCCCATTATGTCTACTAGGAGCCACAACTACTTAATTCCAGAAAATTATTTTAGCACTTTTGTGATCAGCGTTATAATAATTAATGCAACCTATTTTATGTCAGAGAATGGGACCAAAAATAATTTTCTGAAGTATTCAGTTATAAAATGAGATACGGAAGTGTAACCTTTATGAACTAAAGAACATCTGGGGCCTCATTTAGTTGAAATCCTTATATCAAGTGAGAGCTACAAAAAAAAAAAAAAAGAGTAAGAGGGCCAAATGCAGTCCAAAAAACCATCTTCTGACATGCCTGTTTAAAACATTTCTAGTCACTGACTTACTAATAGACCAGTAAACCTAAATGAACAGAGTTGATATACAAAGGTTGAAATACAGTTTAAAGATATGTTTAAAGTAAATCTGCCAACAAAGAAATAAGCAGGCTGCCATTGCTGACCTCTTTCTGAAAATGCAAGTCGCTTACCTATAATGCTGAACCTGTAGTTCCAACACTCATCAACCTACACAAGTATTGGAATCAGGAATGTCAGAAAAGAATCAGAAGTCCTTATCTGCTTACTTCAGGTTCGGGTTGGTGATTTAAAGTATTGAAGCAGGAAGGTCAGCAAGACAGGGAACTACAGTAGCATTTTCAGAAACAAAGGTTAGCAATGGCAGCCAGCCTCCATGTTTTTTTTTCTGAACCAAAAAAACAACAATGTAATATTTTGCAGCATACTAGTCCTTAGATGTGGTGGCTATATTCTTTTTTTCCAGGCTTTCTCCATTTAATTTAATTTAATGATTCTTATAGCAACACCCTTCATCTGTCCACTCAATGCACTACCATCTATAATGATGAAGCATTGGCAACCTAGGCAGCTCTCCTGATTTGGACTACAAATACCCCCTTCCATCACATCTTCATTACATATGGGGAAGAGGTTTTGCAGTTCACGTAAGATAGCTGTAAATTCTGATAACATTGAGATTTAAGTTCAGCGCACAGGAAGTTGTAAGGACATGATTTCTGACAGGATGCAAATGTGGTAATATGTACTTACTACAATAAAATGTACTTAAGCCAGCCATAGATGGTTCAAATCTTGGCTCGTTCAGCAGGGACTAAACAAGATTCAAATCATGTATGGGCAGGCTGAATATATCAAAGTTGATCGATCAATCAACTTGGGTTCAACCAGCATGTCGGATTTTTCATGTGATTATTGTCAGCAGCTGCGATGTGTGTTCACATGACAGGGACTGCTCTCCATGCCCCTCCCCACGTCCCGGGAGAACACAATAGCTGTGCAGGAGCGTTCCCCCATCAACACTGGCTGTGTTGATGGGGAAATTGAGCGAATCTCCTTACTACAACCTGCGGTTGCAGGAAAAAAAAATTGCACCATTTATGGTTGCCTTTAGCCTAAAAAAGAAAATGAATGCAACCACCACATCTAAAGACTGGCAAGCTGCACTATATTCCATTTTTATTCTTGGGTTTAGACATCCTTTAAGTGTCAAAAATGTATTTAAGCTGGAAATAACCAGTAATCTCGTAAATAGATTCTGTAGGTAGCTTTTGATATGCCTCATAGGCCTTAAATAGATCATTATGAAATAGGCTGCTTTTACCCTTAATACTATTGTAAATACTTTTACATGCATACTCTTGAATTGTATTAGTAGGTTATTAGGTTTACTGTGTCATTAACATACAAAGTATTTCCATGCTAATGCAATAAAGGGTAAAAGCATCTCCCAAAGTTTTTGGAATATGCTCTGATGTCTACATTTAATTTATTTTCCTTTTTTAGCAACATTACTGTATCGCTATTTTGAGACTCAAGGGAAAAGATCTTTTCCCCAAAATGTCAGTTTTTGGTATCTATCCTACATTTTGTGAACATCCAATTTACATTTTACCTTCACTGATAAATGCCAAGTTTAACCCAATTTTTTTTTTGAAGTTTTGAGTAAAACCTAGTGCTTTGAACTTACTTTTTACAGAATATTTCTCTGAAACTTTAGATAGTACAAAGCAAAGTCAAGGACATATTACATTTTCTTGTGCGTCTTCCATTTCAATTATGAGCCTTCCTTAACATGGCCATGGCAGCATTGTAGAACTGGGAGCTCAGCTGTTGAGGGCTTAGACCTCATATCCTGAAGAGATGTAGAAGCTGTTGGGAGATTCAGGTCATTGGTACCATCTAGAAACTGTATATTTGTTTTGAACATACTTTAAACTTTTCAGACCTGTCAGTCTTATTTTGTTTTGCTATGTTGAATACCATGGCCTCTGCCAGCTACAATAATACAGGGACCTGGTAGGTGAGCTAAAATAAGAGAAACCCTATAATCCAACATTTTCCTGATTTAACTGCAATTCCTCACAGTGGAAGATCCCATTAATTAATTAATGGAAGCCCGGATATAAATGTCCTTTTGTGCTGCTTCAATACCCTCAGAAGACAAATAGCGCTTGGCCCAACAACATCTTTAGGATAGATATCACTCATCTGTGTCTGGCCATTCACTAACATTTCCAGATGTGGTAGGTGGATCCCACTGTTGTAATGGATCTTTATTGCCTCACTGTGTCATTATAATCCTAAAGTAGAACAGAAATAATCACTTAAGAAATCTTGGATATAACAGTGCTCTCCAATATTAAGAAGATAAGGTAGGTCAGTTTTTCCAGTCTTAATCTTGGCAGAAAAAAGTAATTGTCTAAGGACCAGAAAAAAAGAATGGGAAGACAACACTGTTAAGAGCAAAGGTCTTTTGCACCAGGCTGTTTTATATTGTTATTGTCTCTATTGTGATTTTCGTTTTCACATACAAAGAACTAAAATGTTGTACTCAAACTGACCAAATGATCCTAGGAAGACACATTTCATAGAACAGTTGTATTTTGTTGCTTTGAGGCACACTTTCCTTTAAAAGCCAGGGATGTGGCAGTACGCCTCTAGCGATGCAATTAAAATGTACACCAACCAGAGGCCAAAAAAAAGAAGACTAGTCAGTACTTTTGGAATCCGAGGACCTCCAAGTTCTCCTCCTACAGGCGGACGTCGACGGTAAAGTAGAACACTGAGGCAGACAAGAGAAAGTCCTGTGAAGAGAGTTACCGAAAAGGCCAGGCTCCCTGGCTCCACATGGAAGGTCCGGCCCTTTCCAGCCCAGAATATAGAAGCAATACTCCATGCTACTCCTAAACCCAAGAAAACATTAACTGCATTGCTACCCGTCACGTTACCAATGGAAGCATCAGCATATGGATCTTGAACTGCTGCTACCTTGCTGGCAAATGTGTCTAAGGAAACAATAAAAGATAAAATTACATACCTGCAGTGTAGTAATGTATATTATACAGTATATGTGTCTTGAAACATGAATAAAGGTCTTAGCAGATTTTTTGCCTGTTCATCAAAATTAGACTTGTACCGACCCAAGGTCAAAATTCTGTTTGGCTTTGGACAATCAGGATTGTATAGTTGCATTTGAAAATCAATATCAAATGTGCAATATAAGACAGCATTCAGGTTTCTGGATATGACAGGTGTCTGGCAATACATACATTAGCCTACAAATCTCTGAAGAGTCCCATTGATTTCTTTTATGGTGAATGTATTTATGTAGTTGTCTGTTGCTTATCTGTGCATAAAACACATATATGTATCTGAATCTTGCTGAAATGCCTTCAAGCAATTTAGTATTTCAGATACAGTATCTCACAAAAGTGAGTACACCCCTCATATTTTTGTAAATATTTAATTATATCTTTTCATGTGATAACACTGAAGAAATGACACTTTGCTACAGTGTAAAGTAGTGAGTGTACAGCTTGTATAACAGTGTAAATTAGCTGTCCTCTCAAAATAACTAAACACACAGCCAATAATGTCTAAACCACTGGCAACAAAAGTGAGTACACCCCTAAGTGAAAATGTCCAAATTGGGCCCAATTAGCCATTTTGCTTGTTAGTGTTACAAGGTCTCAGGTGTGAATGGGGAGCAGGTGTGTTAAATTTGGTGTTATTGCTCTCACACTCTCATACTGGTCACTGGAAGTTCAACATGGCACCTCATGGCAAAGAACTCTCTGAGGATCTGAAAAAAAGAATGGTTGCTCTACATAAAGATGGCCTAGGCTATAAGAAGATTGCCAAGACCCTGAAACTGAGCTGCAGCACAGTGGCCAAGATCATACAGTGGTTTAACAGGACAGGTTCCACTCAGAACTAGCCCCGCAATGGTGTGCAGAAGCTCAGCATCATATCCAGGGATATGAGGGATGCACTCACTTTTTGTGAGATACTGTATAAACAACGTATTCACCACAAACACTGAACTCTATAAGGAACAGCATCCATATTGTGTGGTAATAATATATCAAATTGTCAGTTCTACAGTTTGAAACCATGTAAATAATGTGATATTTCCCTAATATTGATTTCCTAAATCAATGTTAGGGAAAAATGTACACAGATTTATGGGGATTGTAAGCTGGGGCAGTGGAAGCTGACTTGGCCATTGGAACAGATTTATCTCCAGCCCTACAGTCCATTTGTAATTTTTAAGCAAACATCACAAGGTGTAGTCAGCAGCCATGGGACCTGTACAGCATCTCCTCTGAGTATGCAACCATTGTCACTTATGATCTTTTTAGCTGTCAGTAAGGGGCCGCTCTTTCTGACACTAACCATCAATGTAAGTGTACACTTCTCTTACTAGCAATGTAAAGAGTCCTGGAAACGAGAACAACTCCAATTATAGTTTTTGATGCTTGCTATATTTATTTCATCATAATAGAGCAACTCTAGACCATAGGTGTCAAACACAAGGCCCGCGGGCCGAATACGGCCAGCCGAGCCTTGTCATGTGGCCTGCAGTGGCCTTTGGCCGCCACCTCCCGCCTCTTACCCGCTCTTCCTGCCATCACTTATAAACACAGGAACTTCTGTGTTTACAGCGACAGTCTCGACGATTCCCGAGTCCTGTTACTGCGCATGAACCAGTTCCAGGCTATACAAGCCGAGATGCTGCAGCTGGAAAGGCAGCTTAAAAAAATTAACTCCTTACATGCCGAGCAGTCGGCCGGGCACACAAGCTGGATGAACCACTTAAATGCCAAAATTTGTAGGGGGGGGGGCAGTAGTTGGGTGGGTGTTAGCTGGGGGGTGGTGATTTGTCAGTGGGGGTTCTGTAAGTGGCAGGGCAGTAGCTGGGGTGAGGGATCTGGTTGGCGTCAGTTGGTGGGGTGAGCTGAACCACCCCCACCCCGATCCCTGCATGTAGCTCGCCTATGAACCCTACACACTGTACACAGGGCACTTTTGAACCCTGCACCCTGTGCATAGCACAGCTCCTGAATCCTGCACTCTGCCCGCAGCGCAACTCCTGAACCCTGCACTCTGTCCACAGCATATTCTTGAACTCTGCATTCTGTACGTAGAGCAGCTCCCGAACCTTGCCCACAGTACACATCACACCCCCTGAACTCTGAGTTAATTATTATTTAAATTAAAAAACAATTATAATTAAATGCAGAGACAATTATTTAATATGATAAAGAGTAGATGCATAGTCTTAGATGTACAACTGGCCCCTTGAGGACAACCATATTGCTGATGCAGCCCCAATGAATTTAGGTTCGACACCCCTGCTCTAGACTATTACAGTAAATTAATATTTCCAACTCTTGGATCTTGTGTGATGCCCTGTGCTTAGAAGCTGCTTAACCAGAGCCATTGTTAGCAGAATAGACTCTGCCTTAAATTGAATGATGAATCCAGCACCTCCCACCCACACCCTTCAAACACAAATGAAAAGAAGAAAAAGGTAAATACTTGCCTCACATTCAAAATGAGTATAGGCACCACATCCCTACAATATACAACATGCAATAAAGGAAAAATTGGGTTTTTAAAGGTGCAAACAGGGTGACACAATATTTTTTATCTAAAATTTTCACATTTTATTTTGAAAAATTAATTAAAAACATGGATGTAAAAAGAGTTTACATGCAATGTACTGGAACAATCTTTAAATAGTGCAACCGAAGGATTGATTTCTCAACGTTTCACCACACATCGTGGCTTCTTCAGGAGAGTAGTATCTATCAGGCACTGTATGCAGGTCTTGTAAAAAATTGGGATAGCGAATTGAATGGAAACTCAAGTAGTTAAGCTTTTTAGATCAAGAAGCAACCCCAGCCGGAGGATCAATTGATGACCACAGAGGGTAGATAAAATCGTGTTTTTAACTGATGGAAGAGGTCCTGTAATAAAGGACTGACTTGGAACCAAGGAGTCCAGGTTAAACAAGCTGCTTAAGTTTGTATTCCTTCCAAGGCAGAACCCCAAAAAAAGGGGGGGAGGAAAAGGACAAAGGACAAAGCCTGTATTAACTGGTAAATGAGAAAAATGACATCCTCCTCCTCTCAGGCTGGATCTGTCCTTTATTACAGGACCTCTTCCATCAGTTAAAAACACGATTTTATCTACCCTCTGTGGTCATCAATTGATCCTCTGGCTGGGGTTGCTTCTTGATCTAAATAGCTTAACTACTTTTTTTTTTTTTAACAATCAGGAGTGCTTTATTGAAAAGTATAAAATGCAGTACAAAAAAAAAGGAAATAAAACAAGACATGTGTAGGCAAGTACATAGAAAAACGGATCATATATTTGACTAGAGGTAAACTCTTACTCACATAAGATTTATCCTGCTGTATCCAATGCAGCTATATAAACTCGCTTTAGTATTGGATTATTGATCATGCTCGGTATTCCTATCAGGCTTGTCAATACATCGAAAGATAAGGAGTCAGGAGAGGCGTCCACGACACCAGAGAGGGAAGCGTGTAACAGTTTAGTTACACCCTTATAGCAACATAACCACGGAGCAATCCATCCCCTCCCGCCCACAACCCAGTGACCCGACACCCAGCTGAGAAAACCAAGGACAATACTATCCACCAATCCATGGTAGCCAGACCTTGTCGAACTTCCAGGGGCACCCCCGACTAATATACGTCAGCCTATAGAGGGGCAAAGCAGTGTTTACTCTCTTTTCCCAGGAGGAAAGGGTCGGAGGGCTAGCCGAGGTCCATCCAGCAAGGATCTCCTTAAAAATAGCTTAACTACTTGAGTTTCCATTCATTTCGCTATCCCAATTTTTTACAACACCTGCATACAGTGCCTGATAGATACTACTCTCCTGAAGAAGCCACGATGTGTGGTGAAACACGTTGAGAAATCAATCCTTCGGTTGCACTTTTTAAAGATTGTTCCAGTACATTGCATGTAATCTCTTTTTACAACCATGTTTTTATTAATTTTTCAAAATAAAATGTGAAAATTTTATATAAAAAATATTGTGTCACCCCGTTTGCACCTTTAAAATCCCAATTTTTCCTTTATTGCATGTTGACAAATGAAAAGAGGCATTTTTCTGCTGACCATGAATGTTGGGTGAACACTATTTCACTGACCACCAATGTAAAGGGTCACATCTCACTGACCACCAATGTGGTCAGTGTATTTCTCCACTGATCACCTATGTAAGAGGGGAATTTCTCCATTGACCACAAATGTAAAGGGTCATTTATCCACTGATCACCAATGTAAGGGGACGTTTATCCACTAACCACCAATGTAATTTAATACACTACACTGTCCACCCATGTAAGAAAAAAGAACCTACACTCACCACAAGTGTAAGTGGTAATTTCTCCACTACAATTTTAGGCTAAATTTTTTGGTTTGATATAGTTATTTCTAAAAGTGACTTTGTTTAATATGCCAGTAATACTCTGTAGACAATCTTAAATGAGCCATTAAGCTCCTAGTGCCCCCCATCACAGATTTAAACACCGCCCAGGGCAGAAGCCCATCCCGCACCCCCTTGTAGGGCAGGGCCAGTACAAGGGGGGTGGGAGGGGCTCCTGCCCTGGGCGGTGTCCAAATCTGTGATGGGGGGCACTAGGAGCTTCTGCTGCTTCTCCTCCCTCCTGTTACTGCATAATCAATTTCCCAGACTCTTCAGTAACTTCAACTCTGCCTTATCTCCCCTGCACCCATTAATCACTCCTCTCCTTCCAGGCTCCCTTCCCATTGTCCACTTGTTCTCCTTCCTGGCCAAATCACTCCAGTCTTCCTTGTTGGTCACCACTTTGTCCGACTCATCTCACTTCCAGCACGTCTCTTTACCTTCCCTACACAATTGTAAGTCAGCACAGAGTCTCCTGCTCCTCTCTGCTGTTCACAGTAATGTTTACTATCTTCTATCAGCTGTCCATAAATCTGCACTGCATATCTTGCAGCCTCTGGTCTCAGCTCTGGACATTCCAGTTTCCATGCAGCCTTTGGCTGACACCCTTTCCATCCCAGTTTAGTCCTCTACTAACTGTCCTGTCCCTAAAATACAGCCTTAGCACTTTCTCTACAGTCCTTCACTCTGCTCTTTAACACTTGTTCTTACTACCCAGACCCCCCTGCCAATTCACTCTTTCTTATTCCTAATAAATGGTGCACTGCAGTTTAGCCACAGTGTGATTGTATGTGCGGTTTACCTGGGTTTTAGGTGCGCTTCCACTGAACTCCATTACACAGCGCGTTTTCATGAAGGTGCATCAAAGTCCTGCATTCTGCATCTTTGATGCAGTTTCAGAAAACTCACTGTGTAATAGAATTCAATGGAAGTGCACCTAAAACCCAGGTAAACCGCACATACAATCACACTGTGGCCAACAGAAACACTTTGGAGTTGATTTACTAAAGGCAAATCCACTTTGCACTGCAAGTGCACTTGGAAGTGCAGTCGCTGTAGATCTGAGTGGAAGATCTAAAATGAGGGGAAGCTCTTTAGCAGCATTCAGTTTGCTCTTCAGAGAGCATTTGACAAGTGGTAAAGAGCCGTTATATCGCCTCCTTACTGCCTGCTTTAAGCCCTTCAACCCTGCACTAGCATGCTGCAACTATGTGCATTATACATAATTGTGGGGCACCATTCACTTCAATGGGTCAAGTTCAACATTCATTCATGCTGCAGCAGTGAAGCAAAACATCATGGCCGCACCATGTGTATATACCCAGGCATTCCCTCTGCAGCTAAAGGGTGTGGCAGTTGAGGCACCCAGGGGGTGCCAGTTTGCCCCTTCCCGGTCATATTTTAACCACACCTGCTCATTGCTGCACCACATGCCAGTTTCTCCCTGAAATGTTTCTCATTTCAACTTCAGAAGTTGGATGATATGCTAATACTATTTCAGTGGATTACCAACATTACATGCATAACAAACCTTACACCATTATTAGCCCTATCTAAAGGTGTGTGTCTGTGTGTGTGTGTGTGTGTGTGTGGGGGGGGGGGCGTAGCTTGCCATGTTTGCACTGGGCACCGGATGACCTTGTCCCAGCACTGGATAGGGGCAACTGTCATACAGGACCTTCTACCAGATTTTTGGGATGAAACTTAGTAGTTTCACAAGGGTTCATACATTAAAAATAAGATAGGGTAGGACTCATGTCAGGGATATCCATTTTATTTTGTTAAAAGAAATGTTCTTCTGCATTACATAGCTATACTGCCAAGTGCTAAATCTTTAACAACCTATGCAATCCAATAAGGTTTATGGATTTTCTTTACTGAAAGCGCAGGTCATATATAATCCTCTTGGAGCCTTGAAGTCTTGTCTAGGTGTTGTCATTTCAATCACCCTGCTATGTCATAGTATTGAATCCTTCAAGAACAGTGCAAAGTTTTGGCATTTCCTACCAAGAAATTTAAACTGTACCCCTCCCACTTAGAAAAAGGAGTAGAACAACAATATCAAACTGCTGCTTTTTTTTCACAACTGCTGGCCTTTGCCTGTCCTTTAAATGGCATTATAAAATCCTCTATTTTCAGTTTTGTGATTAACTAGTATGAAGCTTGTAGCACATCTGTTTGAAGTGGCAACATTTGCCGGGACCTCAAAAGCATATCCCATATGTTTATACTTGAAACAGATAGCTTTACTTAAGGCTCTTACTTCATGGCCCTTATAAACTGCTTTTTACAAAAATGAGAACCAATCGCAGAAAGAACAGACTGCATGTAATGAAAACAGAACACTTTCCTCCTTATAACAATATACTGGCTGGCTTCTGTGAGAAATGTGACGCAGCTGCCTCCACTAAGAATGTCTCATAGTTTGTCTATACAACTCCTTTAGGGCCAGTTCATACCACATGCAGTCCAGTGCGTTTTTTTTTCTGTATCAAAAACAAATGGAAAGTAGGTTATATGGTTTTCAATGGCATAGTTCACACCAGTACTTGCAGTTCCAGTGTGTTCCAATTCCAGAAAAAAAAATGTACAACATGCTGCATTTTTCCTGTACTGGAATGCTGCAAAATGCATCAAAAATGCACTGGAATGCATGAAAAACACACTATAATGCACATGTCCTTATTTAAGGGTAAAAAAGGGGGAAAAATTGCACTGGACTGCATCAAAAACGCACCAAAAAGGTATCAAAAACGCACTGGAACATGTCAAAAACGCGCATGCACAAAAGCATCTGGAACGCATCCAGACTTTGTTTCTATGGTGTGAACTGGCCCTTAAAGTGGAATTATAGCTGTTGAAAAGCTTAGCATAGGATTAGAAGCATCTAGAAAAGTAAAAAATCCGTTAGATTCTTGCGTTAATGGTTAGCTTATCATACTGAATCATCTATGATAAACTTTACCCTCCATAATAAATCAACATCAACAACATTTCATTTGACAGTACAGTCCATACCTGGCACAGATGTACCCAAAGCAACAAAGACCACAGCGGTGACGGAGTCTTTCAGCCCAACAGTGCAGCCAAAGTGTGCAGCCAGGTCGCCAGTGACAGCAGTGAGGATCCCAATGATGCAGATGGAGACCAGAAAGCAGGCCCAGCCCCCCCAGTACTCAGTGGGGGGCACAAAGGCAAAGAGAACCTTCCAGAAGACAGTCAGGAAATGCATGATGTAGTCACAGCAACTGGGCAGCCCTTCCTCACTGCTCTCCTCATCATCATCATCTCCTGCCCAGGATGGGACATGCAGAAAAGGAAGAGGGGGCCCAGAAAGAGAGAACAGCGGGGGCAAAAAAGGAAAAGAAAAACAAAACAACAAAAGAAAAAGAAGAGGAGGATATGAGAAAAAAAATAAAGCATTGCGATATTAGCATGCCAGTAGGAAGAGTGGTAGGGAAAAGGGAAAGAAGTTAGTGGCATGGATGCAGGATTATAGTGAAAAAGCATGTGTAGGTGTAGACTACTGTTGCAAAATGTAGTAAGCATATTGGCAATTAGTGTTTATCATATCATTAAATATGTCAAGGTTTTTTCATGTACTGAAATAAGCATTGCTCTGTGTATTACATTTGTTTGTGTGATCAAGTGCATTCTGTCCTGAGATAAACATCATGCAGACAATCAATATGAATTACACACTTACCTGCGCTGACTGTTACTGCACTGACAAACTGCTCTCTCCAGCTGCTGCTTCCAACAACCAAAGCCAAATTTGCCTTCTTAATCAACTTGTCTACCGTGCTCTATGTGCAAAGCAAAGGAGTACAGGTTAAGTATAAAGCAATGTAAAGGTTACAGACTGGGGTAATGTTTTCAGCATCACCAGGCATAATGGGAAAGGAGAATGAATAGCTGTCAAGATTACAATATGCCAAAGCAGAAGAAAAGCAGGAGCGCGGAGACAAGGTAAAGTCACCACACAGAAAAAAAAAAAAAACAGCAAAAGAAAAAACAGGGCAGACAGAGAACATAGGAACAAAACAGTGTGATTAAAGCAGGGGTCAATAATGATGTCAACAGTGAAAGGAATAGGGACATTTGAAGACTCTTAGGGGCAAATTTACAACAGATAACATTATCCACTCTCTGATATACTCTGTGCAGCTACTCTCACCGCAGCCTGCATTTTACAGCCCACTCATAAAATGTGGGCCTCAGTGTGGAGCCAGAGGTGTGCCCCACAGAGTTCTCTCTGCTTAATGAAGCAGGCTGCTCCGTACAACATTTTGCTATGGGGCCCTGCTATTTCTAGTTACGCCCCTGATTGAGAGCATAATTAGTTCTAGCAAACATGCTTGTAATTAAAAGCACTTGTATGTCAAAGCGAATTTCCCCATAAGAAATAATGGAAACTCAAATGATTCGTTCCACAACATTCATTCATAAGTCCTTCAGTTTAAAGTCCATATAAAAAGATTATAGCAATGTGATTTGGTAGTGTTACCATAAAATGTCCATCCACAAATGGCAGCCTCCACAAGGGAATTAGAAGCAAAATCCAGCAGGAGCTACAGAGTATAAATGAGAAGAGAGGCACCTCTAGGTGTAGCAATATGCTTACATTTAATGAAGGTACAACATTTAGCAACTCATATGGTTGATGATTAAAAGAGGCACATCTAAGTATGCAGGAATCCGGAGTAAAGCTGTCCACATAAACCATCCCCCACACCGGCGGCTCTCATAGCTGTCGGTCTGCAATCGTGACCGGGAAGACTACCCTGCAGTAGAGCGATTGAACAGCCCGTGGAGCACAGCGTGGAAGGGACGACATTGATGGCGGTGAGGAGGATGGTCTATGTGGACAGCTTTACCCCGGATGCCTGCATACTTAGATGTGCCTGTTTTAATCAACCATATGAGTTGCTAAATGTTGTACCTTCATTAAATGTAACCATATTGCTACACTTAGAGGCGCCTTTCTTCTCTTTTATACTCAGTTGTGACATGACAGTACTTGTAAATCAAGACATCGCTTGTATATCAAGTCAAAATGTATTAAAAAATTTTGCTTGTCTTGCAAAACGCTCTCAAACCAAGGTTTTACTGTACATTTACACCCTTCCTCAATTCAATACCTCTTACCTTGAATTCATAAGATTCTTCAATGATCACTTCCATCTTGCGGTGTTCTCCTAAGCTTGGACTTCCAGCAATTTCCTCACCACTTTTGGTGCACACCACCCATTTTTCTCCAGACTCACCTGAATAAAGACAAAGGAGGTAAAGTAGGAATCTCCAGCCTGTTTGTGAACAATCAGTCAAATATAATAGGTGACTGTGGACCAGTTTCTCAATATATATAACATTCGTTTTGATCTAATTATTCACTATTATCAATGATTTGGTTCTCTTAATTTCCTTCTTTTTCCTATATTACCTCCTCTCTGTATTTCTGGCTCCACAAGTTCAATAAAGAAGTTTTTGTTTTTCTCGTACTCTTCATCATCAATTATCTGTATTTCGATGTATCGCCTAAAAAAATTAAGACATTTGTTTATAAGTGTTTTCCCCTTATCTGGTTGATATATATTTACATAAGGGGTATGTGCATGTTTATACACTATAACCAAAGCTAGTTAAAGTGCAACTGCAAGTAAACAGCTAAGTAAACAGTTGAATATTTATTGTATACGTTACATTTAAATATCAAGTAAACATGAAGGTCAGGGCAATCACAGGTATTTCAAAAAGCATAAATAATCCAAGGATTTATTCACCAACATCATCAAGGCTGTGACCCACCAAAACATCATTGAATAAAGCTTTGCATTATTTATGCTTTTTTGTATCTGTGAATTCCCTGACCTTCATGTTTACTTGGATATGCTTGCTTGGATGTTCCCTACAGTGTGCACCCAGAACATAATATATTAATGGAGATCTATAGTCACAGCATACACTTTCATTTTTTCACATGAACATTGTACTAGCAATACAATCAACAGTTCTTTTTAACAATCAAATATCCAATATAAGCTTGAAAAGTAATTTCATATTCTAAATGCTACCTGTCTGTTAGCCATCTCTTTCCACAACTTCCTGAATTTCCTGCAGGTTCTCCTCTGCTGTTCACTTTCTAAGGACTGCATATCTCATAGCACCTTGCTGCCTGCAGGCAGTGATTCCTGTATTAACGCTGTCTCCGGAAACTGCTCCTCAGCACCTCTGTAGTTCAGAAGGCAGGCTCTGTGAAATGACACAGTGGTGCCTATTCACAGGACAAAGAAATATCTCCCAACTTTCTGAGATGGGAATGAAGGAAACCTATTAGCAGAAGTATGTAGGCATAGGACACGCCCCTTGCCATGCCCCCTGAAAGGAGAATTGTGCATAAAAAATATTGGTTAAACCTACAAGTTTTTTTTTTTTTTTTACCACTATTATTCCTTTGTACTGGCTTTTGAAATTTACAAAAGCAGCAATTTAGAAATGGGATTACAGGTTTAACCCCCCGTAAAACCCTTTTTGATAGATAATTAGTGCATTTTATAAACAACTACAGTTAGGTATTTGGACACAGGCACAATTTTAGTTTTTTTCAGGTTTTTACCAAAATATATTCAAGCTATAGTTATTTAATAGATATGTGATATAAAAATGGACTAGGCTGATCGAATAATCGAATGTCCATGTATATAGTGTCCAATATGATATGCCTTCCAATTTTCAGTGGTGGCAGGAACTACGGGGTCACACTGGATCAGGACTGAACCAAAAAGCGTAAGAAAGCGATGGAAAGGGTGGGTACTCTTACCAATATAGATGGACGCACCTACCATACAGCAGCGCGTCAGACAGACATGGTACTGGAACTCCAGTAGTATGTTGATTTGAAGCTGGATGGTGGTACAGCAGCCACAAACTCCGATCCACCCGGGTTGGATGGTGGTTTCCAAGATGAAATTCCCAAACCGGTCAGCCACCGGAACAGTCCACACTGGCAAAAATCCGGGAATGGTCCACAGCAACTTTGCATTTGTCAGTGTCTTCTCTTTAAGTCACATAGTTTCAAAGGTTGACTCTTTCCAACATGTCTAGAAGTTAGCTCATTATGGCTACATAAAGTACCTCCGCAGGAAGAACCTCAGCTGGAAAATGATCTCTGAGCTACCGAGACTGGAGCAGTAGTGTGTGCGCGCCCCCGCCCTATGTACAGGGTTCACAGAGCGCGCAGCCGGCTGCTCAGAAGGCGCGCCCCTGTCCTCCCCCTCACACTTGTTAGTATCACTGCTTCCTACTCTGGTATTCCCCCTCCTACTCCAGTATTCCTCCTCCTCCTAATGAGCAGAGGTGTAGAGCGTTGTGCTAGAGCGGACAGGATAGCAGTGTGAGGAGGAGGAATACCAGAGTAGGAGGGGGAATACCGGAGTAGGAAGCAGTGATACTAACAAGTGTGAGGCGGAGGACGGGGGCACGCCTTCTGAGCAGCCGGCTGCGCGCTCTGTGAACCCTGTACATAGGGTGGGGGCGCGCACACACTTCTGCTCCAGTCTCGGTAGCTCACAGATCATTTTCGAGCTGAGGTTCTTCCTGCGGGGGTACTTTTTGTAGCCATAATGAGCTAACTTCTAGACATGTTGGAAAGAGTCAACCTTTGAAACTGTGTGACCTAAAGAGAAGACACTGACAAATGCAAAGTTGCTGTGGGCCATTCCCGGATTTTTGCCAGTGTGGACTGTTCCTGTGGCCGACCGGTTTGGGAATTTCATCTTGGAAACCACCATCCAACCCGAGCGGAACGGAGTTCGTGGCTGCTGTACCACCGTCCAGCTTGGCATTAACATACTACTGGAGTTCCAGTACCATGTCTGTCTGACGCACTGCCGTATGGTAGGTGCGCCCATCTATATTGGATCAGTCTAGTCCATTTTTATATCACATTAATTTATGTTCACAGTTTGCCTATTATAACAATATTTTCTCTTCAGAGTGATTAAGTTTGCCATTTTAGCGCTACACTATATGTTTGTTTTCACTATTTTGACTTGGTTTGTTTGAGTGTTAGCAGCTTATTATTTACATATATTCACACTTATTGTGTGGGTTTTAGCGCAGTATTTTCCCCCTCTTCTTTCACATATAATAGATATGGACTGAAAGTGCATACTCTCAGGTTTAATTTGGGGGTATGTACTATACATCCAAATCGGAGGAAGGGTTTAGGAATTACAGTTCTTAAGAATAGCCATCCCCCCTTTTTCAAGCAATCAAAAGTAATTGGACAATTGAATCAAAAGCTGTTTTATACCCAGGTTGTGGGCTACTCCTTCGTTATTTCTTCATCAATTAAGCAGGTAAAAGTTCTGGAGTTGTGGTATTTGTGTTTGTAATCTATTGCTGCGAACCTACATCATGTGTTCAAAGGAGCTGTCTATGCAAGTGCCCACTGTAAGGCTTCAAAAACTAAACAAATCCATCAGAGAGATAGCAGCAGCATTAGTAGTGGCCAAATCAAAAGTTTGGTACATTCTGAGGAAGGAAGAACGCACTGGTGAGCTCAGCAACATAAAAGGACCTGGACGTCCTTGGAAGACGACAGTGGTGGATGATTGCAGGATCCTCTCTATGGTAAAGAAAAACCCATTCACAACATCCAGACAAGTGAAGGACACTCTCCGGGAGGTGGGCATATCATTGTCAAAGTCTACAATCAAGAGAAGACTTGACAAGAGCAAATACAGAGGGTTCACCACAAGGTGCAAACCATTCATAAGCCTAAAGAATAGAAAAGCCAGATTAGACTTTGCCAAAAAAAATCTAAAAAAGCCAGCTCAGTTCTGGAAAAGCATTCTTTAGACGGATGAAACTGAGATTAATCTGTACCAGAATGACAGGAAGAAAAAAGTGTGGAGAAAGCTTGGAACAGCTCATGATCCAAAGCACACAATGTCATCTGTAATACATGGTGGAAGCAATGTGATGGCATGGGCATGGCTTCCAGTGGCACTGGATCATTGGTCTTTGTTGATGATGTGACAGAAGACAGAATCAGCCGGATTAATTCTTTGTTTAGAGGTATACTGTCAGCCTAGATTCAGCCAAATGCAGTAAAGTTGATTTGACGGCGCTTCACAGTACAGATGGACAATGGTCCAAAACACACTGTAAAAGCAACATAGGAGCTTTTGAAGAAAAAGAAGTGGAATATTCTGCAATGGCCGAGTCAATCACCTGATCTCAACCCAATTGAGTATGCATTTCACTTGCTGAAGGCAACTAAAAGCAGAAAGACCCACAAAGAACTGAAGACAGCTGCAGTTAGAGCCTGGCAAAGCTTTAGAAAGGAGGAACATGTCCATTGGTTCCAGACTTCAGGCAGTTATTGCCAGTAAAGGATTCCCAACAAAACATTAAAAATCAACATTTTATTTATGATTATATTCATTTGTCCAATTACATTTGAGCCCCTGAAAGTGGGGGACTGTGTATAAAAAATGGTAGAAGTTCCTAAAATTTGTACTTGATATTTATATTCAACCCCTTGAATTAAAGCTGAAAGTCTGCACTTCAAATTCATTTGAATTGTTTCATTTTAATTTTATTCTGGTGGCATACAGAGCCAAAAGTATGAAAATCGTGCCTGTTTCCAAATATATTTGGACCTAACTGTGTATAGATCAGACCAAAATATAGGGACAAAGAGGGACAGAGGGACTTTGCTCCCAATGAGGGACAGTCCCTGGCAGTCAGGGACAGTTGGGAACTATGGGCAAAGGAAACATGTGTCACATTGTTCAAATTAGTAAATGTGTAGAGATCTTCTGAGATATGCAGACGATACCACACTAATGGCAGAAAGTGAAGAAGAACTAAAGAGTCTCTTAAAGTGGTTATAAACCCTTTAAAACCACTTTTTGCTACAGGTAAGCTATAATAAGGCTTACCTGTAGCTACCCTGGATATCTCCTAAACCTGCACAGTTTAGGAGATATCCCCTGTATCTGCATGTGCCAACGTCATTGGCACATGCGCACTGAAGCAATGGCATGTTCATGCCGTTGCTTTAGTTAGTATGCTGTTACCGGCGGCTCCCGCGCGCATGCGCGGGAGTGATGTCATCGTGGCTCAGGCCAATCACAGCTCACGATACCCGGAAGTAACTCCGGGAGCGATGTCGGCGATCGGAGCGGTGTACGGGGACTGCTGCAGGGGCTTCAATCTAAGGTAAGTCATTCATAATGAGCTAGTATGCTATGCATACTAGCTCGTTAGGCCTTTGTCTTGCAGTTTTTTTTTGTTAAAGAGTTTTATAACCACTTTAATGAAGGTGAAAGAGGAGAGTACAAAAGCTGGCCTGAAATTGAACATTAAGAAAACTAAGATCATGGCAACTGGTCCCATCACTCATTGGCAAATAGAAGGAGAAGAAATGGAAACAGTGACAGATTTTATCTTCCTAGGCTCCATGACTGTAGCCATGAAATTAAGATGCTTGCTTCTTGGGAGTAAAGCAATGGAAAACCTGGACAACATTATAAAAAGCAGAGACATCACCCTACTGCCAAAATGCCGTAGAGTCAAAGCTACGGTATTCCCAGCTGCTATGAAAGTTATAACCTATGGCTGTGAAAGCTGTACCATAAGGAAGGCTGAACGCTGAATAAATTGATGCTTTTGGTATTGGAGAAGACTCTTGAAATTCCATTGGATGAAACTAGTCAATCCTGAAGGAAATCAACCCTGAATATTTACCAGAAGGACAGATCCTGAAGCTGAAACTCGATTACTTTGGCCACCTAATGCGAAGAGAGGACTCATTGGAAAAGACCCTGATGCTAGGAAACATGGGGGGAAAAGGAGATGAGGACAAGACAAAACAAGATGAATAGATAGCATCATCGAAACAATGAACATGAAGTTAAGAAAGCTCTGGGAGGCAGTGGAGGACAGAAAGCCTGGCACACTATGGTCCATAAAGTCACGAAGCGTTGGACACGATAAAATGACTGAACAACAACAACAAGGGATCTTCACAAAGTAAGTTTATAAACTTCAAGATTGTTCAGATTAATAAGAGTAGGCTAGAAATAATCTAAATGCAATGTAGAAATGACTATATGAGTTAAATCACTTCATGCAGAATCACGTACCTGTATGTCATTTTGTTGAAGTGGCTGAACTGTTTTTTAGAGCTGGCAGTCGGCTTTCAAGTGATAACAACCGATTATTATTATTATCACAAGGAGCGGGAGAGGACTCCCCCCCTCCCACCGCCTTCCACCGCTCTGCTCGGGTCTCCCAACCCACCGGAGACGTGTGCTGGCCGGAGTCCTGAACAAAGCCGGAATTGGCTTAGATCAGGTCTCCGATGTAGTAACCCGTAAGTGTTGTCACTTCCGGTTTAATCGGCTGCAAACGGCGCAGATTTTAGCGTTTTGATGCAGAGGTGCAGAGGAGGGGTTTGGGGTTTTTTAGACTCCTGATCCCCCCATAAAGAGTACCTGTAACTGCCTACTACTGTCACAAGGGATGTTTACATTCCTTGTGACAGCAATAAAAGTGATCAGATTTTTAATTTAAAGGTACAGCATAAAAATAATAAAAATACAAATATATATAACTTTTTTAAAGCGCCCCCGTCCCTGCGTGCTCATGTACCAAAGAAAGCGCATATGTAAGTTGCGCCCGCAAATGTAGACAGTGTTCAAATCACACATGTGTGGTATCGCCACGATCATTAGAGCAAGAGCAATAATTCTAGCAAAAGACCCCCTCTGTAAATCTAAACTGGTAACCGTTAAAAATGTTAAACTTCCTAAGGAGATTTTTAAGTACCGTAGTTTGTCGCCATTCCACAAGTGCATGCAATTTTAGAGCATAACATGCTAGGTATCTATTTACTCAGTGTAACATCATGTTTCACAATAATCAAAAAAATGGGGCTAACTTTTCCTTTTTTTTTTTATTAAAAAAAAGTGTATTTTTACCAAGCAAAAATTGCGTTTGAAAGGCCGCTGCACAAATACTGTATGACATAAAATATTGCAATGACCGCCATGTTATTCTCTAGGGTCTTTGCTAAAAATTATATATAATATTTGGGTGTTCTAAGTAATTTTCTAGCAAAAAATACTGATTTTAACCTGTAAACAACAAGTGTCAGAAATAGGCTTGGTCTGGAAGTGGTTAAAATTGGACCATAGATATGCTTGCATCTAACATGTTATGCTATTGCTAAAAAATTAAAGCTGTATGAGGATGGAGTCACTGCTCTGATACATCCACTTCTTGTGTGTAAACGTGACCTTGAGCTATTGATCTCTGTAAATAACAGGTTTCTTTCAACTTCTCAACAAATGTAATATAACTGTGGCTCAAGAATTCAGGGCACCATCATCACATGTCATTTACATCATGAAAGCGTGAATATTGATTATAAAACCAATAGAGTGTATTTTAGCATAGTCATATTTCATGTACATACATAAATAGTTATGCATAGTTAATATAAACACCCTATGCAATCTGACATGTTTTCCTTATAAGATCGAAGAGGCATTCTCTTGGGGACAATGAATTATTATGTAGCTCATTTAAAGCGAATGTATAGTGATATTGCACATATTTCTTTCTTTATTACAACCAGGACTAAAAAAAAATATGAAAAAAATGTATTTATTCCATTACAGAAGACTGCCATTCTTATTCCCTGGTATGGTTAATCAAAATATTACTGTTATGCTCGCAGGAGTGTTGCGAGCATAAATTGCATTTTGCTATCTGTCTTTTATGAGTGGTAAAGCTGAAGTACAGGACAGTCTCATTATTCTTGTCAAATGAAGCATATTGAAGTAGAAATGAAACAAGCCACTTATGGAAACACAACTGATGAACTTTTTAGTGAAAATAACTAGGGATGAGCTCGATGTTCAACTCGACTCGAACATCGGGTGTTCGCCCGTTTACCGAACAGCGAACAATATGGGGCGTTCGCGGGACACCGCATAATGCACTGCGAGATCGCAGTGCATTAGTGTCTGATGATTGGCTAAAGCATGTACCTGACCTGCATGCTTTGGCCAATCACAGTGCGCTCTGCAGAGAGAGCCATAATTAGCCAAAGGCAGGGTGCCTTTGGCCAATCATGGCTCAGCGGGACTAGGTCCACGCCCCACACTATATAAGGCTGCTTACATAGCGGCCATGTATAGTATGTGACTGTGGACGAAGTTAGATTGAGCTAGATTAGGCAGGCAGGTTAGTTAGTTGCAGTGTAATATATATATATATATATATATATATATATATATATATATATATATATACACAGTTCATTCGGTGGTGCACATTATATAATACACTTCAGGCAGTGTATTCATACATATATATATTCAGTCTAGTGTATATATATATATATATATATATATATATATATATATATATACACTAGAGCTAATTGGAGTGAGGTATCAGCCAACTGGAGTCCAATCAATGAGATGAGATTGGAGGTGTTGGTTACAGCTGCCCTGCCCTATAAAAAACACACACCAGTTATGGGTTTGCTTTTCACAAGAAGCATTGCCTGATGTGAATGATGCCTCGCACAAAAGAGCTCTCAGAAGACCTACGATTAAGAATTGTTGACTTGCATAAAGCTGGAAAGGCTTATAAAAGTATCTCCAAAAGCCTTGCTGTTCATCAGTCCACAGTAAGATAAATTGTCTATAAATGGAGAAAGTTCAGCACTGCTGCTACTCTCCCTAGGATTGGGAGTCCTGTAAAGATGACTGCAAGAGCACAGCGCAGACTGCTCAATGAGGTGAAGAAGAATCCTAGAGTGTCGGCTAAAGACATACAAAAGTCTCTGGCATATGCTAACATCCCTGTTAGCGAATGTACGATACGTAAAACACTAAACGAGAGTGGATTTCATGAGAGGATACCACAGAGGAAGCCACTGCTGTCCAAAAAAAACATTGATGCATGTTTACAGTTTGCACAAGAGCACCTGGATGTTCCACAGCAGTACTGGCAAAATATTCTGTGGACAGATGAAACCAAAGTTGAGTTGTTTGGAAGAAACACACAACACTATGTGTGGAGAAAAAGAGGCACAGCACACCAACATCAAAACCTCATCCCAACTGTGAAGTATGGTGGTGGGGGCATCATGGTTTGGGGCTGCTTTGCTGCGTCAGGGCCTGGACGGATTGCTATCATCAAAGGAAAAATGAATTCCCAAGTTTATCAAGACATTCTGCAGGAGAACTTAAGGCCATCTGTCCACCAGCTGAAGCTCAACAGAAGATGGGTGTTGCAAAAGGACAACGACCCACAGTATAGAAGTAAATCAACAACAGAATGGCTTAAACAGAAGAAAATACGCCTTCTGGAGTGGCCCAGTCAGAGTCCTGACCTCAACCCAATTGAGATGCTGTGGCATGACTTCAAGAAAGCGATTCACACCAGACATCCCAAAAATATTGCTGAACTGAAACAGTTCTGTAAAGAGGAATGGTCAAGAATTACTCCTGACCGTTGTGCACATCTGATCTGCAACTACAGGAAATGTTTGGTTGAAGTTATTGCTGCCAAAGGAGGTTCAACCAGTTATTAAATCCAAGGGTTCACATACTTTTTCCACCTGTGAATGTTTACATGGTCTGTTCAATAAAAACATGGTAACATTTAATTATTTTTGTGTTATTAGTTTAAGCAGACTGTGATTGTCTATTGTTGTGACTAAGATGAAGATCGGATCGCATTTTATGACCAATTTGTGTAGAAATCCATATCATTCCAAAAGGGTTCACATACTTTTTATTGCAACTGTATACACATATACAGTATCTCACAAAAGTGAGTACACCCCTCACATTTTTGTAAATAT
Organism: Aquarana catesbeiana; assembly: GCF_042186555.1. Taxonomy (NCBI): domain Eukaryota; kingdom Metazoa; phylum Chordata; class Amphibia; order Anura; family Ranidae; genus Aquarana; species Aquarana catesbeiana. The sequence continues at coordinate 220,317,376 of NC_133334.1, read as the reverse complement.
TTTATTATATCTTTTCATGTGACAACACTGAAGAAATGACACTTTGCTACAATATAAAGTAGTGAGTGTACAACTTGTATAACAGTGTAAATTTGCTGTCCCCTTAAAATAACTCAACACACAGCCATTAACCACTTCAATATAGTGCATTTTCACCCCCTTCCTGCCCAAGCCATTTTTCAGCTTTCAGCGCTGTCGCACTTTGAATGACAATTGCGCGGTCATACAACACTGTACCCAGATGAAATTGTTATAATTTTTTCCCCACAAATAGAGCTTTCTTTTGGTTTTTTTGATTTTTTGCGCTATAAACAAAAGAAGAGTTACAAGTTTGAAAAAAAACACAATATTTTTTACTTTTTGCGATAATAAATATCCAATTGTTTTTTCTTTAAAACACATTTTTTCCTCAGTTTAGGCCGATACGTTTTCTTCTACATATTTTTGGTAATAAAAATCACAATAAGCGTATATTGATTGGTTAGCGCAATTGGTTTGACACATTTTTGGGACCATTCACATTTATACAGAGATCCATGCTATAAAAATGCACTGATTACTGTATAAATGTGACTGGCAGGGAAGGGGTTAACACTAGGTGGTGATCGAGGGGTTAACTGTGTTTGCTAGGGAGTGTTTCTAACTGTAGGGGGAGGGGACTCACTAGGGGAGGAGACTAATCGGTGTTCCTCTGTACTGGGAACATACCATCAGTCTCCTCTCCTCTGACAGGACCATGGATCTGTGTGTTTACACACACAGATCCACGGTCCTGCTGTGTTAACGGCATTCCTTGTGACAGCAATAAAAGTGATCAGATTTTTAATTTAAAGGTACAGCATAAAAATAATAAAAATAAAAATATATATAACTTTTTTAAAGCGCCCCCGTCCCTGCGTGCTCATGTACCAAAGAAAGCGCATATGTAAGTTGCGCCCGCAAATGTAGACAGTGTTCAAATCACACATGTGTGGTATCGCCACGATCGTTAGAGCAAGAGCAATAATTCTAGCAAAAGACCCCCTCTGTAAATCTAAACTGGTAACCGTTAAAAATGTTAAACTTCCTAAGGAGATTTTTAAGTACCGTAGTTTGTCGCCATTCCACAAGTGCATGCAATTTTAGAGCATAACATGCTAGGTATCTATTTACTCAGTGTAACATCATGTTTCACAATAATCAAAAAAATGGGGCTAACTTTTCCTTTTTTTTTTTTATAAAAATCACAATAAACGTATATTGATTGGTTAGCGCAATTGGTTTGACACATTTTTGGGACCATTCACATTTATACAGAGATCCATGCTATAAAAATGCACTGATTACTGTATAAATGTGACTGGCAGGGAAGGGGTTAACACTAGGTGGTGATGGAGGGGTTAGCTGTGTTTGCTAGGGAGTGTTTCTAACTGTAGGGGGAGGGGACTCACTAGGGGAGGAGACTAATCGGTGTTCCTCTGTACTGGGAACATACCATCAGTCTCCTCTCCTCTGACAGGACCATAGATCTGTGTGTTTACACACACAGATCCACGGTCCTGCTGTGTTAACGGCATTCCTTGTGATTACTGTATAAATGTGACTGGCAGGGAAGGGGTTAACACTAGGTGGTGATCGAGGGGTTAACTGTGTTTGCTAGGGAGTGTTTCTAACTGTAGGGGGAGGGGACTCACTAGGGGAGGAGACTAATCGGTGTTCCTCTGTACTGGGAACATACCATCAGTCTCCTCTCCTCTGACAGGACCATGGATCTGTGTGTTTACACACACAGATCCACAGTCCTGCTGTGTTAACGGCAATTGCGGGTGCCCGGCGGACATCGCGGCCGCCGAGCATGTGCACTGCGCGCCCCCTGGTGGGCCGGGAAAGCGAGGCCGTCATATGACGCCCACCCGCAACGAGAGCTGCGCCGCCTGGCCGTCAATTGACAGCCGGCGGTCAGCAAGCAGTTAATGTCTAAACTGCTGGCAACAAAAGTGAGTGCACCCTAAGTAAAAAATGTCCAAATTGGGCCCAATTTTCCTCCCCGGTGTCATGTGACTTGTTAGTGTTACAAGGTCTCAGGTGTGAATGGAGTGCAGGTGTCATTTGTGTTAAATTTGGTGTTATCGCTCTCACTCTCTCATATTGATCACTGGAAATTCAACATGGCACCTCATGGGAAAGAACTCTCTGAGGATCTGAAAAAAAGAATTATTGCTCTACATAAAGATGCCCTAGGCTATAAGAAGATTGCCAAGACCCTGAAACTGAGCTGCAGCACAGTGGCCAAGACCATGCAGCGTTTTAACAGGACAGGTTCCACTCAGAACAGGCCTTGCCATGGTCGACCAAAGAAGTTGACTGCACATGCTCAGCGTCATATCCAGAGGTTGTCTTTGGGAAATATGAGTGCTGCCAGCATTGCTGCAGAGGTTGAAGGAGTGGGGGGTCAGCCTGTCAGTTCTCAGACCATACGCCGCACACTGCATCAAATTGGTCTGCATGGCTGTCGTCCCAGAATGAAGCCTCTTCTAAAGATGATGCACAAGAAAGCCCGCAAACAGTTTGCTGAAGACAAGCAGACTAAGGACATGGATTACTGGAACCATGTTCTGTGGTCTGATGAGACCATGATAAATTTATTTGGTTCAGATGGTGTCAAGCGTGTGTGGTGGCAACCAGGAAAGAAGTACAAAGACAAGTGTATCTTGCCTACAGTCAAGCATGGTGGTGGGAGTGTCATGGTCTGGGGCTGCATGAGTCCTGTCAGCACCGGGGAGCTACAGTTCATTGAGGGAACCATGAATGCCATTATGTACTGTGAAATACTGAAGCAGAGCATGATCCCCCTCCCTTTGGAGACTGGGCCTCAGGGCAGTATTCCAACATGATAACGACCCCAAACACACCTCCAAGACGAACACTGCCTTGCTAAAGAAGCTGAGGGTAAAGGTGACGGACTGGCCAAACATGTCTCCAGACCTAAACCCTATTGAGCATCTCTGGGGCATCCTTAAACGGAAGGTGGAGGAGCGCAAGGTCTCTAACATCCACCAGCTCTGTGATGTCGCCATGGAGGAGTGGAAGAGGACTCCTGTGGCAATCTGTGAAGCTCTGGTGAACTCCATGTCCAAGAGGGTTAAGGCAGTGCTGGAAATAAATGGTGGCCACACAAAATAATAACACTTTGGGCCCAATTTGGACATTTTCATTCAAGGGTGTACTCACTTTTGTTGCCAGTGGTTTAGACATTAATGGCTGTGTGTTGAGTTATTTTGAGGGGGCAGCAAATTTACACTGTTATACAAGCTGTACACTCACTACTTTACTTTGTAGCAAAGTGTCATTTCTTCAGCGTTGTCACATGAAAAGATATAATTAAATATTTACAAAAATGTGAGGAGTGTATTTACTTTTGTGAGATACTGCATATACACACACTCTGCATTCAGTGTAGCCTATATATACAGTGCATTCGGTGGTGTACAGTTTCTAATACACTTCAGGCGGTGCACACAGTATATAATACAGTGCAGCCGGTTTACTGTTTCTAATACAGTGCAGGCGGTGCAAACAGTATATAATATAGTGCAGCCGGTTTACTGTTTCTAATACACTGCAGGCGGTGCACACAGTATATAATACAGTGTAGTTTGCTGTGAAAAGAAAATCATGTCCAGAAGGCCACTAAGGAGAGGCAGATGCACACAGGCGACTAAAAGAGGGCAAGCAACCTCTGTGTCTACAGTCAATAGTGGTGGTTGTGGACATGGTGCATCCTCTGCAGGTGGTCGTGGGGCACGCTTGTCCTTTTTTTCTGCTGCTGACCATGTTACTGAGCCACAACATGCAGAAGAGTTGGTGGAGTGGACAATGAAGCCGTCCTCATCATCCTCATCTTCTGTTACCCGGGCTCATAGTAGTTTGCCTTCCAACGCAGCTGCCAAAGCGATCTATTCCACCGGCTCGTTGTCCACAGTTACTCCTTCTGTAGCCCCACCATTATGCAAGGAGGAGTCCCCAGAATTATTCAACCACAGTGTTGGTTACATGCTGCTGGAGGATGCGCAGCAATTTGAAGGCTCCAATGTTGGTTCCCAGGTGGAGGAAGGGAGTAACATGAGCCTAGAGAGAGAGGGTGCCACAGAAGGACAAGAAACAGGCAGTCATGTCCCCCAAGCTGCAGCATACTGCCAAGTTCGCTCCAGTGACGAGGAGGGAGGGGATGATGAGGTCAATGACCGTACTTGGGTGCCTGAGAGAAGAGAGGAGGAAAGTGAGGAGGAGGCACAACTCCAACGAGGCAGGATGTCCCCCAGGGGTCAGCTTAAGGGCAGCCACCCTATTGCTTCACACTGAAGAGCTCAGCAGGTGGAAGGCGCTGCTGACTCCCCGCTGACTTTTAAAAGTTCCTTGGTGTGGGCCTCTGTCGACACGTGTGCAGCAGATCACACCATTACTATTTGCAACCTATGTCTGAAGCGCATCAAGCATGGCCAGAACAGCAGCTGCTTGGGCACCACATGCTTGACCAGACATATGATGACCTGCCATGCAGTCCATTGGCAGCAGCACCTGAAAGAAACACATCATAGAAAAAGGCAGACTTCTCCTCGCTCCTCATCTGGGATCTCAAACCCTACTATACCTCCAGTCCATTCAAAAACCTGCACTGAGAGAAATTAAGGTATAGCAATAGGTGTCACAAGTACTTGCAGCCAATCTGCTAGCAGTTCACCCCCAGTTGATTTCAGCAGGCAAATTTTCCTACCCCAGATGCTGAACCGTAAAAAGAAATTCGGTTCCAGCCATCCACATGCTCAGCATTTAATTGCTAGCTTGGCGAAATTGCTAGCACTGCAACTGCTGCCTTTTCAGCTGCAGACTCAGCTCCCTTTTCGTGAATTTGTAGAATGTGCTGTACCCCACAGTGGCAGGTTCCAAAATGCCATTTTTTTTCAGGTAAGGCCATTCCGGCTCTCTACTGCCATGTGGAAGGCAATGTTTTGGCCTTGTTGGACAGGACTATCAGCAGTAAAGTTCATATTACCGCTGACTCATGGTCCAGCAGGCATGGGCAGGGACGTTACCTTTCCTTCACGGCGTACTGGGTAACTCTGCTGGCAGCTGGGAAGGATGCAGGAGAGGGTTCAGTGTTGGAGCTTGTTCCGCCACCTCACCTCCAAAAAGCTAGTGGTGATTCTGCCACAACATCTGTATGGTCCCCTCCCTCTTCTTCTTCCTCTATGGCCTATTCTGCTGAATTGTCCTCTGAGCCAACAGTGTTACCTAAATGCTCAAGGTGCTATGCATGCAGTCAGGCAAAAATATGTCATGCAGTGCTTAAGTTGGTCTGCCTAGGGGACAGGAGCCACACTGGGGCAGAGATTCTGCCAGCTCTGCATCGGCAGGCTCAGAGTTAGTTGACGCCACGCTAGCTTCAGCCTTGAATGATTGTATGTGACAATGCAACAACCTTCTCTTTATCCTCCAACAGGGACACTTGACCCATGTTCCAGGTTTGGCACACATCCTGAATTTGGTGATGCAGAGTTTCTTGACTAGGCACCCAGGCTTACAAGATTTCCTGAGGCAGGCCAGAAAAGTCTATGGTAATTTCCACTGGTCATACAATGCCAGTGCTCAGATGGCTGACATTCAAAGGGAATACAATCTGCCCATCATTTGCCTCATTTGTGACATGCCTACCAGGTGGAACTCAATGTTGGCAATGCTGCAGTGGCTGCACACAAGACAGAGGGCCATCAATGAGTACCTGTGCGAGTATGGCACAAGGACAGGGTCAGGGGAGCTTGGCTTCTTTTCGCCACGCCAGTGGCTACTGATCAAGGATGCGTGCACTGTCCTGTCACCATTTGAGGAGGCCACAATAATGATGAGCAGCGACAATGCATGCATCAGTGACACTGTCCCTCTAGTCTTCCTGCTGGAGCACACGCTTTGTGAAATCATGGACAGTGCACTTGAGGCAGAACAGCGGGAGGAAGAGGAGGACTTCCTTCCCTCTTAAGGCCACTTTTATCCAGATAGCATTCCTGTGGGTCCGCCAAACACACAGGAAGAGGAGGAGAAGGAGGACTGTGCCAGCATGGATGACAAGGATAACACGCAGCAGTCTTCAAGGGATGGTTTTCAGTCCCCAGAAACCCAAGGAGTTGTACGTGGCTGGGAAGAGGTAGTTATAATATAATGTGATCCTTAGTCACCCAGAGGGCTCAGAATCGAATGCCTCTGCAAACTTACTCTGCATGGCCTCCCTGATTATGCAAAGCCTGCGAAAGGACCCTAGGATTCATGGTAATAAAGAGAGGGATCATTACTGGCTGGCAACCCTTCTTGATCCACGTTACAAGGGTAAGGTTGCAGAACTCATCCTGCCTTCGCAGAGGATGCAGAGGATGAAACATCTTCAGGAGGCCTTGAAGAAAAGTGTGTGTAACGCATTTCCAGAACTTGGGAGGTTACCATTTCCTGGAGCTGGATAATGTGTTTCTGAGGCTTTATTCGGTCAGAGGAAGAGAGGTGGAGAAGGTGGCCAGCTGACCGATGCCTTTAAACAATTTTTCAGTCCTCAGCGCCAAGGTCTGATAGGTTCCAGCAACCAGCGCCAGCGTCTGCATTATATGGCGCAGGAATATCTAGGGGCAAAAGCAGACTTGGAGACCTTTCCAACAGAGCATCCACTAAGTTACTGGGTCTTGAGGTTGGACCACTGGCCAGAACTTGTTCAATATGCAATTGAGCTACTGGCCTGTCCTGCATCCAGCGTGCTTTCTGAACGCACATTCAGTGCTGCTGGAGGGTTCGTAACGGATCAAAGAGTGCGCTTGTCCACAGACTCCGTTGATAGGCTCACATTTATAAAAACGAATCAGTCCTGGATCAGCAGCTATCAAGCACCTGATGCTGATGTAACTGATTGAATTTGCTATGGATCTGGGATCCCTTGAAGAATGCCTATGCTGCCTATCCTATTCCTCCTCAATGATGATGATGCTAGCTTCCAACAATATTTTTGGTTTAGGGCACCACCACCACCCAAGACCCAATTTTTCTGCTCCTGTTTAACAGTGACGTGTAATTACAATTTTTGAAATAATATTTAACAGCAGGGCCCCTTCCTGCACCCAACAAGAGTAACTGTGAGGGGATACAGTGTTGTGGCACCACCACCACCCAAGGCCCAATTTTTCTGCCCCTGTTTAACAGGGGCATGTGAATACAATTTTTGAAATAATATTTAACAGCAGGGACCGTTCCTGCGCCCAACAAGAGTAACTGTGAGGGATCACTGTGTTCTGGCACCACCAACATCTAAGGCCCAATGTTTCTGCCCCTGTTTAACAGGGGCATGTAATTTCAATTTTTCAAATAATATTTCACAGCAGGGACCATTCCTGCGCCCAACAAGAGTAATTGTGAGGGGTTACAGTGTTCTGGCACCACCAACACCTAAGGCCCAATGTTTCTGCCCCTGTTTAACAGGGGCATGTAATTACAATTTTTGAAATAATATTTAACAGCAGGGACCGTTCCTGCGCCCAACAAGAGTAACTGTGAGGGGTTACTGTGTTCTGGCACCACCAACACCTAAGGCCCAATGTTTCTGCCCCTGTTTACCAGGGGCATGTAATTACGATTTTTTAAATAATATTAAACAGCGGGGATCGTTCCTGCGTACCAACCAGAGTATCTGCCACCACCAATACCTAAGGCCCAATTTATCAGCAGAGTATATAGTGCAGTCTGTATAGTATATATACTGCAGTTCAGAGTATATAGTGCAGTACGTATAGTATATATACCGCAGTTCAGAGTATTTAGTGCAGTCAGTGTAGTATATATAATACAGTGCGTGTATATAGTGCAGTGTACAATATATAATATAATGTATTGAAGTGGTTAAGGGTAGCCCTATGACAGAATTAGGAAAAAAACTACATGGGTTCCCCCGTCCATACCAGGCCCTCTGGGTCTGGCATGGATTTTGGGGGGGACCCCCACGCCATTTTTTAAAAATAAATTGGCGTGGAGTTCCCCTTAATTTCCATACCAGACCCGAAGTGCCTGGTATGGGCTCGGGGGGGGGGGGCACGCTGTTTTTTTTCAATGATTTTTTATGTATATTGCCGGGATCTGGCAATACATTACAGCCGTGAGCAATTTTGGATGAAATTTTTTCCTTTAGAAATTTCATTTTGCTGCGGTACTGTTTAAAACATGGGGAAAATGTGCTACTTTACACGCAGACTAAGGGAGCCCCCAGGCACGATATTTAAAGGAATATTTCATTTTTATTGTTTGCGTTCTTAAAATCACTGCTCCTGAAAAAACTACAGTTTTAAAAACTTTTTTTGCATTAATACATGTCCCCTGGGGCAGGACCCGGGTCCCCAAAAACTTTTTATGGCAATAACTTGCATATAAGCCTTTAAAATTAGCATTTTTGATTTTTCATTTTTGTGTCCCATAGACTTTAACGGTGTTCAGTGTTCGCATGTTCAAACAAATTTTTTTGTCTGTTCGCAAGCTCTGGTGAAAACCGAACTGGGCCAGGGGGTGTTCATCCCTAAAAATAACAGAAAGATATTGCAGAACATTTATTATTTGAATATTATTTGTTTTCAACTTTTACCATTTACAGGACCCATTTTACCCAGTAGGCCTGCCACTAGAGACTTTCAGAGTAAACAATTCAAAATGTTTTCCATGCTGTTTTCTTGTTAAAGTTGTTCTAAAGGCTGAAGGTTTTTTACCTTCATGCATTCTATGCAGTAGAAGTAGTAGAAGTAGAACATGTCTGTTATTTTTAATTTCTTTTTAATTTGTGTCTTTAACATCACTTCAAAGTTATCATATTTAGCACATTAAAAATGAATGTCTTTTTCCAAAACAGTAACCACAGAAAAGTAAATTACTAAAAAAATTCTGATCATAATCATCATTACATAATTTGTCCATGAATGATCCAACAATACTAAGGACGGCCATACACATTTTAAATCTCGGCCGGTTCAGCTGGAACTGGCCGAGATTCGAACCATTAGTGGGCAGTCTGAATGTACCAAGTTAAGTCATCGATCAACTTGGGTACAACCAGCCTGCCAGATATAGCCGCTAGCGATAATCACTGTCTTCGCCAGTGAGAAGACAATCTCTCGGCAGGAGGGATTTCCCTGTCAACGCTGTCTGTGTACACCCTAGGGTCGGGTAGTACGTGACACGTCACTTCCGCCATCTCTCTGGAACGCAGGTGGAATGCAATCGGTGTGTGCCTGCTTGTTTTATGGGCTTTTATTGATTTGCAAGATTGTAAGTGTTACTTTTTTATTGTGATGAAAATAAAGTTACAAACTGCACTATGAGGAGCTCTCTTTCTTCTCCTTGATATATGTGACTTACCATACCTTCGCCCGGTGGGTGCACATCGTTTTGGCCCATTTTTCTTTCCCTGGAGGATACATCTCTGCCACACATGCTTATTATGACTACCTGTAATGGGTGTCATATAAGTCCAGTGAGTAGGATGTTTGCCTAGGGGCTGGTGAAAGAAGGCACCTTTGGGTTTTTCACACTTGTTGATGAACTACTAAGAATCACTTCACTTTCAGTTAATTGGAGACATCTGGTGGTGGAGTAGGAACATTACACATATAATAATAAGACCCCTTTCACACTGGCGCTTTTCGGCCGCCAGTGGGGGAACGTTTAACCCCCGCTAGGGGCCGAATAAAGGGTTAAAAGCACCCGTGTTGCGGCACTGCCGAAGTGCTTGGCAGGTGCTTTGGCAGCGCTGCCCATTAATTTCAATAGGCAGGGGCGGTGGAGGAGCGGTGTACTTTTTTTCCCATCCTGCAAGCGCACCTCTCCCAGTGTGAAAGCACACGGGCTTTCACACTGGGGTGGCTTGACAGGCGCTTTATAGGCGATATTTTTAGCGCTAAAATGCCTGAAAAGCGCCCCAGTGTGAAAGGGGTCTTATTGATTTACCATCTATCATGCGTTGTATTATACATGTTTTGTAATAGATGTTTATGTTTTGGAGCGTGGTATGAAAATTATTATTTTCTTTATAGGACCGCATATATAGGATTGTATATATATTTTTTTCCCTTCTATTGGTTGAACTGGATGGACTTATGTCTTTTTTCAACCAGACTAGCTATGTAACTATGTTTTCCACTACATATGCTTTTCTACACATAGCCTACCTTAGTGGTTGATGTTTTTTTTACCTTAACCATTTCACACAAATCGCCGTACCCATACGCGCAAGTGTCATTCAAAGAGTGACAGCGCTAAAAGCTGAAAATTGGTCTGGGCAGGAGACGGGTTTAGGTGCCCAGTAAGCAAATGATTAAATGACATTTAATTTAGCTGTATTTTTTTATTGCATTTTTGTGTAAATTTGGTCTTTTTGACCCCAGATCTCACATTTAAGAGGTCCTGTCATGCTTTTTTCTATTACAAGGGATGTTTACATCCCTTGTAATAGGAATAAAAGTAACCCTTTTTTTTTTTTTTAAAGGACAGTGTAAAAATAAAAAATAAAAGGTAAAATAAATAAGACAGTGTAAAAATAAAAAAACAAAAGGTAAAATAAATAAGAAAATTTTTTTTCAAGCGCCCGTCCCACCAAACTCGCACGCAAAAGCGAACGCGTACGTAAGTCGCGTCCGCATATGAAAACGGTCTTCAAACCACACATGTGACATATCGCTGCGATCGTTAGAGCGAGAGCAATAATACTATTTCCAGACCTCCTCTGTAACTTAAAACTGGTAACCAGTAGACATTTTAAAACGTCGCCAATGGAGATTATTAAGTGCCAAAGTTTGTTGCTATTCCACGAGCGGGAGCAATTTTGAAGCGTGACATGTTGGGTATCAATTTACTTGACATAACATTATCTTTCACAATATAGAAAAACATTGGGCTAACTTTACTATTGTCCTATTTTTTAACTCAAAAAGTGTATTTTTTCCAAAAAAATTGAGCTTGTAAGACCGCTGCACAAATACGATGTGATATAATAAAGTATTGCAATGATTGCCATTAAATTCTCTAGGGTGTCTGAGAAAAATATATATAATGTTTGGGGGTTCTAAGTAATTTTCTAGCAAAAAAAAATGATTTTAACTTGTAAACAACAAGTGTCAAAAAGAGGCTCGGTTCTTAAAAGGTTAATGCATTCTCTGCATTAAGGTAAAAAAAAACCTTCTAGGTGCAAACTTCCCTTATACTTACTTGAGCCCAATCTCGATCCATCAATGTACTCCCTCCTCATAGACTCAGACACAGCAGCGGGAGCAATTGTTTCCCACTGCTGTCAATCACAGCCGGTGAGGGGGGTAGGGCCAAGCTATGGCCTGTGTGTCTGGACACAAAGAGCCAGCTCGGGAGTGAACCCATAGTCGGTGAGGGAGTGGAGCCAGGAGCGCAGGTGGAGGACCTGAAAAGAGGATCGGGCTGCTTTGTGCAAAACCATTGCACGGAGCAGGTAAGGAAAACATGTTTGTTTTTTGTTTTTTTTTTAAATCAGGGTTTGCAAACACTTTAAAGGACTTCGGGAGTAAAGTATTTAGAGTGCAGTGGTCAGGAGTATGCAATGCAAAACACAGTGAGAGGAATTTATTGATTCTGGAGCAGACAGAATCTGGAGCAGCTGTACATAGCAATCAGTCAGCTTCTATCTTCAGCTTGTTCAGCTAAGCTTTGAAAATTAAAGCTAGAAGCTGACTGGTTGCCATGCACAACTGCTCCAGATTCTGACTGCTCCAGTTTTGATAACTATTTTCCTAGGTGTCTATAGTGTAGGAGTTGATAGCACACATGCCACTTTACAGAGCACAACCAAAATTCCTCCTTCCTACCAGTACAAGCCATTCTTTTCCTCAAGCCCATATCCCCCACAGTACAGATCTCACCTAACATCCCCAAATCCCCTCAAACTCAAACCTTTCAGTACAGACTTTCCTCCCAGCAAAGACCAACTTCTCAACACAGACCCCTCTGCACAGACAGACCCCCACCCCCACCCCCACCAGCACAGACCTCACAGCACAGCTGGAACCCCTCAACACAGACCCCACGGTATAGACCAGTCTTCCCCAGAACATACCATTTAAAAAAGACTGACCCCCCCCCAGGACAAACCCCTCAGTACAGACACACACCCCCAGCACAGATCCCTCAATACAGACTAATCTTCCCTCCAATCCCACCCCCTCAGTACAGACCGCTTCCCGTACTGGACCCCACAGTTCCGTCCCCTCCATCAATACAAGCCCCCTCAGTACAGATGCACTTCCTCTCTTGTACAGACTCCTCAGTATAGGCATCCTCCCTACCCAGTAAACACACTCCTCTCCATTAGCACAGACATCCTGACCCCCCAAAGTAAAGAATCCTCAGTACTGACATCACCCATTCCCCCAAAGTTGAGGACTCCCGGTACAGGCAACTTCTATCCCTGTCCCCAAGTACAGAACCCTCAGTACAGATTTTGCTAAATTCACTCATCAGACACCATATGCAGCTGGAGCTCAGAGTGAGAAGTAGTCCTCCTTTCGGCACTGTCGTTTGAACAGAGCAGGAAAGGAGACTTCCTCTCACTTTGAGCTACTGATGTCCTTGGAGTTCTGGGCGAGGGTTCACTGGGGGTGCTGTGACCATCTGACTTTTTTTTTTTTTTTTATGTGGTGCATGCATGGCACTGTGCAAAAAAAAAATTCCCCAGGGCGGACCACAGCCTCCTTAGTACACCAAAACCCCTAAAAAGCTCTAACTAAAAGCTCTTGGCGAACTCAAATTAATATATAAATAGCATTGATTCCATCATACACTCAAGTAGCAGTCAACTCCCATAACCAGGGTCCAGAAAATTAATTGTACTGTGCACCAGAGAAGACAGTACACAATGGTTATGAATTAGCAGTTTGGATTCTCTGTGTGACAGCTGATATGTTTTTGCCTTTGGTGGTAATTACACAATAGTTCTAAATTAGCATTCCATAGTTTACAGCTATCCCAGAATTGCAAGGACAATCTAAGGTCATTATGATGATTTGTCCTTGGAACACTGTCTGGCATAAATTTCCATTATAGTGCACATTTATATGTGCAGCATTATAGCATTATCAAGTTAATTTTTCAGAGGTCATCAACATAAACTCCATACTTCATTGAAGCCTTTTTTCCCTAGTACCCTGTTCTTTCATAACCCAGATATACATTTTTTTTAATGTTTGTTATTCATCTAACAATGCAAATGTTATGAATTATGGCCAAGCATTAAATAAAGTTATCGACTGAAATCTATCTGGTTTATTTAATAGATGTAAATGAGAGAAAACAATTGCACCTAATCTCCGTTCATCTTCACTAAAAATCAAAACAATCTCTAATCTCCGTTCATCTTCACTAAAACTGAAATCTGATTGTTAGTATACTTAGCACCTCATTATTAAATGTCAACCTTTACTGAAAAAGGCCATACAGTATGTGCAATAGAAGTAACCTTAATGTACATGAAAATAGAACTGGATCATTTTAAAAAATGAATGCAAGATATAAATGTTGTATTGTGGCTGATATATATGGAGGGTACATCTACTTCCTCTTTTAATTCTGCGTAATGTTCAACCCACTCTTCTATTTAATGAAATTATCCCAGAAAGTTATAAATTGCAAAGAAGAATCCAACTTCATTGTTAGCAGACATTGTGGCATGAGTCACTTCCAAAATTAAATGCAGCTAGTGGTGAAAAAGAACCAAATTTAGATCCCATTGACGTGTTTATACCTAAAATGCACGGTTAAAATCACATAAGCATAGTGGAAAACTATTGAAACATTTAGAAATAAAACTTAGTTAAATGTTCTGTGTAGAAATACTTTGTAGCAACATCTAGATGCAGCCTGATCTGTTCTGTTCCTGTTAGTTATACAATATAAATATACTGTAAATATAAATTGTGTACTATTACATAACATTGTACAATGGCAATTTATAGTAAGAATAAACAGTACTCCCGACAAAATGAATTTTGCTTTGGTTGACAATGCTACTATATTTACCCATGAATCCAACACATCGGGATTATTTTTCAAAAGCAATAAGCCACATCTCAACCTTTTCAAAAGTGGGTTAATCTGCATAACAGGCAATTCATTCAAGATATTTTTTTCCATCCTTTGAATGTTCTTGTCACGGTGGTTGAAAAAGAACATTGATTTAACCCCAATGATTCAAAAATCCAACAAACGAGAAGTTGTTTACTGTTAGAGCAGTAAACATGTGGCAGTCCCTTCCACAGTTAGTGGTATTTGTGGAGAGTATAAGGGTCCAGAAAGTAGTGATAAATGAGCACTAGGGCTACAGGGTTCTGTCTTTTGGCTCATTGATCACACCATTCCTGGCCATACCTCAGGTCAGCACACAATGGGTTAACGCCTCATCTGGCGCCCACATGACCACCTTTTCCTAGCTGAATAAAAGACAGCCCTCCCCCACTGACGTGTTCTTTTTTTTGTAGGTCTGCTCCAGACCACCTGTGGATTGCAGAGGTAAGTACTTTGCTGCAAGGATATCCCCCCTACCGCATAGCCCCTCCATGTTCAGCCTCTCATGGAGTTGGAAGGCCCTGAATGTTGGACGATAAAACCTCCTGAAACTGGGTATCCCTTGTGCCGGGTCATGGGCAAAGTTGCTTAGATAGCGAAAATATTTTACAGGTGTGGCATTAGTAAGCTCTGCAATGTCACTATTGGGGTTTTCCTGTCTTCCTGTATAGGCAGCGTGCTGTTCTCCTGGCTTCGCCTTCAGTCTGAGAGCAGCGGTGGATGATGTCACAGAGGGCAGGGAGGCAGGTGGCACGGGGTAGCGACCACCAGTCACCAGGGCTGGACTGGGACAGAAATTTGGCCCTGGACTTCATCCAGACTGGCCCTACCTACATTTTGAGTGTCCCATCAGCAGCCCCCTTACATCAGAGTCCCATCAGCAGCCCCCTTACATCAGAGTCCCATCAGCAGCCCCCTTACATCAGAGTCTCCTCACCAGCCCTTTACATCAGAGTCCCATCACCAGCCCCCTTACATCAGTGTGTCCCCCCTCTCCTCCCCCTCCCAGGTGTAATTACAGTTCTGAAGGCAGCTTCTCTTCTTCCTCTCTCCAGTCATGTGATAAGTGACAAGTGATAAGGGGAGAGAGGAAGGAAAGTCTGCCGGTGTCTTGCCGAGAAAGTTCCCTCAGCGGATAAGGACCCCCCTGTACTGCGCAAGCGCTGCACTTGCGCAGTACGAATGACTAGGAGCCGCCGAAAATAGCCGAAGAAGAAAAACTTCAATCAGCTGTACACGGCGCCTGCGCTCTAGGTCCAGGTTCAAGCCCCACCATCCAAGTGGACCTAGAGGGAGAATAAAAAAGTGCTGAGCGCAGCGAGGCCGTGCCCGAAGCGTGGCGAGCGAAGCGAGCCCGCGAGGGGCCCTCTTACAGGTGCCATGTACAGCTGATTTCTTCTCTATTTCGCTTCGGCTATTTCAGCCGGCTCCTACTGCGCAGGTGCTGCGCCTGCGCAGTAGAGGGGGGTCCTTATCCGCCGAGAGGAACTTTCTCGGCAGAACACCGACTGTCTATCTCCCCCTGCAGGCTGGAGGGAGCAGAAAGCCTAATGCTCTCTCCAGCAAGTGACGGAAGCTGCTCCCCCTGACAGGGGTGAAAACGCGATCACTCACTGTCAGAGAGGAGCGGCTCCAGGACTGCACCTGACAGGCCCACTGAGCCATCGGCCCACCGGGAAATGCCTGGTAGTCCCGATGGCCAGTACATGCCTGCCAGTCACCAAGCAGCAGCTTAAACAGTCTTAGAACCTCCGGACGGTAGAGGTGTAAAGTTCTGACTTAATACTATCTATAACTGGCCTCTGAGCGAAGTCAGTTCTAATCTGTTATTTATCACCATACTATCATCATGTATGCCAGTTTGATGTAATGTTTTATCCAAATGGAATGCATATGTTCTGGACTCTGTAATGTCAAATATATTTCACACAAAGTTTTTATTTGAGATAAAAAAAAAAAACAGTCCTAGAGCCGGCAGAGGAATTGGTTTCTCTCCTCTCTCTGCAGTCCTGCCAGTTTTCTCTTGTGTGGTAAAGACTTGTTGCTGTTTGCTCCCCTGCTGTGCTGTGTGTTCCTGGGTGTTAGACAGTCTGACTTGTTTTGTCTCAGATTCTGTGTCTCCTGTCTGCCTCTGGAAGGCTGTCTGACCTCACCTGCTGCTGCTTAACCACCTGACCACTGGGCACTTAAACCCCCTTCCTAACCAGACCAATTTTCTGCTTTCAGTGCTCTAACATTTTGAATGACAATTACTCAGTCAGGCAACATGCTACCCATATGAATTTTTTGTCCTTTTTTTCACACAGAGATATCTTTTGGTGGTATTTGATCACCTCTGGGTCTTAATTTTTTTGCGCTATAAATTAAAAAAGAATGAAAATTTTGTAAAAAATTGCATTTTCTTTGTTTTGGTTAGAACATTTTTCAAATTACAAATTTTTCTTCATAAATTTTGGCCAAAATTTATACTGCTACATTTCTTTCGTAAAATAACCCAAATAAATGCATATTATTTGGTCCGTGTGAAAGTTATAGAGTCTACAAGCTATGGTGCCAATCACTGAAAATTGATCTCACCTGATCACACTGATCATTTCTTGAGACCCTAATAAGCCAGGACAGTACAAATACCCCCCAAATGACCCTTTTTGGAAAGTAGACATTCCAAGGTATCTGGTAAGAGGCATGGTGAGTTTTTTGAAGCTGCAATTTTTTCCCACAATTCTTTGCAAAATGAAGATTTTCTTTTTTCTTTTTTTTTTTTTCACAGAATTGTCATATTAACAGGTTATTTTTCTCACACAACATATGCATACCACAAATGACACCCCAAAACACAGTCTGCTAATCCTCCTGAGTATGGCAATACCACATGTGTGAGACTTTTACACAGCCTGGCCACATGCAGAGGCCCAACATTCAGGGAGCATCATCAGATGCTCTAGGGACATAAATTACACATTTCATTTTTTTGACTACCTCTTATACTTTTAAAGGCCCTGGAGCACCAGGACAATGGAAACGTCCACAAAATGACCCCATTTTGGAAAGTACACAACCCAATGTATAGTCTTTGAGGCATAATGAGTCTTTTGAACATGTCATTTTTTTAACAAGTTTTTGGAAATCATGGCAAGAAAATGAAAACACATTTTTTTTTACACAAAGTTGTCCATTTATAAGATATTTCTAACACATAGCATGTACATAGCAAAAATGACACCCCAAATTACATTCTGCTACTCCTCCTGAGTATGGCGATACCACATGTGTGAGACTTTTACACAGCCTGGCCACATACAGAGGCCCAACATGCAGGGAGCACCGTCAGGGGCATACATTTCAAATCAAATTTGACTACCTATTACACCTTTGTGAGACACTGATGGGCACTGTAGTGGCACTGTAGTGGCAAGGATGCAGAATGGATGAGAACTGATGTGGCATGGATGTAGCATGGATGAGCACTGATGTGGCACGGATAAGAACTGATGTGGCATGGATGAGAACTGATATGGCACGAATGGGCACTGATGTGGCGTGGATGAGCACTGCTGTGGCATGGATGAACACAGATGAGGCATAAATGAGCAAGAATGAGTCATGGATGGGCATGGATAAGCATGGAGGAGCATGGATGAGCCAGGGATGGATGGAGCATGAATGAGCCAGGGATGGATGGAGCATGGATGAGCCAGGGATGCATAGAGCACAGATGGAGCACGGATGAGCCAGGGATGGATGGAGCATGGATGGAGCATGGATGAGCCAGGGATGGATGGAGCATGGATGAGCCAGGGATGGATGGAGCAGGGATGAGCATGGATGAGCTAGGGATGGATGGATCACGGATGAGCCAGGGATGGATGGATCACGGATGAGCCAGGGATGGAGCACGGATGAGCCAGGGATGGATGGAGCATGGATGGAGCACAGATGAGCCAGGGATGGATGGAGCATGGATGAGTACATATGGAACATGGAAGGGAACATATAGAGCATGGATGGGCACATATAGAGCATGGATGGGTACATATAGGGCATGGATGGGCACATGGAGAGTGGATGGGTACATATAGGGCATGGATGGGTACATAAAGGACATGGATAGGCACATATGGAGCCTGGATGGGTACATATAGGGTACGGATGGGCACATATGGAGCCTGGATGGAGACAGATCAGCACTGTGGGCACTCCAGATACAGCCCACAGCGCTGCTGCACCCCACCCAGCTCCCTCCTCTCCTCGCACACTGTACTGATCCGTGCGAGGGGAGGAGCTGCACCGGACAAGCTCCGGTTTGTTGACAAGTAATCGCTCCGTCATTGGACAGAGTGATCACGTGGTAAAGGGCCGCTGTCATTGGCCCTTTAACCCGTTCCGTGACGCGCCGAGTCTGGAGGACCCGACGGTCACAGACATTCCTGAGTGCGCACCCCAGGGGGCGTGTGGGAGCGCGATTCTGTGAGGACGTCCATGGATGCCCTCCAAAGAATAAGCTGACCATGCTGTAGCCGTCTTTTGGCTATGGCCAGGTCGGCATGTGGTTAAGTAAGTAGATAAAAGCGGATGGGTCTTAAAGAGACAAGGTACCTGTTTTTTTCTTGGTGACAGAATTGTATGTTTTTCCCATATATTTTTGCACATATGAGTTCACCACACCTGTCAGTGGCACAGAAAATTAGCGAAGGTATGAGGGGGCAGCGTGGGACATATCTGCAAAAGAGTGCTCAGGGAATGCTCAAGGAATGCAGTATGGTGTTTTGCAAGATTTTAGGAGCAGAAGCCCTAAACGCAAACACTCCAGAAAATCTAAGACCCGCCACTGGTCATCCCCTGACCAGGACAATATGCATTCCTCACATTCCCGCACAGGGTGGCTTTCATGCTCCTGGCAAGCAGCTCACGTGGCAATGGCTCACATGCGTCTACATCAGCGCAATAGAAAATGCCTTGCCCAGCCCTGTAGCAAACATTGGTCATTAATCGGCATGGATTGCCTCAAATGCCAATGGATAAGGAACAGGCAAGACGCAGGCCCAACCATCGCAAACGCACGCAGATATTTCCAAATGTGAAAAAGGAAGAACTTCTTTTCCCATAATGACAGAGTTAAAAGCTCATTGATGAAGAATGGGAGAGATGTGATAAGAAGACCAATTTACAGTAAAAGTCTCCAAGCTTTATCCAATGAAGCTGGCTGATGCATGTTTAAGCAACGCACTTCCAGGAGTGAATGCGGCCTGCCAGCATCGGGTTGAAAAAATGTACTTAAGGCTGGTTCACACTGCATGCTGTCCAATGCGTTTTTATTAGAGTCAAATATGCATGAACAGTGTTTACCATGGATTCCAATGGCCTACATCACACCGGTGCTGTGTGTTTCAGTACAGTCAACTAAAGGAGAACATGTTGCATTTTTTCTCTATGGAACGTATCTATAACATGGCAAATGCATTAAAAAAGCACCTGAAGACCTCAAAAGTGTGCATGCAGAAAAACCTTTTCAAGTCAGAAATTGTGGTGAACTGGCCTGCAGACTTGCAGAAAATTTATACTGTGACAGGTTTTTGCCTGTGGACTAGCGACAGCGCTGTGTTGTTTAAAGCATTAAGAAATGGCCTTTAATTCAAATGGAACCTGCAGGAGTGGGCATGGTTCAGGAGGACTTAAACCTGGCTACTGACTTTTGGCTGAGGCTTCAACAGACCTAGTACTAGGGCTGACACATTCAGTCACAGCTATGAGAGCTTTGTGGTTGCGCCACTGGAGGGTGCATGATGCTTCCACACAAGCCCTTTGTAACATTCTCCATAATAGGAGGTTGTTGTTTGGCAAAGCGCTGGGCGAAAGTGACAGAAAAAATGTCCAGAATGTGGTCATAGTCTAACAAGAGAAAGCAGCCATCTTTTTGCTCAAATTAGTCAATCTTCAGATGGGTTCAAAAGGCCAAATCTAATAGACCAGGCTGAAATTTAACCAGATCACAATGCAGGGGGCTCAAACTTCCTGTGTACATGGAATCCAATCCAGAGCAGGCTGCTAGATATTTGGAAAGTCTTTTGAAGGTGGGCCCATCTAGTGTCTTCCAGTGGGAGCCAGGATAGCCTCCTTTTTGGAGGGTTTGGGCGACAAACACCAAAGACAGTTAGCTGGGAGTACAATGACCAAATCCTTTCATTCATGACCAACAGATCTCAAGAAGAAGGAATTACTGCAAGATTATGTATAAGAAATATACTGCAACAAGGCCATAGTGCTGGTGCCACTAAAGCCCCATACACACTATCAGATTTTCTGCTGATTTTTGTCTTCAGATTTATCAAAATCATGTAGTGCAAGGGCCTGACGGATTGCATACAAATTGAAACTCCTAAGGCTTCAGGAGCTTTCTCTACTGTCTAGGTTTGAAGAAATTGAATGGGTACATACACAACAAAAGGTTCAAGACTGCAAACAGTCATAGCGATAGTTCAGCATGAGGACCAGTTAGAGTCAATCGACCTGCCAGAAGTATACTTCCATATACCAATCAGTGTGTAACACCAGAGACTTCTAAGATTTGCAGTGACTGGCTGTCACTTCTGGTTTAGGTGTTTGCTATTTTTAAAATTTGGCACGGCACCAAGAAACTTTTTGAACATTTTGAAGGCAGTAGTGGCAGTAATTTGTCTTTGAGGGTAAGACCCTGCCATTACTTGGACAATGTTTTGATTGTTGCAGGTGTAAGCCAGGAGTTGGCAAAGCATCACAACCTTGTCCTAAAAATCCTTTTCCAAGTTCAGTCAAACCAAAGTTTGGGACGAGATATATAAATTATTTTTGTCTTTGGCAGCTTTTCTGTGATAGTCAATGTTTCTTTTCAAGTGTTCTCTCCCACCCATTTATTCAGCTAGTTAAATCCCATTGTGTGCTGATGTGAGGTATGGCCAGGAATATGGAAATTTGTTATCAAATACTTACTGTAATTTTCCTTTCCTGGCCTATCCTCACGTCAGCACAGGACTTCCCTCCAAGTGGCCTGTCGCAGGCTAGATTATCAAACACGTCAGCGGGGGAGGGGCTGTCTTTTATTCAGCTAGGAAAAGGTGGTCATGTGGGCGCCAGATAAGGCATTAACCCATTGTGTGACTCTAGGCCAGGAAAGGGAAATTACGGTAAGTATTTGATAACAATTTTCCATAATGCTGTTCAATTTGTTTACTAATGATAGAGGTTGGAATCAAGAGCTCAACTTCAGTGTTTGCTGATGATACCAAATTATGCAGGGATATACCTTGGGCAGAGGACATAGCATCATTAGAGAAAGAACTTGACAAAATAGGGGGATGGGCAGCTACATGGCAGATGAAGTTCAATATTACAAAATGTAAAGTTATGCACTTGGATGCCAAAAAGACTCATACACATACTCTGTGTATGAATGGACAATGTCCATTCACATTAGCATGGCTCAGGAGCAAGCCTGCTTGAGTGCCCTCATAGCAAGAGGCTTGCTCTTAGGGGCACTTGGCAGGGGGGAGGAGCCAGGACCGCCACCAGGGGAACCAAAAAGAAGAGGTTCAGGGCTTCCCTGAGCAAAATCATTGCACAGAGAAGGTAAATACAACATTTTTGTTATTTAAAAAATACAACCTTTGGACTCACTCTAAGGTAGCCAAAGACTGCCTGAGAATTTTTTGCATTAAAATTACAGTAACACTTTACATACAAACTTTTTACCTTCACACAAACCTTTAAACCGAATCTACAATTATGTTGAATCCAAAGATACTTAACTTGATTTATTGAGAGTACCTGGTTATTGACAGTTAAGTCCTCCTCTAGCCTTTTACCTTAATGTCACAGTGCTAACATTTGCTTTTCTGATTGTGGAAGCTGTAAGCACTGGCAAAAACAATGGAAAGACGCCAAGGGGTTGATTTACTAAAACTGGAGAGTTCAAAATCTGGTGCAGCTGTACATGGTAGCCAGCCAGCTTCTAACTTGAGCTTGTTCAATTAAGATTTGACGAAAAAACTTGGTTTCCATGCAGAGAGAGTGCACCAGATGTTACACCCTCCAGTTTTAGTAAAACAGCCCCAAAATGTCTCTGTGATATCTTTTAAAGAAGGCCCTAAACTATTTTCTATGTGCTGCCACATACAGTAAATCTCTATATACTAAAATCAGCAGGTGTCTGAAACTACAGAAAGCTTTTAGAGTTTGATGTCTAAAAACAGTATAAGAATTATATCATTCTACCTTGCAGGGGTCAACTCAGATCAATGTTTTCTTGTAGGTCTTAAGAGTGCCGTAGAATGACAACATGATCTCCTACAGTGGCTGAGTCATCTCAGGTGAATTGTTCTATTTCTGAGTGAGAATGAACCGAATTATGATCATGTCTTGGAATTAGGTCATATGGGACAGATGTGGTATCCCTAAGCTTTCATAGAGTAAATCCTGTTGAGATGTTGTGAAGATGTGTACTGTATGCTAAGATACACGAGAACATCTGTAAATCCCTAAATATGAAACAGACATTTTTACATGTTTATCGTCATGTTGGTGACATCTGGCACCAGGTGACATCTGTTATTCAGTAGCAAAGTTAAAGAAACATCTGCTTTCTACCACTATTCCTCTTACTTGCTATTCTCGCTGCAATTTGCCAGCAACCTAGCCCATCACTAGAATCTACTTGATTTCTTGATATCTTATTTTCTGCATACAAATCTCTTCTCTCTTTGCATCCATCATTTTGTTTCATTCTGTATCTGTTTTCTACATCTCTATACACTCCCTCTGTCACATTTTTAACAACCTTAGACACCGGTGGCATTGCTTATTCACTTCCCTCCTCTCTCCTAACTTTGTTCATCTTGGCCTATTATTACTGCCAATCTACCTGTTTTTCTTCTTTTAGATTACTGTCCCTCATTCTCTTTTTGTCACCCACACATCATCTCATTCACCTCCAAATGCACCCCTCCTCGTTCTGCTTCAGCACAGCTACAGAATACTGAGCACCATCTCCAAGCAAACAAAATACGTGAGGTGCCTTTTAACAAGCTTCTCATTTTCCCAGGCTTGCTGACCAAGAAGCAGTAGCATCTCCCTTTTTTCATTGTCTCTTTGTATTAGTCTTCTGTGTGCTTCCAGACTGACTGATTATGGCTTCTTTCATCCAGCTGTGTTGCACTACACAGATTATACTACTGTTTTTGCTCACTATCATAATTCTCCTAAATGCTTTATTTACCCTATTTTAACAGATTTTATTCTTTGTAAACATTTATCTTTTCTTTTACTGTTTGCATTTTACCTGTTACTTTTATAACTTTGTATTTCACTTGAAACATCATTGGGGTTAAAATAGGATGTTCACTTTGCAAGGGAATTTGCTAAGAGTTTAGTAAAATTGTCTTAATACTACTAGTGTGCTTACTAGAGTGATTTAAAGAATAGTGGTTTACGTATAGAGACAAATAGAGCACTTATCCTGCTCCTTCGGGACCCTGCCTTACAGTCTAGCACATCTTAACATTCAGCAATTCTTACAATACGAACGTGAGCCACAGATTTACAGATAAAAGTTTACCATTCTCAGTGCCAAGCCTTACCACAAAGTAATAAAATAAAACAGTAAATATGCATGCTTTAACAAAAGCGAAAGTTTGGGGCCGTGGCTTGGATGGCTTGGAGCAGAGGTCATCAACCCTGTCCTCAGGGCCCACTAACAGGCCAGGTTTGCAAGATAACTGAAATACATCACAGGTGATATAATTTGCTGCTCAGTGATTGCAGTATTCTAGTCTGCATCTCCCCAAGGTAATACATAAAACCTGGCCTGTTAGTGTGCCCTGAGGACAGGGTTGATGACCACTGGCTTGGAGGAAACATGCATCTAAATCTCTGTCAGCTGTTAAATCATTGTCAGAGCCTCACAACATATCCAAAATAGGGAAAGAAAAGAACTCTAGGGATGCTAATGCCTCCTCCTAGCAAACTTACCTGCCATCTGGGGCCCAGCCCATAACCGGACTTACTTTGGCATGAAGGTTCCATGGGTCCTGTTCCTGCAAGGATGGCTCCTTTTGTCTACCTGACACCTTCCTTCCTGAGCACGTCTCCTGGGACTCGGAGCTGCCAACATGGTCTATAGACATGTGCGGTTCCTTTTTGTTCTGAATTGAAATTCGGACTAATTTTTCATTATTCAAATGTATCTGATTTTCCGAATTACAATAGTAACAAATTTAAATGATTACGATAAAACCAAACGAAATTCGTTCGAAATTCAAATTCAAATTGAATTTGCATTAAAAATAAAAATAGAATAAAATAGAAAATAAAAGAATGGAATAAAAAAGAATAGAATGGAATAGAAAAAAACAATAGAATAGAATAAAATAGAATATAACCGTTTTTTGAATAGAATTAATTCGAATTAGAATAGAAAATAATAGAATAGAAAAGAACAGAATAGAAAATATAGAAAGAAAATATCCGTCTTGAAATTTGAATAGAATTAATTAGAATCAAATAGAAAAAAAATAGAATAGAATCAAATAGAAAAAAAGAATAGAATTCAATAGATTAGAAAGAATAAAATAGAAAAGAATAGAATAGAAAAATTCAATTCATTTTGACCGAATTCAGAAAATTTGAATCGAATTAAAAAATGAACAAATGAAACAAAATACATTTCTTGAAACAAATCAAACAAATTTAACTAAACTAAATTATTTAAATAATGAATCGCAAAAAAACACAAATTATTTAATTATGCACATGTCTAATAGTCTACAGCACAGGAAGATCTGTCAGTGACTGCAGATAACTCCTGGCACTCACCCGCTGAATAGGAGCAGCTGCAGCTGTATTCCCAGCACTCTTCCAATGCCAGACGGAGGGCTTTTTTTGCCATATCCTGTACAAGTAAAAAGGGGGGGAGATCCCATAACTAATCCTAGAGGCACAAAAGCATCAGAATCAGAAAGTACCCTCCCCTGCTCTAATAACACCAAAACCGACCATGCTCTAAAAGCATTATGCCGCTATGGTGCTTCGCCCAGACATGTAATCTGTAGAGTGCATAACTACTGTTTCAAAGAGGAAATAGTGCAACAAGCTCACAACATGCAATCTATTGAACTTGATCACGCAGCCATTGTTATTTCCTGATCTATCTTGGAACCCTCCAACGACGCCACCTCCTTGAAACTTTCCTAACACTTAAACTAAACAAGCCACAGAATTTGTCCTCCATTACTTTTTTAAGCAACTCTCACTGGTCCTCTGAACCATATCTCCACTCTTCTGGGGCACTGCCCCCCCCCATACCTTTTTCAGTTATTTTTTTACTCTCATTACTTTTTTCTCTCATTACTTAGGTACTAGACTACTCAGGGTCCTTCCTCCTCTGTCTGTCTGAATCTAGAGCACAGCACTTGCAACACAGCTGAATACCTTGAATATGCAATAGACGTGCACTATACAGGGCCGTCTTTTCGCATGGGCACGCTGGGCAGTTGCCTGGAGGCCCCACTTGCCTGGGGGGCCCCACCTGCCCGGTGACCCCAGCCAAGCATCAATCATACCTCCCAACAGTCCAGATTGACCTGCAGCAGTGTGCACATCCAGTACAGCCAGGGATTGGCTAGCAAGTCAGCTGGATGTGCACTATGCAGCCCCAATGAGAGACTTCACCTGTCAAAACGAGAGTGTGATGTCGGGTAGGGGCGGGACTTCTACCCCTCTGTCAAACCAGTGCATAATGAAAGAGCCGGTGACACAACACCGGCATTCATACATTGCTGGCCAAGACAGAGTTGCAGAGGGTCAGGATCAGCTGTTTATTCCTCTCCCCCCAGGGTTTTTTCAGCCTCCATTAGCCCTGCACTCACAGGCAGCTCCCCACTTTCACTTAAACACAGAAGCCTGGCTTCTGTAGTTGAAAGTGAAAGTAACAGCTCGGCTCCTTCAACAACCTCTCTGCTCTGCACTAGAGTTTGGACAAAAAGGCTGACTGCAACGTGTTCGAGGAGGGGGGTGAGCGGTCCCCTAATCCTTATCTCCTTCCTGCTCCAGGAGTCAAGGAGCCAAAAATACCCAGTGCACTGAAAGAAGAAGGAAGCTGTGCCTGCACTGGAAGACATCTACAGAAAGGTGCTACTTTTATAAAAGTGTGTGGTGTGTGTGTGTGTTATGTATGTGGGTGTGTGTGGTATGTGTGTGTGGTATGTGCATGTTATGTGTGGTGTGTGTCTGTTTGTGGTATGTGTGTGTTATGTATGTATGTGTGTGTGTGTTATATGTGTGGTGTGTGTGTGTTATGTGCGTGTGGTATGTATGTGTGTGTGTGTGTGTGGTATGTGTGTGTGTTATGTATGTGTGTGGTATGTGTGTGTGTTATGTATGTGTGTGTGTTATCTATGTGTGTGTGTGTGTGTGTGTTATGTATGTATGTGTGTGTGTGTGTGTTTGTGTGGTGTGGTGTGTGTTATATGTGTGGTGTGGGTGTGGTGTGTGGTATGGTGTGTGTTATATGTGTGTATGTGTAGGGAGGGGGGGTTCAGAGGCTATAGTTGAGGAGAAGGGCAATAGTGAGATGTGGATGGATGACTGCACTCTGTACCTAGCGCTCTTGTACGTAACGCACTCCATAACCATGCACTGTGCCTAACACTCTCCTGCACTCTGTACATAACACACGCCAAAACCCTGCACCCTATATGTAACTCCAGAACCCTGCACCCTGTGCATAACACACTCCAGAACCCTGCACTCTGTATCTAGCACTCTCCTGAGCCCTGCACTCTGTACATTTCACACCCCTGAATCCTTCCACACTTTGTGTAATGCACACTTCCATAGTTTGTGCAAAATCATTTGTAATGGAAGCTTTTTATTCTTATTTTTTTAAATGACTGTGCTGGGGTTTTTGTATGCATCGATGAGAATTTTTCTTTTTGCCACAGTGCACGTAGCACGCCGTCGGTCGCTTCCTCATTCTGAAGTTCAAAAGATGGGAGGTATACATCATCATTCAGATGTCACAAAGTTCGCTGCCGCATTGTGCCAGTGCTGTGCGGTGCAGCTCCCTCACAGAGACTGAGTGCCGTGCGATCAGTCCCGATATCAGTCAGTGACTCAGCGGCGGGCAGTGTGAGTCAGCTGTCACGTTGAAGAACGGAGCTGATACTTTCTGTTTAGTTCCGGCTCTTCACAGGCGGGGTGATATGAAATGCACTTCGCCTGTGACAGATACAGGAAGCATCGGCTCTGCTCTCTACTGCAGCCGCATGCTTCCTGTCACACTTCCACGTCTCAGAGGAGCCAGGCAGCAGTACAAACGCCAGCATTAATACCCACCAGCACCAGCAGTACCCACTCCAGCATTCATACCCACCAGGCAGCACCAGCAGCACCAGAGTGTGAGTGTGTACATTTATATCTATTTATTTTGTTTTTTTAGTTGTATGATTTAGTGGTGAAAGCTATTAGTGCCCGGGCCCCCCCAAGTTTTGACAGTAATATCTTATGTGTCCCCCTTATATATCAATCTTAGAGTTGCCACTAGTTCGAGGAAGTAATTAGTGCTTTTGTACTGTCCCATTTCAATCTGTAATTTCTTGTTTTTCAATTTCTTGCTTTTCAAGCTCGTGTTATATTGTCCAAACGTTGTGTTAATGTTTAAACACTGATTTTGTTGACAGTACCAATAAATAAAGCCTTATTGAGAATTTGCATTTTTATTCGCGTGCGTGATTGTGTAGACAGGGCCCCAGTGCACTGTATTGCCCGGGGGCCTATAATGCTCTTAAGATGGCGCTGGCACTATATTACTATCTCCCTCTTCAGTTTGTAGGGTATCTGGTGACTCTCTATAGTGCTCTCATTTATGATCCTGTTCATTTATATAACTCATGACAGCTCTTGTCCCTATAATACTACTGATCTATGAAGGTATTAGGAATTGCTATGTTCCCCAGTTTTGTTACACACATTGAGGCTTGCCTACGGTTTGCGGGCTTTCAAACCTGGACCCCACCGGGTCTTTCAAAGATGATGGGGAGCTTTCCCTGAATTAATGATGCATCCTGTGTGGTACTCCACCTTCTGCAGCAGTCAAATCTCAAGGCCATCCATTTGCTACAGAACAGGTTTAGTCAATGCAGTGACAGCGCACTGGTGAAGGTAACCTTGTAGTTTGCACTAGTTGAATGTATGATGGAGACTACAAAGAGATCTTATCACCCTCGCATGTCTAACTATAACCTGTTCTGGACTTTTATCTTCTTTATGTCTAACCCAGTGATACTCTTGAGTCACACAACCAGGCAGACTTGGCGGGACAACAGCATGAGAGTTCTTTCACTACTCCCCCCAGGGCTTACCTCTTCTTACCTTTCAGATGCCTGATGGACAACATTATTGCATCGCTACTCCCTCTTGCTGAGAATCCCTTCCTGTAAATTTTTTTGTTATTGGTGGGCAATATTGATAACTATTCTCATAATATATATGTCAAAGCAGTGCTATAGATCAA
Source organism: Aquarana catesbeiana (assembly GCF_042186555.1). NCBI lineage: Eukaryota > Metazoa > Chordata > Amphibia > Anura > Ranidae > Aquarana > Aquarana catesbeiana. Next base: position 220,288,710 of record NC_133334.1, on the reverse strand, counting down.
ACAAAAAATGTGCAAATAATTGCAATATGAAACAGCAAATAAAGTGCAATATGGAACAGCAAACTATAAGCGCAATATGAGACAGAAAATATTTAAACATGCATGTTCCAATAAGAAACAGTAGATAAAGTGCCAGAGAGTGCAATATAGAACAGCGTTTCAATAAATTGTCTATATATAGTATCTCACAAAAGTGAGTACACCCCTCACATTTTTGTATATATTTTATTATATCTTTTCATGTGACAACACTGAAGAAATGACGCTTTGCTACAATGTAAAGTAGTGAGTGTATAGCTTTTATAACAGTGTAAATTTGTTGTCCCTTCAAAATAACTCAACACACAGCCATTAATGTCTAAACCACTGGCAACAAAAGTGAGTACAAAAATGTCCAAATTGGGCCCAAAGTGTCAATATTTTGTGTGGCCACAATTATTTTCCAGCACTGCCTTAACCCTCTTGGGCATGGAGTTCACCAGAGCTTCACAGGTTGCCACTGGAGTCCTCTTCCACTCCTCCATGATGACATCACAGAGTTGGTGGATGTTAGAGACCTTGTGCTCCTCCATCTTCCATTTAAGGATGCCCCATAGATGCTCAATAGGGTTTAGGTCTGGAGACATGCTTGGCCAGTCCATCACCTTTATCCACAGCTTCTTCAGCAAGACAGTAGTCGTCTTGGAGCTGTGTTTGGAGTCGTAATAATACTGCCCTGCAACCCAATCTCTGGAGGGAGGGGATCATGCTCTGCTTCAGTATGTCACAGTACATGTTGGCATTGATGGTTTCCTCAATGAACTGTAGCTCCCCAGTGCCGGCAGCACTCATGCAGCCCCAGACCATGACACTCCCACCACCATGCTTGACTGTAGGCAAGACACACTTGTCTTTGTACTGCTCACCTGGTTGCCGCCACACACACTTGACACCATCTAAACCAAATAAGTTTATCTTGGTCTCATCAGACCACAGGACATGGTTCCAGTAATCCATGTCCTTAGTCTGCTTGTCTTCAGCAAACTGTTTGCGGGCTTTCTTGTGCATCCTCTTTAGAAGAGGGTTCCTTCTGGGATGACAGATATGCAGACCAATTTGATGCAGTGTGTGGCGTATGGTCTGAGCACTGACAGGCTGACCCTCCACCCCTTCAACCTCTGCAGCAATGTTGGTAGCGCTCATACGTCTATTTCCCAAAGACAACCTTTGGATATGACGCTGAAAACGTGCACTCAACTTTGGTCGACCATGGCGAGGCCTGTTCTAAGTGCAACCTGTCCTGTTAAACCGCTGTATGGTCCTGGCCACCATGCTGCAGCTCAGTTTCAGGGTCTTGGTAATCTTCTTATAGCCTAGGCCATCTTTATGTAGAGCAACAATTCATTTTTTTTCAGATCCTCAGAGAGTTCTTTGCCATGAGGTGCCATGTTGAACTTCCAGTGACCAGTATGAGAGAGTGAGAACGATAATATAAAATTGAACACACCTGCTCCCCATTCACCTAAGACCTTGTAACACTAATGATTAACATGACACTGGGGAGGGAACATGGCTAATTGGGCCCAATTTGGAAATTTTCACTTAGGGGTGTACTCACTTTTGTTGCCAGTGGTTTAGACATTAATGGCTGTGTGTTGAGTTATTTGAGGAGACAGCAGTTTTACAGTGTTATACATGCTGTACACTCACTACTTTACATTGTAGCAAAGTGTCATTTCTTCAGTGTTGTCACATGAAAAGATATAATAAAATATTTACCAAAATGTGAGGGGTGTACTCACTTTTGAGAGATACTGTACATCCAACACTTAACTGTGCCTAATAGTAACAACAAATGGGCAAACAAACACGGTGCATATATAAATGTCCTTATGTCATAAATAAAAAGGAAATTGTGAAGTCCATAGTGAGAACAAAGACAGTTACTGTACAGGGTCTCTGCTTTCAGAAAATATGTAATTGTTTGGAAGTTTAACGTAATCTCCAGCAAAAAAATGCAGACAAGTATTTATGATCTCATAATACCTATTGCCAAGAAAACATCAAAGTAGTCCATTTTAATTAAGTTAAAAACATATTGCAATTGTAATTGTAAGGTTTTCAAAAAAGAGATTTTTGCTTTGTCTATCGTCAAAATATAGCATCTGCCCTCCTATAAATCCCACTCCCGCCTTACCACCCTCACCCTCCTACTACTCCTAATGTCTGGGGACAAACCCCGGCCCTCCCACACCCAATTCCCACCCCCAAAATTGTCTGTCTACCTCCTCCAAAAGTAGTCGTAACTCCCACCTTCTCATCCCAATTCCCCTGATTCCACAAGTCAGCCCCCTTCTTTCATGTGCCCTCTGGAATGCCCGCTCAGTCTTTAACAAACAAGCTTCTGTCAATGACCTTTTCCTTTCCAAATCCCTTAATCTATTTTCTATTTCCAGAACTTGGCTCCAGGAATTCGACACTATCTCTCCAGCTGCCTCGTCCCACAGTGGCCTCCTCTGGACTCACTCCACCAAACCCAGTGGACGAAAAGGAGGTGGCGTCAGGTTTCTCCTCTCCCCACAATGCACCTTCCAGGTTCTTCCCACACCTCCCTCTCTTTCCCCCGGCTCTTTCGAAGTGCACTGCATTCATCTTTTCTCTCCAGCTTGTCTGAGGGTCGCAGTCATTTATCGGCCTCCTGGACCAGTGTTGCGCTTTCTGGATGACTTTTCTGCATAGTTACCCTATTTTCTCTCCTCTGAAGTACCTGCCATCATCCTATATATAATACTGCAACCACTTCTCAACTACTCAACCTAACCTCCTCAATGGACACAAACCACCACTCACGGCAATACTCTCGACCTCATATTCTCCCATTGCTGCACTCCCTGCAACCTCTCTAACACCCCCTTTCCTCTCTCTGATCACAACGTTATCTATCTCATCCATCTCATACTCTCCTTGTCTCCTACCTCCCATACCTCCCATGCTGTCAACCCACAAACCACTACCCGCAGAAACCTTTGCAACCTCAACCCTTCCCTTCTTCATTCTGCTACTGATGGCCTTTACGATCGCAGCCCTGTCCTGCCCAGACCTAACCACTTCCACTTCCTCTACAACAACACACTGTCATCCTCCCTAGATGTACTTGCTCCTCTTTCTACACGCAGAACCAGGCCCCATCTGCCACAACCCTGGAAAACAGATGAAACCAGAAGTCTCAAGAGACGCAGCCGTGCTCTTGAGTGAGCATGGTGTAAATCTAAATCCCTGCAAGACTTTACCCTTTACAAATCTACCCTTCTCAAATACAACTCCTGCCTCCACACTGCTAAACAAACCTACTACAACACTCTCATCAAAACCCTCTCACTTAAACCTCATCAACTCTTTTCTACCCTTAATTCCTTACTTCCCACTGCCCCCACCCACCAACTTGCTTACCGCTCAACAGATTGGCAACCATTTCAAAAGCAAAATTGACACAATTTGAGAGGAGATATCCAGCATTCAACTTCCTCCCCTACCCAACACATAAGGTCCAACACCGCACTCAATACTCTCCTCCTTATGTCCAGTTACCACCGATGAAGTTGATAAACTCCTCTCCATGGCACATCTCACCACCTGTCCCCTGGACCCTGTTCCCTCACAATTACTGCTACCACTTTCCCGCTCTATCCTAAACTCCCTAACCCACATTTTCAACCTCTCCCTCTCCTCCAGCACCTTTACTTCCCCGCTAAAACATGCACTGGTTACCCCCATACTTAAAAAACCCTCACTAGACCCCACCTGTTTGAATAACTTAAGACCCATCTCCCTGCTCCTGCTTGCCTAAAAGCTCATCGAATGCCTTGTCCATGACCGAATGAGTCGCTACCTCACGGACAACAACCTTCTCCATCCCTACAGTCCGGCTTCCGTCCACAACATTCCACTGAAACTGCCCTACTAAAACTCACCAATGACCTACTAACTGCTAAAACCAATGGCCATTGCTCCATACTCATACTCTTAGACCTCTCTGCTGCCTTCGCCACAGTTGACCACCTGCTCCTCCTCAGCAAACTACACTCCCTTGGCCTCTGTGATTCTGCTTTATCCTGGTTCTCCTCCTACCTATCTCAGCGCACTTTCAGTGTCACTTACAACTCCATCTCCGCCGCTCCTCTTCCTCTTTCTGTTGGGGGACCCCAAGGCTCCGTCCTTGGGCCCCTCCTATTCTCGCTCTATACCTCTTCCCTGGGCCAGTTGATAACCTCCCATGGCTTCCAATACCACCTTTACGCCAACGACACCCAGATCTATCTCTCCACTCCTCAACTCACCCCCTCGATCTCCTCACGGATTTCAAACTTACTGAATGATATATCGGTATAGATGTCACACCACTTTCTCAAACTCAATCTTTCTAAAACTGAGCTTGTTATATTTCCTCCTTCCCGGTCCCCCCCCCATGACTTTACCATTAGGATCAACAACACAACTATTGGTCCCTCCACACATGCCAGGGTGCTGGGTGTAAACCTTGACTCTGACCTCTCCTTAATGGCCTACCCTTACGCAGGCTATCCTCCCTTCAGTTTATTATGTATGCTGCTGCTAGACTAATACACATCACTAACCGATCTGTGACTGCTGCTCCTCTCTGCCAATCCCTTCACTGGCTTCCCCTACCCCATCGTATAAAATTCAAAATGCTAACCACAACATACAAGGCCATCCACAACATCGCCCCAGCTACATCACCAACCTCATCTGCAGATATCGCCCAAATCATCCCCTCCACTCCTCCCAGGACCTCCTGCTCTCTAGCTCCCTTATTACCTCCTCCCATGCTCGCTTTCAGGACTTCTCCAGAGCTTCTCCCATCCTCTGGAACTCCCTGCCCCAGTATGTCTGATCAGCCCCTAACCTGTCCACTTTTAGGAAATCCCTGAAAACTCACTTATTCAAGGAAGCCTATCCTACACCACCTAACAACTGTCCCCGAGCCACCCTCATAAAATCATTCCCCGCATCTATTACCTATTGTACCATCACCCCCTCCCTTTAGAATGTAAGCTCTATGAGCATAGCCCTCCTGTTCCTTCTGTATTGAACTGTACTGTAATTGTGCTGTCCCCCCTCTACATTGTAAAGCGCTGCGTAAACTGTTGGCGCTATATAAATCGTTTATAATAATAATAGTGTATAATAATTTGTAGCAGTTTTAAACATATACTGTACTTCTATATATAGTAGTTATTAAACTAGAACAAAAAATTGGATCAAAGGTAGAGACTTCAAATAAAACAAAGTCTGATTACAGTGGGTAAAAACTCCAATATATGTTCCACTTTTCCTTAAGGCCCCTTTCACACTTGTGCGACTTCACCTGCTACTTGGGACTGCAAAGACAAGTCATACTCCAGGATTTTCAATGAGTACAATTTATATCTGTGTGACTTCAAAGTAGTCTGAATTTGAGGCGACTTGAGTTCCCTAGACCTCAACATTATACAGGCATTGCTTCAAGTCGCATCAAAATCACGTCAAAATCGTATCAAAGTCACGACAAAAACTTGCGGCAAAATCACCCGACTTTCAGGTCACACAAGTGTGAAAGGGGCCTAAAACAGATTCATACATTGACCATTGTATTCAGTGTTTTTTTCCTGCAGTAATTTGCCATAAAATATGATCTGATCCTCATCTAACGCATAACAATAGACAAACACACACAGGATTGTGTGTAAATCTCACAAGTAGACTCCTGCCTCCCCCCCCCCCAAGTTACATCATAGCCCCCCCGCGCGTGCCCCTGCCATGTATCCTGGAATCCGCTGTCCTCCCCTACTTGTTGCTGAAAGCAATATGTTTGAGGTCACTTCCGGGTCTGGCTCTCGAAGTCCCCAGCCAGCATGGCCAGGTGAGAATGTAATGAAATGCGATCTGCATTACATTGCTTTCAGTGAAGCACAGGGGAGACATCCAGGGTCTTATAGAAGAAAAACTGTCACCAAAAAATCATCACATAGGGGAATTTTTGTCCCCTATGAGATCAAAAAAAATATTTTTAAAATGTAAAAATTAAAGTTACATCCAAACACATAAAATCTCCCTCCCTAAAAATTTTTGTTGCCCCCAACCTGACATATATGCACGTATGACGTAAACGCAATTGTCTGGGGCGCCTACGCATGAAAACCCTGATTGTGATACACATTACAATGTCACCGTGCATGCCAGAGTGAGAGCAATATTTCTAGCGCCAGTCTAAACTGATGACCTATAGGGTGCTTTTAAAGTGCTGCCTATGGAAAGTATAGGGTTCTGAAGTTTGTCAACTTCATGGGAGCATGCAAATTTAAGGTTTGACATGTTGGGTATTTATTTACTCAGTGCAACCTCATCTTGTATACGTTACCAAAAAAAATGGGTAAATTATTGTGTTTGTGTGCCCTAAAATTAACTAGCGTATTTTTACCTTCCCAGTAGTATCGTGTGACATAAGAAATTGAAACTACCTCTATTTTATTCTCTAGGGTGTCTGCTTTCAGAAAATATATAATGTTTTGGGGGTTTTATGTAATCTTCAGGTCTAAAATGATTTTTTAAGCATGTTTGCAAAAAAAAAGCAAAAACGGCTCTGGCAGCAATAGTCACTACGTCACTATGAGATTTGTTTTCTGTATTCTGCAAAAAACCTGGTTAATCCTGTTGCTTTCTATCTCTACCTTCTGTCTATTTTCCAAATTCAGCTAGGGATTTTGCAGCTGTGGTGGTAACTCTGCACATGCTCAGTTTTCAGTGAGTTCCTATGCTGAGCATTTCCTCCCTATCACATCTGAGCAGCCCATGTGACTATAGAGTCACCCATGTGGGTGTATACACAGTGGTAAATGGCAGCCCACTTCCTCCCTCCTCCTCTATGCCCACTATCCAACTAAACACAATAGGGGCGGGATATTACATGTAGATTAATGGAGGCTTCACCTCCCTCTTATTCATGACGCCGCCTGTGACTGGCAGAAATCTGCCCACACCATGTTATTGCCAAAAAAAAAAAATAAAGATTTGATTTCAAATATATATTTGTATGACCATTTAAAACAGTTTATTGATATTATTTATTTTTACTCTGTATTTCAAAGGCTTTTTTTTTTATTTGTTTTTTTTTTTTTTTTGTACTAGAAGCTCCTCTTGCTTATGTTTCCCTGCAGACAGGCTGTGAAAGAGCTGAGTCATATGACATCTGTATATCAATTAGAAAAAAGGTACTTTTTAAAGTTAAAATAATTACAGTGCCATCATCCATATGCAGAAATAGAAGGGACAATGTGAATTAAACAGTGTATTTTTAGTATCACTTTAATAATAGTAATGAAACATAAGGATAACTATAGCCATAGCAGCATATGTTTCAAAAAGTGTGGATTTGAGTTATTGGTATTAGTTTGCTGCTGTGTAAAGCCCCGTACACATGGCCGAATGTTGGGACACAGCGGCCGGTTAAAAAAAAAAATGGCCGACATTCGGCCTGTGTATATGTCGGTCTGTCCGACAGAAGCCAGCTGTTCAGACGGCTTATTCGGACATGCATGTTGGAAAACCAGCATCTAAATGACTCTTGATCACTGATCAATGGCAGTGAGTTCTGATCGGAGTGTTCTGGTGCCCCCCCCCCCTTCCACCAGAACACTCCGACCAGCACTCTCTGCACTGATCGGTGATCGAGAGTCAGTTGGATGCTGGTTTTCCAGCATGCACGTCCCAATAAGCCGTCTGAATAGCTGGCTTCTGTCAGACAGACCGGCATCCTCTTGTCAGAACACAACAGCTCAGCGGGGGAGATTGCTGAACTAGCCTTGCATGGTTAGTACAGCAGAGTATTTGTCATTGAATGGCACTGAAGGGCTATTGTCTTTCTTATGGCAGTTGTACAGATAGGGGTCCTCTAATGATTTTGCTATGGTGCCTGTCATACACAGTTAAATTTCTACTATGATGTAGTCAAACCTTTTTCATGAATGTATTTATTTCCTTTTAGATTTGTGTTTATGACACTCCAATAACCCCTGTCTTCTTAATTTAAAAATAACAAATCAATGGGGAAAAACAGTCTTTATTACTCACAGAACTTATTCCCCTGAACACCCTGTGCATCTCTTTGAAGTCAGTTCCCTTGTTAGAGGTTTAAAATGATCTCAGCATTTGCCATTCTTCCCTTAAATTTTTCCCTCTGTCTTTTCAAATCATCCTTTCATTATCATATCATGGTAATATTGCAACTGTAGTCCATATATAGCAGTACATATTATAATATATGATTCTCCAAAGGCAATACTATGGATGTGGGCAGGGCTTACTGTGCATATGTCAAGACTTGGAGAAAGCGCTTGCTAGGGCCCCCAAAGGTGCACAAGGCTGATGTTAAGGCAGCACTCCAACTTTACAACTTCCTTGTAATCTATGGCACAGTTATTTCTCTCATTACACTCTGTACACTCTGGATAACTTCTCCCGAGCAGGGGCGTACCTAGAGAATTTAGCACCCGGGGCGGATCCTATATCTGGCACCCCCCCTCAGACGGGCAGGCGGTGCACCGCACGTGTAGCACCTCCGCGCACTGTGGCCCGGAACCCGGAAGAATCCTCCTCCCTATGCTCCCCCGGGCGGCCAGGCCCCTCCCTCCTCCTCTGCAAAAACGGTGCTGACTGACTCGAGGATTGTCATCAGGCAGCCAGTGCCAGACAGGAATACATGTAACTGGCAGCAGCACACTTACTATGTGCTACTGCCAGTGGCGTCACTAGGGTCGGGGTCACCTGGTGCAGTAAAACATGGTGTTGCCCTCCCCCAAAAACATTTTTTCTCTGTTATCTGAAAGTTTTCTCTACACAGCCACATACCTCTGGACCCCTTTACATTACACAGCCCCCATACCTCTGATTCCCTTTACATTACACAGCCCCCATATCTCTGGACCCCTTCACATTACACAGCCCCCGTACCTCTGGACCCCTTTACATTACACAGCCCCCGTACCTCTGGACCCCTTCACATTACACAGCCCCCGTACCTCTGGACCCCCTTTACATTACACAGCCCCCATACCTCTGGACCCCTTCACATTACACAGCCTCCACACCTCTGGACCCCTTTACATTACACAGCCCCCGTACCTCTGGACCCCTTCACATTACACAGCCCCCATACCTCTGATTCCGTTTACATTACACAGCCCCCATATCTCTGGACCCCTTCACATTACACAGCCCCCGTACCTCTGGACCCCTTTACATTACACAGCCCCCGTACCTCTGGACCCCTTCACATTACACAGCCCCCGTACCTCTGGACCCCTTTACATTACACAGCCCCCATACCTCTGGACCCCTTCACATTACACAGCCTCCACACCTCTGGAATCCTTTACATTACACAGCCCCCCCACACTTCTGGATCCCTGCGTTCCATGTGCGTTTCTCGCACCACATTCAAACTGTACTCCAGTTGTGATCTGCAGTGGGTGTCAATGTTAACTTAATAACACCATAAACGCAGGTCCCAAATGTAATGCGTTTACCTGCATTGGATAGGGGGTTCCCTCCCTTTTTATATGTTTGGCCCAGCAGTGGGTGGTACCTCCCCAAAAAGCCCGGGAAACCTGTCCAGCAGAGCTAACCCTTACCTGCCAGGGAGTACCACCTCAGCAGGGCAAACACAACTAAACAGTGCAATATTATACAACACAAATCCAACCAGACATTAACTGAAAGACAATAGAACATTTTAACATAACATAAAAATTGACATCCACCTGCTTACATGCCGATGCACATATACATTTACTCAGCATGCAGTAACGCTGCTCCTAATATTAGAAAAAGCCTAAAATCTTCGACATAAACATCCAGGGCAAACCTTCTTAATCTGGAGAAAAAATTGGAGTACTAACAGAACCAAGAATTCAGATAGTAGGATGCATTATACAGTATGTAGTTGTATCTCATGGTTACTGAATAAAAGTTGATAATTGCTACCTTTCAGTCCTAATACTCCAGACCAATAAATTGATAGCTAAACACAAAAATGCACATTGATACATTTGTATGTTTTCCACAATTAAAAGCAGATCAAGCTGTTCAGCATAAGTGACAGTGATGGGTTGGTGCAAACAAGAACACAGAAGAGCGTTCAACTGACACCTTTTATTGACATTGTTTAATTTGTTTTAACTGTTTTTTTTTTTTAATTGAATGTATCATACAGTACAGCATGTTCACAAACTACAAAAAAGGTAAGGAAATCAACAGGCCAAACACATGACCATGACACAGGAGAAAGAAAATACATCTCAATATTTGGCATAAAATCGACCTGTTGAGATCAGATCAGGACATGTGTATTCAAGATAAACCAGCATTCATATATTTGTGGCCTATGTGAATATAACTGATGTAATAAAGTGGTCTGGACATGTAAACCTCTCTGCATGCACTTCTTTTGCATCAAAAGAATGTGGTAAGAAAAAGAAACAAAGGGGGTAAAAAAGTAACAATTTTTTTTTTGCATTGTTGATGCAACTGTTCACGCTCCGCTAGCATTTTTATTGTTTTCACAGCCCCTATCCTGTCATTCTTGCTGGACAACTTGGATTGGATAGAACTGTTGAGAAAACTGTTAAACACTGGCATGTAAAATAACAAAAGTTATCATAGTTTATAGGCACTAAATATGTTAAAAATTAAAATTTTTTTCAACTAGACAATAAGTAAAAAATTGTAATGTGAACAGTATAAAAGAGTCGATATATTAAAAACATCAAGCTTATATGTTAAGCTAACACGTATTCTTGGTAGATCGCAATGGTGTCCTAAAACAGATTTATCTAGAAAGAAATGTATAGATAATCACCACAAAGTCCTAGTGCCACAATTTATATGGATAAACTTGAATCATATGTTCACAGCTCATTCTGGTCTTTACCCACATGTTATTACATGGACATGTGTATATTTATTATTATATTTCTATCTATCTAGTAATTATACTTTGGATCCTGAAGAAGCGTTCATTCGCAAATCATGTTGAACTACCTGTTAGACACTAAGTTAAATTTGGGCTTTACTGCATCCCGAGTATTCTTTGCTGCAACATCTCTACAGCAGGGTCCATTGGGCCCACACTAGGCATAAATTTATGAGCTCAATGTTTTTGATATATTGAGTTTTTTATACTGTTTATGTTTTTTTACCTACTTATTGCCTAGTTGAATAAAATTGTAATTTTTAACATTTACTCACCAGCCACTTTATTAGGTACACCTGTTCAATTGCTCGGTAACACAAATTGCTAATCAGCCAATCACATGGCAGCAACTCAATTTATTTAGGTATCTAGACATGGTGAAGACGACTTGCTGAAGTTCAAACTGAGCACCAGAATGGGGAAGAAAGGGGATTTAAGTGACTTTGAATGTGACATGGTTGTTGGTGCCAGACGGGCTGGTCTGAGTAATTCAAAATCTGAGTTTAACACACAACCATCTCTAGGGTTTACAGAGAATGGTCTGAAAAAAAGAAAATATCCGGTGAATGGCAGTTGTGTGGATGAAAATGCCTTGTTGATGTCAGAGGTCAGAGGAGAATGGGAAGACCGGTTCGAGATGATAGAAAGGCAACAGTAACTCAAATAATCACTCATTACAACAAAGGTATGCAGAATACCATCTCTGAATGCACAACACATCAAACCTCGAAACAAACACACCGGGTGCCACTCCTGTCAGCTAAGTAAAGGAAATTGAGACTACAATTCGCACTGGCTCACCGAAGTTGGACAATAAAAGTTTGGAAAAATGTTGCCTGGTCTAATCAATTTCAGCTGCGAAATTCAGATGGTAGGGTAAGAATTTGGCGTAAACAACATGAAAGCATGGATTGATCCTGCCTTGTATTAACAGTTCAGGCTGGTGGTGTAATTGTGTGGGGAAAATTTTATTGGCACACTTTTGGCCCCTTAGTACCAATTGAGCATTGCCTTCCTGAGTATTGTTGCTGACCATGTTCATCCCTTTATGACTACAGTGTACCCGTTTTCTGATGGATACTTCCAGCAGGATAATGCACCATGTCACAAAGCTCAAATCATCTCAAACCGGTTTCTTTTTTATTTTTATTCAAATCTTTATTTCAATAGGGCATAAGGTTATACAGGAACATCAACAATGTTGAACATACAGTGGATTATCTCCACCTATAAGGCCACATGCCCGGTCATCACAGTATCATCATTAGGTAAACATAGGAAGTGTGTTTCAGACAATGGGCATCAAGGACTAGGAAGTCTCCGTATCTTGCACAATTTTTTAACGGTCAACACAGTTTTATTTATTTGGTGAAAAAACAAGAGAAAAAAAAAAAGAAAAAGGATTGAGGGAACAGGTAAGATCCAGAGGACCAAACAGCAAGGAGAGCATTAGCGAAAATGATGAAAAAGAGTGGGTAAGAAAAAGAGGGATGGAAGGGGGAGGGGAGGTCAACCACCAGCAAGCACCCCCAACAATGTCTGGGGAGCCTTTCCATTAGTCCCATCTCCCAGGGGAGTTAAGTCACTAGCTCCGCATGTTCCTCGGAGTAGGCGAATATGTGCGAAATAAATAAATAAATAAATTAATACATCTGTGAAATTCTTAGAAATCCACAATGTGCAATGGGTGATTGAAGGTCCACAGTATATAGTAAATAGATTAGAGGTCCTGATCACCGCATAGGCATCTAATATCGTGGATAAAAACTGAAAACACCAGTGTAATTAAGCCACCACCGAGGTAGATGTAAGCTTACTGGATGGTTTGAACTCAGAAGAACATACGTTCTGTGAGTCAAACAGGCTTATGTTGTCAGCTGACAACCAGGATGGAGTCTTAGGAATCCTCTGTGGTTGGAACCCAGAATATCCCGGAACCTCATATGGACGTGACGTTACGTCAAAATGTAAATAAACTTCGACGCTCACACGGATCAACGTGCGAGCGTCCGGTAAACATAATGACGAACATAGGGGCGTAACCCATCGTCATCGCACATCCCCTCAGCTCAATTCATAAAGTGGACAGAGAGAATGTAAAGCGCATGACAAGCTTAGCAGTGAGGTCACATAGGGTGAAACCACACTGCGCATCAAGCCTCGGCATGAAAAGTCTCAATATATTGGGGATAAAGCTAAAATCTACCGTAAAAAAATATCTAAAAATTATTTTTAAACTATATATGGGAAAATATGCTTGTAGGACATAATTTGAACTTATATTTATTTATTTATTTATTTCAGGTACTTATATAGCGCTGTCAATTTACGAAGCGCTCTATATATACAGTGTACATTCACATCAGTCCCTACCCTCAAGGAGCTTACAATCTAAGGTCCCTAACTCACATTCATACATACTAGGGACAATTTAGACAGGATCCAATTAACCTACCAGCATGTCTTTGGAGTGTGGGAGGAAACCGGAGTACCCGGAGGAAACCCACGCAGGCACAGTACAATAGAAGGACAAAAAAAAACAAATGCTAACATCACGTGTTACAAGATAATACTCGAAGGTGATCTACAACATGTATTTTACCGTATAACTACTTGATTGATGGCATTTTATACATATTAGAAGGGACCTCCCCATTATTAATAGATAACTCCCAAGATAAAGTAAAGTACACAAACGTCCGAGATGGATTCTCTTAAAGGGGCCCTGGCAGCATTGACCTCAATCATAAACAAATAAGGTAAGAATGCATTGAGTTATCATCTATATACGTACATCCAAGAATTAAAGTTATTTCAAATAAATATAAATATCAAAATAAACATAAACATCAGGCAAAATTAGGATTCATTAATAAAGGCATTAATGTCCCACTCAATGTTCATTCCGAAACGGAGAGTGGGACTGTAGCTCATATATCCAGAATGTCTCCAGACAGGAGACCCCTCTGGTCATGGCACCTCCCGTCCAAGGTGGAATGTACCTATCAATAGCGATAAATTGTGATCCTTTGGGGTCGCTGTTGTGAAATTCCTTATAATGTCCAGGGACACTATGCTTTGAATCCCTGCCGTTAATTAAAGCGAGAGGTTCGCCAACTGGAAAACATCCTGATTGTACGGCCAACATATTGCTTGCCACAAGGGCAAGTAATCAAATATACCACATATTTTGTGCCACATGTGCAAAAGTGTTTGATAGTGTACTTCTTTTTCGTGAAGGTAGATGTAAATTCTACTACTTTACGTCTTCCCAGAGTGTTGTGTTGACACATTACACATTTCTTGCAAGGAAAAAAACAATCCAATTATGAAAAAAGGAAGGGTGAACCGGCGGATTAATAACATTGGGTGCTATACGACCTTGTAGGGATGGTGCTCCCCTAAAGATGACCTTGGCTTGTTCAGGTAATACAGTGCTGAGAATGTTATCCTGTCTAAGAACATCCCAATGTCTCTTCACAATTGTTTTAATTTGTTTGTGTTGTGTTGAGAACGGAGTCAACATAGCCCATTTAAAATTCTCATCGGGTTCTCAGTTGGGTTTAATCGCAAGTAGTGACCCCCCTATCTGTATTGATGGCTTTTTGTAGTTCCAAATCAATGTTCTTACTGTTATATCCTTTGTCAAGAAACCTTTGTTTAAGGACCCCTGCCTGTATTGTGAATATATCCGTATCAGTGCAGTTCCTACGAAGTCTTGAAAACTGGCTACGTGGAACGGAACTCAACCAGGACTTATGGTGACAGCTATCTATGGGAATAAAACCATTGCGGTGCATGGGCTTAAAATAGGTTTGAAATTTAAACTGTTTGTCCACAATCTCTATTTCCAAATCAAGAAAATTAATTTTGGTTCCACTTGCTTCATATGACAAAGATATATCCCTATCGTTTAGATTGAGGTGATCAAAAAATTGTTTTGAAGAATCTGGGGTGCCACCTAGTCAGTACCTTGTATCCCGCTTCCTGGTGGTTAGCACAAACAAAGATCTTACAAGAGAAGAGCAGAAGTCTCTCTACTTGCCTTTCCGTGAACTGAAGACCCAAGTCCTGCTCCCACTTAGATATATAGAAAGGTCTGAAATTGGGGTGGTGCTAGGAGCAACTGGTAAGTCTGGTATACAACATGGTGCGTAGGGGACTGTTCTAGACACAATAACTTGAAGGAAGTAAGGCTTCTCCTGTAGGGTTCTGGGGAAGGTAACATGGCAAGGAAATGGGCTAACTGTAGTTTTTTTCCAGAAGGAGAGGCCCGCCAAAGATGGGTCATCCATGATATGTTGCCTGGTCATCCATTGTCCGTTTGTGAGGAAGTGCCGGACCTGGGATCGTTCAGTCTCCTTCAGATCCTGAAATCTAGGATCGCTGAGTCCCGGACTGAAGGCAGGGTTTCCTACGACAGGGGTGAGCAGCGAAGGGGTGGGTGCGACGGAAAAGTCACGATAGGCTTTTTGAGCAATCCGCCACGTTTCACCTACAGTGTGGTAGTCTAATATCCGGCATGGTATGTTCGACTGACACCAAGGCAACACGTCCAGCCGTGTCCCAGCCAGGAGCCCCTACACCTGGATCCACTGTTTCAGAGAACCATGGCGGCACCAGTCCAGGATTCGTGTCAGATGACAAGCCATATGATAAAGGTTGACATCCGGTAAAGCCATGCCGCCCAACACTTTTGGCAGTCGCATCAAACTGGTTTCTTGAACATGACAATGAGTTCACTGTACTCCAATGGCCTCCACAGTCATAAGATCTCAATCCAATAGAGTTGATTTGGGATGTGGTGGAACGGGAGATTTGCATCATGGATGTTCAGCTGACAAATCTGCAGCAACTGCATGATGCTGTCATGTCAATATGGACCAAAATCTCTAAGGAATATCTATAAAGTCCATGTTTCCTTCTAACTATGATAATTTTTGCTATATAACCTAGGACATGGCACAGTGTTACTTTTGTGTACCCCCAGTACCACCCTGGGTTGAGGTATTGGTAATGGGCATGTAAAATAACTTATTGGAATTTTTTTTTTTGTAAAAGTTTTCCTTAAACCCAGTCCTAGCAATTCATTGTTAATGTGGGTGATACTTTGCTTGATGAAAATAGGTTGTAAGCTTCACTGCACCAAGAGCTGTTGATAAAGGTTACAGAAAACATTTAAATCAATGCATCAAGGCAGTAGCTATGAAAAATAATCATAGAGTGCTGGAGTTTTAATCTGTAAGATCTGAAGGACTAGAGAGCATGCTTACACATTTGTAGTAGAAAACGCACTGGCAGGTGCAAAACAAAGCTGCTTGCAAAAAAAACAGTCAGACACACTGTGCAACCAAATTCATAAAAATTATTTGCCATGCTAATAATGACAATACGCAGTGGTGGCCCGTGCATTGTGGGCGCACGGGACGCCACCCCCCAACACTTCTACTGCCCTCCCTATCCATGAGCCCGACCCCTTTTAGGACTCGGGGCGCATAAATTACTATGGCTGGGATAGATGGGGGTGTGTGTTTTGAAGCACCTGATTAGAGCCAGAGGCTCTAATAGGCTTCAAAATAGGGTGGGCTCGGGGCACAGAGCACTGCGTCCCGAGCCCACCCTGTTGTGTGACTGTAGTGAATGAATTGAGACCTGTCTCGATCCTATTGGATGCCTAGCGCTTTGGCGGAAGAGGAGACACGGTGAAGGAAGCCTGAGGAGCTGGAGCGGACACCGGGGCCGCCGCCTCCCGCCACTTCAGAAGAGGAGGAGGAGAGCCCGGCCACTCCAGGAGAGGAGCAGAGTTCCACCACACAAGCGGTAAGTGCCCCTAGGCTGGCCGCGGGGAGGGGGGGTGGTTGCTGTCAGTGCCAGGCTTATGTGAAGTGACAGCTGGGGGACGCCCACAGATGCAGGGGCATCTGATTCACCTGATTAGAGCCAGAGGCTCTAATAGGCTTCAAAATAGGGTGGGCTCGGGGCACAGAGCACTGCTTCCCGAGCCCACCCTGTTGTGTGACGGTAGTGAATGAATTGAGATCTGTCTCGATCCTATTGGATGCCTAGCGTTTTGGCGGAAGAGGAGACACGGTGAAGGAAGCCTGAGGAGCTGGAGCGGACACCGGGGCCGCCGCCTCCCGCCACTTCAGAAGAGGAGGAGGAGAGCCCGGCCACTCCAGGAGAGGAGCAGAGTCCCACCACACGAGCGGTAAGTGCCCCCAGGCTGGCCGCGGGGAGGGGGGGGTGGTTGCTGTCAGTGCCAGGCTTATGTGAAGTGACAGCTGGGGGACGCCCACAGATGCAGGGGCCACGCATAATGTGAGCAGAAACAGTATGACAGCCTTTTGAAAGCTGGTGCATTTTCTATCCAGGTATTTGGGGAACTAGTTCTTCTCTATACTGTAAATCCTTAGTCAATTCTTCTAACAAGCTACCAAATCTTTTGGCATAGGAAAAGGACTTGGACACTGCTATTGAAACAGATGACTGGTCCAAATGGGTTAAGGGTTAACAAAATACAGTATCTCACAAAAGTGAGTACACCCCTTACATTTTTGTAAATATTTTATTATACCTTTTCATGTGACAACACTGAAGAAATGACACTTTGCTACAGTATAAAGTAGTGAGTGTAACGCTTGTATAACAGTGTAAATTTGCTGTCCCCTCAAAATAACTCAATACACAGCCATTTTTGTCTAAACCGCTAACAAAAATAGTGAGTACACCCCTAGGTGAAAATGTCCAAATTGGGCCCAATTAGCCATTTTCCCTCCCCAGTGTCATGTGACACGTCTCAGGTGTGAACGGGGAGCAGGTGTGTTAAATTCGGTGTTATCGCTCTCACTCTCTTATACTGGTCACTGGAAGTTCAACATAGCACCTCATGACAAAGAACTCTCTGAGGATCTGAAAAAAAGAATTTTTGCTCTACATAAAGATGGCCTAGGTTATAAGAAGATTGCCAAGACCCTGAAACTGAGCTGCAGCACGGTGGCCAAGACCATACAGCAGTTTAACAGGACAGGTTCCACTCAGAACAGGCCTCGCCATGGTCGACCAAAGAAGTTAAATGCATGTGCTCAGCATCATATTCAGAGGTTGTCTTTGGGAAATAGACCTATGAGTGCTGCCAGCATTGCTGCAGAGGTTGAAGAGGTGTGGGGTCATCCTGTCAGTGCTCAGACCATACGCCGCATACTACATCAAATTGGTCTGCATGGCTGTGGTCCCAGAAGGAAGCCTCTTCTAAAGATAATGCACAAGAAAGCCCACAAACAGTTTGCTGAAGACAAGCAGACTAGGGACATGGATTACTGGAACCATGTCCTGCGGTCTGATGAGACCAAGATAAACTTATTTGGTTTAGATGGTGTCAAGCGTGTGTGGCGGCAACCAGGTGAGGAGTACAAAGACAAGTGTGTCTTGCCTACAGTCAAGCATGGTGGTGGGAGTGTCATGGTCTGGGGCTGCATGAGTGCTGCCGGCACTGGGGAGCTACAGTTCATTGAGGGAACCATGAATGCCAACATGTACTGTGACATACTGAAGCAGAGCATGATCCCGTCCCTTTGGAAACTGGGCCGTAGGGCAGTATTTCAACATGATAACGACCCCAAACACACCTCCAAGATGACCTCTGCCTTGCTAAAGAAGCTGAGGGTAAAGATGATGGACTGGCCAAGCATGTCTCCAGACATAAACCCTATTGAGTATCTGTGAGGCATCCTCAAATGGAAGGTGGAGGAGCACAAGGTCTCTAACATCCACCAGCTCTGTGATGTCATCATGGAGAAGTGGAAGAGGACTCCAGTGGCAACCTGTAAAGCTCTGGTAAACTCCATGTCCAAGAGGGTTAAGGCAGTGCTGGAAAATAATGGTGGCCACACAAAATATTGACACTTTGAGCCACCAATTTGGACATTTTCACTTAGGGGTGTACTCACTTTTGTTGCCAGC
Source organism: Aquarana catesbeiana (assembly GCF_042186555.1). Taxonomy (NCBI): domain Eukaryota; kingdom Metazoa; phylum Chordata; class Amphibia; order Anura; family Ranidae; genus Aquarana; species Aquarana catesbeiana. The sequence goes on along the minus strand of NC_133334.1, from coordinate 220,269,746 downwards.
AGTTTAGACATTAATGGGTGTGTGTTGAGTTATTTTGAGGGGACAGCAAATTTACACTGTTATACAAGCTGTACAATCACTACTTTACATTATAGCAAAGTGTAATTTCTTCAGTGTTGTCACAAGATATAATAAAATATTTACAAAAAGGTGAGGGGTGTACTCATTTTTGTGAGATACTATATATACCCTGATCTGTGAGGCTGAGCTGTATACCCTGATCTGTAATGCTGAGCTGTATACCCTGATTTGTGAGGCTAAGCTTTATACTCTGTGCTGTGATACTGGGCTGTATACTCTGTCCTGTGATGCTGAGCTATATACTCTGTCCTGTGATGCTAAGCTATTTACTCTGCCCTGTGATGCTGAGCTATATACTCTGTCCTGTGATGCTGAGCTATATACTCTGTACTGTGATGCTGAGCTGTATACTCTGCCCTGTGATGCTGGGGCTATATACTCTATCCTCTGATGCTGGGGCTGTATACTTTATCCTGTGATGCTGGGGCTGTGTACTCTGTCCTGTGATGCTGGGACTGTATACTCTGTTCCGTGATGCTGGGGCTGTATACTCTGTTCTGTGATGCTGAGCTGTATACTCTGTCCTGTGATGCTGAGCTATATACTCTGTCCTGTGATGCTGAGCTGTATACTCTGTCCTGTTATGCTGAGCTGTATACTCTGTCCTGTGATGCTGAGCTGTATACTCCTGACACTATGGGTGGAAGCAAGTGGAATACAGAGGACAGAGTGGGTGGATTCTATAAGGGGTGGGGCTTATGAGAAGTGGGAGAGGACAAAAAGGAAGGGCAGGGTCTGGCATCCCCCAATCCTAAAACTTCCTACAACTTCACCAGCCGCCACTGACAATACGCGAAACACACCAATTCAGTGTAATGGTGAATATATATATATATATATATATATATATATATATATATATATATATGTATATATATATGAATTGGAAATAATATTGCGCCAATCCAAAAAAATGAAAAGCTGCCAACACAACAATCAGACAAATTGTGAATCAGAAATAAGGAATAAGGTGTGGCGCTGAAAAAGACTTCTTCTTTATTGTGCAAGACCCACCAGAATAGCAATCTAGGAGCCAAATCTAGCCCAATAAGGTGTTTGATGAAAATAGGACTTTCACTAATCCTGTGTGTAAATAATAATTATACGCAATGGGAAGAGGGTATATCTGTGAGGTGGTCACCCATATAATCCCACATATAAAGTGTGTATTACAAACAAGATCCAATGGAAAACAATCAAGTGGGAAATTAGTTGCATTAACCCCAAAGGTATATCTATGTGAGATTATATCAATTTAAGTGTCTTATTAAAATGTCTAAAGAAGAAAAGAGGAGAAAGAAAACATAGTACCAAAATTAAAATCAAGTATATGAAACACTAAAAATTGTGGGTACACATCTATTGTGCTCATGAGCGAATCTGCACATGTGTTTGCCTACTCATAACAGGCAACATTCAGGTGCATATATATTAGATCAATGAGTGCAAATAAAAAGTGTATAATTATAAGTGCAACAACATTCATGCAAATGGTGTTTTTGCTATAGCCTGGGTGAAAATAAAGTGAGAGTCCAAATAAAAGTCCTCTAGAAATATAACTGGAAACTTGACCAATGAAGCTTCGCTTGGAATGCAAGGATGGTTCCCGTGTGTTCTGCTGGTCAAACTGCTAATGTAGATAGGGATAGGTAAAAAATACTCTTACCAGAGGTGGTGGACTCGCCAGCCAGCGGCTTCGGAGTCAAAATAGGCTTATGGCAGAGCAGACAGCGGTGGTTACAATGCTGTTTCATCCGCTAGTAGGGACACCGGAAGATGAGGATCCTCAAAGAACAACCTCCCATACTCAGTGCTTGGTTCTTCATACAAATCCTCAGGTGAAGAAGTTAGAAAAAAAACTCCACATAGCGTAAGACTGCTTCCAAAAGCTTTAATAAAAGTTTTGTGATAAAAGAAATACACTGGCTCATAGACAACAACAGAGACCAGGTATAATACAGGTACATTGGCCCATAGACAACAACAGGGGCCGGGTACAAAAACGTATAAGATCAATAAAAAAAGCCCTTATTCAATCGTGGCAAGACAGGCATATCAAACCCGACGCGTTTTGTCCGCGAGGACTTCAACTGGGGTATTTTTTTTTTTCTAACTTCTTCACCTGAGGATTTGTATGAAGAACCAAGCACTGAGTATGGGAGGCTGTTCTTTGAGGATCCTCATCTTTTGGTGTCCCTACTAGCGGATGAAACAGCATTGTAACCACCGCTGTCTGCTCTGCCATAAGCCTACTTTGACTCTGAAGCCGCTGGCTGGCGAGTCCACCACCTCTGGTAAGAGTATTTTTTACCTTACCCTATCTACATTAGCAGTTTGACCAGCAGAACACACGGGAACCATCCTTGCATTCCAAGGGAAGCTTCATTGGTCAAGTTTCCAGTTATATTTCTAGAGGACTTTTATTTGGACTCTCAATTTATTTTCATCCGGGCTATAGCAAAAACACCATTTGCATGAATGTTGTTGCACTTATAATTATACATTTTTTATTTGCACTCATTGATCTAATATATATGCACCTGAATGTTGCCTGTTATGAGTAGGCAAACACATGTGCAGATTCGCTCATGAGCACAATAGATGTGTACCCACAATTTTTAGTGTTTCATATACTTGATTTTAATTTTGGTACTATGTTTTCTTTCTCCTCTTTTCTTCTTTAGACGTTTTAATAAGACACTTAAATTGATATAATCTCACAGAGATATACCTTTGGGGTTAATGCAACTAATTTCCCACTTGATTGTTTTCCATTGGATCTTGTTTGTAATACACACTTTATATGTGGGATTATATGGGTGACCACCTCACAGATATACCCTCTTCCCATTGCGTATAATTATTATTTACACACAGGATTAGTGAAAGTCCTATTTTCATCAAACACCTTATTGGGCTAGATTTGGCTCCCAGACTGCTATTCTGGTTGGTCTTGCACAATAAAGAAGAAGTCTTTTTCAGCGCCACATCTTATTCCTTATATATATATATATATATATATATATATATATATTAAAATGTGTAAATATAATGAAAGTGACAGTCCTGAACCATTGATACAACACCACTGTGTGATGGAAGGTGTCTGATTGAGAGGAATTCCGTGATCACCACATGAACCGTCACCACTATAGGGAATGGACTCTTACCAGAATGAACAGACTCTATTTTGAGAGTCAAAACAGCCTGTAAGTAAGATTCTGTCATGAAGTACTGTGGCCATGTTGCTTGATCGAATTGCCGTGGTGTCTCCAATTTCCCAGATGTATATTAGATATGCATGGCATGCAGCGAAAAGCGGGGCCCCCGGAGGGTTCCCCTTCCCCAAGAGAAGCCGGGGCATGCTACGATGCCACCACTGGTAACTGTCTCCCCAGCCCAGCTGTAGTGGCGCGAGTACAGGAATACACCAGTCTCAGCCTCTCCAGCTGAACTGGCCTCGGTCCCTAGCGGTGTCTCCCCGCAAGAGGAAACACTAGAACTGAAGGGCTGATGGGGCATGTGGCTTAAAGCTCTATTGGAGGCAATGTTTCCAGAGAAGGGAGGAGCCGAGGTCTCTCAAAGGTGGCTATCCTGAAAGGGGGAAAACTTGTCTGTTAAGTTGGTCTAGAATCATACTTGTGTATATGGTATGGCTAAGAATCAGAAATACCAACCTACCTGGATCACTACTTCTAATTAGTAGCTCATATGACTTTGTCTTTGGCCAGGATGTATAGATTCTGAATACCTCTGAAGGATTCCTTACACAGTAGGTATTACCCTATGGGACAAACAGAGGCAAATGTTAATTTCCAATAAGGCCATAAGGCCAATGAAATCCCCAGGTTTGGACCTAATAGGCACAAATCAGAGACCTACAGACAAGGAATGGAAAAAGATTTCAATAGATACCTGGCGTCCTCAGGCTCCACATGTGTATAAATGTCCTCTCTGTCGCAGCTCTGTTGGAAACAGGCCACGGCCGGGTCTATATATGGTGGCACATGCCTGCGCCTGCGCACGTGGCTAGAAGGTCCAACTGTCTCTGAAACACATGGAGCCACCCTACATGCAGGTAGGGTGGTGCCATGAGTTCCAGAGACACCGACGCACAACCACGGCAACGAGCGTGAAGCGGGACACTGCCCTCAGGGTAGGGGGAAGCCCGTCCACAACAACGCCATGCAATGCAAGGGGCTCCGTGCCTGGGACAGCACAGAAAACCCCCTTTGAGCGCCGGGTAGAAGGCAAATGCTCCAAAAGGCAAGGCATCTCCAAAACATGCCCAGCTTCCCATAGGCAAATAGGAGAGAGATAAAAGATCCTTTTCATCTTGGCATGTTAATATAACAAGTTTTGAACAAGAAGTGAATTAAAATACATACAGTAGCAGAAAAAATATAATACCAGCGGACCAGGGATCAAACAGGAGAGATGAGCAGGAAAAAGAAGGCAGGCATAGGCCAAAACAGCCCTAATAGTAGTACCCTGTTGAACTATATATACCCAAAGGTGGTGTATAGAGCAGCAAAGAAAGGGAGAAAATCAACAGATGTAATTATGGATATTAAGTAAGGGCAAGGAGGGGCAAGCAGGAAACATCCATCATTAATTGCCTAGAAATTACATTAAAATGATGGGCACCTTAATAAATCCTGTGGATAAGGCAAATTATATACACATTCAACAACCCAATGAGCTTGGATGTAACTAGATTATTCCTCCTATCCCCTTGATGAAAACCCCTCTAAAAAGGGGTGTTAACCGACCATATCATTAAGGCCAGGGGGCGAGGTATGGATTATCCAACGTGTAGAAGTAGTGATCCAGGTAGGTTGGTATTCCTGATTTTTAGCTATACCATATACACAAGTATGATTCTGGACCAACTTAATAGGCAAGTTTTTTAGTATATACTCTTTTTGATTTTCTATAGGTTTTTCATGTCCATGTCGTCTTATATTTGCGGCTCCTTTTGAGGTGGACCTCCGTAGGTGTGACTCTAGCTTCAGGGGCAGTTGGCTCTCCATTTTAGCTGTCCTGTTTACCCTGTGACAACTGACCCCATCCAGGTCTTTCATTGTTATGTGCATGACCATACAATATGTAAATTGGTATGTAGAGTCTAAATCATGAACATAGTATGGTTTTCCACTGTTCCCTATATGATGTTCTCTATAACGTTTTATGCTTTCTTTTGCTAGAATTACTATGTGAATACAGATCTCCCTGTTATTATCCCTGAAGAAAGGTGTTTAAAGCCAGAACACATACATTGGGTACATTGGAGACAATCAAGTATCTGTATATGTATCACATCAATTGATACGTTACTCGCGTAATGCATATGTACTTGCACAGACATGTTTTTATTGTTATGTTCTATTTCTTTTTGTAATAAAATGTGTACTTTTTAACGATTTGGTGTTCATGTCACCTTTAAAGTCCCACTCCCAAGGGGGAAAATTCTTTGTTTCATTATATTGCGAGATTCCACCATGAAATCAGAATAGAAATGCTCACAGTGTGAATCTGTAAAAAAACTTTTTAATAAAACCAAAGTATAAAACTACTCACGTGTGAGCCATGAAAACATAGCTGTACATATAAAATGTTCCCAAACAATATTGCAAGTATCTCCAAATAATACAATCAGTTCAAAAAAGGATTGGCGTTAGCTCCGCCCAATACGTTTTCATCACAACTGGAGTAATCGGGGGGCATGGATGATACTTGCAATATTGCTTGGGAATGTTTTATATGTACAGTGCTGTTTTCATGGCTCACATGTGAGTAGTTTTATACTTTGGTTTTAATAAAAAGTTTTTCATGGATTCACACTATGTGGGCATTTCTATTCTGATTTTATGGCGGAACCTCGCAATGTAATGGTTGCCATGCATATCTATTATACATCTGGGAAATTGGAGACAGCAGCCTAATAAGTAACAATTCTTGCAGTAAGAGTAATTCATTTTCAGGTCCACAAAGAAAAGTCCACGTAATACATATAATATAGGAAATGTTTGTCTACATATCTAACATTTTATGATTTATAATTACCTCTAACACCCCCCTCAACCCCCACCCTCTCTCTCTCAGCCTGCTCTCTCCATCCCTTACATGTTATGTCTGCTGTGCCTAGAGCTCTTCATCTGCTGAGGTGCCTAGAGCTTTGCTTTCAGTTTACAAATTTACTTGTTACATAAAACACGGAGAATGTCTCATTATTGTACTACAGCTAATATGCATATATAAGTTCATATAAATTAAAGAAAACTCCAGATCAGAAATTAGATCATTTTGGAGCATAACAAATTAAACCCTGGGGTGGAAGTGGATTTTCCCCTCTCCATGATCACATTTACAGTCTGGCTATAACTGCCAAATTTACCTTCTCATCAGATGAATCACTGAGAACTCTTTTTAAGCCCCATACACACTATCAGATTTTATGCTGATTTTTTCCGTCAGATTTATCAAAACCATATAATATAAAGTCAAACCTTAGGAGTTTCAATTTTATGCAATCAGGCAGGCACTTGCACTACATGGTTTTGGTAAATCTGAAGACAAACATCAGCAGAAAATATGATAGTGTGTATGGGGCTTCAGGAGTGTTTCGATCCAATCCTAGCCAACTGTAAAAATGCTATCGTGTCACCTTCTCTAAATATTGGACAACTAATGCCGTGTACACACGGGCATACTTTTCGACCGGACTGGTCCGACGAGATGAATCCGTCGGACAATCCGACCGTGTGTGGGCTTCATCAGACCTGCAGCAGACTTTTTTGATTGAAAATCAGATGGACTTTAGATTTGGAACAAAAATCCGCGAAAAATCCGCTCGTCTGTATGCTAGTCCGACGGATGAAAACCGACGCTAGGGCAGCTATTGACTACTGGCTATCAACTTCCTTATTTTAGTCTGATCGTACGTCATCATGTACAAAATCGTCGGACTTTGGTGCGATCGTGTGTAGGCAAGTCCGTTCTTTCAAAAGTCCATCGGAAGTCCATCAAAAGTCCGTCGGGAAGACCGTCGGACCTTTGATGCCGAAAAGTCCACCCGTGTGTACACAGCATTAGCTATTAAAAATGGTGTATTCTCTTCATATGTAATAATAATAATGAAATAAAACAGAAGCAAAATGTGTTTAATTTGATGCACCATGCTACACAAAAAGAAAGCCTAATTTACAAAAGAACAAAGAACTTGGATATATGCATTGAATATACTATGCACTGTTCATTAATGCTCTATGTTTACATGCCCTGCACAGAGGGTATATGTGAAAATTCCGAGTCTGCTAGTGCATAAAAGTGCTTGTTTTCAGATGAGAGGACTCAGGCAGATTGCTGAGTATGGAATAAGTGAAAATGTATCCAATTCTCTACCTTTATGAAAAACAAGATTTCACTTTAAAGTGGAGTTCCACCCACTGTTGAGAGGTGGTCTTAAATGAAAGACCACCTCTCCACCCCTCGTTTTTGGATAGTAAAATAATTTTTTATTTCTTCTATAGTACCCTTTTATGAAGTACTTCCGATCCATCCGATCCACAGCGCAGGACGTCATATCCTCTTGTGCGGCGAGCCCCCCCCCCCCCCCCCCCGCTATCTTCTGGGACCTGTGTGTGTCCCAGAAGACAGCTGGCCATTCACAAAGTGCTGCGCAACTCGCACATGCGCAGTAGGAAATGGGCAGTGAAGGCGCAAAGCTCCACTGTCGGTTTCCCTTAATTAGAATGGCGGCGCCTGCACCCGATCCAATGGATGGATTGGCCTCGGGGGGGCCGACATCGCAGGCTCCCTGGACAGGTAAGTGTCTTTATTAAAAGTCAGCAGCTAAAGTGTTTGTAGCTGCTGACTTTTAAAAAAAAAATTTGCGGGTGGAACACAGCTTTAAGCAATAGGATTTGAAATGCTTCTCAGCTGGAGGATAAACAAGAAATAAAAAAATATAAGAAGGTAATCCAAGATTAACAGGTGGTGTACAGAGTGTCTTCCCCTGCAAAAAAGCAGTGATGTCCTCAGGGGTCATTGAGTATCACCCTCCAATGTTAGTGAAAGTCTTTAGAAGAACTCAAAATATGTTACATGCATGCAAATGTATAGTAGAAATTACAGGTACACTTGTCCTAGCCAAAACGGATACTAAAGTAATATAAAGGGAAGTTAGGGACTTTAGATTGTAAGCTTCTTCGGGGAAGGGACTGATGTGAATGTAAAATATATATGTAAAGCATTGTGTAAAATTGATGTGCTGCTGTATATAAGTACCTGTAATAATAATAACCATGCTCATGTCCAGGCACCTTGTAGTCCTTTGAAGGAGAGATGGTGTTGATCATCCTTGCAGAGACCCGGGAGGGTAATATTCACAAGTGTAGCAAAACTAACTCCATACGTCAGGGAAGTAAAGCTTGGACAGACAGAAAATGTCCAGAGAAAAGACCAACCAATCAACCGGTAAGTTAAACACTCTTGACTTTAGGGAGAGGGAGGTCCCTGATAAGAAAGGATGTTATCTGATGGAGAATTAATCTCTTAAAGAGATATCCATGAATTTGAGAGCCCTTGAGCCTAAAATTAAAAATAGATAGAAAAAAATTGAAGGGTACTAACCCTGGATACTTCTTAAGGAGAGGATGGGAAGATTAACAACCTCTGTATAAAAGGGTAGGCAGGGATGTGGATAGCGATGCAAACTCAAAACTCTGATCCTGTTGTTTCAGGAACTAACATGCACCCCAACCTTCATGGGTACACGTATAGAATGGCCAACAGAGAGGTGGGATCACCAGCCAGGGGATCACAGGTTCACAGACGAAATAGTCAAACAACCCCTAGGATTAACCAAACTCCGTCCAATGGTTATGACTCTGGAGAGTACAACCAATATACATCTCACCACTCTGTTTACCAAGGTTCACAAAGAGGCCACCATCCACCCAATGAAGGCCGTTTTACACGGTCAAGTGGGGGAAGAGGTGGTAACCGAGGGAGTAGGGGTAGAGGCCGGCGAGAGATATATTTTATCCAATCCTGTTCCAAAGAAAACAGCCACTCAGATGAGACAGATTAAATATTCAGGTTTGGTCAATGCCTCCACATTTAACCCCCCCAGGGATATTACCTCCATTCATTACCATTTTTAAAGCTCTGGTCCTAAATTACCTGGATAAACTTAATCTAAGGAGACCCCCTTTCAATCCTACATTTGACACAGGTTTGAAAAGACTCTGAAAATAAAAATCTGGTTGTTCGTGCACCCGACAAGGGAGGCGGCATTGTCGTTTTGGACAAGGCTGACAACCTCCAAGAAAGGTCGAGATTTCTTAATGACCGAGAGACCTATGGATTGCTCATGAATAACCCTACAGTTTCTTATAAGAAAGCATTGACAGTTCTTATTGATAAAGGCTTTAATGCCCATATTCTTGATAAAAAGGAGAAAACCTTTTCAATAACCACTGCTCCACTTATTCCCACAATGTATTATTTACCTAAAATACACAAAGATATCAATTGTCCCCCAGGTCGTCCAATCTTAAGTGGGATTGACTCCGTTACAGCTACATCCAATTGTTGAATCATACAACATGGGATGGGGAGGGTCTATTAGTCACTGCAGATGTTGCATCACTCTACACCTGTATATTTCATCATTTGGGCTTTGAGGCAGTTAAACACTTTCTATCAAGAGAGAATGACATGTTGAATATTCAAAAGTATTTTATTTTGGATCTGCTCATTTTTGCCACCACCCACAATTATTTTTGGATTAATGACCAATTCTATATTCAAAAAAAGGTGTGGCTATGGGGGCAAAGTTTGCCCCCAGTCTCACAAATGTATTTATGGTCAAATGGGAGGAGGATGTCGTTTATGCCTGTGCCCGCCCAGAATCGGTCTTGTGGTCTAAGCACATAGACAATGTCCTCCTCCTATGGAGGGGGGACCGTGACTCGTTGGACCAATTTATGAATCTTTTGAATTCTAATGACGGTGGTATAACCCTTACATATGAAGCCCACTCTGAAAGAATTCATTTTCTAGATCTTGAGATCCGAGTGGCGGATGATAAATTAATCACTAGTACATTTTTTAAGACCACGGACCGTAACTTCTACTGATAGTTGCCACCATAAAATATGGCTTAAGTCTGTGCCTCGTAGACAATTTGTCAGACTTAGACGAAATTGTACTATGATTGAGGACTTTGACACCCAGGCATCTCTTTTGAAAGCTAGGTTTGAAGAAAAGGGTTATAACTTAAATGCTTTGAATAAAGAAATAAATCAGGTTAAAAGTCTTGATAGGGACTCTTTTATCAACAAGGTTGGTCTTTATTTGAAAAGATGGAAAAATTACATGAATTTGGTGTGAAACAATTGTTTGAGTAGTACATACATATTCACAGAATCATACAGAGATATAACCATATCAGTGCAGTAACACAAAATAGTATGCAACCTGTGTAGCCCAGTAATCACTCAATAATTCCCTTAATTCCTAGTGAAAATAAAATAAAAAAGGAAGAAAAAAAGGGGAGGCAGTGAAGAGGGGGGAAGGGGAAGGGGCAGCAGGGGGAGGGAAGGGGGAGAAGATAGGGGGGGGGGAAGGGGAGGGGCACACCAAACCTTTCCTGAGAATGACTACTACAATTGCCAGCCTCATCATCCGGGATCTATGCTATATGTGGGGTCCGTCCATGGCCTCCAAATCCGCTCGTATTTCTTAGGGCACCCTCTGCTCATGTATGTTAACTTATATAACGGTAAAATTGAATTCACAGAGTCCTCCCACGATCGTACCGTGGGGGGCAAATGTGAAGTCCATTTCAACAAAATTTCTTTTTTAGCGTAGAAAAACAATAATGAGATCAGTATCTTAGTATATCTTGGCCTCTGCTCATCATCCTGAATGCCCAGTAGGACCAACTCCGGTGTCACCGCAACAGACAATTGAAGACGAATATTAATTGCCTCACCCACCTCTGGCCAATACCTCGATAGTCGAGGGCAGGTCCAAAACATGTGAAAAAAGGTACTGTCCGCTGAATGACACCTTGGACAATTTGGGGAGCGTAGCGGATATATTCCGTGCAGTCTCTGGGGCGTGTAGTATACTCTGTGTAAAAACTTAGCCTGGATCAACCTGTCCCTAGAAGAGATGACTAACCTAGAGCTATCCTCAAAACATTCCTCCCAGGCCTCTCTATCCAAGCCAGGTAAGTCTGCATTCCATTTATTCCACAGAGCCTCCATTTTTGGTGACTCCTTTTGTATAAGGGTGAAGTACAGTGTAGACATAATCTTATCGAGGGATTCCTGTGCCAGTAATTCCTCAATAGGATCCATTTTAAGATTGGGAGGTAGTGGGAACTGTGCTTTAATTGCATGTCGCAGCTGGTAATACCTAAACTGCATCCAAATTGGAAGAGAAAATTTCCCCACAAGAGCTTGAAATGAGAGAAAAGACCCCCCCTGGAACACGTCTTTTAACATCTTAATGCCATAGCGGGCCCAAAGTTGTGGATCCGGGATAGACCTGAGTTGAGGGAGAGAGGGATTACCCCATAGAGGACAAAAAGGGGACCTCTGATTAGGGCATATAAACCATCTCCTAGCCACAGCCCACACCCGTAGGGTCACCGCGGTCGGGGACGGTAGTGACTGATACGCTAATGGGCCCCTATACACCAAGTTGCTCAGCTCCGTGAGAGATCCCACCATGGCCGCCTCCAAACACACCGCCGCATTGGCTCTAGACCAGTGTTTCTCAACTCCAGTCCTCAAGGCGCCCCAACAGGTCATGTTTTCAGGCTTTCCATTATTTTGCACAGGTGATTTGATCAGTTTCCCTGCCTTAGTAATTACCACAGCCATCTCATCTGAGGGAAATCCTGAAAACATGACCTGTTGGGGCGCCTTGAGGACTGGAGTTGAGAAACACTGCTCTAGACTGCTGAAACCACCATCGCACTGTAACCAGCACAGCCGCCCAGTAATACACCAACAGACTGGGTAAGGCCAGGCCTCCACTACTCACAGGGAGCTGGAGAATCTGTCTGGCCAGCCGAGGGGAAGCACCCTTCCATAGAAAGGAGCCAATGCAGCTATCTATCTCCTTAAAAAAGGACAGGTAGCCATACGGGGCAATTTCTGAAAAGATATGTAAATTTAGGAAGATAGATCATCTTCAAAATATTAATGCGGCCCAAAAGATTAAGCGGGAGTTTAGCCCATCGCGAACAATGATCTCTAAGGCGCTAAACAACTGGCTGGAGGTTAAGGCATCGGAAGGAGCCCAGGTCCCTCGATATCCTTATTCCTAAATAAGTAAATTCCTCCACCCATTGCAAAGGAGTACGTGTCCCCTTCACCCTGGCCTGCACATCCAGGGGGAATAAGGCAGATTTGGCCCAATTAATTCGTATTCCTGAGAATTTCCCAAATTCATCGAAGGCTGCAAGGGCCGCATCCAACGATGAATCAGCATTCTGCAGGTACAGTAAAGTGTCGTCCGTGTATAAGGATATTTTCTCCTCCAAAGGGCCGACCCGTAGACCAACTATCCGGTCCGAATTCCTGATCAGGACCGCCAGCGGCTCCAGCGCCAGAGCAAATAGGCTGGGTGATAAGGGACACCCTTGACGGGTCCCCCTTTGAAGGAGAAAATAATCCGATAGGGCGCTATTTATTCGTATCCTAGCCCTAGGGGCTCGATACAACATACTCAGCCAGTGGAGAAATTTGGGACCAAACCCAAATCTTTTCAATACCTCCCAAAGATAACCCCACTCCACGGAGTCAAAAGCCTTCTCCGCGTCCAGAGAGGCTATGACTCTTGTTCCTGTGTTATTATGAGAGGTAGACAGGTTAAGGAATAAGCGACGGATATTAATGTCAGTGCCCTTGCCCACCATGAACCCTGTCTGGTCTGCATGGACAAGATCATCCATGACCTTTCTGAGTCTGGTGGCTAGTATTTTTGCCAACAGTTTTGCATCCGCATTAATTAGCGAAATCGGCCTGTAGGAGGCGCACTCCTCTGGATCCTTGCCAGGCTTGGGCACCAGCACCACTATCGCATCGTACATTGAATCAGGTAAACATCCCGAAGCCGCAAATTGCTTCAGCATTACCAGAAACCTGGGTGCCAGCAATTCCTGATACGTGGAGTAGAATTCTATAGGAATCCCGTCTGGTCCCGGGGCCTTCCCAGACTGCATAGACCCCAACGCCTCCTGCACCTCCTCTAAGGAAATGTCTTCCTCCACTTCCTCCCCTCTTTCCGCCGCAAGGGTAGGAAGTTGTATCTGGTCTAAGTATTGAGATAGCTCTGAATCATTATAGGAGACTCTAGAGGCGTATAGGGTCTGATAAAATCTTAGGAACTGCTCATTTATATCTGCTTGTAACGTCAGAAGGTGATCCTCGCGTCCCCTCAGACGCCCTATGTGAGTCACTAGATGCTGTCCCCTGGCTAGCCAAGCCAATAGCCTGCCATTTTTGTCCCCGTACTCGAACACCCTCTGGGTACTATCAATCATCGATTTCTTAGTAGGATCCAATCTGAGCAAGGATAAGTCCCTCAGCACGTCCTGCCAGGCTATGTATCTATTCTGTACCGGGTCTCTCACAAACTCCGCTTCGCACAGTTTTGCCTGCTCCTCCAGTTGCCGCAAAGACTGCACAGATTGCCTTTTCTGCTGAGCGATCCTTTTAATGTACTCCCCCCTAAGCCATGCCTTAAAGGAGTCCCACAATATTCTAGGGTTCGCAGATTCTGTGTTGTCTATCCAAAAATTGCAAAGTGCCTCAGGCATTGCCTCCTGAATCTCCGGATCTGCAATCCACCCCCCGGATAACCTCCACACTCGTCCTCCCACCTCCCCCGAAGTTCTAATGGTAACTGATAGTGGAGCGTCATCGGAGATACCTCTAGACAGGATCTCCGCAGATATCACTCTCCGCATCATTGCTGAAGAGGCAAAAGCCAAATCTATGCGCGACATAGTCCGGTAGGACGTAGAGAGGCAGGTATATTCCCTGTCCGAGGGATGAAAATGCCTCCACACATCAGACATTTGAAAGGAGGCAGCCCACTGGGACAAACCATACTGTGGGGAGCCAGAGGCATGAAGCCTATCCAGTTCCCTGGACGGCACCAAATTAAAATCTCCTAATAATATCACGTTTTCTACATTATACATCGTGATCTGTTGCATCAGTCTATGGAGTACATCAATATCCACGGGGGGGGGCAGGTAGATCCCAACAATCACATAGGGGGTCTCAGAAATCAGTGCGTGAATAATAACATAACGACCGCCAGGGTCTAATTTAACCTCTTCTAACTGGAAGGGAAGGGAACGGTGGATCAAGACACTGACCCCCCTGGCATAATTAGAATAAGGAGCGTGATAATGAGCACCAACCCATGCCCTCTTTAGACACATGACCCTTGATCCCATCAGGTGTGTTTCCTGCAATATGCAGATCTGTGGGTGAAGTTTCTTCAGGTAGTTAAGTACTAAGGAGCACTTAATAGCTGAGTTTAGCCCCCGTACGTTCCATGAAACTATTAAACATTCAGCCATATGAAGATTTTACAATGCCCGGTCGAGGGAAGAGCTCTGATCTCCTCTGCGTCCCTGGACCAGGGGGAGCAGGCCACTCCCCCAGGTACAGCAGAGTCCAACAGAATGCCACCTCCCTCGAGTAGTATGTTATCCACACCAACGCCATTATGGGCAAATATCCTCTGTCATGGACCACCTTGACCTTAACAGTAAAACAAGGAAAACAAGAAACAAAAAAAAAGAACATAACCTTGTGCAACAACGGTTGCTCCCCCTCCCCCCCACCCCGCGCAACTCGAAACAGTGAGCTGCACTTGAATCCCATAACCCCACAGTCCGAAGACTATAAACCGCACAGGTTGGGGACGTGTGCTCAAACCAGAACAGAGTCTAGACTGGTGCGAACTCTAATGCTCTTAATAGTAAAAAAACAAAAACAAAATTACAGTCTCGAGCTAGCCGCGTGGAGTGTAAAATAGAAAAATAAAAAAAGAGGGGAAATGAACATGTTCTTGTAAAGCCAGAGCACAGCAAGGTGGCTTTCTTACGCCTGCCAAGCAGGGGCACACACTTAAAAGTCAGTTGCGGGAACAAAACAGTACCTCGGAAGTCTCTGTATCAGGACAAGTACCTACCGCAGGATATCCTAATGGGAAAAGTCTACCTCAGAGACAGGCAAGTATAGTAAGCCTCGGGCACAATGTTCAGGGAATACATGACCGTTTGCACCCTTATAATCGTTACCTTTAAGCTTGTCAGCACTCAGTTGGTAGATGCACAGTCATATATTCTTGTAGTATAACACACTAAGGGGCTTACCCACGTCCGCGGCAGCTAGTAAAAAAAAAGTATAGCAGATGCGCCTTGCCCCATGAGGGATATCTTCATCTCGGCGGCAGCGTCTCCAGCCATGCAGCAGCATCTTTGGGAACAGTAAAGAAACGCAGGGTCTCTCCATCCACCACCCTCAGCTTGGCCGGAAACATAACACTGTACTCGATTCCCTTTGCGCGCAGGGCCGCTTTCACACTGTCAAATGACCGGCGCTGTCTCTGAGTTTCCATCGTGTAATCCGGGAATATTAATAGCTTGCTGTTGCGGTAGGGGAGAACTCCGGCCACTCGAGCAGCCCTAAGTATCTCATCACGATCCCTGAAGTTCAGGAGCCGCAGTATGAGTGTGCGGGGTGGTGTTCCCTCCGGCCCCGGTCTAGGCGGTACACGATGGGCCCGCTCCACGGCAAAGTACGGGGAGAGCTGGGCCGCCGGTAACAGGGAGCGCAGGAGTTCCTCAGTGAACAATGCAGGGGACCTTCCCTCCACCCCCTCCGGGAGGCCTACGATCCGGAGATTGTTCCGGCGGCTCCTATTCTCGGCGTCCTCCGCTCTGTATTCCAACGCCCGAACTTTAGTTTGTAGAGTTCTGATGGATGCCGCATGGTCGGTGACAGTATCCTCCACCTCCCCCACGCGCCTATCTGTTTCTGCTACACGGGACCGGATTTTATCCAGATCTTGTCGAATTAAGCCCACATCTAACTGTACCTCTTCAATCTTCGATGTGAGGGCGGTTTGACAAGAGCTAATAGCTGCCATGACTTCTGGTATTCCCGGAGCTGCATGAGGTGAGTCCTCCTCGTGGTCAGTTTGAAACGCCATATTGTGAAGGCGTGCAGGGGAAGCAGGGCCGCAGTGAACCGAGACGGATTCCTCCAAGGCCTCCGGGGGAAATTTCAGCTTCTTACCCCGTTCTGACTCCCAAAGGATTTAGAAGGCATTCAAGTGCACTAGGATCGTGCCGATCCATGCAGTCACAATGTACGGATAGATTAGTCAAATCACACTCCAGGAGAGCTCAGGAAAACACGTCCGCTCAGGGGACTCTTTACTTATTGATAAAGTCAAACCCAATACACCTCAGAAATTTAAATGGTCATTTTTTACAACATTCTCAGGACAACACTATAAAATTAAAAAAATGTTTTAAAAGTATTGGCTTGTACTCAAAAATTATAGAGTTTTAGGGCCCGTACTCCCTGATAAACCAGGCGTTATTTTTAGGGGGTTGCCTTCTTTACAGTCTAGTGTGGCACCTAACATCTTGGACTCACTAGAATGCACAACTTTTTTTCGACATCTAGTGGGATTTAATCCTTGTAAAAAATGTGCAGTATGCCAAATACCAATGGAAGAAACGAAAGGTGTCGTTTTTCTTCAACTGTTATGCCCTGTACACACTATAGGATTTTCCGATGGAAAATGTGTGATAGGACCTTGTTGTCGGAAATTCCGACCGTGTGTAGGCTCCATCACACATTTTCCATAGGAATTTCCGACACACAAAGTTTGAGAGCTTGCTATAAAATTTTACGACATCAGAATCCGTTGTCGGAAATTCCGATCGTGTGTACACAAATCCACAAAGTGCCACGCATGCTCAGAATAAATTAAGAGACGAAAGCTATTGCCTACTGCCCCGTTTATAGTCCCGACGTACGTGTTTTACGTCACCGCGTTCAAAACGATTGGATTTTCTGACAACTTTGTGTGACCGTGTGTATGCAAGACAAGTTTGAGCCAACATCCGTCTGAAAAAATCCATGGATTTTGTTGTCGGAATGTCCAATCAATGTCCGACCGTGTGTACAGGGCATAACAGGTAAAACTTATCAAATTAAACATTTTATTACCTATACCACAAAGAATATGGTTTATCTTCTCACATGTCCATATGGTAAACAATATGTGGGATGTAGTATTAGGACTTTTTTTTTTTGAACACATCAATAATATTCGAAAAATCAAAAAAGACCAAAAGGAACATACAGTTCCTAAACATTTTGCACAGTGCCACAATAGACATCCCACTGGTACCTCTTTTGTGGCGATTGATAGGTATATGCCACCGTGGAGAGGAGGGTCCACCATTAGAGGCGTTTCTCAAATGAAAGTGAGGTGGATATATGAATTAAAATCGTACACTCCTTTTGGTATCAATTGTTGATTCGGATATTAACGCTTTTATTAACAATTCCTGATGTCTTGTTTTCTACTTGTTACATATCTTATGTATTTATTGTTTATTATTTATGCATTGATAATTATTGGTTTGGTCCATTGAGGTAAAAGGATAGCCTCCCTTTCCCGTTCTATTCAATTTATTTTATCCCAATTTGTAGATTGAGTCTCTCTTTCCCATTAAATTAATTTTTCACTTATGATTTTTTATACATTTTTTTTAATGATCATGCTGTATTTTTATAAATTTATCAATTTTTTGTAATTTACATTTTTTTGACATTTTTGTCATCTTTATGAGACTTTTCACTTGAACAACGCACAATGTCGTTTCCGGGGTGACTTAGCCGTTTTCTTTACGTAAACGAGGCTTGGTCACTTTCCAAATGAGTCTTGGGTGTTTCTTCCTGATTCAGAATGAGGCTTGGTATGTATTCACTGACGGGATCACGCCCCCTGGTAGTATGGGTTTGGCCGCCCAGGTGTCAAACATAAGTGGCCAGTACCTACGATTGATCCATCGGATCATTAATCCCCACATGTTGGTCATTTTAACCAATAGCGACTGAACGAGGTGATTTGAGCATTCGATCAGCTGTGCTTTCTCCGCCATGGACCTGTTAAATAGCGTGGTTTTAGGCATGGACTCCACTCCCCCGATGATGTCAGTTGTGACGAAACTAGTAGGGTGGAGTCTATGCTCAGTCTCGCCACATTGGTTCTTACATGATCTGCAGATTATTTTTATCTTGTTACTTTTTACCCATGTTTGATTGGATTTTTGCTACTCAATAAACCATCATGGTTTTTCTGCTATGTTGGCGTTTTCGCTCTTTTTTACATCTCATTTGGGAGCGAAAAGCAAAGAAAGCAGCCAGTGGAATTGATATTCCTGTCATCCTGTTCACATCCAGAGGACGAATTCCCTGTATGAATCCACGTTCTACTAGGCACCTATAATATGGAGTCTAGTCATCTTGTAGGGACACAACCTTTTTTATCACGGTGGAAGGTGCACTCCTGGGTGTTTAATCGTTTGATATCTTTGTGACACGATCACTCAAGGACTTCTCACTCATCTTGGATTTCACTATTGACTGATCACTATTATAATCATTTTGGATTTTTACAGATTGATTCATATTTTCTGTTATTACAATTTTTTAGTGCGGCAATCTTTATTTTTTGGGGGGATGTGGATAAGCATAATGCAAATGGTGTAAAAGAACATCAGGATCAAAAGGATGAGAAGGAGTCCTAGGACCCATAGGCGTTGTAGCAGAGAAGTTAGAGGTAAGAATCCTAGTACCAGCACTAGGAATATTTACCTAATGGAGAATGGTCGCAAGTTACACACTCATCACTTCCCATCATAGCGCACCAGTCTGTTTCAGAGGAAGATCTCAAATCTTTCCGGAAGTAAAGATTTTTCAACTCCAGATGAAGTTCAGCAAAGGTCAGATCAAAATACCAACCACCAGGGGGATTCCCCTACACATTGGTAAAGGTCTGTTCTGGGGAATCAGACTCAAGACGTAGTCAACAGGATGGGGGAAGGACTATTGCCATATTTAAACATAGGTTAAAGAAGCATACAAGTGGAAAGAAATGAGTACGCTGCTAACACTAAATCGAACAAAAATGTTAGATCTACTTTATCTTATCCAAAAATACTAAATATACTCTCAGAGCAGTTGGTTCATGCATAAGTGACTTCTACAATTCCACAACCTCACACACATCACCCACTGTCAATAAACACATAATAAAAGACAGCGATATGTAAGACATTTCTCATAATTCCAGATGACTTGCCGTAACAGGGAAATCTCCCTATATTAGAAATAACTATATCCATACGCTTATATAAAGCTATCCAGCTTCAATTAACCATCAACAGAGTCAATCCCAATATTGGAATGATAAGAGGCTACGTTATTATCCTCAGGAGTAATCCAACCATTGATCAAAGCCTGATTGTTTCAAAAAAAAAAACATGGACCCATTACATAGTTGCAAATAATTGTGGTTATTCACTTTGCTCATGAGTTCATTGCCATGACAACATCTCTCCACTTAGAATTAGTCCATGGAGTGTAATACTATGGTACCAGTTTATGGTTTTCTATAATATAGCTTCATTCTCAACTAGTCTATCTTCTTAAGAGATCCTCCTATTTGCACAAATGTAAACTTCTGATATGCTATAGGCTTATAATCACTGTTGGTGATCATTTATAGTTTCTCCCATGAGATATATTTTTCGGCTCCACCAAAAACGGAATCAGTATCAATGGAGGTCACAATTGGTGTAAGCGTATGGCAAATTATCATGTTACCATAGTAAACTATGCATTGGTATATATCACAATCCCTTTATTGCATGTGGTTCCACCATAAATATGGACACTGTCCCTTTGATGCTGGTAGGTATAACACCACTGTGCTGGGATCTACAGTATCCACACCACTGTAGTGTCCAACTGTATGATCAAAGTGCCCAGGCCATTGAGTGGCTTTACTGCTAATCTTATGTTGTTCAGGGTTTGGACAAATCCCGATTACACCTGGCTAAACTTCCCCGCATGTATTCTGAGGTCAGTTGCCACAGATATCATGTGTGTTGCCAGTACACAGTAGTTTCAAAACAATTACTTGGATGTCCATAACCCCTCCATGCAAGCACTAGATACACAGGAAGTAACTCTCTGAAAGGTTCAACAGCCTCTGTATAGCACTGTCTTTGCTACCACCATCAGAGTGTGCCCTTGAAATCACAGTGAGTCTTTACCTACAAGATGATGTAATACAGCGAACCTTTTTTTGAGCCCGAGTGCCCAAACTGCAACACAAAACCAACTTATTTATTTCAAAATGCCAACAGTGCTTTTACACTGGGGCTGCGGCCGCAGCTGCAGCCGCGGCAAAGCGCCGCTTTACGGCTGTTTAAGCGGTGCTTTTCAGACACTAGCGGGTTGCTTTTAACCCCAAAGAAGTCTCTGTGTTGCAGCGCTTCTGAATCGCTTTTCAGGTGCTTTGGAAGCGCTGCCCATTCATTTCAATGGGCAGGGCGTTTTGGGAGCATTAAATACAGTGCTCCCAACCGGCCCCAAAGATGCTGCTTGACCTGACGTCCTGCAAGCGCACCGCTCCAGTGTGAAAAGACATACTGAAATGAATGGGAGGTGGTTTTCAGGTGCTATTTAGAGGCTACTTCTAGCACTAAAATGCATGAAAACCGCTTCGGTGAGAAAGGGGTCTAAAATCCTGAATAACATGGTTTTCGTTTGGAAAAAACTCATACAGGACTTTTCGACCGGACTTGTCCAACGGATGCCGACGGACCAAATCCGGCGGACAATCCGATCATGTATGGGCTTCACCGGACCTTCAGCGGACTTTTCCAGTCGCAAATCTGATGGACTTTAGATTTGGAATATGCTTCAAATCTTTACGTCGTAACTCCGCCGGACCCAGAAATCCGCTCGTCTGTATGCTAGTCCGACAGA
Organism: Aquarana catesbeiana; assembly: GCF_042186555.1. Taxonomy (NCBI): domain Eukaryota; kingdom Metazoa; phylum Chordata; class Amphibia; order Anura; family Ranidae; genus Aquarana; species Aquarana catesbeiana. The sequence goes on along the minus strand of NC_133334.1, from coordinate 220,248,540 downwards.
CAAAAACCCACGCTAGGGCAGCTATTGGCTACTGGCTATCAACTTCCTTATTTTAGTCCGGTGTACGTCATCACGTACGAATCTGTCAGACTTTGGTGTGATCATGTGTCGGCAAGTCCAGTCATTAGAAAGTCTGTTGAAAGTCAGCCAAAAGTCCGTCGAAAGTCTGTCGGACGGGCTGTCGGACTTTTGTAGCTGAAAAGTCCGACCGTGTGTACGCGGCATAAGTGTATATGAATTGGTTTGTGTGAAAGTTATAGAGTCTACAAACTATGGTTATATTTTAAAATTAATAAATTCTGATGTACTGATGGCCATTTCTTGAGGCCCTAAAGTGCTAGGACAGTACAAATTCCCCCCAAATGACCTCTTTTTTGGAAAGTTGACAGTCTGAGGCATTTAGTAATAGGCATGGTGAGTTTTTTTTAAGTTGTACTTTTTTGTCACTATTTTTTTGAAAGTGAAGAAATTAAATAATTTTTTTTTCCAATTTTATTTATTTATTTATTTATTTTTTACATACTGTCAACAGTGACTGATGTGGCCGTAATCAGGGACAATGGTGACAGCATGTTAAAAAATAAATACAAATTAAATACATTTTTTATTTTTATTTTTTTTTAAACATTTATTTTCATTTTTTAACATTATTTTTTAATTTGTTTTTAATTTTTTAAATTTTTTCACATTTTTTTCTTACATACTTTCATCAGTATATATACTGTGGTGGGTCGGCAAGTGAATATAGCTGCTGTGTAGAGACTAGCTCAATGATAAAAAGAAAAAATTAGAACAATATGGTAACAACAATATAGTTAGAATTTTTCTCTGAAGAATTGAGAAAAAGGCATCAGACATCTTAGGAAACAAGGAAAAAAAACTGAAGCATCACAGGGGGCTGGGTTAACATTTTTGTTTGACAGTGCCCTGACTTCCTGTAGAGAGCACTATAATTTGACTGTTTAAGAATTAACAATTCTTGCACCCCTCAATAAAGAAAATATATATACAGTATATCACCCATACAAAAACAAAACAATAGAAATGTTATATAGCAACTGAATAAGAGAATAAAGCCACACTGTTACTGAATGAACGGTATAAATTACAGCCTGTCTGGGTATGATCATTTGTAATCCAACCCACCCTTTTTCTATATGACTATTTGTTTATATAACAGAGAGTTAAACTATACTCACGTAGTTTCATCATTTTGAAATTCCACTTTTCCAGCCACTTCCAGGTAGTCCTCTCCTGCTTTTGCTGTTCCTTCGCTTGTTCTGTAAGGAATCACAACTTTTCCTCTTGCTCCTGACCCCCGTACCACTTTTGCCCTCATGGTTCCCACACTCTCACTCACTTTCATGCTACTTGATTCAAAGCTGAAGATACCAGCATGGTCATCATCAAATATAGTCACTGTGGCTCTCTTCCCAGCACCAAGCCTCACTCTACCTTGCCCCTCCCTTACACCTCTTGCTCTGCGTGGGTTGCTCAGCTGCACATAGAAATGTTCATCTTCCTCGAATACATCATCATCAATAATGCCCAGACGCAGTTCTTTTCTGGTTTCACCAGCCTGGAACACAAGTGTGCTTTCCGCCAATTCATAGTCTGACCCTGCATTGGCTGTGCCATCTTCAGTTCTATAATCTACCTGAACTGCCCCTTCACCATTCGCCCTTTTGCACAAAACCCAAACACTAACTGTTCCGCAATTTTCAAAACACTGGTAATGTGTGTGTTCGAATTCCACCTCTGTCCACCCATTCTCTTCTTCACTTCGCCCACCCCCTTCATCTCTGGTCCCACCATCTGTCAATGCTCTCCTTGCCTGATCTGCTGCATGCTTCTTTAGCACATTTCCTGCACCAATCATCATCCTTGTGGCTTGAATCCTATAAAATGCTCTGCTTTTTTGTTGTTGAACAAGTGCCTGGTAATTTGCAAGTTCCATAAGCTGCTCCATGTCTTTCCCAGGATAACGCTGACGCATGTCTTTAAACACCCTGGCCATATCTCTCCGTTCCTCTTCCTCTTCACCCTCAAATTCCACTGCTCTTTCATTTCCAGCCATTCTCATCTCTTCTGCATCTTCCTGAGCAACTGTATCTTCTGCACCAACCAAAACACCTCTGCTTTTGCCAGCTCTGTACTTTGCCCTGCCTTTTCTTCCTGAGTAACGGTAAAATAACAGCCTCCTGTCAGCTATCCAGGCCTGTAGGACACATATTGGGAAGAAGAAGAAAGTCAGTAATGCTTCCCATACCTCTACCACTCCAGGTGATGACCAGGACAAAATGAGGAACAACCAAACATAGGCAAAGACACTCCAAAAAGCTGTGACCGCAAAGACTCGTGGGTGACGGATTCGACGGGTTTCACCATCAGGGACAACCATTACACAAAGTCCAATTATAACAAACATATTAAAGGCAGCTGAGCCAACAATAGTGCTGGGCCCCATGTCACCAGCCTCAAAGCCTCTTCCAACTACTTCAATGATAGAAAGTAAAATCTCTGGAGCTGAGGAACCCAATGCCATCAGGGTAAGGTTGGAAACGGTTTCATTCCATAAGCGTACACTTGTTACCGTCACCTCCCCGTTTGGGCGTCTGAATGTGATTCGCCTCTCCTGTGAAGTAATGACTTCAATGGATGCCATAAATCTGTCAGCTATGATGGACATTCCCAAGAACATGTATACCAGTGCCACAAAATATACAATGGCCCGTGCTGCTCGATCACCTGTTGAAGGAGGATGCGGCAACCAGGCAGGAAGCAAAACACCATCAGTACATTCTCCATTTAGTTCACGGCTTGGTCCACAAGTGGAAGAATTTGGAGGAGATGAAGAGACAGTAACTGAAGGCAAGACCATCAGGGTAAAAAGAATAAAGGACATGATGGAGAGAGAAGGTAAAGGAGGTAGAGGGAAGTGTTTGATCACCTAAAAAAAAAAAAAAAAATAAAAAAAAGTTATTGTGATTTATAATGGCTGACATTATCTCAAATATGTAAAATAGATAAAAGCATCACAGGTTCCACCACGCTGGCAGCTACTGCAAAGCTGCATATTACACACAGCTTGCATTGGCAGAAATGGTGTTTAAGGCTTGGTTCACACTGTACACAACATGTGAATCGCACAGGAACCAGACCGCATTCCTATGCAATTCACATGGGATTCAGTGCAGTGTAATTTGAGCCCATTCATTTTTAATTGGCTCAAATCGCACTGCATTGCACCAAAGAAGTGCATGCACCTTTTTTGGAGCTGCACCGAATGCATGGTTGTTTTGTACCACCATGCAATCCAGTGCAGGCAAATGCTCTGCGTTTGTGATCTCCCCCTCCTTTGGGTATCGTTAACTTTGTATATGGTTTCATTCTTGCTGTAGGATGTGCTACAGCAATACTACAATTTACAAAGACAAAATGATGCAGTTTAATTTGCCAGCAAATTACATTTTATCGCCAGCTTCTTTTTTTTAATTTTTAATTTTACAACACACAGACCCCTCCAAAGGTCCACCAAAATACAATGCAGATGCCTAGGGGTCTGTTTTGTATTTCGGGGGATCCTTGGAGGGGTCTGTGTGTCAATCTGTCTGCCATTTTTCCCTTGCATATGTCAGTTCTACCGTGGCACGTTCTGTACATCACAATGATGCACCACTTCACAAGAAGGATAAGGGCGCCCACAAGCATGTTATATAAAGAAGTTGGGCATTTTTAATGTTTGACTTTAAGCATTTAAAAAATGCTTGTTCTTGAACACATTATTAAAAAAAAAAAATCTTACACTGGTGCATGTTCCCTGGTGCAGGTCCCCCCCCCCCCCCCCTGCTATTTTTTTTTACAACTCCTTGCCTATTAGCCAAAAAAAGGGGTTTGGCTCCCACTGATTTCAGGGGTTATATGAAATTTGCCAAACCCAGGGCAATTTGGTCATCTCTATTTTTGATTTAGGCTGGGTTCACACTTATACAATACCAGACATCGCATGTGATTCCCATCGCATTGCTGTGCACATCACATGCAATGTCTGTTTGTATGGCTGAAATCACATCGCATTCGCACCAAAATGGTGCAGGACCCTTTTTTTTTTCTGATTCGGTTCCACAGTTCACACTGCATTCTGTAAACCGATTTGGAGGTATCATTAACTCTCTATTAACACCCGCAGTGGTTCGCAGATGTCAGTGTGAACTGCCTGCGAGTCAGATGCGATGTGGGAACCCGCACAGGAATTGGGCTGGTTCCCACATCGCACCAGTGTGACTTAATATCACTTGGAGAAAAAGCAATGGTGCATCCAAATTGTAACAGCTGTCAACAGAACAAGAGGTGAAAATAAATCCTTTAATGGGGACACCTGTTCCACTGACAACTCGCTAACAAATTATTTATTTTTTCTTAAGACCCCTTTCTCACTGCTGGGGCGTCAGCTATTTTTAGCGCCGCTTTACCGTTGTTTTAGCGACGATATTCGGCCGCTAGCTGGGCGGTTTTAACTCTGCGTTAGCGACCGAAAAGGGGTTAAAAGGGGTTAAATCCGCCCGCAAAACGCCGCCGGAGTGGAGTTTTGCCCGCGGTATCGCAGCGCTGTCCCATTGGTTTCAATGGGAAGCAGCGGTGGAGGAGCGGTGAGTTCACCGCTCCTTCACCACTCCAAAGAAGGTGCTGGCAGGACTTTTTCTGACACCCTGCCAGCACACAGCTCCAGTGTGAAAGCCCTCGGGAGTGAATGGAGCAGCTGTTTTGGGGCGGTTTGCAGGTGCAATTTTTAACGCTATAGCTCCTGCAAAACGCTCCAGTGTGAAAGGGGTCTGAGGCTCCATTCACACCTAGTCGATTTGAATCACCGCAATTCTGCCTGCGCTTCCAGATGGCGGCAAAACATGGGACGTGTTCTTAATGGCAACCCAATCGCAGTGCGATTGTGTCACGATAATTTGAGCTACAATCGCAACATGTGAAGCTTGTCGCTCAAAAAGGTGCAGGAGCTTCTTTTGGATGACAGTTTTGTGCATTGTGATTTGCTGTGACTGCAGTGCAATTTTTCACGCATCAATCGCGGTAAAATTGTACCGCGATTGGGGTGCCATTAAGAAGTAACAGCATCGCAATTGTGTCCCGTGTTTTGCAGCGATTTGGAATTGTGGGCAGAATCACGACGATTCCTCTCGCAATTCAAATCGCCTAGGTGTGAATGGAGCCTTACTCCTGTTGTATCTCCGGGGCAGAAAGTAAGGGGAAATTTCATGAATAAGATATAGCTTGAAAAAAAAATTGAGACGGGTTGAGGAATTCCCTAGTGTATTGAAAACAAAGTAAAGGTTTGGTCTAAATATACTATAAAGTGTAACTGAAGGCAAAACTTTTTTGTTCAGTTTTTGGATAGAGTGAAGAGGGATTAGAACCCAGTGGCGGTTGGTGTTTTTTTTTTGGGGGGGGGGGGGCGAACAACCCCCCCCCCCGTCGGTCGGCGGTACCCAGCGGGAGGAGGGTCAAACATCAAAGCCCCGCACTTACCCCATGTAGGTAGCGGGTGGGCAGCATGCCCTACACCCCCCCCCATTGGAATTCATGCATCAGGTGCCCTGTATGTAGATCAGGGGGCCCGGGTTCATGGAGCGTTTATTGCTGTCTGCCCCCATTAGGGAGCTTCACCCTCTCTATTTGTTCTCTTTATTGTTATTATCAAATGTGCAAGTAAAAGAAAACTCAAAATTCTTGGTTGACATCGGAACAGTAATAAAGGGGAAATCTTCCAGTGGAGACACCGGTTCTGGTGACAACTCAGAATTCCCTCACTTTTGAGGGATTTCCTCGCTTCCTTTATTGGCTATGGGACAAGAACTGAAGGGAAATCTCTCCTATGGGGCACAGATTGCAAAAATAAAACTGGTAACCCTTCCTTACTCTATTCAAAATTAAAAATAAAAGTTTTGATTTTAGTTACAATTTAACTCCTTCTCACCCAGCCCCGGCATCCCTTTAAAAGGGTCTGTACACCTGGCGGTGGGAAGACTCAGTGATCGTGTGATCACTGTGATTGGCTTCACAGGGGTTACATGATCTGTAGCTAGTCTTGTCAGCTACCGATCATTAGTAGAGACCGAGAGCTGTCTTTGACAACTTGGTCTCTCTGTTGGCAGGGCACAGTGTGTGCGCTCTCATCACAGAAACATCAGCTGCCCAGTCACGCATATGTGCGCCATAAGAGTTGGTAAAGCCCACCCTTTTGCTAACACACACGTGTTATGTGGGTAGCAATGGGTTAAGCTATCTACACATACACACAGACGTTTGCATGATCTCAGAAAACCCAACACAATTGTTTAAAATTCTGCATCTGTGTAGACGCAAAGCAAATTTAGCAGACAAGCACAAAAATTAAAGAATTTGGAAAAATCATAGCAATATTTCCAATGTTGTTTGCTGAATAGGTATGAAAAGCCAGCATTGTACAACCCTTTGCCGAGTTTGTCCAACATGCAATGTCCAGTTGTAATTCTAGCTGGTATAAAGCATACTTTAAGAAGGGAAAGATCATAACCTCTAGTGAGTAGGTACCTGAACTCTTTCCTATAACATTTTCTTCATTGATGTCTAGTAGCACATTTAGTAGCACATTTATACAACTTTGTTTGATTTGAATGCTAATCTGTTAGCATTAGTGAAATTATGAGGGAAAATACTTTGCTATAAAATAAAAATACAGGAATGCTTTGGCAAATCAGTTGACACACATTTGTGAAGACTGTTATCTCTCTAATATATTGTATGGAGTGTATAACCTAACAAACATGGTGAGTGTGCATCTACGTGATCTGTATACAGATTCCATCAGAAAGATGCCCATAGGCATTGAAAAATGCAGAAAAACAATTTGACTGATAAAAATGTTTTTCTACAATACAGTGGATAGTCATTACCCACTTGGTGATTTCCCTAGGATGTCTGATAATGTCTCAGGGTGCCCACAACTAGCATATTTATCATCTGAACTTATTGAAATTGAATTGCTGGATGAAGAGAGTTTTACATCTATGGGCACTTTTAAGGTTTCTACAGGCTAACACGACAAAACAATTTCCATGTGACTATCTTTGCCTTTAGTGATTGCACTGGCATTCACCGTCAATTGGTCTTGACAAGCACTGCATATTTTAGTAAAACTAGTGTGCCTAGAAATACAAAATGCTGAAACACAGATTGAACTGCAATTACATGTGGGTTTTTCCAGGTAAATAGATGAAGGCTGAAATAGGGGGACCGTTTTACTGAGCTTCAATGCATGGTGAATTTAGGATGTTTTTTAACTGTACTGACCAATCTTTTCCTGATCTATCTATACCAAACCTGTCTATGCCAATAAAGCCATACCTCTGTCACAAAAATAAAGCTGATCAGACTGAGGAGTCTTTGGCATTCAGAATGACCCACAAAGACTATTTATTTATCCATTGCTTCTGATCTCAAACTTACATTGACATATTAAAAAGATCTATGTTTTAATCTGACATGCTAGAATAACCCTAAGGGGCTTGTGAAGATCGGGCCATCTCACCTGACTTGAGGAGCTTGACCATACAGTTCATATCTAACAAATGAGGATTTTTCTCACTCAAGATTAACTTTGCTCTTATGCAGAAGGGTTTATATGATGGTTGCAGTGGCGTTGCTGGGGGGGGGCGGGGGGTGCAGGCCACACCCGGGTGACACCTGCCAGAGGGGTGGCACCCAGCACAGCGCTGGATTGAGAGAGGCGCCGCGGCTCTCTCCTCTTTCTCCTTCCCCTGCGCACTCCAGTATCTCAGCTGTAACTACGCAATGTTAGGGGAGGGAGGAGGAGAAAGAAGGCATAGGCAGACAGCTCAGTGCTCAGACTAGCCCAGAGCCCAGTGCCCCGTGCCTGCATGTCTTCCGGGAACTGGCACTGCAATCCCCTATTATTGTGAGAGGCAGGCGGGGAGAGATGCCGGCTGCCTATCACAATTACACTCCTCACAGCCGATGAAGTCTAGGCTCCCTCTCCACACTGACAGTAGATCCACAACAGGAGGAGGAGCCTAGGAGGAGGGGCATACATGTGGACAAAGCCACGCTGTTCTAAGGTCTGTAAATGTGGGGAGCAGAGAGACATTATACACTATATAGTTACAATGAGCAGATATACACGGGGGGGTTACATTAGGGGATTACGGGGGGATTACATCAGGAAGATTACCCAGGGGTGGGAGTTACATTAGGGGGATTACACGGGGAGGGTAAATTGGGGGCATTACAAAGTGGGGTTTACATTTACGGGATTACACTGGAGGGTATTTACACAGGGAGGGGGGTTTCACAGGGGGGGAATACACTGCAGGGATTTACACGGGGTGTACAATGGTGGGGGGATTTATACTGGGGGAATTTACACTATGGAAGATAAAACTGGGAGGATTTACTGGGGGGAGGGGGAATTACAATGGTAGGATTACACTGGGGGGGGTTTACACTATGGGAGATTAAACTGGGAGGATTTACATGGGGGAGGGGGAATTACACTGTTACACTGGGAGAGTTACACTGGGGGGGATTTACACTGGGGGGGATTCCACTGGGCTCTGCTCAGTTTAGAATGTCTGGGTCTATTTTTCGTCCCAGTCCAGGCCTGGGTGACACCATTAAGAAGGAAGTGATATCCAACCGTGATGGTGTCACCCCCATCCGTGACAGTGCATTGATTGGTGCACTGGCATAAACCACAACATTTACAGGGGCCGGTTTGGGGAGCGCATCATGATAGTGCGCTGCAGTCCCGAAACTAGCCTGCCCAGCGCCCTGCAGAGCACTGTGGCAGGCTAGACAGAAGAAAGCCTGATGCACAAGCCTGCCCAGTGTCTACTGCTCTGTTCTGCTCCTGCTGTCACTCCGCAGCGGCAGGACAGAGCATTGCGGCAGGCTAGGGGGGAGAGCTATGCTAATGTACTAGCCTGCTCAGTGCCCCGGATTGCTCAGTGACCAGGGGGGTGGGGGGTGACACCATATTTTACCGCACCAGGTGACACCAACCCTAGTGACGCCACTGGATGGTTGGATACATGGACAGATCCAGTTATCACATAACTGCAATGAAAATCCTGTTTTATATCCTGGGAGGTATCTGTCAGGTCTGAACATCATGGGTTGCCCATACATATTCTCAATATTGTTAGATTAGGCCTAACACCACTTACCCTATTCGACACTAGTTGTGTTTAAGCATTTTAAATCAAAAAGTATACTGAAGGAGTCGTGCAACCATCTACATAACAAAAAATTGGTATTATTTCTGGTACAAAATATAAAGCGAGTTCCTGTCCCAGGTTTGACAAGGAATGTGACTATTAATGAATACTTGTACAAAGTCTGACACATACTAGGGATCCCTGGCACTAAATTAGATTCTGCAATACTTAGATTGCCTTTCTATCAATCTAAAGTAGATTTACCAGAGTAGCGGACTACTTCTAATTCTGACACAAAGGGTGAGTTTCACACACACATAAACACATAGGTAACACTAAATTAGTTCAAGAAACATCCAAAACCTATGCTGAAATAATAAGGATTCATTCACATGGCCATAAAAAAATGCATATATATGTATATATGTGTTTTTTAATTGTGGATCTGAACACAGCTGCATTGTTTTCAATGGAGCCATTCACACAGGTACATAAACACGCACTGCATTCAGATCCATAACACAGAATCCAAACATTTACATCTAAGGACATGCGTTTTACACGCTTACGCATATAAATGCATGTATATGCCTTTGTAAGTGCGTAAATTAAGTCTAAACAAAGATTAGAAAAATCAATAATCATTATGTACCCATGCACATCTTTATGCATTTAAATACATCTATACGCAAATATTTTACTGATCATTCCGCCTGAACTATTCTCCTAGAAAATACATGTGTAATAACATTGGTAGAATATTTACAGCCGTGTGAAAGAAGCCTTAGGAAACAGCTATCGTACCTCTAACAGATAGATCCAGATAGCTCATTTGCCACATTGACCCCTAATATAAAGATACCCTCAAGATCCAGTCCTAATGCTGGACTTAATGAAGGAATCCATCCCATATCTGAATGTGTCAAACTGAGGAAACAGCAATGCCTTGGTCCTATCCCTTACTTATTGAAAACTATTCTTGTAAAATGAATTACGCCTGTCTTCTTTGAAAGGAAGGGGGAAGCCACTAACCTGTCACAGTTTGATTGACACCCATCACTGTCTTTGATGTACTAAAAGAGTTCCCTCCCATTGCCTTGGAATAGCAGATCTATCTCAGTCTTTCTGACATCATATCCCCCCCCCCCCCCCCCCCATTGTGCTATTTTCCTTCCTTTTCTTGTCTAATTTTTTTTCTTCTCTTTAGCGTTGGGATTTTCATAGAACATAATGCACATAAGGCCCTTTTCTTTCGGATCCCTCCCCCCCCCCCCCCCCCCCCCCCCCCCCAGTAATAAGTCCTGTATTCCGCTCATTGTGCTGGTTCACATTCCTCCCATCATCTCTTCCTGATGTAAACTAGGCTGGAAGTTGTTTTATGTCTGCGCTCATCACTGCATCTTCCTCCTCACATGCTCAGGAGTGAAGGAAGATCTCTTCTTCTCTGTCTCCCATGCACTCTGCTAATGCCTAATGACCTTTCTCCTCGATCCACACTCCTAACCGAACTCATTCTATGTTTGTATCTGCTCCTCTCGCCTAACCCGCCAGTTCTCAATATCCCAACTATCCACTTCATTGCTTCCTCTCACCTTTCTCCTCTCCATCTCGCTCCCCGTATCCGCACCTGCCTTGCTTCCATCCACGCTGCCTCTCTCATTCCCATAATACTGGGGGGGTGTTATTGATTCACTTTTTCCTCTCGTCGCCTCATACCGCAGACCTCCTCCCCACCCCAACACTCTTCCCTCTCCCCCCCAAATTTACACAGAATCACCTTGTGAATCCACCGTTGTGCATCTCCCGTTCAGCTGCACGGCAAGCTGGCATGTGTGAAAACACGCATGTGTGAAAGAAGAAGTCTCCTGGCATGTGAAGAGGCATGGGGCTGTGTGTGTGCATCTGTGCAAGGCTCTCGCACACACGCAAAAAAAAAAAAAAAAAAACCCTGTGTCCCTGTATACTGCAGCTAGGAGCATATACACACTGCACTGTGATGAGGGAGAGAGGAGAGGAGGGGGAGAATGTGTGAGAGAGAGGAGTGTAGAGAGCGAATGAAAGGATGGAAGAGACACAGAATGTATGTGAGTGTGAAAAGGGGGGAGTGAGAATGGAGACTAGGTAGACTGAAAGAGAGAAAGGAGAGCGTGGGAAAAAGAAGAACCACCTAAGATGATGTATTATTCAATCACATACAGTATTGTCCAGTATAGTAGTTGTATACATATATAAATATAGGAAGGTTTGTGTGTATATATATATATATATATATATATATATATATATATATATATATATATATGGGCACCTATGCAGTAAGCATAAATGTATAATGAAAGAGAAATAGATGCAACACCATTCACACTTCCACATATATATAGATAAACATGCACACTTCAAAACATGCGTACTAAAGATATCTGCTTTGAAATATGCAGCAAATGTCCATAAGCACAAACTCATTTTCAAATCCAGCTTACAAATGAGAACATTTTCCTCTGACAGAGACTGTAACAAGCGTGACGGGATTTATATCAGACATTAATCCCCAGCCTGCCAGAGCAATCATTTAACCTTTCACCTGCCAAAATATGACTTAGCCTCTCTCATTCCACAGCACCACCCCATCTGAGCCCTTTGTCTGCTCTGCATTGCTCCTCTGCTTCTACACCACCTGAACTGTGCTTCACCAGAGCATCCTATGACCTGTGCCTGTCACTTCAACTTTTTTCTATTACAGAACCATGACATCTCCTTCTTCAGTAGTATTCTTTCACAGCATTACACTCCCCCTCTACATTGACTGCATCACTGGACTGCTGTTCTTCCACAACGTCATAACCCCCCACTCCCAATTCCTTAACAGTATTGCTCAACCCCTCTAATTCTGCAACATCATGTCACCCCTCTTCAATTAACATCATGACTTGACCTCTCTTCTTCCACCGCATCATATCCCCCCATTTCATTAACAGGATCACTTCTCCCCAATATTTCCACAAGATCATGTTACCCCTACTAATTACTTGGCCTCTCTTCTTCCACTGCGTCACCCCCTCTTCCCCCTCCGTTCATCAATGGCCTCGCTTGCCTCCTCCCATACTTCCACAAAATCATGTCCCCCCTTCATTAACAACATCGCTTGACCTCTCTTCTTCCACTGTGCCATACCCCCCCCCATTCATCAATAACGTAATTTAACCCAAATACTTTAACATCATGCCCCCCCTTCATTACCAATATCTTTTGACCCCTTTTCTTACACAACATCATATAACCACAATTTCATTAACAGTCTTACTTAACTCCTGTACTTCTACAATGTCATTAAACCCTTTACAACCACTTTTTGCTACAGGTAAGCCTATAATAAGGCTTACCTGTAGCTACCCAGGATATCTCTTAAACATGCATGGATTAGGAGATATCCCCTGTATCTGCATGTGCGGACGTCATCGGCACATGTTCACGTGCCGTTGCTTCAGTTAGACTGTGGCGTTACTGGTGGCTCCCGTGCACATGCGCAGAAGTGACATCATCGCGGCTCCGGCCAATCACAGCGCCAGAGCCCGCGATACCTCTGGGAGCGATGTTGCCGGCCGGAGCGGTGAACGAGGACCGCTGCGGCGGCTTCGATCTAAGGTAAGTGATACATAATGAGCTAGTATGCTATGCATACTAGCTCATTATGCCTTTGTCTTGCAGGTTTTTTTGTTGTTGTTTGTTTTGTTTGTGGGTTTACAACCACTTTAAAGTGGAACTTTAGTCACAAAATTAAGTCCTGATAGATCTCTTTTGCAGGTATAGCTACTGTATGTAAAACATTAGAAATAAGTGCCTATATGGTTTAAAATCCAGTAATATACTGTCTCACCCTGCTCTGCACATGCTCAGTTGCACTCCATTTTTAGGCACTGCTGATTTTGTACAGTCAAGGAAGCTGCTTTTATTTGAACTTCAACTGCTATGGTGCTGCCCATGTGATCAGTTATGACACCAGCCATTAGATGGTTTGACAGTTTGGTTGAGGACACAATCAAATCAAATTGGTTTTTGAAAATGTTAAAACGATGGGTTTAGCTCCGCTTTATGATTTACAGCTGGGGCTTTGGGCTTCAGCAAAATGGCGGTCTCCAGCAAGAAGAAACAGGAGCAATGCTGGAGGCAATTTACAGCACACACTATTTTGGTAGCATAATTATTAATGTGGAATGTACGTTCCTTGCTAAAGAACATTATTTTTTATCAAGTTGTTATGGGTAAAGTTCTGCATTAACGCCTGTACTTCCACATCGCCATGTCACCTCACTTCATTAACAATGCCACTTGGACCCCTCTACTCCAACAACATAACCCCCTCATTTCATTAACAACATCACTCAAGTCCTGAACCTCCACAACATCATTCATGTCACCATCTTCATTAAGTCATCGCTTCACCTCTCTCTTGTCTTACACTGTATCAGACCCCCCCATTTATTAACAGCAGAAATTAAACTACTGTACCTCTGCAACATTATGTCATCCCTCCCTATTAACACCATTGCAAAACCGCTCTTGTCTTCCACTGCATCATGCCCACCCCCCCACACACACACATTCATCAATAGAGTAATTTAACCCTCATACCTTCACAACATCATGTCATCCCAGTTCATTGACAGCATTACTATTGACCCTTCCTCCACAGAATCGTATCTCCCCTTTTCAGTAACACCATCACTTAACCTCTCTTCTTTTACAGCATTGTATCATCTCATGATACTTTTTCCAAAGCACCAACAGCAGTCCTGTTCTTTCCTCAGGACTATATTACTTCTCTTCATTAAAAGTATCATTTGACACCTCTTGATCGACAAAATTATAGAACTCTTGTAACTGTGCAGGATAATGTAATTCACCTATTTGCACAGCACCACTAAATTATTTCTAATTAAAACGATCTGTAGTGTCACTTCTATGGCCTTACATAACCTGTCATAGTGTAAAGATTCCTTTAACCTCTCTTGCAGCGTTCTATCATTTAACCTGTTTTCCAGTGCAGCACCCTCTCCCTCTCTTCCTAGACAACCTTCTTTGCACACCATCTTCCCAGAGATTAAGAATCTTCCAAGAGATTACATGATTTTGTGGAAGTATGGGAGGAGGCAATCAAGGCTATTGATGAATGGAGGGGGAAGGGGGGGGGGACACAGTGGATAAAGAGAGGCCAAGTAATGCTGTTAATAAGTAGGGGTAACATGATCTTGTGGAAATATTGGAGAGAAGAGATCCTGTTAATAAAATGGGGGGATATGATGTGGTGGAAGAAGAGTCAAGTCATGATGTTAATTGAAGAGGGGTGACATGATGTTGTAGAAGTAGAGGGGTTAAGTGATACTATTAAGGAATTGGGAGTGGGGGGCTATGACGCTGTGGAAGAACAGCAGTCCAGTGATGCAGTCAATGTAGAGGGGGAGTGTAAAGCTGTGAAAGAAGAATACTACTGAAGAAGGGGATGTCATGGTTCTGTAGTAGAATTGAACATTGAAAATTGTACAGAATGGATTCCTAATCTCTTTTCTCTCAGGCATCACTTAGCGACTTTGCATGGCCAAAAAAATTATATAGTCAATGACCATTCCACAACATCACACTGAGAGCATTATATGATGCTCAGTGTCAAAGCATACTTTTGTTCTGTCATAGTGTCTTATGGACACACAGAGTGCAGCTCAGGAGCGAGCACAAACAAGTGCACCCATAGCAAGCTGCTTGCTATGGGGGCACTCAGCAGGGGGGGGGGGATAAGGAGTGCCAACATGGAACCCCAGAAGAGGAGGATCAGGGCTGCTTGAAAAAAAACAAAAACAGCATATGTAAATAAACACATGAAGTAAAGCGGGCCATACACGATTCAAATGCCCGAGATTCAAACCGTTAATGGGCAGGCTAAATGTACCAAGTTGGTGTAAACAGGTTGTTTACAGAGGTACTCAAAGTGAAACATTATTGAAATGGGAAATCACAAATCAACCAGTGGGTATGATATTCTGACTCTGTTGGTGAGAAAAATGTTAGCCATTTAAGCCATTTTTCCGAATGGGCGTTGGCCAGGAACTTGTCTTGCATACAAACGGCAAGGAATTGTTGGCCAACAAACATGAACTTAGTGACGTATTATGTGGTTTTTCAGCTCTTTAGCGCTACCCTTTGGGCTCCTTCTGCTAATTTCGTGTTAGTAGAAGTTTGGTGAGTGTTGATTTGCGCTTTTCATTTTGCGCTTTTCATTCTGTGCTTTTCAGTTCGGCCGTTCGTCAACCAGCCATGTTGGTTGATCGGAGGAGATAATGTGTTGGTCTTTGAGTTATTGCTTTGACCCAAGTCCAGTCCAAGAACAGGAGGATTTCTTGGACCAAAAATTGGTTGCTTTATTATTCGTGATCAATTATGTCATATGCCTTTGCTGCGGGAGCTCCAGGAGAATAATCTAGATGATTTTCGGAATTATCTCCGGATGACGGACCCCTGCTTTCACCAACTCTTGGCATTGTTGACCCCCTATATTAAGAGGCAGGACACATGCATGAGGCTTTTATTTTATTTTTGGGTTTATTTATTTTATTTATTTATTTCAGGTACTTATATAGCGCCGTCAATTTACGCAGCGCTTTACATATATATTATACATTCACATCAGTCCCTATACCTTCAAGGAGCTTACAATCTAAGGTCCCTAACTCACATTCATACCTATACTAGGGCCAATTTAGACAGGATCCAGTTAACCTACCAGCATGTCTTTGGAGTGTGGGAAGAAACCGGAGTACCCGGAGGAAACCCACGCAGACACAGGGAGAAAATGCAAACTCCAGGCAGGTAGTGTCGTGGTCGGGATTCGAACCAGCGACCCTTCTTACTGCTAGGCGAGAGTGCTGAATAATGATATGATTTGTTATATTTTCTATATTTTTGGATGCATAGAATGCACTTTTTTTTAAGTTCTATTGGCAGATAGCATGTCTAATTTTATTTGTTTTCTTTTTTTTAATGCACAATAAAAAAATTGAGTAGAATAATACTTGGCTATGTGTTTTACTTCAAATGACAGTTTGGGAGTAGGCAGTTACATTTTAAAAAATACAATGTAAAATTAACAAGGGACACCAACATAGTTGTATCTTTGATCTTAAAAACTACGGTATAAGGGTGTTGTGGTAACTTGCACCAAAAAAAATAAAAAATAACAAGCATAATGATATTATTCTTGATATCACTAGAAAAAAAAGCCTTTGAAAATTTGTTTGCCATAACTCCATCAGTATCTCCAGCAAAGCGGCTTCATTATTATCCCATTAAAGAAGAAGAGAATGTGCGCTGCATTTCAAGATTTCATAATTTGCCGCGTCTCGAATGTTAATTCTCCATTATGAACGCTAGTTTACAAGACCGACCGCTTCCAGCTCGTCCTTGCTTCCGAGCATGCGTGTTTGTACTTTGGACTTTTTGTCTGATGGACTTGTTTACACATGCTTGGAAAATCCGACAACAGACATTTGTTCGCGGAAAATTTTAAAGCTTGCCATCCATTTGTCCACGGAAAATCCAACAACAATTGTCAGATGGAGCGTACAAACAGTCGGATTTTCCGCCAACAGCCTGTCATCACACAATTCCCGTTGGAAAATCCGATCGTGTGTACGCGGCTTAAGAGGATGATACAGCAGAGATGGAAAAACAGTTGCTTTCAGAGTTCAACCTGACAATTTGAGGTGGTGTTACTAACTTTACTTTCTCTTTTGGTTGCTACTACTGTAACTACAGATGGTGGTACAGGCAGAGTTAGAGAAGTGCAGGGGAGCCGTTAGCAGAGAAATAATAGGATATTAAAGTCTCGTTTTTTTTTTCTTTAAAATGACAAACATTTTATACTTATCTGCTCTGTGCAACTGTTTTGCACAGAGCAGCCCAGATCCTCCCCTTTTAGGGTCCCACCCTGGCGCTCCTGGCTCCTCCCTCCTGCAAGCACCTTTCTATGGGGGCCCCCAAGCAGGCGCGCTCCCGACCCACAGCTCTGTGTGTCCATTCACACATGGAGCCACGACTCGGCCTGCCCTCTCTGTCTCCTTTTTGGCTCACTGGCTGTGATTGAAAGCAGCGGGAGCCAATGGCTCCTGCTGCTGCCTAAAGCCAATTTAGGCGTGTGAGTCCCCGGAGAGACAAGGCTTTCGTGGATATCGCTGGATCGAGAGGGGGCTCAGGTAAGTATTAGGGGGGGGTTAGGGGGCTGCTGCACACAGAAGGTTTTTTACCTTTATGCATTGAATGCTTGAAAGTAAAAAACCTTGAGCCTTTACAACCACTTTAAGTAACATCATCTTGAGCTGAGCACAGACACTATGAGTTTCCTAAATTAACTAAATGGCGCAGCAGGAGCTTTATCACCGGCAACTTGTGAGCATTTAGGTGGCAAGCAAGTAAAGGACTGGGGCATATTTCTGTTTCCTTCCTTGAGGCTGGGTTCACACTGTCGTATGGAGTGGCTCACAGCAGGGGTCCAGTGCATCCCTGTTCACCGTTTCAGGTCCCATTTTGGTCCAAATTTTTGGCTAAATTCAGACCTGAAATGGACCAGAAGACAAACCTGACTCCTGTGCAATTCGCTTTGCAGCTGCCCCGGAGATGTGTGAACCGGTTCCATAGAGAGCCAGTCACAATCTCCTAACATGTGAACTGGATGCCGGGAAACCCGCATCCAATTTGCAACAGTGTGAACCCAGCCTTATGGACACTCTATGTTAGATGACTGGTGCCAGCAGGGAAGAGAAGAAAAAAGTAAGAGGGTACCCTGGCTGCTGGTGAAGATTAGGCTTTTAATACATTAAGTGTATCTAAACCCCAAAACAAAAAATTTAATACACTGTATCTTTGCAGTGCTTAGAAGTGGTGGTCTTCTTTTTTTTTTCTTTCAACCTGATCTGGCTGGTATCGTACTTCCTGTCCTAGAGTGGCCACATTCACTAGTCCGCTGTATCTATGAAGGAACAACGTAGCCAGCCCTGAATGGCAGCATTGTCAACAGAGGGTAGTGTTATGCCCCGTACACACGGTCGAACTTTGTTCGGACATTCCGACAACAAAATCCTAGGATTTTTTCCGACGGATGTTGGCTCAAACTTGTCTTGCATACACACGGTCACACAAAGTTGTCGGAAAATCCGATCGTTCTAAACGCGGTGATGTAAAACACGTACGTCGGGACTATAAACGGGGCAGTGGCCAATAGCTTTCATCTCTTTATTTATTCTGAGCATGAGTGGCACTTTGTCCGTCGGATTTGTATACACACGATCGGAATTTCCGACAACGGATTTTGTTGTTGGAAAATTTTATCTCCTGCTCTCCAACTTTGTGTGTCGGAAAATCCGATGGAAAATGTCCGATGGAGCCCACACACGGTCGGAATTTCCGACAACACGCTCCGATCGGACATTTTCCATCGGAAAATCCGACCGTGTGTGCGGGGCATTAGATGGACTAGTAGTGTAGCGCTACCCCCGTACATGTCACTGGATAGGATGGGTCCTCTGTTCTTTTCCTCAACCTTTTTAACCACTTCAGCCCCAGAAGGATTTGCCCCCTTCCTGACCAGGCCATTTTTTGCTATACGGCACTGCGTTGCTTTAACTGACAATTGCGCGGTCGTGCGACGTTGCACCCAAACAAAATTTGTGTCCTTTTTTCCCCACAAATAGAGCTTTCTTTTGGTGGTTTTTGATCGCCTCTGCGGTTTTTATTTTTTGCGCTATAAACAAAAAATTAGCGAGAATTTTGAAAAAAACACAATATTTTGTAGTTTTTGCTATAATAAATATCCCCCAATTTTTTTTTTCCTCAGTTTAGGTCGATATGTATTCTTCTACATATTTTTGGTAAAAAAAATCACAATAAGCGTATATTGATTGGTTTGCGCAAAAGTTTTAGCGTCTACAAAATAGGGGATAGATTTATGTCATTTTTATAATTTTTTTTTTTTTTTACTAGTAATGGCGGTGATCTGCAATTTTTATCAGGACTGCGACATTGCGGCAGACAGATCGGACACTTTTGACACTATTTTGGGACCACTGACATTTATACAGCGATCAGAACTAAAAATAGCCATTGATTACTGTATAAATGTCAGTAGCAGGGAAAGGGTTAACACTAGGGGGAGATCAAGGGGTTAACTGTGTTCCCTAGGTGTGTTCTAACTGTAGGGGGAAATGGGACTGATTAAGGGAGGAGAGAGATTGGTGTTCATACTTAGTATGAACACACGATCTCTCTCCTCTCCCCTGTGAGAACCGGGATTTGTGTGTTTACACACACACAGATCCCAGTTCTCGCTCTGTCATGAGCGATCGCGGCTGCCTGGCGGTCATCGTGCCCCTGCTGCGATGTCTTAAAGGAGTGACGTACAGCTTACTGCGATTACGGCCGTGCCAACCTGCCGAAGTATAACTGCGGCGGCTGGTCGGCTAGTGGTTAAAAACTCAGCTCCTCTGACATACGAGGTTGAGTGTACAAGCGCAAAAAACACAGGACTTACTGCCAGAGTGCACTAATGCTAGGCCTAAACTGAATATGTGCTGTCAGTATATGAAATGATAGCAAAGGGTAAAGGGGACCAAGGGCATTTGCAGGATGGTTTTATGGAAGGGGTAGTCCTCTAGGTTGTTCTTTTGTCGGCTATGGCTGGGGATCCTTAAGAAGCGTTGGTGCAGGTTATTAAACCTGCCTGCAGTAAGATGTAGGAAAAATGCAATACAATTTTGGCACAGAGTGACTTATAAGTGTGCCAGAGGTGGTGACAGTTTGCTGTAATGGTGGCACAGGTTTGGTATGGGTGCGGTATAGGATTGGTATGGGTGCTGTATATACACTATATTACCAAAAGTATTGGGACCCCTACCTTTACATGCACATAAACTTCACTGGCATCCCAGTCTTAGTCCATAGGGTTCAATATTGAGTTGGCCCACCCTTTACAGCTATAACAGCTTCAACTCTTCTGAGAAGGCTGTCCACAAGGTTTAGGAGTGTGTCAATGTGAATGTTTGACCATTCTTCCAGAAGCGCATTTGTGGATGAGCAAGTTTGAGGTGGAGGAACTTCACTGGCCTGACCCAACCTCAACCCGATAGAACACCTTTGGGATGAATAAGAGCAGAGACTGAGAGCCAGGCCTTCTCGTCCACATCAGTGCCTAACCTCACAAATGTGCTTCTGGAAGAATGGCCAAACATTCCCATAGACACACTCCTAAACCTTGTGGACAGCCTTCCCAGAAGAGTTGATGCTGTTATTACTGAAAATGGTGGGCCAACTCAATAATGAACTTTACGGATTAAGACTGGGATACCAATAAAGTTCATGTGCATGTAAAGGCAGGCGTCCCAATACTTTTGGTAATATAGTGTAGATCTGGTGGATCATTTCTGCTAAAAGTGTCAAAGGTGACCAGGCAGCCCTCTCACCAATTCCCAGGAGATTGCAGCAGACTCTCGCAGTTGAAGAGGCCCCTTGGTCATTTGGCAACAGTGCAGAGGCAGTGATGCTGGCGATACTGTTAAGGCTCAAGTGTCTTTGCTTCCAACTTTGGGTTTAAGGCTGCTTTTACACTGGGGCGGGCATTGACGGTAAAGCGCCGCTAGTTTTAGCGGCACTTTAATGTCGTTTTAGCATCGCTATTCGGCCGCTAGCGGGGCACTTTTAACCCCCGCTAGTGGCTGAATAAGGGGTTAAATGCACCCCTGTAGTGCCGCTGCCGAAAGCTTTGCGGGCGCTTTGGCGGCGGTGCCCATTCATTTTAATAGGAAGGAGCTGTGGAGGAGCAGTGTTACATAGTTAGTTAGGTTGAATAAAGACACCAGTCCATCCAGTTCAACCTGAGTGAGTGTCTACAGTTGTTCCTATCCCAGTACATTGTGTCTCATTAAGATACTCCTTCTATCATATATTATTTATTTTAAGGTACCCATATACAAGGCTTTTTTTCAGGGGGAACTTGGTGGAACTCAGTTCCACCACCTCTGGCTCAGACCCCTTGGCGCCTGCTCACGACAATCACTTGTAAACACAGAAGTCTGGTTTCTGTGTTTACAAGTGACAGCTTTGCACTCTGTATGTAATGCAATCCTGGTATTTAATGCCCCTTTAAGACCCTCCTACTTTTTTTGGTGAAATTTGACTGAACACACCCACTATTTGATGTGATTTGGAGGGTGTGTGTAGGGGGAGGGGCTTTGTGGGCCGTGGTTAAGTTCCAGCACCTATTGTTTGAGAAAAAAATTCCTGCCCATATAGCACCGTCAATTTACACATTACACACATACATCACACACTCACATCGGTCCCTACCCTCAAGAAGCCAACAATCCAGGGTCCCCAACTCACATTCACATACTAGGGCCAATTTTTGGACAGAAGCCAATTAACCTACCAGCATGTCTTTGGAGTGTGGGAGGAAACCGGAGTACCCGGAGGAAACCCGCGCAGGCATAGGGAGAACATGCAAACTCCAGGCAGGTAGTATCGGGGTTGGGATCAAACCAGCGACCCTTTTTACTGCTAGGTGAGAGTGCTACCCACTACACCACTGTGTACATCGCTCCTTCACCGCCCCAAAGATGCTGCTTGCAGGACTTTTTTTAACGTCCCCGTGTGAAAGCACTCTGGCTTTCACGCTCTGACTCCAGGAGAGGCATATTTCAGGCGCTTTATAGGCGCTGTTTTTAGCCCAAAAGAGCCTGAAAAATGCCTCAGTGTGAAAGGGGTCCTAGTATCACTGGCTTGGCCTCCTGCTATCAGATGAATGCACTGGCAGGTACATGTGTATGGACTTGAGGGGCGTCAAGAGATCTGTTTTATTTTTCTGGGTAGTTTAGCCACTTGTCTACTAGACACTTTTACCGCCTTCCTGCCCAGACAAGTTTTCAGCTTTCAGCGCTGTCGCACTTTGAATGACAATTACGCAGTCATGCAGCACTGTACCCATATGACATTTTTATAATTTTTTTCACACAAATAGAGCTTTCTTTTGGTGGTATTTAATCACCACTGGGATTTCTATTTTTACTAAACAAACAAAAAAGACCGGCAGCGCGAGCACAGGACGATGTTCATGGACTCCCTCCATTTTAAGCCTGTGCTGTAGCTGTCTTTCGGCTATAGCGCTGGCAGGAACAGGTTAATAAACCCCCTCTAGCTCCTCCCACTTCCCAGAGTCGATTGGGATCTGTAGTTCAAAAAGTCAGTATCCCCACAACATGTCTGCCATCTCGGACTACAACTCCCAGGATTCCAGTCGTGCCGCAATAAAGTTCATGGGCTCACTTGACTTCAGCTCTCCTCCTGCTGGCCAGAAAATAATGGTGCAGCATAACATTGATATCTCCATAGAGGGAGAGAGGCAAATAAAAGGGCAATGTCTCTTTGTTGTTGTAGCCTAGCACATGGCTACAATAGATTTAGATAGACATAGACATCTAACAAGTTATATTGGTTGTAAAGGTAAAAGGTTGTTGACTTTAATGCATTCTCTACATTAAGGTAAAAAACTTTTTACGTGCAGCTTCCACTCCAGGCCCCCTAAATACTCACCTGAGCCTGATCTCGATCAGGTGCTGTGCATGTCCACAGCAGCTCTTCTTTCTTTTCTGTGCTCTCACAGGCTTGGCTTAGAACAGCAGGAATCATTGGCTCCTGTGGCTGTCAGCCAAAACCTGTGAGCAGACTGGGGGGCTCGGGGGCAAACCCTTATCAGGATCGAGCATTCATGAGTGCCCCTATAAGAAGCGGTTATAGCAGCGGGGGACCCAAGGAAAAGAAGATAATCAGGGCTGCTCTGTGCAAAGCCATTGCACAGAGCTGGTAAGAATAACCTATTAATTATTTTAATGAAAAAAGAAAAGCTTTACAATCACTTTAAAGCCTAACTCCAGCAACACTTTTTAAGTAATGGCAAAGAACATTTTTCCCTTTTGGGATAAAAGTTTTACCTACATAAATTAAAGCTGACCCATGTAAGCACCCCTGGTTTGTCTCAACCCTCTACCTGACACTTTTTCTGGACAGCTTGATCTGTTAAAGGAAGTTGGGAAAAAAACAGACTTACTGGCAGGATCAACAGGTAATAAAACTGTGGGAATAAAAAAAAAACAAAGACTGCTGTGTTTATCATGTTACACATGCATTGTTGTTTGACTTTAAAATGTTTTCCCTTTCCTCACTCTGCAGCTAGAGGATGTTCACTAGAGGATGCTGAAAGGATAGCTCTCACAGTAGAATCTGAAGCCTTAACCTCCACAATAAAAGATAGTTCAGGATTAGGATATACCAGTATTGGTGCAGAAGTAAACAAAGTCTATAGTTGACTAAAGGCAGCCTGTGCCTCAGGAGACCAAAAAAAAAAATAATTGGTGAAATGACCTTATTAATCTTCTGTAACAGTTGGCAAATCCAACATAACGCTGTATTTCCTTAACGTTCCTAGCAGCAGGCCAATCCACTACTATTTGGTCCTCTCGGGATCCATGCTCACTCCTTCTGGAGAAATAATGTACCCTAACAACTGGATCTGAGTTTGATAAAACTCGCATTTCTCCAATTTGATGTAAAGTGTTTTTTTTCTTAATCTTTCAAGATAGTGCAAACATGTTTGCAATGCTAGGTTATCAGAAAAGATGAGAATGACATCTAGATATGCAATCACAAACTGGTCCATCAGATCTTGCAAAATATAATTGATGAAGTGTTGAAAAGTTGCAGGAGCATTGCAAAGAGGAAAAGGCATAACCAAAGACTTGTAAATGGCCATATCTTGATTAAAGGCAGTTTTCCATTCTTCTCCAGGATGAATGCGGACAAGATTATATGCCCCCCTTAAATCTAATTTGGTAAAGACTTGAAAGACAGAATGGAGTCTTTCCAACATTTCAGAGATTAAGGGAGGTGGATAACAGATTTATTCAAATCCCTGTAATCGATGCAAGGTGGAGTCCCTTTTTTCAACAAAGAACAAGGCTGCCCCTGCAGGAGATGTTGAGCGACTGACAAAGCCCTGCTTTAAGTTCTCATCAAACACATTTAATTCGGCTTCTAATGCCCTGTACACACGGTCGGACTTTCTGACAGAAAAAGCGCGATCGGATTGTGTTGTCGGAAATTCCGATCGTGTGTGGGCTCCATCTTACTTTTTCCGTCAGAATTTCCGACACACAAAGTTTGAGAGCAGGATATAAAATTTTCCGACAACAAAATCCGATCGGTTAAATTGTGTGTACACAAATCCGACGCACAAAGTGCCATGCATGCACAGAATAAATTAAGAGACGAAAGCTATTGGCTACTGCCCCGTTCATAGTCTCGACATACGTGTTTTACGTCACCGCGTTCAGAACGATCAGATTTTCCGACAACATTGTGCGACCGTGTGTATGCAAGATAAGTTTGAGCCAACATCCGTCGGAAAAAATCCATGGATTTTGTTGTTGGAATGTCCGATCAATGTCCGATCGTGTGTACAGGGCATTACTGTTTAAAAAAGGCGACCAAAAGGTATTTCTGCCCCGCAAGCAGTTTAAAGGAACAATTGTTTGGGTGATGAGAAGGTAACTGAATAGTATTCTTTTTATCACAGATATCCTGAAATGTGTGATCTTGTGGAGGCAGGTTGCCATATGAGTGGGTAATTACCACATCAACGTGTGATTCCTTGATCTGTGAAGAACTTGTTTACCGAGGTTCTCTACTAACGTTCAATGCAATGGGGGGACGTGAAATATATAGTCCTTGCACTCCAATTAATGGAGGGATTAGGAGTAGAAAACCAAGGAATGTCCAGGATGACAGGAAATGTGGGTGATGTGATCTTGGCATTCAAGAGGAACCATTTCATGGATAACAGGCCTTGAAGATAAAGGTGAACCATTAATCATCTCCAGGCAGGTAAATTTCTCATATGAATATTATTCTTTTGGGTCCATTCTATGTCCATAAAGTCCTCCCCCCCCCCCCCGGCCCCAGAGTCCAGCATAGCAGAGCAAGGAATTTAATGGCCCTCAGTGATAAGTTTAATATGGATGACAAAATTAGATAGTAGAGAATTAACTTTGTTTTCTTCGTGAATCAATGGGAAGTCAGACTGGGTAATGGAGTATATTTTTTCAGGCACTATAACATCGGTAGCAGCAATTGTTCTTTTAACTTTTGTTGGAACAATTAACTCTGTAATGCCCCTAGGTTCCCAAATTAGAGACATAAGTTCTCTGAATGTCTTCTCTCTTTCTCCTGAGTAGAAACAGACCTTTCTGCATAGGTTGGGGAGTGTTATGCCGCGTACACATGGTCAGACTTTTCGGCTACAAAAGTCCGACGGACGCCGACGGACTAAGTCCGGCGGAACAATCCGATCGTGTGTGGGCTTCCCCGGACTTTCAGCGGACTTTTCCAGCCGCAAATCTGACGGACTTTAGATTTGGAACATCTTCAAATCTTTACGTCGTAACTCCGCCGGACCCAGAAATCTGCTCGTCTGTATGCTAGTCCGACGGACAAAAACCCACGCTAGGACAGCTATTGGCTACTGGCTATCAACTTCCTTATTTTAGTCCGGTGTACGTCATCACGTACGAATCCGTCGGACTTTGGTGTGATCATGTGTAGCCAAGTCCGGTCGTTAGAAAGTCTGTTGAAAGTCCGCCAAAAGTCCGTTGAAAGTCTGTCGGACGGGCTGTCGGACTTTTGTAGCTGAAAAGTGTGTACGCGGCATTAGAATCTGGAGAAACTTTTGGGTCCTTCTGAATGAACTGACTAGCAGAGAAACACATGCCACCATTACTTTCAAACATTCCTAGTCTCTCCTTTCTCCCTTCTGTTATGCCGCATACACAGGACCGGACTTTGCGGCATAAAAGGTCCGACGGAATCATTTCATCGGACACTCCGATCGTGTGTGGGCCTCATTGGACTTTTTCTTTCTAAAATTCTGACGGACCTAGAAATAGAACATGTTTCAAATCTTTCCGATGGAATCAGTTCCTATCGGGAAAAACGCTTGTCTGTATGCTGGTCCGACGGACCAAAAACAATGCAAGGGCAGCTATTGGCTACTGTCTATTGAACTTCCTTTTTCGAGTCCCGTCGTACGTCATTGCGTTCTAAACGATTGGACTTTGGTGTGATGGTGTGTAGGCAAGTCTGTTTCAGCGGAACTCCATCGGAACACCGTAAAAGAAAACCCATCAGAGTTCATTCCGACGGAAAGACCGGTCGTGTGTACGTGACATAAGTCTCTAAACAATTTGGATACATAATTAGATGAAAGCCTTGAGATCATTAGGAGTGTCTACTCTGGTAAGCTCATAGTTACAAAGTTAATCTGGTTGAAAAAAGACAAAAGTCCATCCAGTTCAACCAACAGAGAGAAAAAAAAAAAAAAAAAAACAACCCATACAATTTGAATACTCCATATTTCCTATCCTATCTACAATAAACTGTTGGAATACTGCACTTAGAAGCACCTTCTTTGTCCTTCACTTTCCTGCCAGTGTTTGCTTCAACTTGTTAGAAGTGCCGCTCTAAATGCTCCCTTCCCCCCTGGATGGTGACCAAGAACAACAGGTTACATGAGGTGCCCTTCATGCAGAGGTGCCCTATGAACATCATTCATCATTCCTATCCTATACCCTTTGTTGGTCCAGAGGAAGACAAACCCCCCCCCCCTCAACAGGGCAGTCTGTAACCACTTGCCGACCAGCCGCCACAGTTATACTGCGACAGGGCAGCTCTATTGCGGGAATCGCCGCACCGGTACGGCGCTTTGTGTAATAGATATAGATACAGAATAGATAATAGATTCCTGTTGCCATTTTAACACACTTTCCAGTTCAGAAAGTTTTTCTTGGTAGGTAGGTAGGTAACACCAAACTCTTGGGCTCTCAGGCTCGGAGACCAGCAGCTATAGAAGTAGGGAGGTCACACTGATCAGCAGGATAAGTACACGAGCAGGTCACCCTGGCAGATGATGCAGACTCACCCGAGGTGCAGGATCTAAGCACTAACTGGTCTCCACTAGAGTTCCTGATAGTGAAGATGGGTTTCACTGTGGTCGGGGTCCTCACCAGAAGGTGAGCAAGCTGTGGTCTGGTAACAGATGTAGCATGTAGGGATGATGCAGAAGCATTGTCGGTAAACAAGCCAAAGGTCAGTAAGAAGTGGTTGCAGGTTGGAATCAAGTGGAAGCATAGTCACGGAACAAGCCAAAGGTTGGTAACAAATGGTAGCAAAGAGAAGGACAGCTGCAGGTATGGAAGTAGCACAATACTGGCTGGATATAGGAAAATAATCTGCCAGAAAGGAAGTGTAGAGACATGCCTTAAATGAGGAAGTTTAAGGGAGGAGAAAAGAATTTTCTTCACCAGAAACAACATACAATGCAAGATTGTCTAAGGAATCAGAGTGGCAATTGTCCAGAATCTCAGGTGAGAAGAGCTACAGCCAGACACAATAGAGGTCCGAAGTTCAGCACCTTGCCAATGTCTTCTGGAGTCATCTGAAGGCAGAGTACCTTTGCAACCTTCAAGGTCATGGCAATGGCAAACCCATCCTACAGGTAGGCAACATAGTCCTCTGGAAAGAAAAGTATGCCCATCGCAACCACTTGCCTATGGATCTCTTACAAAGACTGTCAAGTAATGATGGGAAGCAAAAATTAAGATAATTAAGTAAGGATCAGCAAAACTTTAGTTCAGGCGTATCAATGAACTGGTGCTTCTTTTGCCAAAGGAAAATTATTTGTCTTCTAAACCAACAATTTGATTTCACAGGAGGTAGGAAGGACTGGTGCCTGTTGCTGTTGTCTTCCCCTCTGAAGATACACTCTTATGCCCCGTACACACGGTCGGACTTTGTTCGGACATTCCGACAACAAAATCCTAGGATTTTTTCCGACGGATGTTGGCTCAAACTTGTTTTGCCTACACACGGTCGCACAAAGTTGTCGGAATTTCCGATCGACAACCACGCGGTCACGTACACCACGTACGACAAGACTAGAAAAGGCCGGTTCAGAACCAAGCGCGGCACCCTTTGGGCTCCTTTTGCTAATCTCGTGTTAGTAAAAGTTTGGTGAGAGACGATTCGCGCTTTTTCAGACTCGTGGCTTTCAGATCGTTTTCTGCCGTTCAGTTTGTGCTTGTGGGTTTGTATCTGCTCTTCAGTGCGTGCAAGCAAGTTCCGCGTGACTTTAAGTAGTCATTGTATTCTTGTTCGTTCGTTACTGGTTTTCAGGTCGCTCTTCACAGGCCTTGCTGTTCTTCAGTGCGTTGTGTTACTTCCTTCTGAGCAGCCGACCGTTTTCTAGCCATGTTTCGTATGCGTACTCCTCGTAGAGTTCGTGCTGTGCGGGGGCTTGGTGTTGGGGTCCTGACCTTGACACAAGTCCAGTCCATGAACAGGGTGAGGAGAAGTTCATGGACCAAGAATTGGTTGCTTCAGCGTGACCAGTTCTGTCATATGCCTTTGCTCCGTGAGATCCGTGAGAATAATCCTGATGATTTCAGGAACTTTCTCAGGATGACGGACCCCGTATTTCACCGTTTGTTGGCTTCGCTGACCCCTATATTAGCAGGCAGGATACCTGCATGAGGCAAGCCATCACTCTGGAGCAGAGGTTGGTCGCTACCTTGCAGTATTTGGCCACAGGGAGAAGCCTGCAGGACCTCAAGTTCTCGACAGGCATCTCCCCCCAGGCTCTGGGGATCATTATCCCAGAGACCTGTTCTGCCATCATACAGGTCCTGTAGAAGGAGTATATGAAGGTAAGATTTGTATCCTTTTATATCACATTTTATTGTATTGAATGTTTGCTAATATATTGTATTTCTTCCCTCATTCCCTAATTACCATGATTGTAATATGCTGTGAATGTCCCATTTGTCCTCATGCATGCTGGATTTTTATGTAATTATTATTTTATGTCCTTCATACATATTTGCCCTTCAATAACCTCCCCAGCATGGTGTTTCCTGCCCTATATTCACCTCATGTAGTCACTTAACAATGTATTTTATCAGCTCCATAGTAGTGCTTTACCCCAAACACCCCCTAAAATGTTTTGAAATTTTATTTTTGATTTAAATTCAGGCAGAGTGCCAGAGGCTTTTTTTGTGGTGTCCCCAAATTTTTTGTAACCCTTCCTCCCCCAACTGCTAAGTCAGCTGATCCCAATTCTCTATCCTCAATCATCTATCTGCTGACTTTGCCAAACCCATACACACTATACCCATCTCTTTACTGGTCAGATTTATGGATGAATTCCCCAAAGCATGTAGTGCAAGGGCCTGCCTGTATACTTTCCAATGGTACTGTTTAAAGTTTTTGTATCCTATTATTATCTTGATAGGTAATAGCAGAATGTCCAAATGTCCTCAAATGTGTACAGTGTGTATTTATATCTTTGTATTATGACACTTCTTACCTGTCCAGTGGTCTGCCAATAGTGTAACTAAGGAGGGGCTGTTCCAAGTAATACCCTGTATTTAGGCATTCATCTCTCAATGAAGTGAAGAGGGTTACCTGTCCCAGAGTTCCCCCCCCTATAATGTTAGAAATGGCCCATGAGAGGGGGGGAGGGGGAATATGATAGATGTACCTTATACTTTGTTGTTGTTAAATTTCCCTTAGTAAATGCTATCTGGAGGTTGCCCCATAATGTTTGTGTATAATCTGCTTGCCATGTATCTTTGAAAAAATAGTAATGTTTATTGTTTTTTCCTCAACAGTTTCCTTCAACGCCACAGGAATGGCAGACTGTGGCCTCCCACTTTGCCCAGCGGTGGGACTTTCCTAACTGCGGAGGGGCAATTGATGGGAAACACGTCCACATCGTCCCACCATCCAACTCGGGGTCGTACTATTATAATTACAAGGGGTTTAATAGTATAGTGATGTTGGCGGTGGTGTCGGCTAATTACGAGTTCTTGTATGTGGACGTGGGGAAGAATGGCCGGATGTCCGATGGTGGAGTGATCGCCCAGACGGAGTTCTACAGGCGTCTCCAGAATGGCAGCTTGGACTTGCCACCTCCAGAGGACAATGTTGAAGGTCTCCCATTTGTGTTCGTTGCTGATGAAGCATTTGCGCTGGGGGACCACCTGATGCAGCCATTCCCGATGAGGACCCTCACCCCGGAACAGAGGGTTTTTAATTACCGGCTGGCCAGAGCCCGAAGAGTGGTGGAGAACACATTTGGAATCCTGGCCAGCCGGTTCCGAATATTTCTGACACCCATCCATATGGCGGAGTATAAACTGAACCATATAATACTTGCCTGCTGTGTTCTCCATAATTTTTTAAGAAAACATTCAGCCAACTATGCTGGCTCAGTTGGGCCTGAGGCCGGAATCCCAAATCCATCAACACTGATGCCGCTTGAAAGTGGCCGTCCTGGCTTGCCCTCCCTGAATGCCCGTGATGTCCGGTTACGCTACCTGGAGTTCTTTGCGGGTAGGGGGGCTATCAATATGCCAGACAATCTGTGACACCTTTTTCAAATAGAAAACAACCAAAAGAAATTCTTTGTGGACATTTACTGCTTGTGTTTGTTTTAGCTGACCCTGACAGAAATGTGTTGAGTGCAGAAAATGTCGTGATTGGGTAACCTTATAAAAAACACTGTTGGCTGGTACTTCCTAAATGCAAAAACACATTTCACTACAAGTGCACTTGCAACTGCACTGAACCTGCACTGTAGATAAAACAGGCCTGTGTAAAACCAACAAGAAAGCCAAAAAACTTGAACTTACAAAGTTCACATATGGTAAAACCTGAAGGCTATATCAGACATCAGTATTTAGGAACTGGGTTTGATATAGCGTTCAGATGGGGGGAAATCACCCCTGGAAAAGCCAAATTTGGAAGATGCACACCAATTTACGAATGTCAACATGTGCTATCTGCCATCAGGGGGGATCAAGGGACGTGTTTTGGGGGAGCAAGCCCTTCCTCAACGCTACTTTATAATTGAGGAAGGGGTTGCACCCCCAAAACGCGTCCATTGATCTCCCGTGATGGCAGATAGCACATGTTGGCACACTGTGTGCATCCTCCAAATTTGGCTTTTCTAAACATTGAAAAAATTTTGGTAAGATTGGACCACGATAAAACAGGTGATTTTGTGGGGTTTAAATTCGCCCCAAAACATCAATGATCTTATTATTTTTTTTAATAACATCACTGATTTGTTGCTGGATGTTTTGCAATTGGAGATTACACCCCATGATCTCCCCGATCAGTATCTGGGCACTTTCAGATGTAAAGCGTTCTGGATCACGATCACCTAAAAAGAGATAAAGAACAAAAAAAAGGTCTCAAAAATCTGCCACCATCCATCTCTTTTACCTGAGCCTGTGGTCGCAGACACTCACCTGTTGTGGTGCCAATCTCCACCACATCTTCTTCTTCCTCCTGCTCAGCTTCTTGGGTTGGTATTTCCCCTTCTTCCAGAGGGGGGGGGGGTCTCTGGTCTCCTGGGATGAGGGGTGTCCGAGTCTTTTCTCCCCTATGTAAAACAAAAATGGTATAATTAGCACACAGATATTTGATGGCAGAACTAGAAATAGGAAACATTGCTTGGAAGTGGGGTACAATTGTCTATTTTAGCCGAGTTCCAAGATGTATATTTTTTATTGCCCTTTGTCAAGCTGCAATACTTTACCTGTTTAGTACAAGCTTCACAGATGTAGCCCCCCCTATAGTATACACTGGAGCATCAGTGTGCCCCCCCTAATAAAAATGGTGTTCTTGTGTCCCACACTAGTGCTCCAGTGTCCAGATGTGAAAACAGCTGCTCAGTGTCCTCTCCTTACACACAATCTAGTTTGCATTTCATTCTAGTAACAAACCCATCTACACAAAAAAATATTTGGCATCCAAGTAGGCCCCCAAAAAGTGCAGCACTCTCCGGATCTTTCGGTACTGCTCTAGCTCTCTCAACTTCAGGTCCGACCACCGCTTCCTGAGCTGATCTTTAGATCTTCGTACCCCGAAATTCCGCTCAAGACTCCTGACCACTTTCGCCATGATTTTGGCCTTTCGGATGTTGGGGTTGGGGTAAGGCCCATATTTTCCGTCATAGTCGGACTTCCTCATGATGTCGACCATCTCCAACATCTCCCCAAACGACATATTTGTGGCCTTAAAACGTCTCCTTCTGGATCGGGACGTGCCTGGATCCGGGCTTTCCTCCTCCTCCTCCTCGTTGCTAGAATTAGCACGCACCTGTTGTAACTCCGCCATCATGCTCTTCCCCCAATGCGCCGAACGAAAAGGGGTGGGGAATACACTAGAAAGAACGTCAGGGGCGGGCGGAGTTACACGCATGCGCAGTGTGTATAAAGCGTAACACGCGTGCGTATTACGTACGATCTGTGAGCGGAGGAAGGAGCATTGGACGCGCCGATCGTAAGAACGAAGGTAAGAGACAAACTTGTGCCTATACTGCTTCTAGATTGAGGCCTATATTGTAACAAGATTAGGAGAGTTTTGTCTGACATTAGGCTTTGTCTTGTGTTGTGTCTTGCAGTGAACATGGATATCTTAATGAAAGACAATGACTTCATGTCAGTGTTCATAGAGATGCTAAGTGAGCTGCCCTGTCTGTGGGAGATTACCCACCCCCATTTCAAGAACCAAGCAAAGAGGAAGGCAGCACTGGAGCAATTGTGTGAAATTGTGAAGCAGGTGATCCCCACGGCAGACATCACTTATTTAAAGATTTTCATTGGTGGCCTGAGGAGCACATATCTGAGGGAGAGCAAGAAAGTCCTGGATTCACAGAGATCCGGAGCAGCAGATGACATCTATGTCCCCAGGATGTTGTACTATGACAGGCTGCACTTTCTGGCAGGCCAGACTGAACCCAGGCCATCCCTCTCCAGTCTTCCTTCCACGCTTCCTTCCCCCTGGCTGAGGCTTCTGACGCCCAACCTGGGCCTTCCAGGCCACATGTAGAGGAGCCCAGATTGAGCCAGGTATAGCATTCCTCTAAATATTTCTGCTTGTCCAATCAATGATGTTAACTAGATGTTAGTTGGGAGTACTAATTTAGGATTGTGATTGATGGTGCAAAAACTAAAACTATGTCCCTTTTTCATACACAGGGAAGTCTCAGCCAGGAGGTGGCCGGGCCGAGCCGGCTGGCTGATATCAAGGTCCCTCCACCCCCCCTGAAAACAGAAAGTGGCAGTAGGAGGAGTACCCTAGAGGAGGCTGCTATAGCATTCTTTTGGAGGGCTACAGAGGTCCTGGGAGCACCCCACACCATGCAGGAGAACATTGCTGCCTTCATAGCCTATAAAATGCAGATGATAAGGTCAGGGATTTAATTTAGAGTTCTCACTTAATATGATGCCTACATGTAAATCTGTTTTTAACTTTTTGGCTGTTGAACTCAATTGAAGCTGCTTTTGTTTTCTTGTAACTATATTGCCATGGTGTTGAAGCTTGTGTTCGTAGCCCAGGTGACTCCTGTTGTTGTTTACCCTTGCCCTGTGTGGGGGGGTTGTGCTAATGCTATTGTTTGTATAAAAGGCCTTTGAAAGAAGTAAAGGCAGCAGTCCATTATGCTCAAGAACTGATACACGGATTTCTGACTCTGTGTCTTAATTCCTATATGAAGCAATAATTTGACAAAGCAATATAAACTTAAAGCAACTTATTTAAAAGTTGCCCCTAACATTTTGGCGCTCGAACGGGGACTCACCGATGATACTACAAGAGGTGGACGAACGCGGCTGACGGAACAAAAAGGAATAGGCATTCCGGGAACCACAGATCAAAACCTGGCCAGGTAAGAAAAAGCTTTATTTTTCTTATATTCTGTGCTCCCCTGATTTGTGCCTATCCATTCTGTCAGTTACGGTTCTCCTGGTTTTAAAACACCAGCCTCTGTAGTGGTGAGTCTAGAATTACTGCATATTTTAGTTTATATTGCTGGAATTATTTGTTTGTTTTTGTTATCTGTGTTTGTCTTGTCTGTCTTGTTGAGAAAGTGAATGAGCCTTGTCAAGGATGGTATGAGTTAGAAGGGGATTGCCGAACTAAGCAACAGAATGCACCTTACCTCACACGATTGGGAACTTGAGGGCTTGTGAGCTTTGGGGTCTGACGCTTATGCTTAACCTCACATCTAACTCATAAACCATAGACGGGTTGAACGTATAAGCCCTGTCTGCTCTATAAAGCAGGGATAAGAGTGTATGAGAGGGATTCCCAGATACGGGAGGGGAATGAGGTCTCTATAAAGGCCGGAGATCTAATCGGATACCTGGTCACTTCAAGGAATGCTTGTATATGTTGTAGTCGTCAGTCTGATCACAATATTTTGTCAGTTGACTAGCATATAAAGTAATTCGGTTTCAAGAATCTCATTTAGGAGAGGTTTTTAGTATTCTGGCATCCTAGGAGGAAAAGGCAACGAGGAACTAGTGTAACTTGGTTAAGTGTTTTATATTGTACACTAAGTGTCCCACACGCCACCTAGGCTGGACTGTCAGAATGGGCCAGAGGAACACAAAACCCCGTCAGGGAATTGTAGCGCATTACACGGTGCCACAGATAATTAAAAACATCTGTGGGGAAGATGAAGCACGGGACTTAAAGGATGTCCTTCGTAAATTTAAGGTGAAAGGAGCAGCGGGTTTAGACCCGGATGTATGGAGTGAAATAATGAAAAAAAAAAAAAAAAAAGTGAAATAAAAAGGGACAGACAAGGAGAGGTGTTAGAGAAGCAATGGATGAGTCAGGTTCAATGCTTAATTAAGGTTTCAAATAGAGAAAAAAGAAGGGGGGTGGAAATATAATCCAGATTGTGATGGTTGGGATATGAAAGACAGAATAACAAAAAATGTTGAAATTTTAAATAATCTTAGTTCAACCATCCCACCCCCATATACTGACATAGAACGTAAACCACACAAGATATATCCTGTACTTAAGGGTAGAGAATGTTTTTTTTTTTTTTTTTTTTCAGGTTTGTGGAGTATAAGAATTTCATTCAGAAACTGTAGCTCCCGTACGCACTGATACATGCATTATAGTAAAGCCAGCTGTTTTCTGTAGATTTGTGACACAGTTAATGAATACACATGAAGCAACCTGGCAGGATGGGGAGGATTTATGCAGATATAAAATGACTCTGACCCTGTTTAGCCAGTTTATGACTGACCTGCAGACCGAGCTGAGGGGGATGGCAATACTGGAGACAGACAGACACATAGACTCAAGGGCTCCTTTTATTGTTAGATTAGAAGCTTTCTGTCAGGCAAAACAACAAGAGAGGGGGTCAATATCACCCATGAAACAAATGCCAGGACAGACTGTATCAGAATTTTACTTGTCTATGGAAAGTATGATGGCAAATGAGAGAATGGATTTAGAGCTGCCAGTCACGATCCGAGCCTTCAATAGACAGTTTATGGAAGGATTAATTCCACAGATAAGTGAGAGACTGAAAGCCTGCACACCACCCTTAATTTGTTGCGATTTTTGGCAGAAAAAGGTTGCAAGGTTAATAAGAAAAAGTTGCAAGTGTGTCAGGAAAAAGTTATCTTTTTGGGACATTGTATATCACAGGGTACGAGACATCTCACTGAGGAGAAGGTTCAAGTGATAAAGGGAATGTTACCCCCACGGAATTTCAAACAATTGCGTATGTTTTTAGGTATCGTGTCATATTGTAGAGAGTGGATACCACATGCTAGCGCTTTGATGCAGCCATTATACGATTGTTTGAAAATTGTACCGTATATGCTTACAGAAATAGCTTATGAGTCGTTTATCACTTTAGATTATACTAAGATATTTAATCTGTACATTGCTGAGATCACTGGACACGCCACAGGTGTTCTGACACAGGCACATGTAAAACAAAGACCAGTCGCTTACTTTTCAGCAGCATTAGATCCAGTATCTAGAGGTTCACCGTCCTGTGTACGGGCGGTAGCTGCAGTGTCAATTATCATAGATAAGTCATCAGAGATTGTTCTAGACAATCCAATTGTAGTGCATACCACACATGACATACATGCAATCTTGTCTCAAGTTCAGCCCAAACACATTTCCATGGCTAGGCAATTAAGGTTACAGTGTACTTTACTTTTACCTCCAAATGTCACTTTTCAGCGCTGTACAACCTTAAATTTGGCTACCTTTTTGCCTCTTCAGTCATCAGATTTGGCAAGGGGGAATAATAGTGCTAATAAGGAAGGAGATGAGGACACTGACACTCTTCTGTTTGAGGAAGTAAATGAACACGATTGTTTTCAGCTCATGGAACAGGAGACAATGGGATTCCCACATGTTATAGATACACCAATTTTAAACGCTGAGCACACTTTGTACATAGATGGTAGCAGGTTTGCTGATGACAAGGGTAAATATCACACAGGTTATGCCGTAGTGACTGATACACAGGTAATTGACGCACAGCCCTTACCAGCCCACATGTCAGCACAAGAGGCAGAATTAAAAGCTTTAGAACAAACCCTAGAATACTTAAAAGGACGAGAAGGGAATATTTACACTGACTCTGCCTACGCTTATGGCGTAGCGCATGATTATGGCCACATATGGAAGGCTAGAGGTTATCTGACAGCAGCAGGTACACCTGTAAAACATGGAGAAGGGATTAAGAGAGTCCTGAACAATCTTCAAAAGGTTAAACGAGTGGCCATCATGAAAATAGCGGCACACACGAGCGCAAAAACAATTGAGGAAAAAGGAAATGCATTTGCAGATTTGACTGCAAAACAGGCAGCTCTAGGGGAAGGAAGCCCTGAGACCTTAGCAGCGGTAGAGGTGAGTATCCCAGAACCAACATGGCAGCAGCTGAGTAAATTACAGGAGCAAGCAGGGGAGAGCGAGAAAGATAAGTGGGTCAGTATGGGAGCAGCACCAGACCTTGACAATGTATGGAGGGAAGGGGGCAAAATATGCCTGCCTGCCTCTCTGTACCCAGCAATGGCAGCAGCAGTTCACCTACCCACACACGTCAGTTCCAATTCCATGTATAGGATTGTGAACCAAGGATGGCTCGCCCCTGGATTCAGTAGTACTGCGAGAAACTACTGTGCAGCCTGCCAAATCTGTCTCCTGAATAATCCAGGACAGAGAGTAAAAACCCCACGAAAACACCAGGTCCGGGCCCAATACCCCTTCCAGAGACTGCAAATTGACTACATACAAATGCCCAAGAGCGGCCCCTTTGAATTTGTTCTCGTGTGTATCGATTTATTCTCAGGTTGGCCTGAAAGTTATCCAGTAAAAACAGCTACAGCAAAAGCCACAGCTAAGAAACTGATCACTGAGTTAATACCTAGGTTTGGTCTTCCTGAAACCATAGAATCAGATAGGGGAACACACTTTACAGGAGAAATCATGCAGAATGTAATGACCATGTTAGGGGTTCAACAAAGTTTTCACACCCCTTACCACCCACAGAGTTCGGGATCGGTGGAGAGAGTAAAATGGGACAATAAAGTTAAAAATACAAAAAGCCATGCAGGAGTTAAACAAGCCATGGCCTGAATGTTTGCCTTTGGCTTTATTCTCTATAAGGTACACCCCTACAGGGAAAACGGGATTATCCCCATACGAAATACTTTTTGGTAGTGCACCTAGATTAGGTTTATACTTTCCACAGAGTATGCAATTGCAATGTGATAGTTTGACTGCATATGTAATACAATTACAACAACGTCTAACTAAGATCCACAAAAGTGTGTATTCTTCTCTTCCAGACCCTAATTCAATAACAGGTACACATACGCTGCTACCAGGGGATTATGTATATGTAAAGAAACACACCAGAAAGACATTGGAGCCAAGGTTTGAAGGTCCTTATCAAGTGCTTCTGACCACAGCCACTT
The DNA here is from genome assembly GCF_042186555.1 of Aquarana catesbeiana. Taxonomy (NCBI): domain Eukaryota; kingdom Metazoa; phylum Chordata; class Amphibia; order Anura; family Ranidae; genus Aquarana; species Aquarana catesbeiana. The sequence goes on along the minus strand of NC_133334.1, from coordinate 220,210,367 downwards.
CAGTAAAGCTGGAAGGAAAGCCTACCTGGATACACGCATCACACTGCAAGAAACAACCCGAGAAAACAACATGATGAAATATCTACTTACATATTGTTTGTTGCAGATTGTTGTTTTACAAATACATGCATGGACTCCTGGTATTAATGTAATTGAGGTAGAGGAAACAGCAAATTTTAAATGGGTTGTAGATGATCCTAAAGTAGCAAATGATTCAGGATATGAGATGAATAAGTATTATGATGTAGGTAATTACACTGTTAAAGGACACAGGTACAATCACGAATATATGTGTATACAGGAAAATAAATAGGAAAATTAGGAGAATAGACAGGGCATACTGATCAATGTGTATTGACATCACCCACTCCTGCTAAACTCCTCTTCTTGAATTTAAGATGTTAGTAATACCTAGGGAGATGGGTTCTACCCCTCTGACAACTCGCGGTCAGGGAAAGGACTCTGGGGAAAAACTGACTAGAACTTATTCATGAGGACCCAGGGGGAAGGAGAGGATGATGTCAAAGGGGGAAATTGATAAGGTCAGGGATTTAATTTAGAGTTCTCACTTAATATGATGCCTACATGTAAATCTGTTTTTAACTTTTTGGCTGTTGAACTCAATTGAAGCTGCTTTTGTTTTCTTGTAACTATATTGCCATGGTGTTGAAGCTTGTGTTCGTAGCCCAGGTGACTCCTGTTGTTGTTTACCCTTGCCCTGTGTGGGGGGGTTGTGCTAATGCTATTGTTTGTATAAAAGGCCTTTGAAAGAAGTAAAGGCAGCAGTCCATTATGCTCAAGAACTGATACACGGATTTCTGACTCTGTGTCTTAATTCCTATATGAAGCAATAATTTGACAAAGCAATATAAACTTAAAGCAACTTATTTAAAAGTTGCCCCTAACACAGAGGAGGGCCAAAAAGCCATGTGTGAGGCCCTCATATCGGAGGCTCTGGAGAAAGGTATGAGGGGCCAAATTACACCTCACACACATCTTTGGAATGGTCCTCCTCCTCCTCCTGCAGGTCCTCCTCCTCCTCCTCCCTCTCCTCCAGGTCCTCCCAGTCCTCCTCCAGGTCCCCCAGTCCTCCTCCTCCTCCAGGTCCTACTCCTCCTCCAGGTCCTACTCCTCCTCCTGCCACATCTCCAACTGCACAGCCACAGCCGTGAAGGAAGCGTGGAAGGAAGACCAGACAGTGATTGCCCTGGGTTCAGTCTGGTCGGCCAAAAGATGCAGCCTCTTGTGGTACCACAGCCTGGGGACACAGATGTCATCTGCTGCTATCCGGATCTCTGTGAATTCTGGACCAGACTGCCCTCCCTTACATATGGATTCCTCAGGCCACCAATTTTGATGTTGAAGAATTGATGTCTGCCGTGGGGGTCCCAGGCTTCGCTAATTTCTCATGTTGATCCAGTGTTGCCTCCCTCTTTGTTTGGTTCTGATCCCTTAATAAAGGATTTTTGTTTTGAATTATACTCTCCTATGTGTTTTACTTCAAAAAGGACCGTTTGTTTGTGAGGATTCAGGTACAATTCAAATATACAATGTGAAATGAACAAGGGACACCAACAACAAATAATCTCCTTGAGATTAAATAATAAAAGATATCAATGGTGTTGGGGTAACTTGACACACAAAACACACCCAAAAATATTCTGGAGTAAAAATAAAAATAACATTGAACAAAGATCAGCCTTGGAAAAAATCCAAACATTAAAGAAAAAAAAAGGCTTAAAATCCAAAATAAAAAAAAATTAAAAAATATAAAACTGTCAGATGTGACAACTAATAACAATATATTCAGGGAATCCCACTAAAAAAACACAAATAAAAGTTTGTGAGAAGTGTGTGTGAATATGAGCAGCAAAACGACTTAATTCTTGTCACATTATAAAGAAGAAGAGAGTGCGCTGTATTAAACCATTTTTACATTGCAGCGTGACGAAAGTGCTGTATCCATTGCGAACGCTAAGTTTACCAGAACGAGCTGTCCCGTGTCGGAATTTCTTCTGAGCATGCGTGGCACTTTGTGCGTCGGAACAGGCCACACACGGTCGGAATTGACGCGATTGGATTTTGTTGTTGGAAAATTTTATCTCCTGCTCTCCAACTTTGGAAAATGTCCGATGGCGCCCACACACGGTCGGAATTTCCGACAACACGCTCCGATCGGACATTGTCCATCGGAAAATCCGACCGTGTGTACGGGGCATTAAACTGTCTTCTGTGCCATCTTACAAACACTAGTAATGACTTTGCAAGTTTTACAGTATGTTAATGTTTGCATTCCATGTTCTCCCTTTTCTTCTTTTTCAGGTGTTCTAGGAATATTCTACTCTTGCAATGTTTAGCCTTGATTCTCAATTGTTTAATATTTGAAATCATAGATTTTGACAGGGAGTATCATGTTACACATGCATGTACACAGGGAAAGAAAACACACACATAGAACGTCTGTGAGAAAGTTCTCTCGTCTTATTCAATAACTTACGACTTTAGTATATACAAGAGATAAAGTTACCTCACATGTCAATTGCGTGGAACAATACAGTTACAGTATATGTCTTAGTATACTCTCAAGGTCATAGCTAGCTATGTGCCTAGAAATAACGTTATCTCAATTTTTCTGATGAGCTGAAGAAAGGAAACTTTTTGGCAGAACCCAATGTGTATAACAAATATAGAATAAAAAGTTTCTAAAGCAAAACTCTGAGCAAGGCCAACTTACTCATTTCCCCCTTTTGTCCATTCCTGGTGGACTATTGATCGAGCCCACCCATTGCCGGGGAACTTTCTGATTTTGAAAGCAGAAGCTCCGTCCCCTTGAAGCTTTATGAAACAATTTAAACTGTTTTTATTCCATGGGAGGGTGTTTTGTCAGCAAAATGGACTCATTTTCAGCAGAAACTGTAGCTTTACACATTCTGAAGCTCAGACACATAAGCAATGTCACTGCAAGGTGAACATAAAGTAAAGCAAAATAGCTATGAAGCCAGCATTCCTACTCATTTAAACCACAAAATATGCTACCAAAAAAGTCTCCAAGACCTCCTAGACCATGAGTGCTCAACCTGTGGCCCTCCAGCTGTTGCAGAACTACAAGTACCATCATGCCTCTGCCTTTGGGAGTCATGCTTGTAACTGTAAGTGACTTGCAAAGCCTCATGGGACTTGTAGTTCCGCAACAGCTGGAGGGCCACTGGTTGAGCACCCATGTCCTAGACCATTAAAAAAATTTCATCCATCATCAGCAATACTTCTAAGCTTGGCTTGAAAGAGACCAAATACCTCTTTCCTGTGTTGTTCAATTAGCTCATAAATAGGCTTGGATTATTACTGGAAAGGGGACTAATTGGTTCACTATCTGACACACTCTGCAAACTGACAGATGGGGCACCATTCAAGAAGAAAGTGACATTTACTGGTACTGCTACAAGGTGAATCCTCAATGTACTGTGGTGCAATTTGCTACAAATCCAGCATTGCTTATGGTCAGACTTCTGAGCATATCTGTATTTGAGCTGCAATAAAAACATATTTTCAGTATCATAGTTACATACAGCCATACCCCACTTTTAAGTAAACAATGGGGTTTGTTTACTAAAGCTGGAAAGTGCAAAATCAGGCTCACTTCTGCATAGAAACCAATGAGCTTCCAGGTTTTATTAAATGCATAATTTTACATTTTTCTACATTGAACCTCATTTGCCATGTAGTTGCCCACCCCATTAATTTGTTCAGTTTTTTTTGCAAGGTTTCCACATCCTGCGGAGAAGTTATTGCCCTGCTTAGCTTAGAGATTTAACAAGACGCTCAAAAACATGTTAAAAAAAAGGTGGTGGACAAAGATGGGAGAAACTTGGGATTTTTTGCTGCCGTACCTCATGTTTGCTATACGAGAGGTACCTCAAGCATCTACAGGCTATTTCCCCTTTGAACTACTGTATGGTAGACATCCCAGGGGATTGTTAGATGTCGTAAAAAAACGCGGGAGGGAGAGACCACGCCATATAGAAGCGTCATCGAGCATATCTCACTGATGGAAGATATAATCACAGCTGTCATGCCGCTTGTACGGGAACATATGGAGCAAACCCAGGAGGCCCAGAGAATGGTTTATTTTTTTTTTTCAAAAAGATTTTATTAAGTTTTACAGATGTACAAAGTATACGTGACATACATCTCATGCAGTAAGTGTACAACAGCTGCGAGCATATATATAAATGCCATAGTAATCTTCACGTTGGGGCTGAACAATAAATCAATTCCCGTCAATGCACATGTCGTTCAGAAGTAACTAGGATTCCTCGAGCTGAAGTGAAAATTAAAAGATAATAAAATGGTTCTAAAGGGTGGAATCATGAGAACAGCAACAGTCACATCAAGAATGTCATAGGCATTTCCCGGTTCCATTCACCCCTAACGGGACCAATACTGTGAATGGGTCGGGAACGGAAGACATTAAGTAAAGTGGGATCAACCGCTAAAACGAGATGTGTATGGAAATGCAGATCCACTGAGTGACCTGGTTTGTTGCAGACAGGTATCAGGGAAGGCAGGAAGACATTGTTGGAATGTGTCTGTGAGAAGGTGTGAGTATGTCTCAGAACGAAGTTGGAAATGGGTAAGAGAAAGGGACAGGAGGTAGGGTAGGCGGCACAGCGGAGGTTGGGTTTCAGGGTGTCAGGGCATATGTGCTTAAAGTGGTGTCTGTGAGGAAGTGGTAGGGGGGTTAGTGGTGGGGGGGGGGGCTGACGGAAGTGGAGCCAGCATGCCCAGGTGGTGTTAAATTTGTCAGTGTTATCATTGGCTTGGCTAATAATTTTTTCCATCTCAGCTATTTTATCTACCCTCCGGAACCAGTCTGAGATTGTGGGGGGTGTCGTATTCCTCCAGAAAGCAGGGATGCAGAGGTTGGCTGCATTGACTAAATGTATGGTGAGTGACTTTTTGTAGGATCTTGTTGAGACTGAGGTGTGGTGGAGTAAATATCTTTCAGGGGTGAAGGCGTGTGTGTACAAAGATATTTGAGTAATCAGCCGGTGGATTTCCTTCCAAAACGGCTGTATGAGATCGCATTCCCACCATATGTGCAGTAGGTTGCCCTTGGAGGAGCCACACCTCCAACAGGTTGGGGGGACGGCTGGACAGAAGTGATGGACCTTATCAGGTGTTCTATACCAACGAGAGAACAGTTTATACCTGTTCTCTTGCGTGGAAACGCTCGTGGACCCCTTGTGCATGAGGGTGAAAATGGAGTCCCATTCCTGTGCGGAAAGGTCTAGTGCCAGATCTGTCTCCCATTGTTGAACTAGCTTGTCTTGTTTGATGTTATGTTGAGAGAACAGGAGGGAGTATGTGGTGGCTATCAAGTGATCTTGGGGATCTGTATCAGAGCATAGGAGTTCCAGTGGGGTGCGATCTCTGCCATAGGGGTGGTCTCTTGTATGGGGTTGGAGGAAATGTCGCAGTTGAAGGTACTTGAAGAAAGGGAAGTGATATTCAGAGAGTGTCGTGGTGAGGTCTGTGTGGGAAAGCAGCGAACCGTTTTGAAAACAGCAGTGGGCCCTTGTTGGAGTGTTATCCGTAGCCAGTGCGGGGTATTTGTACAGTAGACCCGGGGGGAATTCAGGGTTGTTATCTATAGGTGTCATGGGGCCCGGAGCTGGGATTATGTGGAGTGTCTTGCATACCCGTTTAAAAATTGTTAGGGTGGTACCGATAAAAGGGTGGGATGAAAAGGCTTCCGGAGTATGTCTACTGTGAATCCAAGGGGAGTTGATAAGTGGGAGATTCGCAAAGGAGTCTTCAAGTACTACCCACTCTTTTCGCAGACGGTGTTTGTGCCAATCAATTAATCTAGTTAGGTGGCAAGCCCAATGGTACTTCGTGATGTCTGGGAGTCCCAGGCCACCCAGTCGTTTGGGCAGGACTAATCTGTCCCAGTTAAGTCTCGGTGGTTTGGATGCCCAAATGAATGACCTGCAGATATGTTTGTAAGATGAGAAGAATGTTGGTGGTAACCTGATTGGTACGGCGTGGAGGAGATATAGGATTCTGGGTAGTACGTTCATTTTCAATATAGCGATTCTGCCCAGCCAAGAGAAGGTGCCAAGATGCCATTTTTGTAGGTCTTTTTGGATGGACAGAAGCAGGGGAGCAAAATTGCTGGAGTACAGATTCCGTAAGTCAGTTGTGATCTGAATTCCAAGGTATGAGATGGCTGAGCGTTCCCAACCGAATGGGAAATTAAGTTTACAGAGGTCAACTGTATCGGTGGGTAAGGTAATATTAAGGGCTTTGGATTTGTCAAAGTTAATTTGCAAGTTGGAGAGGGTGTGGAAGAGCTTGAAGTCGGCGAGAAGGTTGGGGATAGATGTGATGGGGTCTGTCATAAATAGTAGTATGTCATCTGCATATGTGGCAAGTTTGTACTGTTTGCGATGAATATCTACACCCTTGATATTGGGGTTGTCTTTGAGTTTGCGTAACATGGGTTCCAGGATTAGTATAAAGATGAGCGGTGACAGAGGGCACCCATGTCTAGTTCCATTGGATACAGAGAAGGCGTCCGACAGTCCGCCGTTGATCCGAACCCTAGCTGTCGGGGCGGCGTAAAGGGCTAAAATCATTCTGAGCAAGCTTGGCGGCAAGCCTATCGCCTGCAGGGTGGCCTCCATGTAGTCCCAAGCTACCCTGTCGAACGCCTTCTCTGCATCCAGTGAAAGGAAGAATCCCTTTGTAGACATTTTCGTGAGCCAGTGATGTATGTTCAGGGCTTTGGTGGTGTTGTCCCTTGCCTCTCGACCTGGGACAAAGCCTACCTGGTCAAGCGATATTAAAGATGGGAGGAAGGGCAATAGTCTGTTAGCTAGTGCTTTCGCGAAGAGTTTGAGGTCCACGTTTAGCAAGGAGATGGGGCAATAATTCGTCACTCTGGTGGGATCTTTGTCTTTTTTGGGGATGAGAGTGATGTGGGCCGTAAGCATTTCATTGTAGGTGTCTGAGGAGGGGGTCAGAGCGTTAAGGGCTTTCACAAGCTGTGGCAGCAAGAGGGAAGGGAAGGATTTGTAATAACAAGTTGAGAGGCCGTCGGGACCGGGGCTTTTACCTGTCTTCATTTGTCTTAGTGCCGTAGAGAGTTCGTTTGCAGTAAGGGGGGTGTCTAAGGAGTTCGCGTCTTCTGCAGAGATCGGTGTCAGCCCGTATTGTTCTAGGAAGTTCAAGAGAGTGGTTATTCTGTTCAGTGGGATGTCGGTGTGTTGATTTGAGGATAAATTATACAGTTTGGTGAAGTATTGTACGAATTGTTTTGAGATATCATTATTTTTAACGAAAACTTCCCCGCTGCATTAGTAATTTTATGAATAGTATGCAAGGCCTTTTTGGATTGGAGTGCTCTAGCTAACAGCTTGCTGGCTTTGTTACCATATTCATAATACAATTTTTGTGTTAGCAGGAATTTACGCTTTAGTGTTTTGTTCAATACGTCCAAGAGATCCTCTCTGGCCTGTGTCAGTTCAGATAGCGAGGCTGTTGCAGTGGAAGCTTTGTGGGCCTGTTCCAACTTGTGTATGCGAGCGGTGAGTTCAGTGATGCGGGCGTGTTTTAGTTTATTACGGTTAGCAGCTAATTCACCCCTAATGACACATTTGTGGGCATTCCAAGCGGTCACGGGGGAGACGTCAGTAGTGGAGTTTATGGTAAAGTAGTCGGTTAGACAGTTAGTCAATCTGTCCATATTGAGCTCATCTGTCAGTAGGGAGCTGTCTAGACGCCATAAATGCGTCTTTGTAAACCTTATCGGTAAGTGTAGTGTCATAGAGATGGGGTTGTGATCCGAGAGAATGGATGGTTCAATGGTGGCTTTGGTAAGATTATTCAGATCATTCTGGGAAAGAAAGAAGTGATCCAATCTGGTATACTTATCGTGTGGCGGCGAATAATACGTGTAATCCTTTTCCTTGGGGTGCAATGTACGCCAAGTGTCATGGAGAAGCAGATTACTTAGTTGAATTTTAATGGCCCTTAGGGCTCCGTATGAGATGGAGGAGGACCCATTCGAAGTGTCTATCGACGGGTTCAGTGGGATATTGAAATCCCCGCCAACGATAAGTGTTCCAGCCTGGAAGCCAGCTAGCAATTGCAGAGTCTTCTTGAAAAAGGGCACTTGGCCTGTGTTGGGGGCATAGATGTTCGCAATAGTGTACGGTAATTGATGTATGGTACCTTTTATGAAAAGATATCGTCCATGGGGGTCTTTTACCGTATCTGTTATCTGGAGTGGGCAGTGTTTTGAGATTAGGATCGTGACCTCTTTGGATTTTGCCTCCACATTTGAGGCGTGTAACGCCAGGGGGAAGTAGTTGCTTTGCAATTTAGGAATAGAGTCTGTACGGAAGTGTGTTTCCTGTATGAGCGCAATGTGTGTTCGTGACTGTTGGAGGGAGAGTAGTAGTCTCGAGCGTTTTTCAGGGGTATTGAGATCTCTTATGTTCACCGAGTGTAATTTAAGTGATTGGGTTATGGAAGGTGAGAGACCCTGAGTTGAAGGTGTGTCCGTCATGTCCGCCATGGTAGGGAAGTGGAGGGAGGGGGGAGGGTGGGTGTGTTTAGTTGAGCTGACGAAGTGATGTATTTTACACCCGTGTGATCTATGAGAAATGTACCGATGAGGAGTGGAACCTTATGTCCACTGACCTCCCTAACTATAAATCGGTGAGGTACAGGTCCTGCGTGAGGCACCACGCCCCTGAAGGGATGTAGAGACCCGCGACAGGCCTGTGTGGGAGTTGACCTAAAACCAGGCGATGGAGAAGAAAGCGGGTGTGTGTGGCGAAGGTGGGTAGAAAGTCCTCCACCACAGGAGGATATGAAGCAAATGAGTGAGGTATATAGCTTCAGGAAAGTGTTTAAACGTGTGCGAAAGGGACTTCAGGGGGCTATCCTGGGTTCAGATGTCACCATGGGCACCCTAGGGTGCTGAGAGTCAGCAGAACATCAAAATATGGAAAACAAAAAAAGATTAACATAAACATGCCTTTAGGTGAAGCGACTTCAAGTGCTGATTATTAAGGTCCATCAGTCCCCAGCCCAGCAATGCGGTGCGGGTCGGATTCAGCTACAATTACTCAGGAAGTACTTTGTCTCTCCCACCGAAGTGGGAGTCGGTGCTGGCAGGTTAGGGATGGAGCCCAAAACAGCAACTTGAAATTGATTTTCCCAAGGTTAACAGAATCAAACTCGAAAATGTACTATTCAAAATAGTGGCAGCACATTTTGGAGTAACCATGAGGGCCAGACCGGGTCTAAAGCCCGGAGCCTGAACTTGTCATCAGAATCGATAGCATACTAACTTGCCAGTAGGCGAGGGAGCAGTAAAACATAAGTAAGGTCTACCGGCCATTTCTTACTCCTGTACATTAGCATGGGGCTCACTGTTACGAAGCTTGACCAGCATATCGTTCCGCCGGTGGATGGAGTGAGATGCCCTCCGTACTGAAGGAAGTCCGGTGCAGTAGGTAGATAAGGGCCGATGCGTTGTCTATCGCAAGACCGGGATTGCTGTGGAGGTCCCGACTGTGACCGTACGAAGGAGGAGCATGCAGAATCCATGTATAGGGACGTGGTATCAAAGGCTGATTGGAGCTCCTCTCTGCAGCGTAGTGACGTACCGTAGCTGACTGCGTAGGCGCCCTGTGAGACGCATGCGTGCTGTGATGTCGGTTTGCATTCTGGGTTTTGTAGTTGTGAGGGAGGGAGAGAACGTTCGGCTGGAGTCCGGCTGGAAGGGGTGTGGACATCCATCCGAGCGGGCTTCAGTTTCGGTCTGAAGGGCGGTGAATGGGAGTGTCCCATGAGCGAACAGTTTTCTCCTCGCAGCATATGGTGTGGGAAAGGTTCAAAGAGGTGCAAGGACAGAGGTGTCCGCAGGCGACCTTTCTATACAGCTAGAGTTGGGCTTCCATAGTATACCCCAAAAACTAGCATATCGAAAAAACAAAAGAATAACAAGAAAAAAATGTGTAAAACGAAAAATATTAAACGTATAACTGGGGTTTGATCTGTAAACTGGAGCTAGCAGGCAGGATCGTTCGTGAAAGAGACAGAGGGACGTCTACAAGTGCATATCAAACATGCCTGTGGCGGTCTCTTCTTGGGCCCCGGGATCTCAGCGAGAGGTCAGGGCTGTTGGCCCGGTAGTTGGAACGGTGTGAGGTATGGTTTCTGCGCGATGAAGGAGATCGTGCCCTGGCGGGCGGTGGCGCTTGTGTCTCCATAGGATCCTCTCTCATCATCTCCCGAGTAGGATTCCGGGGGCGAAAGGCAGCGTACCAATTGGGAACCGGCACTGATGGGATACCGAGGGTGGCACAAAAATGGGGTAGGTCTTCTGGAACCTTGAGGCTGGCAGTACGGCCATGAGCCGTAGCTTGAAGGCAGAAGGGAAATTTCCATTTATAGGCTATTTGTTTGTCCTTCAGGGCCTCCAACAAAGGTCTGAGGTCGCGCCTGTGCTGGAGCGTGATTCCAGAGAGGTCTGGAAAGATTTGTACCTGCGTTCCCTCATACACTATCTGTGTTCTGCCCCGCGCCATTTTGATAATGTCCTCCTTAAGTCTAAAGTCCACAATGCAGCAGACTATGTCCCTCGGAGGGTCGGTCTCCCTGCCCTTAGGGTGTAGGGCCCGGTGAATACGTTCCATGGCTATTGGGGTTTGGGTAGGGCGGTTAAGGAGGTTGTTAAAGATAGATATTACAGCTGTGGAGATCTGCTCTCCGTCAATCGATTCTGGAAGGCCTCTGATGCGTAGGTTGTGCCTTCTGCCCCTGTTATCGAGGTCCTCAAGGTGCCTCTGCATATCCCTCATCTGCCTGGTGTGAAAGTCTACATCTTCTGTGACCGATTGTATGGTGAACTCATGCCTTTCTGTGACCTTTTCTATCACCTGTACCCTGTCATTAAGCGATCTGAGTTCAAGTTTGAGGTCGGAAATGGCTGCCGACAGTGTACCCTTGATATCCTCCGCTATGGAGCGGAGGTCTTGGATGTTCAGGGGCGGGTGGGGCCTGAGTTCTATCCCTTCACCCCCGTCGTTCGTTTGAGGCGGAATGACTGACTGATGTTGCGGTTGTGAGGGCGGCTGTGAGGAATGAGCCGACGTCTGGCGGGAGGGCGCCATGTTGCCTCTGCCCGTCCGGAACATCTCCGGGATGTTCTGCCCCTGTGTCCCGGCCAGATCTCTCGGGGATCTCGAGCGCGATGCCGACGAGTTCCGTGATGCTGTCCCCATAGTTTAGTGTGAGTGTGAGTCATTGGTACCTCGATATTTAGGCAGCTTTATCCTGTGGCGGACGGAGCTCCGAGATTAGGCGACTGTCTCCATGCCAGGTCAGGCCACGCCCCCCCCCTGAGAATGGTTTATAATCAGGGGTACCAAGACCTGAACCTTGAACCCTGGGAATAAAGTGCTAGTACTCATCCCCACAGTTGAGAGTAAATTCCTAGCAAAGTCTCTTTGAAATTATGAAAAGAGTTCAGGAAGTAAACTACAAAGTTTACCAGCCAGGGAAAAGGAAACCAGAGCAAATATATCACGTTAATTTCTTGAAACCTTAGAAGGACAGAGAGACTTTACTGACAGTGCCAACCCCCCAAAAGGACATTGCTCTCGTGACACCTAAGGTACCTATAACTGAAACCTTGTCAGTGGCCCAACAGAAGGACATTAAAGAGTTTGTGAATAATAATAGAGACTTTTTCTCTCACCTACTCAGACAATGTAATACAGCATGACATAATTATGGAACCAGGTGTCCACTTAAATGTAATGCCCTATAGAATACCCAAGGCTAGGTAGAAGCAGTTGCAAATTAAATAAAGAACATGTTAGAGTTGGATGTGATAGAGGAGTCCCACAGTGACTGGTCAAGTCCCACAGTGTTGGTCCCAAAGCCAGATGGCACTGTAAGGTTTTTTAATGATTTCAGGAAGTTGAACAGCGTGTCCAAATCCAATGTGTACCCAATGCCTTGGGTCAAAGAGTTTGTTGACAGATTGGGAAGTGCCCGGTACATAACTACTTTAGATATGACTAAAGGTTATTGGCAGATACCCCTAACAGAATCTTCAAAAGAGAAGACCACCTTTTTTACCCCTAAGGGGTCATTCCAGTATAAGCAGATGCCTTTTGGTTTGCATGGTGCTCCTGTCTCATTCCAGAGAATCATGGACAAGACATTGAGACCACATCGCCAATATGCAGCTGCCTATTTGGACGATGTTGTCATCCACAGCCCAGATTGGGAATCTCATTTGCCCCAGGTGCAAGCAGTAGTAGATTCCCTTGGGAAAGCAGGACTCACTGCCAACCCATAAAAGTGTGCCATAGAGGCTTGGAAGAGGCCAAATACCTTGGCTACCTTATTGGTCTAGGGCTGATCAAGCCTCAGATCAATAATATTGAGGCGGTTCAAAAGTGGCCCCAACCTATAAATAAAAAGCAAGGTTGTGCATTTCTGTGGATCACTGGATACTACAGGCATTTTATACCCAATTTTGCCACCATTGCAGACACACTGACAGATCTGACGAAGGGTAGAGGGTCAGTCATGATTAAGTGGAATCCTGAAGGCATTTCAAATGTTGAAGCAAACACAGGTACATACAATAACTTGTATGTCCTTTACAACTGTTTGCATGTTTTGCTGTATTTTATTATGAGAACTACTTTAGAAAACAGAAAAAGAGTCAAAAAATAGCAACTTTTAAAATTTAAAGAGACACTCACACAAGCATTTGCCTAGTGCAAAACTGCAAAATTTGCTATTTTCAACCCCTTTTTTAGCTAACTACATACTCCACTGTGACTGGTATTTATGCTCTGCCTTTTTCTTCTGCCTCTAATTGGTGTAGAGTTATTCATAAATAGTGCAAGGAGACCAGCAGAAGCAGAAAACACAGCAGGAGGATCCCACAAAGTCACTGTGCACGTCTGGGTACATGTGATATCTGGCAGCTGGAAGTGGGGACCAAGTAGCAAAAGACTGTTAAGCTCACACATCGTGGGGGTGCAGTTCAGCATCTTCTTCCTAGGCGCTGGTTGACCTTGTCCTGGCATTGCTCATACTGCTCTTGTGTGTTCGACACTCCAGTATCTTCAGCGTATTCTTGGTTTCTCGTCATCTGTAGCTTGCATGGGTGGGCTTGAAATCTATAACCTGGGAGCTGTTCTGCAACAAAATCTGTCACTATTTGTGGGGTGCTCTGGTGAATACTAGGTGCTCCTTAGACTCTGTGCCCTAGGTTACACCCTCGCTATACATGCAGACACTCTGATCAGCCGGTGTCTACTCAGCCTGTTGTTCCTAAGACACTTAGGCTGCATTCACATCTGGGCGTTTTGATTTAAAAATGCCCAGGTGTGAATGACAAATCGCACAATGCACATTTTAGATGCCATTAATTTAAATGACACCTAAAAACGCAGTGTGGTTCTGCCACGATTGTCACGTGATAAATTGGGCTGCCATCACGGCAAACTGCATCGTGTGAAGCTTGTCGCCCCAAAAAAGTTCAGGAGCTTCTTTTGGGCAACATGCTTCACGCAATGCAGTTTGCTGTAATTGCAGCAGAAATGCACCGCATTTTTAGGTGCCTCCATGGCTCCTGAAATGTGCGATTTGTCATTCACACCTGGGCATTTTAAAATCATGGTGGAATCGCTGCGATTCTGCTGCAATTCAAAATGCCCATGTGTGAATGCAGCCTTAGAGCTTCTGCTTCCAGTGAATACAAATCCCAGGCTGTGATACATGTATCTATTCCATTTTGTTTCTTCATTTTTGTTGCCCCCCAATAACATTTTTTAAAGTCTATTTGATTTGTGAATAATGTGACCTTTCTCTGTACCAGAAAAATGGAAACTTGTTATCAAATACTTACCCTAATTTTACATTCCTGATAAACTTCATGGCAACAAAGGAGTGGGCTAGTTACAAAACACATAAACTGGATCAGCCCCAAAATATATCAGAGGGGTCTCAGAGTAGGGGTGAAGGCAGCGTCTACCTATTCATATGCTTCCACGAAGTTAAAGTGGAACTAAAGGAATTTTTTTTTTTTCATTCTGGATAAAGGAGGGTTATAACCCCTGTTATTTTTTTTTTTTTTTTTTGCCATATGTGTCCAATTGTGGAAATTTTCCTTTACTTCCTGTCCCATAGCCAGAACAGGAAGTGATAAGAAATTCCTCCAAAGTGAGGGAATCCCTGGTTGTCCCCAGGTATTACAGGATACCCCTTGGAAGATTTCTTCTCTCTTCCCCTTCTGGTGGCAACCTAAAATTTGGGATTTTCTTTTACCCTGGCCACAGATGATTTCATTTTTTTAATCAGCCAGCTTTTGCAGTAGATGAAGGAATCCTCTCCTCTACGCTATTGTATTTTGACAACGGGACTTCTCTGCTGCAGTGTTAATTTAGTCGATTAAAACATTTTAATTGACTAAATGAATAATATTTTAGTCGACTGAAATACGACTAAAACTAAAACAACTGAGATGACTAAAATACGACTAAAACTAAAATGGCATTTTAGTCAAAAGACTAATGCCCCGTACACACGGTCGGACATTGATCGGACATTCCGACAACAAAATCCTAGGATTTTTTCCGACGGATGTTGGCTCAAACTTGTTTTGCGTACACACGGTCGCACAAAGTTGTCAGAATTTCTGATCGCCAACCACGCGGTCACGTACACCACGTACGACGAGACTAGAAAAGGCCAGTTCAGAACCAAGCGCGGCACCCTTTGGGCTCCTTTTGCTAATCTCGTGTTAGTAAAAGTTTGGTGAGAGACGATTCGCGCTTTTTCAGACTCGTGGCTTTCAGATCGTTTTCTGCCGTTCAGTTTGTGCTTGTGGGTTTGTATCTGCTCTTCAGTGCGTGCAAGCAAGTTCCGCGTGACTTAGTCATTGTGTTCTTGTTCGTTCATTACTGTTTTTCAGGTCGCTCTTCACAGGCCTTGCTGTTCTTCAGTGCTTCTGTTACATCGTTCTGAACAGCCGACCGTTTTCTAGCCATGTTGCGTATACGTACTCCTCGTAGAGTTCGTGCTGTGCGGGGGCTTGGTGTTGGGGTCCTGACCTTGACACAAGTCCAGCCCATGAACAGGGTGGGGAGGAGTTCATGGACCAAGAATTGATTGCTTCAGCGTGACCAGTTCTCTCATATGCCTTTGCTCCGTGAGATCCGTGAGAATAATCCTGATGATTTCAGGAACTTTCTCAGGATGACGGACCCCGTATTTCACCGTTTGTTGGCTTCACTGACCCCCTATATTAGCAGGCAGGATACCTGCATGAGGCAAGCCATCACTCCGGAGCAGAGGCTGGTCGCTACCCTGCGGTACTTGGCAACGGGGAGAAGCCTGCAGGACTTGAAGTTCTCGACAGGCATCTCCCCCCAGGCTCTGGGGATCATTATCCCAGAGACCTGTTCTGCCATCATCCAGGTCCTGCAGAAGGAGTATGTGAAGGTAAGATTTGTATCCTTTATTATCACATTTTATTGTATTCAATGTTTGATAATATATTGTATTTCTTTCCTCATTCCCTAATTACTATGATTGTAATATGCTGTGAATGTCCCCTTTGTCCTCATGCATGCTGGATTTTTATGTCCTTCATACATATTTGCCTTCACTTACCTCCCCAGCATGCTCTCCTGCCCCTATATTCACCTCATGTAGTCACTTAACAATGTATTTTATCAGCTCCATAGTAGTGCTTTACCCCAAACACCCCCTAAAATGTTTAGAAATGTGATTTGTGCTTTAAATTCAGGCAGAGTGCCAGAGGCTTTTTTTTTTGTAGTGTCCCCAAATCATTTTTATTAACCCTCCCTCTCCCAACTGCTAAGTCAGCTGATCCCAATTCTCTATCTATCCTCAATCATCTATCTGCTTACTTTGCCAAACCCATACACACTATACCCATCTCTTTTGTGCTCAGATTTATGGATGAATTCCCCAAAGCATGTAGTGCAAGGGCCTGCCTGTATACTTTCAAATGGTACTGTTTAAAGTTTTTGTATCCTATTATTATCTTGATAGGTAAGTGGGCTGCCAATAGTGTAACTAAGGAGGGGCTGTTCCAAGTAATACCCTGTATTTAGGCATCCATCTCTCAATGAAGTGGAGAGGGTTACCTGTCCAAGATCCCCCCCCCTATAATGTTAGAAATGGGCCATGAGAGGGGGGGCAGGGGGAATATGATAGGTGTACCTTATACTTTGGTGTTGTAAAATTCCCCTTAATAAATGTTATCTGGATGTTGGCCAAGAATGTTTGTGTGTAATCTGCTTTCCATGTGTATGTGCAAAAATAAAAATAGTTTTTTTGTTTTCCTCAACAGTTTCCTTTCACGCCACAGGAATGGCAGACTGTGGCCTCCCACTTTGCCCAGCGGTGGGACTTTCCTAACTGCGGAGGGGCAATTGATGGGAAACACGTCCACATCGTCCCACCACCCAACTCGGGGTCGTACTATTATAATTACAAGGGGTTCAATAGTATTGTGATGTTGGCGGTGGTGTCGGCTAATTACGACTTCTTGTATGTGGACGTGGGGAAGAATGGCCGGATGTCCGATGGTGGAGTCATCACCCAGACAGAGTTTTACAGGTGTCTCCAGAATGGCAGCTTGGACTTGCCACCTCCAGAAGAGAATGTGGAAGGACTCCCATTCGTCTTCGTTGCGGATGAAGCATTTGCGCTGGGGGACCCTCACCCCGGAACAGAGGGTTTTTAATTACCGGCTGGCCAGAGCCAGAAGAGTGGTGGAGAACACATTTGGAATCCTGGCCAGCCGGTTCCGCCTATTTCTGACACCCATCCATATGGTGGAGTATAAACTTAATCATATAATCCTGGCGTGCTGTGTTCTACATAACTTTTTACGCCAACATTCGGCCAACTATGCTGGCTCAGTTGGGCCTGAGGCCGGAATGATACATGAAACAACACTGACGGCGCTTGAAAGTGGCCGTCCTGGCTTGCCCTCCCTGAGTGCCTGTGATGTCCGGTTAAGATACCTTGAGTTCTTTGCGGGTAGGGGGGCCATCAATATGCCAGCAAATTTGTGAAGCCTTTATCAAATAAAAACAAAAAAAAAGAAAATCTTTGTTGACATTTACTGCTTGTGTTTGTTTTAGCTGACCCTGACAGAAATGTGGGGAGTCCAGAAAATGGCGTGATAACCTTACAAAGCACTGTTGGGTGTTATTT
Source organism: Aquarana catesbeiana (assembly GCF_042186555.1). Lineage (NCBI taxonomy): Eukaryota > Metazoa > Chordata > Amphibia > Anura > Ranidae > Aquarana > Aquarana catesbeiana. The sequence goes on along the minus strand of NC_133334.1, from coordinate 220,193,072 downwards.
ACTAAAGGCAAAGACACTTTGCACTGCAAGTGCACTTGAAACTGCACTGAAACTGCACTTGTAGTGCAAAGAGGATTTGCCCTTAGGAAATAACCCCCATTTTCACAGAAAGCAGCAATTACATCACCACAAAAGTGTTGTAGCGTTGAGACAATAATCCACACATTCTTGATGAACAATCTTTTTAATACCTGCACAATCACATGTGCATTTATAAAAGGTTTTTAAAACAAACCAACATGTTTGTTGTATAACAATGATAGCATTATAAAACAGATAAATGTCCATTTAAGATAAAACAGGCATGTGTAAAACCAACAAGAAAGACACAAATCTTGAACTTGCAAAGTTCACATTTGGTAGAGCTTGAAGGCAATATCAGACATGAGTATTTAGGAACTGTGTTTGATATTGCGTTCAGATGGGGTGAAGTCACCCCAGGAAAATCCAAATTTGGAAGATGCACACAAATTTACCAATGTCAACATGTGCTAGCTGCCATCACGGGGGATCAAGGGACATGTTTTGGGGGAGCAACCCCTTCCTCACAGCTACTTTATTATTGAGGAAGGGGTTGCACCCCCAAAACGTGTCCATTGATCTCCCGTGATGGCATATAGCACATGTTGGCACACTGTGTGCATCCTCCAAATTTGGCTTTTCTAAAAATCGCTACAACATTTTTAACATTGTAGCACACAAAAAAACAAAGGGATTTGGAGGGGTTTTAAACTCGCCCCAAAACATCAATTATGTTTTTATTTTTTTTAATAACATCATTGATGTTTTTCTTGAGGTTTTCCAATTGTAAATTACACCCCATGATTTCCCCGATCAGGATCGGGGCACTTTCTGATGTGAAAGGATCTGGATCCATAACATCACGATCACCTAAAAATAGAGAAACCAAAAAAAAACAGGTATCAAAAATATGCCGGCATCCATCTCTTACCTGAGCCTGTGGTCGCAGACACTCACCTGTTGTGGTGACAATTTCCACCACGTCTTCCTCCTCCTGCACTTCTTGGGTTGGGGGTATTTCCGCTTCTTCCAGAGGTGGGGGGTCTGTGGTCTCCTCGGATGAGGGGTGTCCTCCGAGTCTTTTCTCCCCTATGTAAAACAAAAATGGTATATTTAGCACACAGATATTTGATGGCAGAACTATAAATAGGAAACATTGCTTGGAAGTGGGGTACAATTGTCTATTTTGGCCGAGTTCCAAAATGTAGCATTTTCAGTGTCCTTTGTCAAACTGCAATACTTTACCTGTCTTGTACAAGCTTCACAGATGGAGACACCCCTATAGTATACTCTGGAGCACCTGTGTGACCCCCTAATAAAAATGGTGTTCTGGGGTCCCACACTAGTGCTCCAGTGTCCAGATATGAAAACAGCTGCTCAGTGTCCTCTCCTTACACAGAATCTAGTTTGCATTTCATTCTAGTAACAAAGCCATCTACACAACCAAATTAGTTTCATACAAGTAGGGTGTAAAAATTGTGGCCAAATGCATATGGCCAAAACAATGGTGTTTTATAGGCCGAAAGAAAAATGTTTGATACGAACGAATAATGTGCCCATGAACATGAAAGTTGCCATTTAAAAATGTACACTTGTAAGAAAAGCACATGGAGCAGCACGAACGTAATAAACATAAAGAATAGGAACACAAGACAACTACTTACTTTTTTGCAGCACTCTCCGGATCTTTCTGTACTGCTTGTGTTCTCTTAATTTGAGGTCCGACAACCGTTTTCTGAGCTGATCTTTCGATCGACATATCCCAAAATGCCGGTGCAGACTCTTGACCACTTTCGCCATGATCTTGGCCTTTCTGACATTGGGGTTGGGGTAAGGTCCATACTTCCCGTCATAGTCGGCCTTCTTCAGGATGTCCACCATCTCTAACATCTCCCCAAAGGACATATTTGAGGCCTTAAATCATCTCCTTCTGGATCGGGACGTTTCCGGCTCAGGGCTTTCCTCCTCTTCCTCCTCCTCGTTGCTATAATTAGCACACACCTGCTGTGTATCCACCATGTGCTCTTCCCCCACTGTGCCGAACGAAAAGGGGCAGGGAATAGACTAGAAAGAACGTCAGGGGCGGGCGGAGTTACACGCATGCGCAGTGTGTATAAAGCGTAACACGCGTGCGTATTACATACGATCTGTGAGCGGAGAAAGGAGCATCGGAGGCGCCGATCGTGATAATGAAGGTAAGATCTAAACTTGGGCCTATACTGCTTCGAAATGGAAGCCTATATTGTAACAAGATTCGGAGAGTTTGGCCTGACATTAGGGTTTGTCTTGTGTTGTGTCTTGCAGAGAAAATGGATGGCTTCAATGACCACAACTTCCTTCCCCTGTTCATAGACAAATACAGGGAGCTGCCCTGTCTGTGGCAAGTGAGACATCCCCATTATAATAATAAACAGAAGAGGCAGGCAGCGCTGGAGAAACTGCTGGAGTTGGTGAAGCCGGTGGTCCCCACAGCAACCATCCCCTATTTAAAAAACAAAATTGGTGGCCTGAGGAGCACTTATCTTAGGGAGCGCAAGAAGGTCACAGATTCCCAGAGGTCCGGAGCTGCAGCAGATGACGTTTATGTCCCCAGGCTGTGGTACTATGAGAGACTGTGATTTCTGTCAGACCACACTGAAGTCAGGGAATCCCTCTCTACTCTTCCTTCCACTCTTCCTTCCACCCCAGTTGAGGCTTCCAATGTCCAACCTGGGCCTTCCAGCCAGGAAGAAGTGGAGGAGCCCAGCTGGAGTCAGGTATAGCATTGTTCTACTGATTTCTGGTCAATAAATAAATTATGTTTAGTAGATGTTATTATTGATCACTAATTGCTGATTGAAAAAAGTGTTTTACATATCAATAGACAGTAGTGGGCACCCAAAATTGGGATAAGAATGACGTCTGTTATATTTGTTAACATTCAATTTGCAACAGTCATGAGGTGAAAATTGTGTGTGATTGATGAATAAAAAACTCAAACTATGTCCCTTTTTCATACACAGGAAGACCTCAGCCAGGAGGAGGTTGTGGAATGTGGCAGTCAGGAGGAGGTGGGGATTAGTGGCAGCCAGGAGGAGGCGGGGCTAAGTGTCAGCCAAGAGAAGCCTGGGACCAGTCGCAGCCTGACTGAATCGCAGGTTCCTCCCCTCCGCCTTCCATACAAAAGAGCGAGGAAGGCGACTCACATGCAGGATTCAGCGCTCAGGCTCATTCAGGAGGCTTCTGCGTCCCTCAGAGCCTTACCCACTCCTGAAGAGGCCTTTGCCTGCATGGCTGCCACAAAACTGCAGGGCATGCAGGAGGGTCAACGCAAGCTATGTGAGGACCTGCTTTATAAAGTCCTAAGTAAGGGGGTGAGTGGGGAACTAACACCCAAGACCGACGTGATTGAGTTGGACCATCCTCCTCCTCCTCCTCCTGCTGCCACAACTCCACCACCACAGCCACAGCGTGGAAGGAAGCGTGGAAAGAAGACAAGAGAGTGATGACCTGGGTTCAGTCTGGTGTGACAAAAGATGCAGTCTCTTGCAGTCACGATTCAGGTACATTTCTAAAATACAATGTGAAATTAACATTTCTAAAATACAATGTGACAACAACACCAAACAATCTCCTACAGATTAAATAATACAACATATCAATGGTGTTGTGGTAACTTGACACACAAAACACACACAAAAATATTCTGGAGTAAAAATAAAAATCCAATAAAACAAAGATCAGCCTTGAAAAAAATACAAACAAAAAATAACTAATCTGCCTTAAAACCAAAAAAAAAATAAAAAAACAACACCAAAATAATGTTGTCAGATGTGACAAATCAAAATATATTGAGGGAATCCCGATAAATAGTAAAGAAATAAGTTTGTAAGAAGTCTGTGTGAATATGAGCAGCAAAACTACTTAATTCTTCTCACATTATAAAGAAGAAGAGAGTGCGCTGTATTAAACCATTTTTTACATTGCACCGTGACGAAAGTGCTGTATCCATTGCGAACGCTAAGTTTACCAGACCGAGCTGTTCCGTGTCGGAATTTCTTCTGAGCATGCGTGGCACTTTGTGCGTCGGAACAGGCCACACACTGTCGGAATTGACGCGATCGGATTTTGTTGTCGGAAAATTTTATAGCCTGCTCTCAAACTTTGTGTGTCGGAAAATCCGATGGAAAATTTTCCATCGGAAAATCCAACCATGTGTACGGGGCATAAGACTAAAACTGAATTGAAATTTGACTTCAAAATTAACACTGGTCTGTAATGCATGTTCATATAGTTCATGTTCAATACCATAATAAATAACATATTCGATTTTTCACTCCAGCAGTATATAATGAGTTTGGAAATTGTAGAGAAATGTTAACTAATGCATTACAATTTACCGTATTTATCGGCGTATAACACGCACCCCAAGTTTAGGAGGGAATTTTAAGGAAAAAAAACTTTTAGGAGGGAAGTTGAAGGGAAAAAAACTTACATTTAAATGCCCATCATTGCAGCCTTGTCAGTGCAGCCTTCCCCAGTGCAGCCTTGTCAGTGCAGCCTTCCCCAGTGCAGCCTTGTCAGTGCAGCCTTCCCCAGTGCAGCCTTGCCCCAGTGCAGCCTTGTTAGTGCAGCCTTGTCAGTGCAGCCTTGTCAGTGCAGCCTTCCCCAGTGCAGTCTGCCCCAGTGCAGCCTTGCCCCAGTGCAGCCTTCGATCCTGTGATCCCCTGGCATCCTGGGCTTCACAATCGCCGACCGCAATTTGAAAATGGCGCCGCCGGCGCCGAAATACACAGAGCCGGTCTTCGGCTCTTCTTGGCGGCTCTCGTTCACTTTCGGCTCCACTCGTAGTCCCGCCCGGGATGGGCGTGACTGTGAGCGGAGCTATCAGAACCTAGCCGAGTACACTCGGCTAGGTTCGGGCGGCGCTCGAGTGAAGCCGAAAGTGGCCGAGCAGAGCCGAGGACCGGCTCGTTGTATTTCGGCGCCGGCGGCGCCATTTTCAAATTGCGGTCGGCAATTTTGAAGATCTGGCAGCTCAGGATCACAGGGGATCGGCGTATAACACGCACCCGCGATTTTCCCCTGATTTTAAGGGGAAAAAAGTGCGTGTTATACGCCGATAAATACGGTAATTACACCCATTAGATTTTAGACGACTAAAATGAGTTTTAGTCTACTAAAGTGCACTGGAGATTTTAGTCGACTAAAATGTACTGGAGATTTAGTTGACTAAATACGACTAAAACAAACAATTGCAGAAGACTAAAATGGGACTAAAACTAAAATGCCATTTTAGTCCTAAGACTAATGCCTCGTACACACGGTCGGACATTGATCGGACATTCCGACAACAAAATCCTAGGATTTTTTCCGACGGATGTTGGCTCAAACTTGTCTTGCATACACACGGTCACACAAAGTTGTCCGAAAATCCGATCATTCTGAACGCGGTGACGTAAAACACGTACGTTGGGACTATAAACGGGACAGTAGCCAATAGCTTTCATCTCTTTATTTATTCTGAGCATGCCTGGCACTTTGTGCGTCGGATTTGTGTACACACGATCGGAAATTCCGACAACGGATTTTGTTGTCAGAAAATTTTATAGCCTGCTCTCAAACTTTGTGTGTCGGAAAATCCGATGGAAAATGTGTGATGGAGCGTACACACGGTCGGAATTTCCGACAACAAGGTCCTATCACACATTTTCCATCGGAAAATCCGACCGTGTGTACGGGGCATAAGACTAAATCAAACTTTTCTGCCAAATTAACACTGCTCTGCTGCCAGAATACACTGATCAGCACTGAAACCAATCGTCTGTATGTGCTGATTGAAATAAAATGTTCCAATGCTAGTAAGAGTACCCTACCTCTTATCTGTGAATTCTTCTTAAGTGTCCATAGGCATATCAACTGGTTTATCTGGATTATAAATTATCAATTCCATCTGGAAAACGGGGGAGTAAGAACTTTTTCCACTCCTCATGCACACGTTTTTTGGACTGTGTCAAACATCCTATTGTGTCCTATTAGCACAATTTGTGTTTAAATTTCTTTCACAATTTCACATCATACAATTTTTGTGTATAGATTGTATTCACATTTACATTTATCATATGTTTATGAGTATTGGCTGCTTCCTATTACCAGTACTTGTATCTATGTGCACTAGAAAAAAATTTTTGGTCAGTTGATTATATGTTTCTTCTCACATGGTTACATTTTTTGAGCGCTACACATAATTATTGTACATTGCTGTTGAACTTTGTTTGAGTGTCAGCTGCTCTTGCACATTCTTTTTATTTTATTATTTTTTGGTTTAGCGCAGTATTTCCCTCTAGCAACATAAACCTGACTGGTGTACCAACTCCTCTCCACTCTATCCAAAGCTAAAAAAAAGTTTTACCTTTAGTTATACTTTAAACTGGCCATAGACAGATCAAAATTTGGCTGGTTAATTAGAACTATAGGCAAACCTTTTTTTTTTGTTCATTCTGGATAGAGCGGGAGGGGGGGGGGGTCGGGGGGTTATAACCCCTGTCAGATTTTTTTAATGCCCGTCAGACTTCCCTTCCTGTCCCAAAGCCAAACAGGAAGTGAGAGGAAATCCCTGCAAATTAAAAGAATTCCCTGGGGACCCTCAGGCCGCAAAAACTAGGGTTCCCATTGGAAGATTTCCCTTCTATTACTTTTATGGGGACAACCCAAAATGTGTGATTTTTTTTTACTTTCAATGATAATGGTAAAGAGGACAAAGAGCATTTGATCAGTCATGCAGCCAATAGCTGGATGTGTGAGAGGGGGGGGAGAGTGTCCCTGCAAAAGCACAGTAAGGGGAATCAGCCCGCTGGTTTAACAAAAAAGGTAGGTGATTCCAAATGGTGGCATAAAAAAAACAAACAAAAAAAAACACATGCACTTAGGTGCCATTCATCCCTAATGGAACCCCAAATGCAGTGCGATTTTGCCACAATTGCCATGCAGCAAAGCACGCATGTAAAAAACACTCCTAGCTCAGGTTGATCTTGGTCCATTTGCCACGACAACCGGTTATAGGGCAGCCCATTAATGCCCCCGTTCACACTTGGCGATTTGGAGATTCCAAATCATGGTTAAACGCGTGACACATTTCAGTGCCATTCATTTTTAATGGCACTTCAAATGCAGTGCAACTTAGCCATGAAAATCGCAGCAAACCACAGGTTACCACAAATGGTGCCGCTTCAAAAATGCAAAAAAAACGTAACGAGGCAGCGCCAATCGCAATTGCATGAAAATGGTGAGTTGCTGCTACGTGAAGTGTGAAGGGTCCATCAAATCAGTGCCGGTGCAAGGTTTTTTGACACCCTAGGCAAATCTTCATTTTGCCGCCTCCCTTGGCTCCACCCCTGACTCCACCCTCTTTGGCCTGTTCATGTATACGGTGGAGGTGGTGATCTGACATTACGCAGTGCATGTTAACGCACAAAAAAAGAACGCATATCAACGTTGATAGGTTACAGCAGTACAAAGTGTGAAGAGAAGAGCTCCCAAGACTACAGATCCCAGCATGCCCGGGTTGCTATGACATTGTCAGCCATGGTCACCCCAGGATGGTGCTGGAAATGAACGGAAGAAAGGTTCCTGGCTGTCATGTACTGTACAGGGCGGGGGAGGCTCATCTTGTCCCATTCCTCAGCAGCCGGGTACAGCCCAGCGTCCTCCTGCTCCGCCCTGTCCTCCTTCCGCGTGTCTTTGCCAACACCGACCACCACCGCCGGGAACAGCTAACACAACCGTGGAGGCATCAGAGGACCGGCGACATGTGAGGGGCTCGCCTCTGTCTTCTTCCGCACAGCATGGCCACCTTGTGGTGTAGTAGGAGGGAGACGCGGAGGGTGCAGTGATAGTGAGGGAGTTCTCTCACAAAACACTGCAATGACCAAACATACTTCACATTACAACGTCCTGGAAAGCATTGGGTACCGCGGCTGTGCGGGACATTGCTGTGTCAGACAGCCCACCTTCACTGAGCCTGCACTCGGTGCGGGTTGCACCGCATTGTTTACAGGTTGCGGTGCCCCCCTACCGATGTGCGCTCTAGGTCAGCACCTACCTTGCCTATTGGTAGCACCGGCCCTGGATGTAGTGTTGTGGGGGAGGTGCTAGGAGAGGGAGCCTGCAGCTGTCACCTGTGCCCTGCCCTCGAGCATAGTTCCCAGCTCATGTGACCCCCCCCCCCTTGTCTATTGATCTACTGAACATCCTTCCCCTGTCCATAGATCTCCTGCTCTGTATGTACAATCACTCATGCCCCATACTTGGGGAAAAAGGAAAAATTGGAACAGGGAACAAAAATGGAAATATGGCGGAACACTGTATGCTGCTGTGACAAATTTCCACCATATAAGTCAGTCTCTGTTCACATCTGCACATTCCAGTAATACGCACAGAAATGCACGTTTCCACGCAATCCCGGAACATGCAAAAATATGTGCCTCGCGCTTGTAGTTCCATTTTATGTAAATATCCCCCCAAAACGTGAGACGCCAATACAACAAATGTGCCAAAATCCGCGGTGAATAAAACAAACCGAAAAACACGATAAACTACTTTGCCGCGCTTGTCGCGCATAGGGCAGCACACTGAAATCAATCGGCTGCTCTATACTTGGGTGAAAAAATTAAAAATGGCTGTTTGCCATCGAGGTGTATGTCAGAGGTGTAACTGGGGCCTTCATAATTTCACCAACTATGGAATGCTTGGAGAACAGAAATCAGCATTTAGCACATGTGCAAAAATGAAAAAATAAATGTCCAACAGTGAAAGGGCTAAAATGACCCTCGAAATTACTATCTGAGCGCTCACCCCTCCCCCCTCCTCTGGCAGTGGCAGTTGCTCGGGTCTGCAGTCACTTCACCCCTCCCCCCTCTTCTGGCAGTGGCAGTTGCTGGAGTCTGCAGCTACATCCCTCCCCTCATAGCCCCATGTGTAATATGCTGCACCCTCTTTTAGACTGAGTCCACCATCCTCCACATACCAGCTAAAATAGAACTAAAGACAAACATTTTTTTTTTCATTTACAATAGAGTAAGGGAGGGCTATAACCTCTGTTAGATTTTCTTTGCCATCTGTGTCCTCATTGGGGGGATTTCCCTTCACTTCCTTTCCCATAGCCAAAAAATAAGTGAGAGAAATCCCTCAAAGTGACATAATCCCCGGGTGTCACCAGAACTAGTGTCCCCATTGGAAGATTTCCCCTCTATTTCCTGTTCTGGTGACAACCAAAAATCTGGAATTTTCTTTTACTTTTGGTGGAAATGGTAAACATGAAAAACAGAGGGAGTGACTCTACCTAAAAGGGGCGTAGACATCTATAAAAAACAGACAGGGGTTCTAATCCCTCTCTGCTCCATCCAACACTAACAATAAAAATGTTTTCCTTTATTTATAATTGAACATATGGGTGAGAAATGGAATATTATTATTTGTGTGTGTAGGGGGGGAGGGGGTACTTTGACAGTTAACCACTTGCCACCCAGGCCAATTCTGACATTTCTCTCCTACATGTAAAAATCATCATTTTTTTGCTAGAAAAATTACATAGAACCCCCAAACATTATATATATATATATATATATATATATATATATATATATATATATGTTTTTTTTTAGCAGAGACTCTAGAGAATACAATGGCAGTAGTTGAAACTTTTTATCTTGCACGGTATTTGCGCAGCAATTTTTCAAATGTGTTTAAAAAAAAAAAAAAAAAAAAACTGTTTCATGCTTTAAAAAAAAAAACAAAAAACAGTAAAGTTAGCCCAATTTTTTTGCATAATGTGAAAGATGAAATTACGCTGAGTAAATAGATACCTAACATGTCACTCTTGCGCACGCTCGTACTTCCGCATAGACAACGCTTTAATTTTTTTTAGTGGTTACATGTTTTGAGTTACAGAGGAGTTCTAGGGCTAGAATTATTGCTCTTGCGCTAACGTTCCTGGTGATACCTCACATGTGTTGTTTTTATATGTGGGCGGGACTTACGTATGCGTTCGCTTTTGCAAGCACACAGGGACAGGGGCGCTTTTTTTTTTTAAAAGTATATATATATATATATATATATATATATATATATATATATATATATATTTGATCACTTTTATTCCTATTACAAGGAATGTAAACATCCCTTGTAATAGGAATCATTCGTGACAGGTCCTCTTTACAGTGAGATATGGGGTCAATAAGACCCCACATGTCACCTCTAGGCTGGGAAGCCTGAAATAAAAAAGCAAAAAAAAACAAACAATCTCAGCTTCCCAGCCGAGGCGGCGTCATTTGTTTGCCCGACCTCTGAACGATCATAGAGACTCCGGGGACCATCTGGTCTGCCGGAAATCACTATGGTAAACATCTGGGGCCGGCGGATCCATTCTCCGACTCACCGATGGCCAGGGGTGAGTCGGTAGAAGCATCGGAGGGCAGCGGGAGGAGGGGGGGGCATCCCCTTTCGCCACCCGTAAGAACGATCAAGCGGCTGAACAGCTGCAATGATCATTTTTATGGTAAAGGGAATCGCCGGCTGAAAAAGATGATATATGCCTGTAGCTACACCCATCATTCAGATATCCCCACTCAAAGTCAAGGATGTTAATAAGGGACCAGCCCCTTACTCGGATCTATGATCACTCTACTCTCAGTGACCACCTGTAGGGCGCGTGCGGGGAGCGTGCAAAGGGAAGGCCTTCATATGACGGCCTCCCGGAAATTCAGATCCGCGCTGTGGCTGTCATTCGGCTATAGCGCGGACGGCAAGTGGTTAAAGAGGCGCTCCAGTCTCCCCAAAAAATTTTAAAGCCAGCAGCTACAAATACTATAGCTGGTAACTTTTAATATAAAGACACTTACCTGTCCAAACATCCAGAGCTGTCCTCACCTGAGCCGATTCTTCAATCCCAGCCTCTTCTATATAAATTCATCAGAGCAATCCAGTAGATTGATATAAAAGAGGCTGGGATTTTAGTTAAATTATAAGAAACAGCAGAGCTCTCAGCCCGAAAGTGAAGAAATTGTCTCTTTTCTGCAGTGCCCCCCCCCCCCTTCCCCTCACCGCTGAACTAATGGGGCCAGGGAAAGTATTTCTTTTAATGGCTCCAGATTATTTCAGAAGTAGGGAGACCCATTTGCTGTTGTGGTGTTCTGATCACAGGGCTGATAAATGACACACTTTCTTGACAAAACTGCCACTCAACAAAGCCTCTGCTTAGCTGGTCTGATGATTCACAAACCCCTGCCACAATGTACAGCCAGGCAGGCGACACCACTACTTCCTGTCACAACTTCCTTTGTGACTTGCCCACTCATTTAACTATGAAAGTGCATCATCATACTGCTAAAAATAATACACAGCCAGATCACAATGAGCCGCTACCTAAGATCTTATCACTGCGCCAAAGAGAAACCTGATATATATAGAGCAGCCACTTTAAAAGAAATGATATAATAAAACAACATCTACCAAACATAGGTTAAAAGTAAATAGTGGCGCTAGGTATGCGATAACATAAACAATACACATATATATTGCACATCCAGTGAGTAGCAATGTGCAAACAATAAATATGCAAAAACAGAGATAGTCCATAAGCTGTGATATTAATACTGGGTAGTATCTCTGTGATAGATATTCAGTTGATAGAATGATCTGACACCCCACCACGTGATCAACACCGTGTAATTGCTTACCCGCCCACACAATGTGCCCACAGCAATTACCCATGTTTGGTAGATGCTGTTTTATTATACTGCTAAAAATACTTGTTGTTGGCTTCCAATCATACAATCATGGAATTTTAGTGGGTCAGCATAACTGCCAGGAAACCAGCATTTTTATACAAAGGCCAACAACAGTTTTTTCTCTGTCACTGTCATGTCGGGTTTACTATTTGTCCCTGGCAGTGGAGCTTTGAACTTTTTTCTGCATAATTTGATGTTGTATAAAGAAAAATATATGAAATGTAGGTAAAGATGCTAAATCAAATTTCTCTTTCTTTATTGCAGATAAAGGCGAGATTTACTGCAGACATAGCTCCCACGGCAGGCCTGCCACAGTGAGCAGTATTGAAAGAAACGTTCAGATTGCAGAAGAGTGTGTCGCCCACGTTCAGACTCCAGAAGGGTGTGTCGCCCATGTTCAGACTCCAGAAAAGTGTGTCGCCCACGTTCAGACTCCAGAAGAGTGTGTCACCTACATTCAGACTCCAGAAGAGTGTGTCGCCCACGCTCAGGCTCCAGAAGAGTGTGTCGCCCACGCTCAGGCTCCAGAAGAGTGTGTCGCCTACATTCAGACTCCAGAAGAGTGTGTCGCCTACATTCAGACTCCAGAAGAGTGTGTCGCCCACATTCAGACTGCAGAAGAGTGTGTCGCCCACATTCAGACTCCAGAAGAGTGTGTAGCCCACATTCAGACTCCAGAAGAGTGTGTAGCCCACATTCAGACTCCAGAAGAGTGTGTCGCCCACACTCAGACTCCAGAAGAGTGTGTCGCCCAGATTCAGACTCCAGAAGAGTGTGTAGCCCACATTCAGACTTCAGAAGAGTGTGTCGCCCACATTCAGACTCCAGAAGAGTGTGTCGCCCACACTCAGACTCCAGAAGAGTGTGTCGCCCAAGTTCAGTCTTCAGAAGAGAGTGACAATAACGTTGAGACTCCAGTAGAGTGTGATGCTCATGTGCAAACTCCAGAAGAGTGTGATGTGCACATTGGGACTGTACCAGACATTGAGACTCCACCAAAATGCCAGGTGAACCATGGGAACATCTCCTCCGGTAAAGATGGGGGCAAGGTTACAAGAAAGGATAAGCAGATACTGATGGTAGGGGATTCAATTATTAGAGGGACAGAGAGGGCAATCTGTCACAAAGACCGTCAACTACGAACAGTATGTTGTTTACCAGGCGCTCGGGTTCGGGACATTACAGAACGAATGGAAAGATTGTTGCGTGGGGCTGGGGAGGACCCAGCTGTCTTGGTACATATTGGTACCCATGACAAAGTTAGAGGAAGATGGAACATCCTACAAAATGATTTCAGGGACATAGGGACTATGTTGAAAAAAAGGACCTCCAAGGCAGTATTTTCAGAAATACTGCCTGTACCTCAAGCAACCCCAGAAAGGCAGCAGGAGCTTAGAGAGCTTAACAAGTGGCTGAAGAACTGGTGCAGAGAAGAGGAGTTTGGCTTCATGGAGAACTGGTCTGACTTTGCGGTCACTTCCCGTCTCTATAGCAGGGATGGACTGCACTTAAATGTTAGAGGTGCAACTTTTTTGGGAGTGAAGATTGCAAACAAGTTGGAAGAAATTGTTCAGACTCCAGAAAAGTGTGTCGCCAACGTTCAGACTCCAGAAAAGTGTGTCGCCCATGTTCAGACTCCAGAAGAGTGTGTCGCCCACGTTCAGACCCCAGAAGAGTGTGTCGCCCACGTTCAGACCCCAGAAGAGTGTGTCGCCCACATTCAGACCCCAGAAGAGTGTGTTGCCCACGTTCAGACCCCAGAAGAGTATGTCGCCCACGTTCAGACTCCAGAAGAGTGTGTCGCCCACGTTCAGACTCCAGAAGAGTGTGTCGCCCACGTTCAGACTCCAGAAGAGTGTGTCGCCCACGTTCAGACTCCAGAAGAGTGTGTCGTCCACGTTCAGACTCCAGAAGAGTGTGTCGTCCACGTTCAGACTCCAGAAGAGTGTGTCTCCCACAGTGCGACACTCCCGTTCAGGCTCCAGCAGAGTGCGACACTCCCGTTTAGGCTCCAGCAGAGTGCGACACTCCCGTTCAGGCTCCAGCAGAGTGCGACACTCCTGTTCAAGCTCTAGCAGAGTGCTACATTCCCATTCAAGCTCCAGCAGAGAGGGCCATTCAGGCTCCAGCAGAATGGGCCATTCAGGCTCCAGCAGATTGGGACGTCCACGTTCAGGCTCCAGCAGAGCAGGATGCCCACGTACAGGCTCCAAAAGAGTATGCCGTTCAGGCTCCAGAAGAGTGGGTCATTCAGGCTCCAGAAGAGTGGGTCATTCAGGCTCCAGAAGAGTTGGCCGTTCAGTCTCCAGAAGAGTGTGCTATTCAGGCTCCAGAAAAGTGGGCCGTTCTGGCTCCAGAAGAATGGGCCTTTCAGGCTCCAGAAGAGTTGGCCGTTCAGTCTCCAGAGGAGTATCCCATTCAGACACCGGAAGATTGGGCCATTCTGGCTCCAGAAGAATGGGGCGTTCTGGCTCCAAAAGAATGGGTTATTATGGCTCCAGAAGGGTGGGCCATTCAGGCTCCAGAAGAATGGGCCATTCTAGCTCCAGAAGAATGGGCAGTTCAGGCTCCTGGAGAGTGGGCCTTTCAGGCTCCAGGAGAGTGGGCCATTCCGTATCCAGAACAGTGGGCCGTTCAGGCTCCAGCAGAGTGGGCCATTCAGGCTCCAGCAGAGTGGGCCGTTCCGGCTCCAGCAGAGTGGGCTGTTCAGGCTCCAGAAGGGTGGGCCATTCAGGCTCCAGAAGGGTGGGCTGTTCAGGCTCCAGGAGAATTGGCCGTTCAGGCTCCAGAAGGGTGGGTCATTCAGGCACCAGAAGGGTGGGCCATACAGGCTCCAGAAGGGTGGGCCATACAGGTTCCAGAAGGGGGGGCCGTTCTGGCTCCAGCAGGGTGGGCTGTTCAGACTCCAGGAGAGTGGGCCGTTCAGACTCCAGGAGAGCTGGCCGTTCCAGCTGCAGAAGAGTGGGCCGTTCAGGCTTCAGAAGAGTGGGCCGTTCAGGCTCCAGAAGGGTGGGTCTTTCAGGCTCCAGAAGGGTGGGTCTTTCAGGCTCCAGAAGGGTGGGTCTTTCAGGCTCCAGGAGGGTGGGCCATTCAGGCTCCAGAAGGGTGGGCTGTTCAGGCTCCAGAAGAGTGGGCCATTCAGGCTCCAGCAGGGTGGGCCGTTCAGGCTCCAAGAGAGTGGCCATTCAGGCTCCAAGAGAGCTGGCCGTTCCGGCTCCAGAAGATTGGGCCATTCAGGCTCCAGCAGGGTGGGCCATTCAGGCACCAGCAAAGTGGGCCGTTCAGGCTCCAGAAGGGTGGGCCTTTGAGGCTCCAGAAGGGTGGGCCTTTGAGGCTCCAGAAGGGTGGTCTGTTCAGGCTCCAGTAGAGTGGGCCGTTCAGGCCCCAGGAGAATGGGCCGTTCAGGCTCCAGAAGGGTGGGGTTTTCAGGCTCCAGGAGAGTGGGCCATTCAGGCTCCAGCAGGGTGGGCCGTTCAGGCTCCAGGAGAGTGGGCCATTCAGGCTCCAAGAGAGCTGGCCGTTCCAGCTCCAGAAGATTGGGCCATTCAGGCTCCAGCAGGGTGGGCTGTTCAGGCACCAGCAGAGTGGGCCGTTCAGGCTCCAGAAAGGTGGGCCTTTAAGGCTCCAGGAGAGTGGGCCGTTCAGGCTCCAGAAGAGTGGGCCGTTCAGGCTCCAGAAGGGTGGATCTTTCAGGCTCCAGCAGAGTGGGCCGTTCAGGCTCCAGAAGGGTGGGCCATTCAGGCTCCAGAAGAGTGGGCCGTTCAGGCTCCAGCAGGGTGGGCTGTTCAGGCCCCTGGAGAGTGCGCCATTCAGGCTCCAGGAGAGCTGGCTGTTCCGGCTCCAGAAGAGTGGGCCGTTCTGGCTCCTGAAGAGTGGGCCGTTCAGGCACCAGAAGGGTGGGCTGTTCAGTCCCCAGAAGGGTGGGCCGTTCAGTCCCCAGAAGGGTGGGCCTTTCAGGCTCCAGAAGGGTGGGTCGTTCAGGCTCCAGGAAGGTGGGTCTTTCAGGCTCCAGCAGAGTGGGCCATTCAGGCTCCAGCAGAATGGGCCGTTCAGGTTCCAGAAGAGTGGGCTGTTCAGGCTCCAGAAGGGTGGGCCGTTCAGGCTCCAGAAGGGTGGGCTGTTAATGCCCCAGAAGGGTGGGTTGTTTAGGTTCCAGAAGGGGGGGCTTTTCAGGCTTGTTTAGGTTCCAGAAGGGGGGGCTTTTCAGGCTCCAGCAGAGTGGGCCTTTTAGGCTCCAGCAGAATAGGCGTTTAAGGCTCCAGAATTGTGGGCCGTTCAGGGTCCAGAAGGGTGGGCCGTTCAGGTTCCAGAAGGGGGGCTTTTCAGGCTCCAGCAGAGTGGGCCATTAAGGCTCCAGAAGTGTGGGCCGTTCAGGCTCCAGAAGAGGGGCCGTTCGGGCTCCAAAAGGGTGGGCCGTTCGGGCTCCAGAAGAGAGGGCCGTTCAGCCTCCAGAAGGGTGGGCCATTCAGGCCCCAGAAGGGTGGGCTGTTCAGGCTCCAGAAGGGTGGGCCTTTCAAGCTCCTGCAGAATGGGCCATTCAGGGTCCAGAAGGGTGGGTCGTTCAGGCTCCAGAAGAGTGGGCTGTTCAGGCTCCAGAAGGGTGGGCCGTTCAGGCTCCAGAAGGGGGGGCTTTTCAGGCTCCAGCAGAGTGGGCCTTTCAGGCTCCAGCAGAATGGGCCATTAATGCTCCAGAAGGGTGGGCCGTTCAGGCCCCAGAAGAGTGGGCCTTTCAGGCTCCAGAAGGGTGGGCTGTTCAAGCTCCAGGAGGGTGGGTCTTTCAGGCTCCAGCAGAGTGGGCCATTCAGGCTCCAGAAGAGTGGGCCGTTCAGGTTCCAGAAGAGTGGGCCGTTCAGGCTTCAGAAGGGTGGGCCGTTCAGGCTCCAGAGGAGAGGGCCGTTCAGCCTCCAGAAGGGTGGGCCGTTCAGGCCCCAGAAGGGTGGGCTGTTCAGGCTCCAGAAGGGTGGGCCTTTCAGGCTCCTGCAGAATGGGCACTTCAGGCTCCAGAAGGGTGGGCCGTTCAGGCTCCAGAAGAGTGGGCTGTTCAGGCTCCAGCAGAGTGGGCCTTTCAGGCTCCAGAAGGGGGGGCTTTTCAGGCTCCAGCAGAGTGGGCCTTTCAGGCTCCAGCAGAATGGGCCATTAATGCTCCAGAAGGGTGGGCCGTTCAGGCCCCAGAAGGGTGGGCCGTTCAAGCTCCAGAAGGGGGACCGTTCAGGCCCCAGAAGGGTGGGCTGTTCAGGCTGCAGAAGGGTGGGCCGTTCAGGCTCCAGAAGGAGTGCCACAGTGTTTTTTTGCAGGCGTGTGTTGGACTGGCTATAAGGGGAGGTTGGAGGCCAGTTTTTTTTTTATCATCTGATACTGTCGAACCAGCAATAAAACAGTGGCTGGAATAATATGAAATTTTTTCACAATAAGTGGAAATAATCTTTTCGAGTGCTAGAGACTTTCTAAACCTAACACCAGTATCACTACGAGCACTTAAGACTTATGCCACGTACACGCGAGCGGACTTTCTGGCAGATTTGGTCCGGCGGACCGGATTCCGCCGGACAATTCAATCGTGTGTGGGCTCCAGCTGACTTTTTTTCCCCAAAAGTCCGATGGACCTAGAAATAAAACATGTTTCAAATCTTTCTGCCGCACTCGAGTCCGGCCGAAAAATCCGCTCGTCTGTATGCTAGTCCGACGGACTAAAACCGACGCTAGGGCAGCTATTGGCTACTGGCTACTTCTTTATTTTAGTCCGGTAGTACGTTATCACGTACAAATCCGTCGGACTTTGGTGTGATCGTGTGTAGGCAAGTCCGTTCATTCGGAAAGTCCGTTGAAAGTCCGTCGGACCAGTCCAGTTGAAAAGTCCGCTCATGTGTATGCGGCATTAGAGGAGTAACAGGCATATACCCTGGAAACACTTCATTAGAGGGACACAGAAATCCCAATCATACGAGGTCTCACTGTGACCAAGCACAAGCCATAAGGAAGATCCAATGGGATCCCTGGGAGCTCTATGTAGCTTCACTTATGAATGCAAATATATAACAAAAACCTCTGTTTTAACATTTTTGAACTAGTTTAGACACTCAATTTATTTCTTGTTATATATTTCTCAATTTGGAAACATTAGAGTTAGGGACCGCACTTTGCAGAGGGGCCTTGACGTGGCAGTGTGGCTTCACATATATTTGCATCCAATGTAAATTGTGGAAACAGTTTAGACTTTTTTCTTTATATTATGCTGGCTAGCTGGTAAGTAAGCTGGGGAATTTTATGTTTTGGATTGTTCTGCCATGCTTAAGCGCCAAATCACACCTTTGTGTTGTGGTAAATGTGCATTACTGCAACCTATGTTAATACAAACATCAGTGTGTTGCAGTGCCATCCATCGTCAATGGTACCCCAACACATGGACCCAACGCACTTCCAACACACATGCAGTGCAAGGCAACACAATGCAGATTAAAGCACTACCATGCATTGTGGTGCATCATGGCAGAAGAAATTATGTATATACTTTATTGTTATATTGTGCAAAACATTTAATAAAATTAAATAAAAAAAAATAGTGTGTGTAAGATTTTTTTTTTTTATTATTGGTTCTAAACACAATGCACCGGAATGCAGGTCTGATTCCAACCTTGTAGCATCTAGTCAGAGCAGGT
Organism: Aquarana catesbeiana; assembly: GCF_042186555.1. Taxonomy (NCBI): domain Eukaryota; kingdom Metazoa; phylum Chordata; class Amphibia; order Anura; family Ranidae; genus Aquarana; species Aquarana catesbeiana. The sequence goes on along the minus strand of NC_133334.1, from coordinate 220,174,627 downwards.
GCAACTCCGATGCTGTTAAGCCAGCCATAGATGGTTAGATTTTCAACCTGTGGTTGCAGGAAAGAAAATAGGTGCATTCCCCCATCAACACTGATGTTGATGGGGGAATCCATCCCGTGGAGCTATCGTGTTCTCCTCGTGGGGAGAGCCTCAGTGATTATTGCTAGTGGCTATAACCTCTGGCAATGATCTCATGAAAATTCCAACAGGCTAGTTGTACCCAAGTGGATCGATCAATCAGCTTGGCTGCAATCAGCCTGCCCATACATGGTTTGAATCTCGGCCAGTTCAGCAGGAACTGCTTCACCTTAAACTGAAGACTGAGTCCTCTCACTTTTTTTTTTAAGGGCCTGATCGAACCCAGAGGTAGGCGGGTGTAAAAGGACACAAGTCTGTGTACAGCTGCTTGTCCATAGGGATGAATGGACCTTCCAATCAAGTCAGCCGTAAAAACTGATAGGTGGACCTGATTGGAACGCCCATCTGAAAAGGGCATATCTTATAAAAACCTTTTATAATGGACTGTTTCCCATCCTCCTTTCATGTGTGTACCACTGCCATATCCGGTGTGCCACCTGATCTGTGGGCCGGTGACACACGGTGCTAGATGTCATCCCTGGGGCGAAAAATACACAGTGTGGGATGCCACCTGTGCACAGGGTCCTGTTATGCCTGGAATAACAGCACAGGGTATCTATAGAGGCAAACTAAAGCAAGTCATACATGGATTCAAGTTCAGCAAAGATCAGGATCAGAGCAGCTACAATGGTCTTGGTATTCTTTTTCTGTGAGCGTTTCCCTATTTCGAAAAAAAATGGTTCAAGTGGCTCTACAGCCTCTCGATCACTTTTACAGATGGCGGAAGGGGGACCTTCCCTCCCTCCCCCTTTACTGGGCTCTCCTGTCCCATCGGGGAGCCCGGTACCGATATAACCGTTCTAATCACAATCACTGTGAAAGAGTTCCTTCCCCTCTTCTGTTACATTACTTTTGGTTTGATTAGAAGCCATTACTGGCTTGTACAGCATCTGATCAAACTGATCTTGCTTTGATCACATGCTTTGCAGGCCAAAGGAGAGATATGGGCACAATTGACCCCAGATTTCTCAAAAAAACAGGATATGTCACAGCCCGTGAATGTTGTTCATCCCTTGCCATAGCAATAAAGTTGATAAAAAAAAAAAAAAGTAGTGTAAAAAAATGTAAAAATGTAAGCGCCCCATACATCCATGCTCATGCACAAATGTAAACACGCATGTAGGTCCTGCATAATTATGTAAACAGCGATCGCACCACACAGAGGCGTAGCTTGAAGCTTGTGGGCCCCGATTCAAAAGTTGACCTGGACCCCCCCTCATTACCACCCACCACTTCCACCATGCGTGCAGATACATCCACCGCACGCCAAGATACTCAAAGTGGCTTAAGAGTTTTGCGTTCCCAGAGTTCCTTTTTACATCAGAGGACAGGGATTACCACTGGAGAATCAGAGGATCAGAGGACAGGGATCCCTGGCAGGTCACTTGGAAGAGCTCCTTTCCCACTCCAGCACTGTATACAGCTCCTACCCCCCTCCCTCCACAAACACACACACACTACACAGGGCTGAAATCACATTCCTTTACACACAGTCTCTCAGTCTTCACAGGCTGTTTCTGACTTTTATGTGGCCCTTCTGACCTGTGAAATTCTCTGGTCGGAACGGCAGTGTAGTTGCAGTAGGCAGATACACCCTGTGCAGATCATGGCTGACTGTGTTGTAAAGGAATGTGATTTCAGCCCTGCAGAGAAGGAGCAGTATAGAGTGCTGTAATGGGAAAGGAGCTCAGCAGCCGGGCATAGTATCCAGGGCAGAGGGGATGGTCAGGGGGCTTTTGGGGGGGGGGGGGGTGCAACTTAGATCTGGGAGGACAAAGCCATGTGACATAAAATCTGGAGCCTGTAGCCCTTCAGGGGCCCCCTGATGAGGTGTTAAGGGATTTGTTTTAGCAATTTCTGAAGGTTTCTCTGTCAGTGCTGGCAGGTGTTGGGGGAAGGTCACCTCCCGGAGGTGTGTGTCTTTTCCCCAGTTGTCAGGGAAGTGGGGTAAGCGGACATCCCCGGGTGGGGGGGGGTACAGAGGATCCCAGCTGGTGACTAGAAGACACTGAGCGATGTCTTACCTCACCAGTGACATCGGTCCCATCATGGTTATAGGACGGCACTCTCCTCCTCTTGCCTCGCTAAGCACGGTTACCATTCCATGTTGCCAGCACACAGTACAGACACTTTCCCATCCTGGGCTATTCTCACCTCGTGCTCCTCTCCATTCAGGAAATGCCTCACATCTTCTCCCCAGCCAATGAGATTGGAGGGGTGTGGACTGTAGAAGGCAAAGTAGAAGCCCAGTACTGGAGCGTGGCTGTGGGGCCCTAGGGCAGATCAGAGGTGGACTTTGTGGAGGATATGATAATATGACAGGGAGGCGGCCTGGGCCCCCTGGAGCTAGGTGCGGGGTTGCGATTTTGACCCCTGCAACCCCTTATGCTACGCCAATGGCACCACACATGTGAGGTATCGCAGCGAATGTCAGAGCAAGCACAATATATCAAGCACCAGACCTCCTGTGTATCTCTAAACTTGTAACCTGAGCCTTCCTTTCTGTTAAAAAAAAAAAAACTTGCAACATGTAAAGGCTTTTAAAGCATCACCAAAGGATAATTTAATGTACGGTAGTTTGTTGTAGACATGTGCACAACCAAAAAAATTTGTTTATTTTCGTTTTCGTTTCATTAGTTTATTATTTTTTTTGTTTTTCGGGTCATTCGTTATGATCGCGGTTCGTAAATTCGTTCATTCGTAAATGCGTTCATTCGTACATTCGTTCATTCGTAATTCGAACATTCGTTCATTCGTACATTCGTTCAATCGTACATTCGTACATTTTTACATTTGTACATTCGTAAATTCATACATTCGTAAAATCGTACATTTGTAAATTAGAAAATTCGGAAATTTGTAAATTCGAAGTTTGAAAATCCAAAAACCCGAAAATTCAAAAATCTGAAATAGTAACTAACTATTAAATTATAAGTATTGTATTTTCCTTTCAAACTTGACTGTCAGTGAACGTAACAAATACAAATTTAACCGAAGTTACGAATTATCCAAAACGAATGCTGCATCTAAACAAATGGAACGGAACAAATTAATAATAAATAATAATAATAAAACGTTGTTATTATTATTATTGTTATTTATTATTATTAATTCATTACGTTCCATTCCGTTTTTTCTGATCATTCATAACTTCAGATAAATTTGTACGTGTTACGTTCACTAACAGCCAAATTTAAAAGGAAATTACAATACCTATAATTTAAAAGTTACTAGTAATTACTAATAGTTAAGTTATTATTAGTTAACTATTATTTCAGATTTCTGAATTTTCGAATTTACAAATTTACGAATTCACTAATTTACTAATGTACGAATGCACGAATGTACGAATGTAAATTGCGAATGTACGAATGTTCGAATGCCCGAATTTACGAATGTCCAATTTTATCGAATTTACGAATATTCGGAAAAAATTCGTTAAACGGGTTTTCGTTATTCCGGATATTCCCGAATTAACGAATTTGTCGAAATTCGTTAAAAAACGAATTCGGAACGAAACGAATTGCACATGCCTAGTTTGTTGCTATACATGTAAAGTGTGACATGTATGGTGTCTATTTACACAACATTGGTTTATATATTATACCAACAAATTGGGCATTATATTGTGTTTGTGTTCACAAAAATTCATTAAAAAGTGTATTTTTTCCCCAAAAAAAGTGTTTAAAAAACAGCTGTGCAAATATCATGTGACATAAATTGCAACAGCAAACTTTTTTTTTCTCTTGGGCCTCTGCTTAAAGTGGAGTTCCACCCAAAAGTGGAACTTCCACTCATCAGGTTCCTCCCCCCCTCCGGTGACACAGTTGGCACCTTTCAGGGGGGAGGGGGGTACAGATACCTGTATATTACAGGTATCTGTACCCACTTCCGGCATAGATAGCCGCAGAATCTGCGGTTATTTACGCCACTTCCTGCTCCCTCCCCGCTGCCTGCTGGGAAACACACGGGTCCCAGAGGCAGCAGGGAGCATTCGTATTGCGCGGCGCGACTCGCGCATGCGCAGTAGGGAACCGGGAAGTGAAGCCGCACGGCTTCACTTCCTGATTCCCTTACCGAAGATGGAGGCGGCAGCACCCGAGGACGGAGAGACGCTTCGGCCTCGGGTGCCGACATCGCGGGCGCCCTGGACAGGTAAGTGTCCATGTTTTAAAAGTCAGCAGCTGCAGTATTTGTAGCTGCTGACTTTTAAAAAAAATTTTTTCGGCGGCGCTCCGCCTTAATGAATATATAATGTTTTGGAGTGCTAAGTAATTTTCTAGCAAAAAAATTGCAGATTTTTACATGTATGAGAGAAATGTCAGACTTGGCCAAACCCACCATTCAGCACAATTTGACCAAACCCACCATTCAGCATGGCACAATAAGGGCACTACAGTTAGCCCCACCCATTCCCCACTCCTATTCTCAGGAGTACCGATTTTATATACTTCCCAGGTATAGTTATGGCCTTGGCAACCAAATACTGACACCCTATAATAACAGAGCTAGAGAGTGTCATTGATTGCTATGGAAAACCTGATCACTGTCCTAAGTCATGCCTTAGAACAGGGGTCCAATGTGAAGCTACAAAAACAACAAAGGGGAAGGCGCAAACACCTGGTGCATTACCCAAGAGTTTTTTTTTTTTATTATTCAAAGGCAATGAAACCTATATATTCGGGTGAGGTCAGGTGATCTGTGTTCTGTGCCACCCGGACTGCCATTTGCGTGCATGTGTGTCGTCTGCCCCGGGCTGCTAGGCCGGAAATTGGGCCTATCCCGGGGGGGAATCTGGCTGCTAGGCTGTATGAGGGCCTATCCAGAAGTGAAAGAGCAGCACAGGGTTGGGGTTGCGGCTCGGAGAACCCATCAGTGGTCGGAGGTAGAAAAGAAGCTGTCGCTACGAAGGGACCAATCGCCTTTACCAAGGACCACAGTGAGTAACTGTAGCAAGTACCGGAACCATATTCTCACCGAAAGGGCACGGTGGAGAATCATGAAACTTCAGGAGGTGATGAAGTCAGGGACCCAACCAGGAGACGCTTGCAGATCAGCCTTGTGTGTCAAGCCAGGGACTGAGCTGGTTAGCAGGGGTGAAGCTTGAGGATTATCTGGAGTCCCAAGCAAGGGACCCAGCAGAGAAGCGGGGGTGATGCTTGAAGTAGATACCATCGCAAACTTTGGAGGAGCTCAAGGGATTCAGAGTCAGTGAATCAGAGGGTCTAGTGAGAGACGAAGAGCTCAGTATTGAAGAACTACAAGGAGTAGTTGTAGTGAAGCTGAAAGAACTGTTACGTTTGAGTTAGGAACGGTTAAAGACTGTTGCCATAGGAGACAGCATTCCTACATGTGCAGATGTGGCTTCTTGCAGGGGCCTTTCCCTGCACGGCTGTCCTCCTATTGAAGTTTTAAAGTCTGCCAATTGAGTTTGCAACTATCTAAGGGTGTCCTGGCCCTAACCCTCTTTCCCTTCAAAATATAAAAGGACTGTTAAAAGAAAAAAAACCTCTTTTACATCCAAGAAGTGTCTGGCGCCCAATGACTTTCACCACCTTCGTACCCACTATGCCTCACAACCCATTAAATATTGAAAGATGTCAGCTATCTTTGACCTTAGAGGTTCCCATTAGACCAAAAGAGGTAAAAGACTTTGCTACATTTATACAAAGAAGATTTATAAATATATATATGAATTGTGAATGTATTTGAACATGCTCGGAGGTTTCTTTTTTTTCGGGGGTGTATATAACTAGTCTTGCCTAGGGTGCAAAATAATCTAGCACCAGCCCTGGGTGGAGGAGTGTGATGTAGATAAGGACATTTATCTATACCAAGCCAAGTGAATACAATAAAGAGACTTCTGTGACCAGTAGTATGAATCTGCAGAGTGCGCTCTCATTCTGTCTTTCCTCTGAGGAGAGGACCGTCACATAGAAACCATCGGCTCCTTCTCTTATACACGACGTTCCTTCCTCTCTCGCTATGAGCCGGAGAATGGTCTGAGGTGATGTCCCCAGCGGGATTTCTATTGGTCACCCACAATGAGGGCTGGCCTTGTCGGCTCCTCCCCCTCAGACACGTGATCTCCTCATGTTCGGTGTAGTGAGATGGAGCGGCACGGAGGTAGGTGAGGGAGCGGAGGGGAGTTGTACACAGAGAGGTCCCGGTGTGTGTGGGAGCAACGAGACTCCTAATGTGGGACTCAGAAGGGGATACATGAGGTCCTGTGGCTCTTCTACTTCCTGGTTTAGTGTATATGATAAACAGACACTTGTACAGTGTGGCTGGGCAGACAGTGAGTAATGGATGAGGAGGATGGGCAGGGGGCAGGGTCAGGGTGTGTAGCTTTGCACCTGAGGTGTTCATAACATTTCACATTGCATACTCCTCTGTTCTCACTGGGCACTCACCTTTCCTGGACACAAGTGTCATGACACTGCGCAATGTGGGGTCAAACTATGTACCCCTCACATCGTTCTCGGGGAGACGTCTGCTTTTCTGTGGCCAGCCATAAAGCATTGTTTCCTTTGACCCATTGAGTGCCAGAGCGATTTATTTATTTAATGTTTTGCACATGTGCTAAAATGCACATTTTATTACTTAAAGGGGTTGTAAACCTTTTGTGTTTTTTCACTTTTAATGCATCCTATGCATTAAGGTGAAAAAACACCTCTCAGTGACCGGCCCCCCAGCCCCCCCATTTTTACTTACCTGAGCCCTGGAATTTGACCCGGCGGGGACGCGCTCTTCCTCTGCCCAGGGGTTCTCGGCTCTTGATTGGATAGATTGAGCTCCCGCTGCTGTCCATCAAATCCAAAGACCCGGGGGGGCGGGGCCGAGCTGAGTCCGGCATTCGTGTCTATTAAGGATGAGCTCCGGCGTGTTCGCACACTCCATGTGCAGAGCCCGCCAGGAAGTCAGCACTGCGCTATTCACAGGCAGTGAGACATTTCCCTATCTCTGCAGCCGCACATCGGGAAAATGTCTCACTGTCTGTGATTAGCGCAGCGCCGTGCCGACTTCCTGGTGGGCTCTGCACGTGGAGTGTGCGAACACGCCAGTGCTCATCCGTAGTGTCTATGGACGCAAATGCTGGACTCGGGAGTGCGACCGCAAGGTAACCCCCCCCCCAGGAGAGCGCTTCTCCTAGGGGGTTGTCTGATGCGGGGAGGAGCCGCTCTGCAAAACGAGCTGCGCGTTGGAGGTAAGTATGATATGATTGTTATTTAAAAAAAAAAAAAAAAGAACCCTTACAATCACTTTAACCACTTAAATACAGACCACTCCCCCCCCCCCCCTTTCCTGTCCAGGACAATTTTCAGTGCTGTCGCACTTTGAATGACAACTGTACCCAAACTATTTTTTTTTTATAATTTTGTTCCCACAAATAAAGCTTTCTTTTGGTGGTATTTGATCACCACTGGGGTTTTTTAATTTTTTGCTAAACAAACTAAAAAAGAGCAAAATCTTTGATAAAAAAAAAAAAATACCTGGTTTGTAGTTCAAAGTGTGACAGCGCTGAAAGCTAAAAATTGGCCCGGGCAGGAAGGAGGTACTAGCGCCCAGTAGGCAAGTGGTTAAGCACTTTGAGCAGCTTATTGACTCAGCTGCTGAAAGTGTTTAAAAACCTAGGGTTTAATATCCATTTTTTTTTTTTTTTTTTTTAAGATTTTTTTATTACGTGTTTGTAGTTTAAGGTACAAAACAAAGCCTATAGGACATACACAGGCTTATACAGTCAAAAGAACAATAAGGCCACTTTTACACTGGGGTGTTTTTTATAAAAAATTTTATAAATTTTCTTCCCACAAATAGAGCAATTTTTTTTTTGGTGGTATTTGATCACCTCTGGGGTTTTTATTTTTTGCTAGACAAACTAAAAAAGAGCGAAATGTTTGAAAAAAAAAAAGTTTTACTTTGTTTCTGTTCTAAAATTTTGTTTTCTCCTTCACTGACCGGCACTGATGAGTTGGCACTGATATGTATAATTGATAGGCACTGATAGGCAGCACTGATGGGCAGCCTTGATGATGAGGTACTGACAGGTTTTCCTGATGGGCACTAATTGGCACTGTGACGGGCACTGATTGGCACTGTGGCGGGCACTGATGGGTTTCTAAAGAGGCACTGACTGGCAGCTAATTGGCACTGTTCGTGGCACATCTGATCGGGCTGTGCTGGCATCTTCACTAAGGGAAACAGGAAGTGAGGCCTTGCGGCTTCCCAGCCTGTTTCCTACTGCTCATGCGCGAGTCGCGCTGCACTTTCTGAATGGTCCCACTGTCTTGTGGGACCTATGTGCCTCCCAGAAGGCAGCATGGGGGAAGGAGGAGGGGCCAGAAATTTTGTAGATCGCTGCGATCATTGTGTGGCGATCTTACCTGGAACTGGGAACGGATACCTGGTTCTGACAGGTATCCACCCCCCCCCCCCCCACCCTCAAAAGGTGCCAAATGTGCCAGCGGAGGGGGGGAGGAAGCAAAGAAGCAGAGCTTCCCCTTTTGGGTGGAGCTCCGCTTTAAGGTGAAAACCTTTAGCCCGGGTTCACACTATAATGCGCTGCGCGTCCCTGTTCACCATTTCAGGGACGAATCAGGGCCGATTCTATGCCTGAATTCGGCCCTGAAACGCAGCCAAAGACGCACAGCGTTTTTGTGCAGTGCGCACCGCAGCCGCCCCGGAGATATGTGAACCGGCTCCATAGGGAGCCAGTCACATTCTCCTGCTATGCGAATTAGATGTGCGGAAACGCACATCTAATTCGCATAGGTGTAAACCCGGGCTAAGACTTTACATTCACTTTAATATTAATTAAATTCCACAAAACATAGATTTTCTGAAAGCAGGGATCTGTAGAATATAATTGTGGCAGTTGCAATTATTTTAATGTCATATATTACAACCGCTTATACACTTCTATTCATTGTAGTGCACACAAATGGAATAATATAATAATTTTTAGGGTAAAATATAAAAGATTGGGTTAAAAAATGTCCTTAAGCAATGCTTTCAAGGATAAGCTCATTTTTTAACAGCAACATGTTAGGCTCCTTTCACACTTGTACAACCTGGCTGCGAATTTTCTTGTGACTTTGACGCGACTTGAAGTAATGCTTGTGTAATCTTGAGGTGTATGGACCTCAAGTCGCATCAAAGTTGGACCAAAGTAGTGCAGGGACTACTTTGAAGTCTCTGGGACTTGAAGTCGCACAGATTGGAATGGTACTCATTGGAAATTATGGGGTACAACTTGTCATGCGACTTTGCAGTCCCAAGTTGCAGGACAAGTCGCACAAGTGTGAAAGGGGCCTTACTTTACCACCAAACCCACATCCCCCTTGATCCCTCGTTGTGACACCAAGCAGGGGATCCCCACCACCACCACTCACTGTCACAATTTAAAAAAAAAACACTGCTGTGTGGGGCTCCGGTTGCGTCATTCATTTACAAAGTTCTGTGAATGTAAAAACTACAAATACTTTTTCAGATGTCGGCTTGAGCACTGTAGGTAGTTAATTGATTCTTCCTGTCAGTGTAAAACTGCCTGCTTATACGATGTACAGGCAGACAGCTTACACTGACAGTCTGTAGGAGTCCAGCATGACACCCATGATCTGCTGATCGTGGGTGCAATGCGTTTCAGGGTCCTGCAAAAAAAGTGAATGCACATTTTTTTACACCAGCAAAACAATGTGCATTTATTTATGTCTAAAGTGAACTAATCCTTTAAAAGGCTCTATAGCTCATTAATTATGGAATTCTTGTTCTCTGACATGCACAGCAATATTTAACATGTTTGGTGCAGTTCTCAATTTTGTAAGTGTTCCCTTGGGTTTGTGGGGGGTTTTTTTTCTAATTTTATTGGGCTTTTCAAACTTCTTTTTGCTTACCAACAACTATTGCAAGAGGGCTGAAAAGTCCTGTGTGTGGTAACATAGTTAAAGAGGACCTTCAACTAGGTTTCTAAAAAAAGTCAGTAGCTACAAAAACTGCAGCTGCTGACTTTTAAAGGATAAGTTCACCTTTTAAAAAAATAATAAATGCACATTTGCAGGTAAAATAATGTGCATTTATTTTTTTTTCTAAGGAGCCTGCAGAGCATTGTACCCACGATCTGCCGATCACGGATGCAATCTTAGGCTCCTAAAGACTCTTAGCATAACTGTCTGCTCATATGGGCAGGCAGTTACATGACAGCAGAAAGATCAATAGACTACGAGAGCGCTCACCGGCACCCTCACAGCCCATTGAGAACTACAAGTTGTCTGCTGTAATGGCTGGCGGTACTTGTAGGCGTTCAGTCACAAGAAACAATAAATGATGAGATTGTGTGGGCAGAGCCCCGCAGGGCCGTTTGATTTTAAAATTTTGACAGCGGGGAGAAGATCCCTAAAAATGGGTGTAACATATTCCATAGGTGTACTTATCCTTTAATAAACAGACACTCGCCTGTCCAGGGATCTAGCACAGTCCTCACCCCGGATGGTTCCTTGCTAGGCTTTGGGTCCTTGACGCCGGCATGGTAACTGTGGGAAGCCGACTGTGACACCTTGTGGCCTTCACGGCCGAATTCCCACTGTGCATGCGTGAGCCATGCTGTACCCTGTGAATGGTCTCGCAACCACCAGCCACCTGTAAGGTGTCCCAGAATGTATGGAGCGGGGGCTGTACTTCTGCTTCGAACACCTAGGTGATCCGAGTGGGAATGGGCACCTGCCAAAACTAGGCACAAATTCCAAATGTTTGGGAGAGGGGGGATAGGATGAGAAAAACTTCCCTTTTTGGGTGAAGTTCCGCTTTAAGGTGGCGGATTCATTTTAAGGAAATATGAGGGGTCTATTAAACCTCTAATTTCACCTCTACAAAGAGTTGGAATAGCCAGAGATTGACAGCTCTGAACCTGATGCTTCTGGGTTGATTCTTTACAGAGATGGTCACCAATCATCTCTTCAACTCTCGAACATTGCATTACTGGAGGGGAGAAAATATAGTTTCATTTTTTTTTTTTTTTTTTTTTTTTTAAGTTACACTGCTTGTCCTTAAAAGAGAAGTATGGTTTTGCACTTTTTTGCAGATTCATACTCATTCTGCACTGAGAACTGAGCGATCGAACACCGCCGATCACTCGGTTCTGACAGCTCCATGAGAAGAGAGCTGGTGATTGTCAATCACCAGCTCTCTGCTCTGCCCCCTCCTCCCTCACTGGAACGCTGAGCTGTGGAGGGGGCGGCCGGCTCAGGCTCTCAGTGGCTTGCTGAGAGCCCGAGCAGGGTGTCGGTCCAGGGACCTGGCGGATCCCAACTTCCATTGTCGTGATGACATTGGCCCTGGACCGACTTCTGTGACGGCAGCAGAGAGCGGACTTCAGCCCGCTCTCTGCTGAAAACTGGTCACAGGAGTGCAAAATGAATTGTACTCTTGTGATTCATAGGAGAAGTACAGCCAAACGAGCTTTGGCTATACCTTTAATGTTACTACCACTCGGTGCACGGTCCAGCTGCAGAAACTTTTAGCTTCTCATAGACTCTCTGATAGATTTTACAGGATGGACAGTCCACCTGCTAGGAATTGCCAGAATCCCATGTACAAGGGTTAAATGCCCATTGTGCGTAAAGCCTCAAGTGATATTAAACTGTTTTTTAACCTCACCTCATTCTGCATGCGCTATAGCGGAAAGATGGCTACAGCGCGGGCTTTCATTGCCGGGAGGGTGTCCTTAGGACACAGCTGATGACAGATCGGCGTAAAGGGCCAATCACAGCAGCTCTTTACTACGTGATCAGCTGCGTCCAATGACAGCTGATCATGTAAACACAAGCCGGTTATCGGCATTCCTTTCCTTACTCTGACAGCAGAGAGCCGATAACTGGCTTGTGTGAAAGGGACATCTAAACTGATAATCAGGGCACTATTTGTCAGTGCAGTCCCAGTGCTGACAATCAGCGCTCATCAGCAAGGCCCCTTTCACACTGAAGGCGCTTTTCAGGCATTTTAGCGCTAAAAATAGCGCCTCTCAAGCCTCCCCAGTATGAAAGCTCGAGTGCTTTTACACTGAGGTGGTGCGCTTGCAGGATGGAAAAAAAAGTCCTGCAAGCAGCATCTTTGGGGCGGTGTGGGAGCAGTGTATACACCGCTCCCACACCGCCCCTGCCTTTAAAATTAATAAGGCAGTGCTACAAAAGCGCATGGAAAGTGCTTCGGCAGCAGCGCTTTTCGGGCACTTATAACCCCTTGTTAACCCCTTCTTTGGGGTTAAAAGTGCCCCGCTCCCACCGCACAGCACCAGTAATGCGCCGCTAAAACGAGTGGCGCTTTACCACTAGCACGGGACAGTCTTCAGTGTGAAAGGGGTCTTAAGGAGAAAAATTACCTGTTTGCAACATTTTATAACAAACTATGAAGAACTTTTTTTCTAAATTTTACGTCATTTTTTTTTTTTTTTTTTCAATTTATTTAGCAAAAAATAAAAAACCCAGTGATGATAAAATACCACCAAAAGAAATCTCTATTTGTGTAAAAAAAAATGATAAAAATTTCATTTGGGTACAGTGTAGTATGACCGCCCAATTGTCATTCAAAGTGTGACAGCACTGAAAGCTAAAAATTGGCCCGGGCAGGAAGGAGGTACTAGCGCCCAGTAGGCAAGTGGTTAAGCACTTTGAGCAGCTTATTGACTCAGCTGCTGAAAGTGTTTAAAAACCTAGGGTTCAATATCACTTTTTTTTTAAGATTCTTTTTATTAAGTGTTTGTAATATAAGGTACAAAACAAAGCCTATTGGACATACACAGGCTTATACAGTCAAAAGAACAATAAGGCCACTTTTACACTGGGGCGTTTTTTTTTTTTTTGGTGCTTTTGGGCTAAAAATAGTACCTGTAAAGCACCTGAAAAACGCCCCAGTGTGAGAGCCTGAGTGCTTTCACACAGGAGCGGTGCACTTGCAGGACTGCAAGCAGCATCTTTGGAGAAGTGTGGGAGAGCCGTATTTAGCGATCCTAAATTGCCCCTGCCATTGAAATCAATAACCAGCGCTGCAGAAGCGCCTGTAAATCGCTTTGGCAGCGGCGCTTTTAACCCTTTTTCGGCCGCTAGCGGGGGGTTAAAAGCGTCCCACTAGCGGCCGAAAAGCAATGCTAAAATGACGGTAAAGTGCTGCTAAATGTAGCGGCGCTTTACCGTCGACCCCCCCATAGTGAAAGTGCCTTAAAAAACAAAAACATTACTGAGCACAACTATTCATTTGGCAACCAAGGTAACCATATAAGATACAGCTAAATGGCATATACATTACCGAGGATGACGTTGATCAGACTTCCTCCACTATTCAGGTGATTCTCAAAGGGTCAAAAGAATTAAGAGTAAGGATATGGAAAAAATAATGTTGAAGTATCAGCAGAAGGTGTCGTTACAGAGGAGTCAACCCAGATATCCCATATTTTGGAGAATTATAAGTGTATTTATACAGCGGTATTGCTGAATTGACCAGAGTTTTCCAGAAGTCAAGCATAGATGCTGTCGGGGGACTTCCATTTGAGCAAGATGGCTTTGCGGGCATAAAATAACAGTACAGGCAGTCCCAGAGTTACGAACACCTGAGTTACAAACGACGCCTACTTACGGACGGCCTCAAATGCCGGCCACTTGTGCTCCACGCTGGCCCTGGATACCTCCGGACACATCCCATACTTCAGTACTACATGTACTGCATGACTAGAAGAGCCCCAGATAACATAACAAGTGCCCGGAACATCCCACATCCATGCACAGGCGGACGTTACACTTACAAATGCAGTGTTGCGATTTACGATCAACTTCGACTTATGAACAAAGTTACAGTCCCTATTGTGTTCGTATCTCGGGAACTTCCTGTAAACCTATCCGTGTTCTCATTGCTCTAGACATGGCCAATAACTGCACTAGACCCAGTACACAGACATCCACCGTCAGTGGTAGACATCAATGTACGCTTTTGGGGTTTATTCCAACCAGGCACAGCCAGGCAACTATCATTTCTGGGAGTAGGCCAGCAATACAAGATTACATATTACTCTGACAACTGCACTTTTATAACCATTTCTCATAGCATGTGTTCATCGTACATATAACTAAACCACTTTGGTTCATGTACTGTATATCTGTACAGTGCGCTATGTTTATTAAAACTAAAAGCCTTAGGGAGTAATGCAATGTCCCTTGGTTCACAAGTAGGCCACACATTACCTTTGCAAAGAGGCATCAGATCAAATTATGAAATAAGAATTCGATATGTTCATACAGCCCTACATTACCTCTAGTTGGTTAACATTCATTCTGCTTTAGGGTTGTGTTAGAAGGAAAATTTTACCTTTAAAACTGAACTCTCGGCAGATTAAACACAAATATAGTAGTACTGTAATCATCGTATAATACATCATTAAATGTATTTTTTTTTTTTTAGTGCAAGCAGTATAAGTACCTGCAGTTCAGCCTGGTGTCAGTATTGCAGTTCCAGGTTCATTTGCTGACAAGCAGCATGCTTATAGGAAAAGAAAGCAAAGTGACAGATATACTGTATGAGCCCTTCACTGTGCTGCTTTCCTTTCATTGTCCAGTAAAAAGCTGGGTGGTCCCAGATGGACCTGGGCTCAAAGGAAATGGATTAATTGATGTTGGCCATCAGACTAAGGACATCTAGTGACAGGAAAAATCTTTGAAGTTGAATATTGCAGCAAAAAAGCTATTTGATATTTTCTTCAAATTGGCAGATTGTTTTATCTTGTTATTTTTGCCTGGAGTTCTGCTTCTGCACATGACGCCAAGCCATCATGTTTCCTAATGCTGGGATTCGCACCCTGGCAAAACGTCCATGTGATTATACCCTAAGCAGCATAGTTTGACAAATTTTATGCTCCATAAAAAGGAACCATGTGTATAAACTATCACAATGCCTAGCTGTGAACGGCTAGCTGCGGCTGCCACTGTAATGACAGGCTGTCAGCGGCTGAAGTTATTCATGGCTGTTCACACATCCTTCGATTATTTGCACTGAAGGTGGCTGGATGCACTTTGCAAACAACCACCCATTGGCAGCTGTCAAGCCCAGAAACAGGAATCGGTAGATTCCTGCCACTGGCAAAACGCCTGTGCAAACGCACCCTTAATGTATTTAAGGGATCATACATGATCCTCACGAACTCTGATTATATGTTGTATTTACACTTTTTATACATGCTTTTCCTTTTCTAATGGAGTATATAACTAAAACCTGTTCTGTGTGGAAACTTGCCTTCCTGTTTTGAATAATTAAAGTAAATTGAACTGTGTTGACTGAGGGACATGGTGGTTTTATGCCTAGATATGCTTGGAAATCGACAAGCCACCAAAAGCTCAAAGGAAATTGTGATAGTTGCAAGCTTGTTAATTCTTTTTTTTTTTTTTTTTCCTTCCTAGACCTACAGCAGACTTTGACACTAAATAATGGGGTCACCATGCCTCTCCTTGGACTGGGCACATTCCGTCTACGTGGGCTTGAAAATGTTATTCAAGCTGTAGATGCTGCATTGAAATCTGGCTATCGATCATTTGACACAGCTTCTGTCTACCGCAACGAAGGTGATCTTGGCCAGGCTTTGCGCCAGCTTCTCCCTAAATATAACTTGAGTCGTACTGATGTCTTCATTACAACTAAATTAGCTCCTGTAGATATGGGTAAGGGAGCACGTGAAGCTTGCCTGAAGAGCCTGGCTGAACTAGGATGTGAATACTTGGATCTTTTCCTGATTCATTGGCCAGGTAAGCAGGGGTGGCGAAGTGATGATACCAGGAATCAAGAAGCAAGAAAGGAGAGCTGGAAAGCTTTGGAGGACTTGTATCAGGCTGGCACTATTAGGGCTCTGGGAGTATCTAACTATACAACCTCTCACCTCACAGACCTGCTTGGATCTTGTTGCATACCACCGGCAGTTTTGCAGGTGGAATTTCATCCACGACTACCACAACTTGAGCTTTTGAACTTTTGTAAAAAACATGGGATCCACTTGCAAGCCTACTCCTCTTTAGGATGTGGTGACCTACTGAAAAAGGACGAAGTGACTAAGGTGGCAAATATCCACGGACGCTCACCTTCCCAGATATTGCTTCAGTGGGCTCTCAGACAAGGTGTTGGGGTTATACCCAAGGCCTCAGCCCCTGAAAGAATACAGGAAAATATTGGGGTCTGGGACTTTAATATGAGTGATGAAGAAGCTGAGACACTTAGAGGGGATGGCACAGAGAAGAGGTACTGCTGGGATCCTACCGGAGTTATATAGGACTTTGTACTCTTTCTATATAGAACTTTGTTTTATGGACATGTAGTAGTTACCTTTACATCCCTTACTCTTCTGCCAGTTGTTATGAAAAACATTTCTTATTTATTAAAAGCAAATAATTCAGCTTCTTACTTGTTTTAAGATTTACTTAAAACATTGGCATTTGTTTAATACGCAAAATGAAAATGTCATTTTATGACTTAACTGCAAAAAGGTGACTTTGCATGCAATAGGTAGCGACAGCTTATTGCTCTTTGGAACGACTAAATTAGCATCTAGATGTAAAAGAGAGCCAACATTAAAACATATTGGGAGCAACTTAATAAAGTGCTTGCAACACTTTTCTGGCAGTATTTAAAAAGTCTTGTGCCATTTCTTGTGAAAAAAAAAAAAAAAAGTCTTGTGCCTAATTTGTGAAAGCTTTGTGACAGGTTCTTTAACAGTTGTACGACAGATTCAGGTTTTAGCTATTTGTGCCACTTTCACATTGTTGCTATGGCTCCATCAAATAAAAAATAACAAAATTACTAGTAAATAACAAAACTGAAGGTAATTAGGACCAACTAAGATGGTGTACAAAGACAGGCCAGAGTTATCCAGGGTGGGAGAAGATGTGTGTTAACTATGTTAAAGTGTTTTGTATTGGCTTTGTTGGTTGCCTGTATCTTACCAACCAATGATATAGGGCTGAACTGGGGCAGAGATCAATGGGGATTCTAAGAGACTAGTTCCCCATCAGGTCTGCCTTCTATGTGATTGATGGCGGTGGGCGGATACCATAGGCAAGGGTTTCTTAACCAGGGTTCCGCCAGAGTTTAAGAGGTCCTTAAGCAATTTTTGCCTCTCAGATACATTTCTATTGACACCAATGATCTAAATAGGTGAAAGGGGGTAATTCTTGCCAGTGAGCACAAGTGTAAGGAACATTCTTCCCACCGACTATCACACTTGTTTCATGAGTTGTAGATATAGTGACATATATATATATATATATTTTTTATTTTTTTTTTTTTTTAAGCAGGGGTTCCCTGAGACCAGAAGGTTATTTCAAGGGTTCCTCTGTGTTGAAAAGCTGCATAGATGCTATTGAGCTGTCCATTGTCTTTGGAATTCACCCACTCCCACCTACTGTCTGTAAGAAGGTCGGTAGACACTGGCCAAGCAGGTAGTTTAGCAATGCTAAGTCTCAGTGCTGACTGACTCTGTAACCAACAAATTCATGTACCTATTCCCGACAAGTAAATAAATCTGTTGCAGCCCCCAAGAATTGTGTTGTGCAGAAGCAATGAATTTCTAACCACTTGCCGACTGGCTCACGCCGATATACTTTGGCAAAGTGGCACGGGTGTGCAAAACGACATACCCATACGTCACTCCATCATCGGCAGCTAGCTGGCTCCAGGGAATCGTGCCTGCGGGTCCCGTGGACTCGATGTCCGCCGGTGGACAAGGCATTTCCCTGTTCTGCCTAGCAACATGACAGGGATCTACTGCTCGCAGTGATCGGGAGCAGTGATCTGTCATATTCTAGTGAGCCCATCCCCCCTACAGTTAGAACACACTGAGGGAACACACGTAACCCCTTGATCTCCCCCTAGTGTTTAACCCCTTCCCTGCCAGTGACATTTACACGCATTTTTTATAGCACTGATCGCTGTATAAATGCCAGTGGTCCCAAAATAGTATCAAAAGTGTCCGATCTGTCCGTAAAATCGCAGATCACCGCCATTACTAATAAAAAAAAATAATAAAAATGCCATAAATCTATTGCCTATTTTGTAGACATGATAACTTTTGGGCAAACCAATCAATATACGCTTATTGCGATTTTTTTTTTTTTTTTTTACCAAAAATATGTAGAAGAATACATATTGGTCTAAACTGAGGAAGAAATTATTTTTTATATATATTTTTGGGGGATATTTACTATAGCAAAAAGTACAAAATATTGCTTTTTTTTCAAAATTGTCGCTCTGTTTATAGCGCCAAAATAAAAACTGCAGAGGTGATCAAATATCACCAAAAGAAAGCTCTATTTGTGGGGTATCGCAAAAAAGGGCTTGGTCAGGAAGGGAGTAAATCCTTCCGGGGTTGAAGTGGTTAAAGAATGAGAACGTCTAAGGTGCTTTTTGAGAATCTAAAGTTATGGGCACATGATTATCTTCACTTCAATTTTGAGTTATTTATTGTGTGGAAATGTAATCTCTTTGGAGACTTCTGTTCCATTTAATACCTGTCTTGTCTGGACAGGAAGGAAACATCCCCAATGGACACCCAGAATCCACAACTGTACTAGACTTTTTTTTTTTTTTTCTTTTTTTATTGTTGACGGTATTCCTATTGTGTAAATTTCCCTCACTTACTGTTCTGTCTGACACTCATTAGATAGTAAGGCGAAGTGCCTAGATGTTGGAAACGCAGGCAGCAGTAAACATTTTGCATGGTTTTAGGCTAGGTTCACACTTATGCAGGTGGTTGCATCTGCGATGCCATTTAGGAGATGCATGGTGGTACCATTAATCCTACTGACACCCCACTCTTTGGAAACCTCAGCGCACTATTCAGTTTCCCTGTGGCTGCGTTTTCTGAAAAGATGCAGGGACTTTTTCCCTGTGTTTTCAGTGGATGCAACAGTTCATTCAAGTGAATGGACTGCCGTGCACAAGCAAACGCAGCTGCGGGGAAACTACATATATGTGATCCAAGCCTTAAAGTGGTTGTAAAGGCTTAAGGTTTTTTTTTTTTTTTTCTTTAATGCATTCTATGCATTAAGATAAAGTCTTCTGTATTAGGGTTGTCCCGATACTAGTATCGGTATCGGGACCGATACCAAGCATTTGCGCGAGTACTTGTACTCGCACAAATGCTCCCGATGCCTTATCCGATACCTGGTCGGATAAGGCATGAGCGAAGTCAGCGTGTTGATGTAGAGGGTGGGCGGAGTCAGCGGGTGGAGTCAGCCTGTGTAATAAGACACATTATTACAAGGATGCGTGTGTGAAGGGGGCGTGTCTTCTGCTGCCCTATACCTCGCTGTGACAGAGATTGAAGCTGAGTTTACTTTCACTTTCCTATCTCCTCTGGAAAACCAGGTACAAAACTACAGAGAGAGAGAGAGATCAGGGAGAGAGACACATGAGAGAGAGTGATCAGAGAAAAAGAGATGACAGAGAGAGCCGTCGGCGGCTGAACATCCCGACGCCCATCTTGGTACACCCTGCAGTCAGCTGTAGTAAGCCAGCAGCAGACATCTTGTTACACCCAGCCCATATAGTTCGAGCTGGGTGTAACAAGATGTCGGCTGCTGCTTACTGCAGCAGGGTGTACCAACATGGGCGTCACAGCACAGCATTTCAAAAATAAATCCTTTCCTCATGTCATTTATTGCTGCATATCAGTGCCAGCCACCTGTCAGTGCCCATAAGTGCCATCTATCAGTGCCAGCCACTTGTCGGTGCCACCTATCAGTGCCATCTATCAGTGCCCCCTATCAGTGCCAGCCACCTGTCAGTGCTAGCCATCAGTCAGTGCTAGCCATCAGTCAGTGCCACCTATCAGTGCCCATCAGTCAAACTGTCACATGACATTAAAAAAAGTATCGGTATCGGCGAGTACTTGAAAAAAAGTATCGGTACTTGTACTCGGTTTTAAAAAAGTGGTATCGGGACAACCCTATTCTGTATGCAGCAACCTCCCTAATACTTAACTGAGCTCATCTCAATCCAGCGATGTTGTATGAGATACTCTGCTGTCCGGGACTCTCCCTCATTGGCTGAGACAGGAGCAAAATGCCATTGGCTCCCATTGCTGTAAATCAAAGTCAATGAGCCAATGACAAGAGAGAGGAGGCGGGCCGGGCCACAGCGCCATGTCTGAATGGACACACACAATGGACCCTCGGCTCAGGTGCCCCTATAGCAGCTGCTTGGTGTGGGGGCACTCAACAGGAGGAAGGGGCCAGAAGTGCAACCCAAGAAGAGGAGGATCTGGGCTGCTCTGTGCAAAACCATTGCACAGAGCAGGTAGGTATAACATGTTTGTTATTTTGAAAAAAAAAGAAGACTTTTTAGTATCACTTTAACTTCGTTTGACACACATCTATTTTGCAACTATTTTTAATTTCTGCCTATTGTTTTTGAGTATTGTTTGTACTTTAAGTGTTTTCCTGTGGCCTCCTTATTTATTTTGAATTCAAAATTTGAGCATGTTTTCATTGGCATACTTTAAATTAAATGGAAAAATGTACTTGTTAAACCAAACCTACTGCAAGCTGGTTTAAAGCAATTGAAACACTCAACTAAGAATGAGTGCTTTCCTTTAAATTTGATGTAAGTAAAATTGATTAAAAAGTTATTGAATTGTATCCCCACGCAGTTTACTATGCTTTCATATCCCAGGTCTCAAACAAAAAAAAAACAAACTTGATGTCAAGTACATGTTGTGAGGGAAGAAAAAAGTCTGGACAGCTGCACACCAGGAGAATATAATCCAACGAAATTTCTTTATTGTAAAATCAGGAACAAATCATGTACAAAGCACCATGGATAGAATGTACAGATAATCAGCTAACGCGTTTCACGCTCTGCGGAGCGCTTACTCATAGCTGATTATCTGTACATTCTATCCCTGGTGCTTTGTACATGATTTGTTCCTGATTTTACAATAAAGAAATTTAGTTGGATTATATTCTCCTGGTGTGCGGCTGTCCGGACTTTTTTCTTCCCTCACAACATGGATTAGCATTAGCCAGCACCTGGGGCTTTTCAACTCTGGAGAGCAACATTAAGTTTATACCTGGTTTGGATACAACCTGGTGCGGGGAAAACGCTTGTGTTGATGTCAAGTACACCT
This sequence comes from Aquarana catesbeiana, assembly GCF_042186555.1. Classification (NCBI taxonomy): domain Eukaryota; kingdom Metazoa; phylum Chordata; class Amphibia; order Anura; family Ranidae; genus Aquarana; species Aquarana catesbeiana. The sequence goes on along the minus strand of NC_133334.1, from coordinate 220,153,344 downwards.
GTCCTGCTTTGATGTCTGTCAGTGGGTGCAAGTCTATGTGTTTAGACATGTGTTTAGCAAAACTTCTGTGCTCAGTGCAAACAACTTGCATAGAGCTGCAATCAACTGTGGCTCTGCATTTGTGGATGTAAAAGCAGGATGGTTATTCCAATTTCCAAACTGCCTGACGTTAGAAGATAATTTTTCCCTGGTTGTCTTCCAGGACAGCCCATGAGAGAAGCCCCTCCTCCCGAAATGAACAGGAAACACATCAGCAATACACATTAAAAGGCAGTCCCTCTGCTGAACTGGTCAGTTTGTGTTTCCTCCGGAAGGAGTAGATGCATCACCTGGAACCAAGGTGAGGGAGGCCTCTGTTCTCTGGCTTTCTTTTTGTTTCATCCACATCTTTACCTACTTGGCTCCACTGGGAGCAGCTAGTAGGATTTTCATCAAGAGGGACCTCCAAGACCACTCCGGCAAAGGCCAGGTCAGGAACCAGCACAGGCAGCGTGGTTTCCCAGTCCAAATATCTGGGTGCGTGCACTGTCTGCATTATAGGACATTTTTGGGCAGAGGAGCTCGCGCAGTAGCTAGGTTGGGTTGTGGCCTGTCTGTGTTCCTGTGTGACCAGATGATGCACGGCAGTAATTCTTGTAGGGGAAAAGTAATTTCCAGGCACCAGAGGCTCTGGTTCCAAGCCTCTTTTTCGGCGCAGGAATAGGGGAAGGGCTAGCTGGTAGCATTTCCCTCAAGCACAGGCTGTCAGGAAGCTACAGGTGGAGGAGCTAATACTGCATTTTGGGCTCAATGCCGATTACAGCTCAAGCGGATACAGGCGCCCTTGGCACCAGCAGGACACAGGTAAGATGGAGGTTGCTGTACCTACGTTCACTTGTGTTTGCTCCTAGGTTTTCACCTAGCCTGTAATTTGTCACCTGGGGCCCCTTGAGTTGGAGTTAATGTGACGGGGCACTGTTGGGCTCCCCCCTATTTACCAGGGAGGATAATGAACCTGACTAGTGCCAAGATCCCCTACCCCTGTGGCTGGCTGTAGGGGATCCCTAGTAGGTGGATTGGGTGGGGTTTTTACTTGCCCCACTACTCCTCAGCTGAAAGTGTCAGTGTTTTTGCATGCTAGTTATACTAGTTGGTTTGCATACTAGCATGTGTAGAGCTTAAGAGAGAGGAGTGCTTTTTCCCAATCTTCTCTAGGCTCACAGAGCACATTAATTAGCCCTAATTTTTTTCTATTTGTTACCTAGGTGTGGTTGGCTCACAGGTGTTTGGTTTACCTCCCTACACGCAGTACAATCTGCAGTCTGTTATTTTCAGCTGACATGAGTTTTGAATCTCCACCTGTCTCACAGAAACCTTCCATTCCCACTAGAGAGCTGGGAAGGATGAAGTATAAACACTTAAAGAAGGAGTCCACCTAAAAAAAAAAATTATTAAAAGCCAGCAGCTACAAATACTGCAGCTGCTGACTTTTAATAAACGGACACTTACCTGTCCAGGAGTCCAGCGATGTCGACAGCCAAAGCTGAGCAGTAGCTTGGCTCTCGGCTGCTGCCGCCACCATTCTCGGAGAGGAATAAGGAAGTGAAGTGTTGCAGCTTCACTACCCGGTTACCTACTGCGCATGCGCGAGTCGCGCTGCGCGTTCTAAGAGGTCCCCGCTATCTCCTGGGACCTGTGTGTTTCCCAGGAGACAGCGGGGGGTGGGAGAGGGCGTGACTCCCGCGGGAGTCTATTCCCGGAAGTGGGTGCAGATACCTGTCTAATACAGGTATCTGCACCCCCCTCCCCCCTGAAAGGTGCCAATTGTGGCACCGGAGGGGGGGAGGAACCAGATGAGCGGAAGTTCCACTTTTGGGTGGAACTCCGCTTTAATGGAGCTCTTGATGGAGGCCTGGTTACCGGGTATACTTTGTCTTCACTCACCTGGGATCTGACTATACAAGTGGTCAGTCTCATGGTAAATTTACAGCCTTAGCACAAGTCTGTCTCTTAAAGCCTAAGGTTTAATATTCTATATCACAAGGGTCTGAGTAGTAATCCTTTTTGCTCCACCTGTTTTAGAGCTTTCCATTCCCACTAGAGCTGGGAAGGATAAAGTGTAATCTCCTAAAGCTCTTGATGGAGAAGTCCTCACTCACCTGGGATCTGACTATACAAGCCTTAGGGCCGGTTCACACAGGGGCAACACGACTCTGGCCGCGACTTTGCGAGGCGACCTGGACACGACCTGAGGGCGACACCACAGCGCGACTTGGGGCGACTTACAAGGCGACTTCAAATCGCCTCCAGGACAGGCGACTTTCCAGTGGCCAATCAAACTACAATCCGCTCTGGGGGAGGGAGGGGTTTGCTTGAAAAAAAACATCTTCTCTTCCTGTGAAGTCGCTTCAGTATAGATCACGATCCGACTTGTAGGCGACTTACATTGAAAGCAATGGGTACAAGTCGCCTACAAGTCGCCTTGAAGTAGTACAGGGACCTTTTCTGAAGTCGGAGCGACTTCAGTAGCGTACATATAGACGGCTCTCATTCACTTACATGGACTTTCAGATGTCAAGCGACTTGGGGCGACTTGAGGTCTGACAAGTCGGATCCCAAGTCGCGGTAGTGTGAACCGGCACTTAGTGGAGAGGTCGTTCTCATGGTAAATTTACAGCATGGCACAAGACTGTCTTTTAGGCCTAAGGTGTAGCCCGGGTTCACACCTATGCGAATTAGATGTGCGTTTCCCCGCATCTAATTCGCATAGCAGGAGAATGTGACTGGCTCCCTATGAAGCCGGTTCACATATCTCCGGGGCGGCTGCGGAGTGCACTGCACAAAAACACTGTGCGTCTTTGGCTCCGTTTCAGGGCCGAATCAGGCATAGAATCAGCCCTGATTCGTCCCTGAAACGGGGAATAGAGACGCACAGCGCTCCTGTGCGATCCGCATCGCGTTATAATGTGAACCCGGGCTTAATGTTCTATTTTGCATCTTGGGTGTGATGTGTAGTAACCATTTTGGTGCTACTGGGTTTACATATGGAGTTGCATTTTTGTCTGTTACCTCGGTGTGGCTGCCTCACAGGTGTTTTGACCTTTCTTTCCTACACAGGGTGCAATCTGCAGTCGATTAACAATTCTGCTGGCAGAAGTTTAATCTCCGCTTACAGAGCCCTCCATTCCCAGTAGTGCAGAGCTGGGAGGGAGGAAGTGTAAACTCCAGAGCTTTTTGATGAAGGACTGGTCACCTGGTGTAATATGCTTTCACTCACTTGGGATTTTACCTTACAAGCCTCAGTAGTTTTGTGTGGTTTATCCTGCCATACACATTCTCTGTGATAGAAATCTGTGTCAGGGAAAATGTACAGCCTTAGCACAAGTCTCTTTTGGGCCTAAGATTTTATATTTATGTAATGTCTCCTACTGCATGTCAGCACTTGGTTTAGTTTGGTGTTGCAGCCAGTTACACTATAGGCCCTTGCCAGGATATGTGTTGTACTCATGTACTTCTGATGTCAATCCCATTTTACAGTGTTAACCGTCTAGGTAATGTTTTATACAACTTGGTAGCAGTGTTCTGCAGCCAATTAGTATTTTAACACTAGGACTTACAGACCATGTGTGGATCTTGTGCTCTTCTGGTGTTATCCATCCTAGATCAGTTTTAGACCTCTACATGACTTCCTTGTAGTGAATGTGTCCTCTATTTAAACATATAGGGATTGTCATGGGCTTGCTCTGCAGCACTAGTGTAATGCTAGAACCATTAACGCTACAGCTTTTTACATGTGCTTTACTTATGAGTGCTGGGGCCTATGGACGCAGCGTGTATGACAGGGAGTGTGCCCACAAGCAAGGGGGATAGAGCTTCCCAGAGGGAGGTTAGCTATTGCGGGGAGGAGCCGGGACAGCCGCCGAGGGACCCCAGAACAGGAGGATCAGGGCCACTCTGTGCAAAATGTTTGTTATTTAAATAAAAAAAAAAAAAAGACAAAACAAACCCATACAACCCTTTTAAAGTGTATTGGTGATGTGTTTCCTGTTCCTGTCGGGAGGAGGGGCTTCTCACATGGGCTGTCCTGGAAGACTCCTGGAAACAGTTACCGGTAAGTTTAACTCCGCTTTTTTTTTTTTTTTTTTGCCTCGTGTTCAAGTCCATGGATTGTGGGGAGAAGGCATTTCACCCAGACATTTTCAATCTTGTATGCCAGAATTGGGAGACTTTGAACATTGTAGCTTCTAGATTTAACAACAAACTACCTCTGTGTGTCGCCAGGTCCAAGTGTCCAGTGGTGGCCTTGATAATTTCCTGGCTTCAGTTCAGGCTGATCTGCACCTTCCATACAGTACAAATTCTGCCTTGTCTTCTCAAAAAGATAGAGCTAGAGAGGACAATGGTGATTTTCATTGCACTGAACTGGCCCAGAAGTACCTAGCCTTGTATTCAGATACAGTATATTCAGACTAATAGCAGGTTACCCCCTGGCCTCTTCTTAACAGGCCAGATCTGCTATCTTAGGGCTTTCTTTTTCATCCTGCTTCTCAGAGTCTTTTATGGCACGGCTGTTTAAGCCTGGGTCTTAAAAGATAGAGGGGTCTCTGATTCCGAGATTCCAATCTTGCTGAAAGCAAGTGCCTAGTGTAACACAAGCACTGCAGTCACAGAAATTACCATGTGCCTCGCATTCTGGCCTTCCTACAATCCGGTCTTGGCCTTAAAGACAGGTTTCAGCTTTGTCCATTCTTTTAAAGACTTTTCGCTTGTAAAATCTTTTCTTCAAGGTGTATTTAGCGTTAAGCCCCAATTACAGCAACCTGCTCTTCTTTGGGATCTCAACTTGGTTCTCTCTGCCCAGCAGAAAGCACCCTTAACACCCATCAGGGGTATTCCCTTAGATGGCCTCTCCTACAAAGTAGCCTTTTTGGTTGCTAACACGTCTGTCAGACGTGTCTCAATTTGGCAGCTCTCTTGTAAGAAGCTGTTCCTCATACTTCACAAAGACAAGGTTGTGTTACCCCTCCAATGAGCTCATAGTCCCAACATCCTAAAGCATCCAAAGGAACTCTCTATTCATTGTCTGGATGTAGTCAGCCCCACTAGAGTCTACCTCAAAGCTACAGCTTCAATCAGACGGTAGAGCTTATGCTCTCAAGGACAAATCTCCTGCACTTTTTTGTACCCATTTCACCAGATAGTGGAAATTTCCTGGGTGATTTGGCGTCAAGCCTTTGTAGCCCAGCTTTGTAAGGCCACCACCTGGTCTTCTGTTCATACTTTCTCAAAGTTCTACCAGGTGGAAGTCCAATCTTCTGCGGTTGCAGCTTTCTTATTCCAAAGTTGTTGCAGCCCCATACTGAAATTGGGTCTTTTTGACCCTCTTAATACAGTTCTCTTTGCTTAATTGTTGCCCACCATTCTCATTCATTGCTTGGGGTCGTCCCAAGTTCTTTGAATACTTTTTTATTTTTTTATTTTGTTGAGTTTTAATTTTAAAAAAACACACACACAATGATGGGAAGTAAATCAACAATAACTGAAAAGACATTCTATATTCTTTAGCTGTGTCCTATACTGTATAAGATGAGAAGAATCTATTATCTTTAAATTCAATGGGCTCCATTCACAAAGCAGGATCTTATCACATCCGAGTATGCAGTAAGATGGCGCACAGCATTTGAGGAAAAAAAAAAAAATGTAATACACTAAAAAAAGCTACTAAAATACTGCATGCGCTATTTTATGAGTCATGTGGTATTATAGTAGTGAAAGCCTGCAGTAATTTAACGTCGGTGGTAGCTGGCGTCTTTAACAAAGTGTCCTCAGCCGGGTTTCCTGCTGACGGCTAAATATAAAGAAAAGAATTGCTGGCATTTAAAAATTGCAGGAAAAAAATGACGACATTGAGGACAAGGTCCTCTTCCTCTCAACCCTGGCCAGTGTTTGTGGGGGGGTCTGGGGGCGGGGGCTTTTCAGAATCTGGAAGAACCTGATTCTGCGCCCCCCCCCCCCCCATGTGAATGAGTATGCCTACTCATTCACCAAAAAAGTGTTAAAAGTGAATAAAAAAACAAGGGTTTTTGACAAGTCCGTTATTAAATGATTATTTAATCAGCAAGATGAACCCTGACCCCCAAAAAACCCTGTTTTATTGCAGTCTGTGCTTCTATTGGGGAGATTTACCCTCTTGTTTTTGTCTTGTTTACCACTATCATTGAAAAATAAAATCACAGATTTTTGGTTGCCATCAGAACAGGAATAGAGGGAAAGTCTTCCGATGGGGACACTGATGGCAAAAAAAGACGGGTTATAACTCTCCCTTACTCCTTACACTTTAATGACATATACAGTATAGCTTGAGATAAGGGCTCAAATGTTAGAATGAAAAGAAGTGGGGATAGGGGACATCCCTGCCACGTGCCCCTGCTAATAGGGAATTGAGTGGATTAAAATCCTCAGTATCCTATCATGGCTCTCAGATTTTGAATAGATGGAGAATTAAGAAAGATTTCCTGGAATCCCCACTTTTATAGAGCATATGGCCATGAGAGCTTGTCAAAACTTTTTCCATATTATTGGATAGCAGGAACATTTCTTGTGAGTGTTTTGTGGGCAAGGTAAGATATAGTATTCTGCAAATACTTTACCTGCTTGCTTATAAGGGACAAATCTGGTTTGGTCTCAGTGTAATAGGTGTCACAGTTGAGTATTTCATCTTCGAGCAAGGATCTTTGTAAGTATTTATAGAGTCCTCATAGAGGAAGGTTGTTCTGTTCTGAAGATGGTCCATGAGAGAGAATATGGTAGAAAAATGGTGCTTGGTTTTTGTTTGATGCATAATAAGTAAGGTAACTTCATGCATTTTATCTTGTAGGAGTAAGTATGGCCATTGGGATGTGAAATGTAGGTCTCTAAATGTAATCCGTACTCCTCTCTGTTTAGATAGACTTGAAGAAATTGTGCACTAAAATAGAGAAGAGCTGACCCCCCCCCCCCCTTTTCTTTTTTTTTTTGTTTATTGGGTCTCTTTGTAGCCATGCAATATCAATGTGTGACCAGAGGTAGCTGAACACTCTTGACATGCTTGGCTGGGGCGTTAAGGCCCTGTATATTTAGGCCTGATTCACACCTATGCATTTTTTGGTGCTTTGTGCAGAAATAAACTACAGTTCATTTAACATGGTTTCCTATGGCATACTTTTAGAACTATACTTTTTTCAGCCACTGTGTTTTTGGAAAGGGTCAGACTTTTTTTAAAAGCAAAACAATGCTTTTTTTGGTTCAATAGACTTCAATGGAGAAGCTGCAGAAAATCATGAAGTGTGTTTTTGCCACAATTTGGGTTTTGTGTTTTTTTTTTTTTTTTTTATCTGCCCAACAACAAATTGGCCAAAAAAAAAGCATACAAAAAAAAGCAAATCACGTGTGCAAAAACGCATAAACGACCAAAAGCAAACTGCATAGGTGTGAACCGAGCCTTAGGGTAAGGAGAGAGCCTTGGATGGTTTAAACAATTGGAAGCAAATGAGAATAGATTTGCTTCCAGCCCAGGAGGAGGAAGGGGGAGGAAGGGGGAGAAAAGGGAATGGAAGGAAAGAAAAAAAAAAAAGGAAGAGGGGTTAAAAAGAAAATTAATGGTGGAGGTCAGGGAAGAAGAAGCATAGTAATATAAAGAAAAGAAGGTGTGTAGAATGTAGGATAAGATTTAAAAACAAAAGCTTAGTGGTGTGTATGTGAAGTTTAGTCGAGTGACCAAACTTGCTATTGTAAGAAGGATAATAATTCCTTCTAAAATATGCTTTGTGGTGAATCACATCATGGTACCTTTTTCTCATATGGTTTGTGAGGTAGGCAAGGATTTGTGTAGGAATTTTAGAATTGAGCGCAATGTATTCTAAAGTTAGGCCCCTTTCACACTGGGGCGGTAGGGGGGCGTCGGCGGTAAAACAGCGCTATTTTTAGCGCTGTTTTACCACGGTATTCGGCCGCTAGCGGAGCGGTTTTAACCCCCCGCTGGCGGCCAAAAAAGGGTTAAAACCACTCGTACAGCGCGGCTATAGCCGCACTGTCCCATTGATTTCAATGGGCAGGAGCGGTGAATACACCGCTCCAAAGATGCGGCTCGCAGGACTTTTTTTACCGTCTTGCCAGCGCACCGCTTCAGTGTGAAAGCCCTCGGGCTTTCACACTGAACAAACAGCAGAGGCTGTTTAGGGGCGGTTTGCAGGCGGTATTTTTAGCGCAATAACGCCTGCAAACCGCCCCAGTGTGAAAGGGGCCTAATGGTGAGGGATAAAATGCTCTCAAGGTAAATTATTTGCAAGATTAGGGGTAGCAGTACAATGTAGGAGTCTACGAGTTGGTGTAGGACCAGTCTGTGATTGTGTGACATTCAATAAATAAAACAAACAGCAAAAACATTTAGATCGTTATTCAGTTGCCATGAAAGTACATTAGGAAAGTTAACCTAATCGTAACAGAGACATTCTCTCACCCAGGGAGCAATTTACTAAAAGAATCAGGCCCATTTAGAGGAAAAAGGGGCATGTGCATCCCTGTGCTGTTAATAGTGTCTGAATGTTTAGTAACCAGGGCATGTTATCAGCTGTTGTGTGTGGACTGTGGAACATAAGAGAAGTTAAATGCAGCAGAAGTGAGACCAATCTCCACATTCATCACTATACATTTCTGAAACTGAGGGCTTTCTTTTATTATGTTCATTTTGTACATTGTCAAACAACTGTTGGTAGTATAATGCAATAGGTATAGTTCTGACACAGGGGCTATCTTATAGGGCAGGGATATGCAATTAGTGGACCTCCAGCTGTTGCAGAACTACAACTCCCATGAGGCAAAGCAAAACTCAGACAGCCACAAGCATGACACCCAGAGGCAGAGGCATGATGGGACTTGTAGTTTTGTAACAGCTAGAGGTCCGCTAATTGCATATCCCTGTTATAGGGTATAACCAGAGGCTATAAACATATAACTGGGGAATGAGGAGATTTAGGACATCTGTGGGGCCTAAAAAGAAGTGATCAGGCCATAGTGTTGGATTTGTCAGTCTTGCATAACTTTGGGCCCTGGAATCTATTAGTTCCTCAATTGTTCAATAAGTAGCCTTGGGGTCTATGGAAGAGAATGTATTGATGAAGCGGCAAATATTAGTATCAAAACTCCAGTCGGCAGAGTCCCTGAGGCTTCCAAAGGTGCTCTGCTAAAAATAGTCTGATTGGTTTAAGCAAATACTCTTGATCTGTTGATTATTTATTTTTTTTTTACAACCAAAGCCCATTTTTGGCTCATATTCCATAATTCTGTTAATAAAAGAAGTCCTTTATAAAAAGTGTTTACATTATTGTATGGAAAGCTGCCAGTCAGGAGCCAAATGCCTACAAGGAGGCTAATGGGACACAGGTTTTCTAAGCAATATATGCTTATATATATGATTTATACAATATTAATAATTGTGAGCTGCACGATTAATCGTTAAGAATCGTTATTGCTGGGCAGAGCTAGACGACGTGCTGATGTCACCTCCAATCTGTGCTCCATTCCAGTAGGACGAGTTTGTCCGAGTCCACACGGCCAACGGACCGGACTTAAGGCTCTTTGTTTCTGGAATACTGTAAATGTTCATTTTATGAGTTTTGGAATAAAGTTTTTTTATGGTTTTACGCTATGTGAGATCCATTTTCGTTTTATGGTACGCCCCCTTCACGAATTCACTGCTGACGTTGTTATTAACCCTAATGGATGCTGATGTGGGTTCCTGTTGCCAGTGCTAATGTGTATCTGCGAGCTAAGATCCTCTGTAGTGGGGGATCGTGGCCTTTCGGTACGCCCCCTTCACGAGTTCACTGCTGACGTTGTGATGACCCCTAGTGGATGCTGATGTGGGTTCCTGTTGCCAGTGCTAATGTGTATCTGCGAGCTATGATCCTCTGTAGCGGGGGATCGTGGCCTTTCGGTAAGGAGTGACCCCTTCTGTTCTTGGTGGTGGATTCCTTCCCGTTTTTCGCAGATGAATATTTTTCAATCACTTGGACTTTTATTTTTATATTGGTGGTTTAGGGCCACCTCTTTCACTGCAGTTTAAGATTTATACTTTTCTGGACTATAAGTAGCTTTCACAAGGGTTTATTTATCTCCATTCGCAATCATTCTGTGCACAAATTGTGTTTTTTCAAATTTTGTCACTGCTTAATTCATGTAACACTTTTCACTTATTTAGCGCGATTCTTTTTTCTTTTTAATTTTTATTAACAATCGGTGTTTTATTGTCAGAATTGCTGCTTTATTCACAAATTTTTTGTCATATCCCAATACCATTTACCGCAGTTTTTCTCTTTTTTCTACTGTCATTATGGGGTGTTTGTAGAATTGTGAGGAAAATAAAGAATTTAATCCATAAGGCTGTAACATAACAAAATGTGGTAAAAGTGAAGCGCTGTAAATACTTTCCGGGTGCACTGTATGTTAGTCTGTCGAAGTGTAAAACCTTGTTATCTGGAATTGTAGATACTTAGAATAATCAGCATTAAAGGTGTGCCCACTGAAGCATAATAAACACCTCTCGGACACTTTGGTTGTATCCATTCCGTAAACACTCTTTTCAGGGACCAGAAGATGGTTGCATTTGCAGCTTACCATCAGACAAATATAGGAATGCTTGGAGTCATTTATGAGAGCCAGTCATTTATGACTCTGATATTTAAGATTGAACTACTCTATGTGGAACCGAAGACTAGAGAACTTTGCAAAGTACTTTTCACTTTCAATCCCATTTGTGTTACTTCTCATTGTTTGATTTTGTAATATTTTTTTCTGCACTGTTTTTCTTTTCAAAAAACAGTATTTTAGCATTAAGCTGAATCTCGGAATGCTACCAATGTAGCGCGGTAACGATGCCTCCAACAGCACGCTACGTACGTTTCGTCATTAGACTGCCCTGGATTTTATGCTATGCTACGCTTCTTTCTTTTATTTTGGGTTTTACCTCTCTGGAGAGATTGATTGTTAATTCTCCCTGGCGGTATGATTATTTCGGATTTTAGGCGCTGAAAGCAGTACCATTATTTTGCATGGAAATTTGGCGTTTTATATTGTAGGCCTGTAATTCTTAGGAATAACTCACTTAAATCTGTCTAAACCAGAGTCTAGTAGACATCTCGGGTATGATAAAGTTTGAAACACAAAATCATAAATTATAATAAATAACTATAAATAATAACATATAATACTTTTTATTCAATAAATTTTAGTAAATAATATAATCAAAAACACTGACATTTTTTTGGGCCAAACAAGGGTGCAATATTAGTGGTCATATTGCTTCAGTTAACGTCCCGGGTATGGAAAATTTTAAAACATGGTACAGCACAAAGTCCAACGTCACAGTCAGTACAGTAGAACCTGGTTTCTTTTCTGGTTTTCCTTCCAGTGTCACGCTTAGAGCGGCAAACCACACACATCCTTGTGGGTGCTGCCTTCTTTTCCGTTGGTGGAATGTGGTCCATAAAGTGACGACCAGTCAGGCGTTCCGGGTTCACAATGCCAGCAGCACGACGTCTAGATTTATTTACAGTCGGCGTTTGGTGCTTAAGAAATATAAGCTCGGCAAATTTCCAAACAAAGTCCGCATGAACCACAGGCTTGTCACTGTTTTTTTTAGAAGAATGAAAGCATTCCACAGGCACTGTTCAAGAAGATGCCTGAAGATTTTTTTGTAATATTTTTTTTCGTTGCTTTCTCATGGCTGGATAAAAAGTCATGGCCTGGTCAGCTCTGTCAACACCTCCCATGGTGTTTTTGTAGTCTATCACGACTTGTGGTTTCATTACGTCTTTTCCACCTTTTGTGTGTACCATGACAGTAGAGGTGTTGTGAATAGTACTCATTGGGCACACATCTTTTCCCTATTTCATCTTTCAGGACAGCACACTTGAGAGACCTCGGCTCCTCCCCTTTTAGGAAACACCGCCTCCACCAGACCATTAAGTCGCCCCTTCCCTCCAGCTCCTCAGTTTTGGTGTTTCCTCCAGCAAGGAGACATCGCTGGGAACCTGGGCTATATCAGCTGGGGAGGCTGAGGCCGGTATGATCCTGGAAGGGAGAGACAGAGGTCTCTCATACACAGCAGTACGGATGGTGAGTCTGGTTACCTGCTGTGGCATTGCGCTCCCTCTCCTCCCTTGGGGAATGTGGAGGCCTGGGCGTTCGTTTCTCTGCTGCCTGGGGAGGGCAATGCAGAGGTGTCCAGATCCCCCTCGCTCTGGGGAGTCAGCATGGAGCTCAGCGCTGAGTTGGATGATGGGCGACGTCATTTCCGGCGGGGAGGGCACTTCCATTTTTGACCCGCGGCTTCCGGTTCCGGCCTGCGGGACGGAAAACGAATGGTGCGACGGCTGGTGCGGGCTCCATTAAGGCTGTAGTGTCAGCCAGAGGAGCATCCTGAGGCAGACCACTCCCCTGGCCAGAGGGATGTCGGAGACTGATGGTTCCCGTTCTGTGCCGGGTGACGCCAGCACCAGCCACACTAAGGTAAGTGGAACCCTGGGGTGGTGTTCCCTTACCATGTTCCCACTTAGCTCCACGGGAGAACCCCCCCTCTTAGTGGTCAGAGGGGAGGAGAGGCACGTTTGGGACCCTGGTGGTGGTTGGTCCTGGGGGGTGCACTCCTGGTGTTGGTCACATGATTTTTATTTTTTTGAAAGACTGTTGCTGATGCTGGTGGGGCTTGGTTTGTCGTTTCAGGACAAACCTGCAGAAAAAACCAAGCCCTTACATGTGTCCAAAAGAAAGTGCCCATCATGTAGGAGTACTTTAGGGGAGTCCTGGGGGAAGGTTTTGTGCAGTAAATGCTTTGAAGGCTTAGTTAAGGAACACTCTATGGAACAGAGCTCTGACCTGGCGGCTTCTGTTAAGGAGCTTTCCAGCACTTTTCAATCTTTTAAAGCATTGTTTGAAAATATACAGCCCCCAGCCGGTCCTCTGCCAGCACAGCAAGATGTCGCACCTGGTCCTTCAGGTCCCTCCGTCAGTGAGGAGTTACCGGGGGGCTCCAGGGAGGCTTTGGAGGATGAACCAGATAGTGCATCCTCACAATCCTCAAGAGAATCAGACGGAGAGAAGGTGGACGGCGAGTTCTCCAGAACCTCCTGATATAAACTCTCCTTGGAGGAAGTGGAAGAGCTCTTGGGAGCAATCCACACCACCCTAGGTATCCAAGAGGAGAAGAAATCTCTGTCTCTACATGACCAAATGTACGTGGGTCTTGGAGAGCAGAAGAAAAAGGTCTTTCCGGTACATGAGGTCCTAGTAGATACCATTAAAAAGGAAGGGCGGGACCCAGAAAGGAAACCTTTTTTTTCTAGAGCATTAAAGCGCAGATTCCCGTTTTCAGAGGATGAAGCTGCTGTTTGGAACAAGTCACCTAGACTGGATGCAGCCTTCTTTCAGGTTTCCAGAAAAACAGACTTGGCGTTTGAAGATATGGAGGTGCTTGCAGACCCCATTGACAAGCGGATGGATTCGCTACTTAAAAAATCTTGGGATTCCTCTCTAGCCAACCTTAAGCCTGCCATGGCCGTCACAGTGGTGGCACGTAACATGGAGCACTGGCTAACACATATAAAAGCTCATATTGAAGCTGGGACCGCTAAGGAGACGATTCTCTCCTCCTTCCCAATGCTCTTTAAGGGGATCACATACATTGCTGACGCCTCAGCAGAGTCAGTCTGCTAGATCTTCTGCCTTGGCCAACTCAGCCAGGAGAGCTCTTTGGTTAAAGACCTGGCAGGGGGACAATGCTTCAAAAATCAAGCTTTGCAGAGTCCCTTTCACGGGGGACTTGCTGTTCGGTCCGGATCTGGAGGTGGTTCTTGATCGAACGGCCGATAAAAAGAAGGCCTTCCCCTTGAAGAAAAAGTTGGGGGAACACCCTAAAAAGAAGACTCGCTCACAAAGGAAGTTTAATTTTCCAAGAGCAGAGTCTCAGAAAAAAGTCTGGACCAACAAGGGCAGAGGGCGCGGGGGAACAGCCCCGAAAACCCCAATGACAGGTTAACCCCAGTGGGAGGAATACTGGGGGCCTTCCTCCCACAGTGGGAATCAGTTACCTCCAATCAGTTTATTCTAGGGATCGTAAGGAGGGGGTACAGATTAGAATTCTCAAGTCCCCCCCCCCCACACACACACAGGCTGCTGGTTACGGACTTGCCAAAGTGTGCGGAGAAGGCAGCGGCATTACTAGCCTCTCTGGAGGATCTAGAACGGCAGGATGTAATATCACATGTCCCATACGGAGAAATAGGCAGGGGTTTCTATATCCACATCTTTGTGGTTCGGAAGCCTTCAGGGAAATTCAGGCTCATCCTGAACTTGAAACCCCTGAACCTATCAATCTCCTACAAGAAATTTCGGATGGATTCCATTTTTTCTGTAAAAACACTACTTCCTCCGAATTGCTACATGGCGTCCATAGATCTAAGGGACGCCTATCTGCACATTCCGATCGCAGAGGACAGTCAGAAATTCCTCAGACTGGCAGTAAGGTCCGGGGAGGAAGTAGTGCATCTTCAGTTCCAAGCCCTCCCCTTTGGGCTCTCCTCTTCGCCCCGGATATTCAAAGTTTTGGTGGAGGTTCTGGCTTTTATGCGCCTTCGAGGAATTTCGGTAATCGCATACCTGGATGACCTGCTCCTTTTTGCTCCCTCCCCGGAGCAGCTGGTCCAGGATTTGCAGGTAGCAAGGGGTATACTGGAACATCTGGGATGGCTCCTAAATTTGGAGAAATCCAGCCTGGTTCCATCCCAGAGGATTACATTCCTAGGTTACATCCTGGACTCAACCCAACGGAGAGTTTTCCTTCCCGAAGAAAAAATTGGCAAAATAGACAGAGCCTTGGCAGTTCTGCAGGGCAATCACCAAATCACCATAAGAAGGGCCATGTGAGCCATAGGATTGCTGGCAGCTGCCCTCCCAGCAGTCAGGTGGGCAGGATTACACTTCCGCCCTTTACAGTGGTTCATTCTGAAAGTTTGGGACCGCACTCGGAAGTCCCTGGACTCGGCGGTCTTCATTCCTGTACGGGTAAAGAGATCCCTGTGGTGGTGGAGAAAGGCAGCAAACCTATTGCAGGGTCTGTAATGGGTACTGCCTGTGTCCAAAACTGTGACAACAGACGCAAGCGGCACAGGTTGGGGCGCACCCCTGGGGACGAGTCTGGCGCAGGGTTCCTGGGAAGTCGAGGACGCAGTGCAGTCCTCGAACTGGAGAGAACTGAGGGCCATTTTTCTGGCTCTCAGAGCTTTCCAACAGGAGCTCCGGGGACATCATGTACAGATCCGCTCAGACAATTCCTCAGCAGTCGCTTACGTAAACTGACAGGGGGCACCAGAAGCGGTTCCCTTTGGGGTCTGACGGAAACAATTTTCAGTTGGACCGAGGTCACGGTACTCTCACTATCAGCTGTTCACCTAAAGGGGAATTAAACCAGAGTGCAGACTTCCTCAGCTTGAGGAAGTTGAGGGAAAGCGATTGGGTCCTCAGTCGAGTCATCTACAAGATGATTATCCAGAAATAGGAGTGGATGCTCTCTCAGAGCTGGCATTTTTCCAAATGCTATGCCTTCCCCCCTCCGGTTCTGTTGCCTGCGGTCTTGAGAACATTCCAGTTAGAGGACACGACCCTGATCTTGATAGCGCCACACTGGCCCAGGAGGCCATGGTTCTCGATTCTAAAGAAGCTGGCGGTGGAACCACCCTGGATACTACCGGTCAGGGAAGATTTACTCTATCAAGGCCCAATCTGCTGCCCTCAGATGGAAAGGTGGAGTCTGGCTGCCTGGCTACTGAAGAGGACTTGCTGAGAAGTAAGGGGTTTTCCGAAGGATTGGTAACAACTCTTCTAAGGAAAGAAGAGACGCGCAAAATCTATTTGAAGGTCTGGAAGAAATGCAGTTCTTGGTGCGCAGAGAGCTCCTTTAATGTTCGCAGTCCAGTAGCAGTGCTAGATTTCCTACAGAGTGGGGCAGATAAGGGGTTGGAACTTAGTACCCTTAAAACTCAGGTGTCGGTTTTAAGTGTATTCCTTGAACAACAGCTAGCAGTAAATCCCTGGATATCCAGGTTTTTTAGAGCTTTAAGAAGGCAGAGACCAGTCGGCTCTCGCCCCTTTCCGGTATGGGATCTATCCTTAGTATTGCAGGCCTTTACAGAGGGTCCTTTTGAACCTATTGAGTCTTATACGGTGAAGTTTTTAACCCTCAAGACGGTTTTCTTAGTAGCCATCACTACTGCAAGGAGGGTTAGTGAGTTACAAGCCCTCTCTAGGAGGGCAACTTTCTTTCAAGTTTTTCCGGATAGGATTATTTTTAAAACCGATCTGGCCTTTTTTCCGAAGGTGGTTTCTGAATTTCATAGAAGCCAGGAAATCTGTTTACCCACTTTTTGTTCAAATCCTGTGAAGGAACAGGAGCAGGTCTTCCACAAGTTAGATGTCAGAAGATGTGCATTAAAGTGCCTGGAGGTTATGGAGCAGTTTAAGAGATCCAATTCCTTTTTTGTTTCTTTTTCATGGGCAAGGAAGGGTTCCAAAGCCTCTAGACACACTATAGCCAGATGGCTAAGATTGGCTATCAGTCAGGCCTATATAGCAAAAGGGGTGGAAATTCCGGAAGGTATTAGGGCTCATTCCACTAGGGCTATGGCAACGTCACAGGCAGTGTGGGCTGGTGCTACACCTGATCAAATCTGCAGAGCAGCAACGTGGTCAAGTTTTAAGACTTTCGTTAAGCATTACAGACTGGACTTATTGTCTGCCCAGGACCAGGCTTTTGGGCGTAAAGTTCTGCAGGCAGTAGTCCCACCCTAGGGTAAGTGCTCACTTATCCTCTCAAATGTGCTGTCCTGAAAGACCAAATAGGGAAAATTGAAGTTACTTACCGGTAACGTTTTTTTCCAAGAGTCTTTCGGGACAGCACCGGTACCCACCCAAATATTGTCTTGCCACTAGGATGTGAGAACATCAGGAATGTGAAAGTTTTATGATGTGTTCTTATGTCTCCCTAGACTGGCCGGAGGTTCTCGTGCAAAAACTGACAGGCTGAAGGGAAGGGGCGACTTAAAGGTATGGTGGAGGCTGGGTTTCCTAAGAGGGGAGGAGCCGAGGTCTCTCAAGTGTGCTGTCCTGAAAGACTCTTGGAAAAACGTTACCGGTAAGTAACTTCGATTTTTTTGTCGCGCCATCCCAGTTGCATCATTTTGCCTTTCTGCCAGGCAACTATTTCTCCTGCCTTGAGCTTTTTATTGCCAAAGGTTGGCGGCATGTCACACCGGTTAGCTTTAACGGTCCCATATGCATCTGTCTTGTGCTGTAAAAGGAACTCATAGAGTTCTGGAGAAGTGTAAAAATTATCTGTGGTTACACACTAGCCCTGATTCAGCAATGGCTTAATCAAAGTAAGAACGGAAGCGGTTGCCATTCCATAATAACTGAATCTTTCATTGAGTTTGGTTCCTTTTCCGGTGTATAAATAATTTTGTGCTACAGGGGAAGGGGCACAGTAAATTTAATCTGTTCCTTTGCCTTTCATTCATCTGTGTTTAAAGAGATTTTACTTCACTTCCTCTGTAGTAAAACCATTGTCCGCATCACAGTAATTGAGAGGAAATCTCTGTAACAGAACGGAGCCCCAGATAGGAGTAAAAACCTATTAGTAGGGAATAATTCAAAAAAGGAAAATAATCCATCTACAGTTATTACATTGTATACTGTAGCTTTGATTACTCCCATAAATAGGAGTAAAAATCTGACAGGTTTCTAATCCGGCCCTATTATCGGAAACGTAAAACCCTTATCCGGAAAAAAAAAAACGTTTTGGACATGCGCATAAAAGTTCATCTTGAGCATGTAGTATCAGCTTCTGTCCATAAATCTTACTAAGGCTTAGTGTACACTGGCCTACATTTGTTGCAGGAAAATGCAGCAAAATCACGGCACGTGTTTGCTGCGTTTTCCCATGGTCGGCAGTCAAAATGTTCCTATCCTGAATGCGATTCTTTCATGCGGCAGATCCTAAATTCTGCTAAAAGCCTGTGTGTACATTGACACAGGCTTTTATGGAGTTGAGTTTTTAGGAGCTTTGGCAAAACCCCCCAAAAGCTCCTACTGCCAGCGTAGGCTAGTGTACATAAGCCTTAAGGGCCAATGCATCCAAACCAGTATTTCAAACTGGCATCTAAACCAGTATTTCAATTGAGTGTAGATTCCTTTTTATTTAATGATAAATGGGTTTTTCATATCTCTTAGAGATTCTGCAATAAGGCACCTGGGTTTTTAGGTCAAACACAACTCTTATATAAAAGTAGATTTTTTGTTTTAGTTATTTGCATTATGAAAACAGCAGAAGTACTGATTTTTTGTTTTACAAGAGTAAATGTGAGACTACATGGTGTGATGGAGCACTTGCAGGAACTCCGCTGGGGAGATCTCCCCTTTGAAGTCCTTGATGGATATTACAAGCCACTAAGTGATTCAGTCCATCAACCTCCACCCATTATCAGCTTTGTGCAAAGCTCTTCTTTCTCATGAATATTTATACCTGCCAAGAAGCTAGAGAGACAGCAAGTGGAAAAAAATGATATAATAATTATATATATTTGAAAAGCGCTGTGACAGCTGGCTCCTGACAACCCACAATATGGCATATATTTGGATATAATGCAGTCATTATTTGGGTCCCTGTACTCCAATCATTTGCATTGAATGCAGACTTTATTTTTTTTAAGTATAGTTAAAAAGATTAAAAACAAGCAGATAAAAGGTCAGTCTTTTAAAGTTTAATTGAACCCTAATGTGATGAAATTTAATCTCCTTAATCATACATCAAGACACACAGAATGAAGTATTCAGGTACTATGGGTTATGCTGCTGCCTTCAGGAGCTTGGACACTGCAAACAAAGCTGTAAGAACAGCCCAATATAACCCCTCTCGCTCCTAGAATGCGTCCATTTTTTGCTAGTATTCTAGGAGAACAGAAATAATTTCTGCTTTGAGAGAAGGAAACCTTTTCTGCTTTTCTCAACATTTAAAAAAAACTCCTTATGTAGTAAGGGTGAAGACTAACTGAATAGGGCAACCAACCTTAGAGTGTCCTACTTAGAAGGGGCGTTCCCACTTGTGGGGGCTGCAGATGTTAGGACCACAGCTGGGTAAGCAAGGGCCTCTGCCCTTGACTATGGAAACCACCTGTGTGTTTTTATGTTCCAGTCTGTCCCCTAAGGGAGCACCAACCATTTTTTAATTTGGTGCCGTTTGCACAGGGCTTACTGCCCTGTACCCCTACTAAAGCCTTCCTTGAGGTTGATTGTACTGCGCATGCACGCCCCATATTTCTTTAGCACATAGAGACCTGCTTAGCATTTCCTACCATCTCCTTTAACCTTTCCCACACTGCAATCCTTCAAGACCTTCAATTGGACTTACTGCTGTCTCTAATAAAAAGTCACATGGCATTAACCCTTCCTGATCCAGCAGTGGTTTTTTTTGTAGGTAGCGTTTCTTGGGGCCTTGCTAGTTTACTATCAGTGCCCATGGGGTCCAATAATAGGTAAACCCTGCTCAAGGCATGTATGCTAAACGCCCTGTGTAACATCTAAGAATAGAGATGCCCTCCCGTTTCGCTTCCAATATCAGCAGGAACAAAAGAAAGGTCGATGGTCGCACACTCCAGACGGATGTCAATACTTTATTAATGCATATCAAAAATAGAAAGATAAAATCATGACAGCACTAGAAGATGAATATTAACATGTTTCACGCAAAAAATAGCGCTTACTCATAACTCAGAGTAACTGAGACAAACTATCCCCTAAATAGTAACGGGAAACCACAGTTTTGACAGCAATTACTCTTTAACCCTTGTGGGACAATGAGAACATGGAATGAAATCAATTGAATACAAAAGATTATTAACCAAAAATTTGCAAATATTGACAAACAAAAATAAACAAATCATATTGATAAATGAATTTATTAATGTATAAATGAAAAACAAAAAAAAAACACTAATTATTTGATTTCACGCCCTCTCCTCTAGAGTCAGTTTCTGTACTCCGTGGGGCTGCATTTGTCACTGCACAATCCACTGGGGATAAAGAGGGTAATTTCTTAATTCTTTTTAACCACTGGGCACTTAAACCCCCCTTCCTCACCAGACCAATTTTCATCTTTCGGTGCTGTCACATTTTGAATGACAATTTCTCAGTCATGCAACACTGTACCCATATGAAATTTTTGTCCACTTTTTCACACAAATAGAGCTTTCTTTTGGTGGTATTTAATCATTGCTGGGTTTTTTTATTTTTTGCGCTATAAAAGAAAAAAGACTGAAAATTCTGTAAAAAAACAAAAATAAAAAATGCATTTTCTTCGTTTGTTATAAAATTAAGAAAATTGGTAATTTTTCTTCATAAATTTTGGCCAAAATTGATACTGCTACATATCTTTGGTAAAAATATTGGTATTGGTCTTTGGTATAAAAAATTGGTGTTTATTATTTGGTCTTTGTGAAAGTTATAGTCCACAAGCTATGGTGCCAATCTCTGAAAATTGATCACACCTGAAATACTGATGGCCTATCATTTCTTGAGACCCTAACAAGCCAGGAAAGTACAAATACCCCCCAAATGACCCCTTTTTGGAAAATAGACATTCCAATGTATTTAGTAAGAGGCATGGTGAGTTTTTTTTTGAAGTTGTAATTTTTTCCCACAATTCTTTGAAAAATATATTTTTTATTTTTTTCCACAAAATTGTCATATTAGCAGGTTATTTCTCACACACAGCATATGCATACTACAAATTACACCCCAAAACACACTCTGCTACTCCTCCTGAGTATGGTGATACCACATGTGTGAGACTTTTACACAGCCTGGCCACATATAGAGGTCCAACATGCAGGGAGCACCTTCAGGTGTTCTAGGAGCATCAATTACACATCTAATTTCCTGACTACCTCTTGCAGTTTTGAAGGCCCTGGAGAACCAGGACAATGGCACCCCAAAAATGACCCCATTTTGGAAGGAAAACACTCCAACGTATAATCTGAGGCATAATGAGTCTTTTGAACATGTCATTATTTTCTACAAGGTTTTAGAAAATGTGGAAAGAAAATCAAAACTTTTTTTTTTTTTTTACACAAAGTTGTCCATTTATACAATATTTCTAACACATAACATGTACATACTAAAAATTACACCCCAAAAAAGATTTGCCTACTACCCCTGAGTATGGTGATACCACATGTGGGACACTTTTCTACAGCCTGGCCAAATACAGAGGCCCAACACACAGGGAGCAGCATCAGGTGTTCTAGGGGCATAAAGTTCTCAAATCTAATTTGACTACAAATTACACTTTTGTAAGGCACTGTAGTGGCATGGATGAGTGTGGATGGGGATGTTTGAGCCATAAATGTGGATGGCTGAGTATGGATGGCTGAGCATGGATGGATGCATAGATGAGTATGGATGGCTGAGCGTGGATGGATAGATGAGTATGGATGGCTGAGCATGGATGGATGAGTATGACAGAGGGATGGCTGAGCATGATCTGAAGGTTTTAATTTTTCCCTTACAACTTTTAGAATTTGCGAAAGACCCCCAAAACCATATATTTTCTGAAAGCATATGACCTCTAGAATAAGAAGGTGCTACTGATTTTTTAGACCCTGCGGTATTTGCGCAAATGTTTATCGAACCAATATTTGGCAAAAAATACACTAAAGCCATTATTGGCAGATTAAAAAGCAGCTAATATTTTACAAAATTCCTGCTAAATCCCTACTAAATATAAAAGCTTAACTTGTATGGAGTTAATAAAGAATCAATATTTGTAAATTTTAAATTGCACCTTTTAGCAAAATTGTGAAAATCGAACGTACCCAAAAATTTCTCTAAAAATCTGGAGGTTTTCATTTTTCACTTACAACTTTCAGAATTTGAAAAGACCCCTCAAACTAGACATTTTCTAAAAGCACATGGCCAGTAGAATAAAAAAAGTGCTACTGATTTTTTTTTGGGCCCCGCAATAATTGTGCAAATATTCGTCATGTCGCCTTTTTAACAAAAAAGACACAAATCATTAATATTGCACATCAACACAACATAACTTACAAAATTCCTGCTAAATTAGTACTAAACCCTCATTCACATGTGGCATTCTAAAGTGTATGCCCATGGGGGGGGGCCATGTTTACCCGCACAGGGATGCACAGGTGTTTCGTGCATCCCCGTACAGGCAGTCTCATTTATGTCAATTGGGATGCAACGGCTGCATGGGCATAGCTGCTGTTCCCAATCTGACATCCATGTGGGTGTGGGTACATGACCCTGAACGCAGACAGTGTGAGCTCAGGGACATGCATGTGGCCCTACATGGGTGTAAAATTGGGAGCAACAGCTCTGTTGGTGCAGTTGCTGCATCCCAAATGACATAAATGGGACGGCTTGCACAGAGATGCATGGAACACCTGTGCATCCCTGTAAATGTACGCTGTGTATGCCCTGTGTGTACAAGGCCTTAGGCCCCTTTCACACAAGCACACCAATTGGGTCTGCCTGTCCATGTTTTAGGCAGGCCCAATTGGACCACCCATTGATCTCTTCAGAGAGACTGATGTAAATGGACATGTGTCAGTTTACACTCGCCTGCATCTGATCCAGCCTGCTAAAAACAGACGGAGGGAGATTCCATTCCCCATCCATCTAGCAGATTGGATCAGATGGCATCCGATGGAAATGGACAGGCAGTCCATTTTCATCCGACCATCCCATAGAGAATAACGAGCTGTGGCCGTGTCCGCTCTGCATCAGCGGAACAGACACAGACCTGTCATCTGCCTGCTCAGCGGGGATCAGCAGACAGATCCCTCGCTGAGCAAGTGGATCTGCTTTTTCAGAGTCTGCTCCATGTGAAAGGGGTCTTACCAGGAGCCGCCGGTCCATTAGGGGCACCACCCCCCTGCAGGGTGCCGAACTCATACCTTTTGTATGAGTTTTTTTTTTTTTTTTTTCAAGCCACATGATTAGAGCCTGAGGATTGAATTGGCTTGATAAAGGTTGGGCTTGGATGCCTAGCATTGCACCTCGAACTCACCCATTTGTGAGTTGTGACAATAGCGAATTAATATTCGCTATCGTCTTCCGGTTTCTCCTCCTGGCCAATCAGGAGGGATCGGGTTGGCCGGGAGGAGAAGCTGCGGTGAGGTATCCGGGGAGGGGGGACCGTCACCGTGGAGGGGTGAGTGCGGGCGGACCTAGGGGGTCTTACTATGTTTGTTTTTTGTTTTTTTAAGCAAAACCATCCACCCGTCCCCACATGTCAGGGTGCTAGGTGTTATCCTGGATTCTGAACTCTCCTTTCGGCCCCACATCCAATCACTTTCCAAAGCTTGCCGCCTCAACCTCCGCAACATCTCTAAACTACGTCCCTTTCTAACCAGTGAAACCACAAAGCTCCTGATTCACTCCCTGGTTATCTCTCGCCTTGACTACTGCAACTCACTCCTCATTGGCTTACCTTTAAATAGACTATCCCCCCTTCAGTCCATCATGAATGCTACTGCCAGACTCATCCACCTTACAAACCGCTCAGTTTCTGCTACCCCTCTCTGCCAATCCCTCCATTGGCTACCACTCGCCCAATGAATTAAATTCAAAATACTAACAATAAGTTACAAAGCCATCCACAACTGTGCCCCCAGCTACATCACTAACCTAGTCTCAAAATACCAACCTAATCGCCATCTCCGTTCCTCCCAAGACCTCCTGCCCTCTAGCTCCCTCATCACCTCCTCCCATATCCGCATCCAGGACTTCTCCCGAGCCTCGCCTATCCTCTGGAACTCCCTACCCCAATCTGTCAGACTGTCTCCAAATTTATCCACTTTTAGGCGATCCCTGAAAACTTTCCTCTTCAGAGAAGCCTATCCTGCCTCCATCTAACAACTGCACTATTTTCTCCATTAGCTCATCCCCCACAGCTATTACCCTTTTGTATAACTTGACCCTCCCTCCTAGATTGTAAGCTCTGACGAGCAGGGCCCTCTGATTCCTCCTGTATTGAATTGTATTGTACTTGTACTGTCTGCCCTAATGTTGTAAAGCGCTGCGTAAACTGTCGGCACTATATAAATCCTGTATAATAATAATAATAATTTGTATTTACTTTTTAAATGTATTTCTTATTTTTTTGGGGGGGACGGCCTGAAAAAAGCCTCATCTGCAATCCCAGTGTGAAAGCCCGAGTGCTTTCACACTGGGGCGCTGCGCTCGCAGGACGTCCAAAAAAAGTTCTGCAAGCAGCTTCTTTGAGGCGCTTTAGGAGCGGGGTTTCACAATTTAATTTTTTTTTAACAGTCATTTAATTTTTTTTTTGGGGGGGGGGGGGGCGGGGTCTTTGAGATAGCAGAGGTTTAAACAGACCCCCCTTATCTCTTTTTTTGAGACAGAGAAAGGGACTGAAGATAGTCCCTTTTCTCTCTATCACTTTACTTGAATGAATGAAAAATCTGAATAGAGATTCCATTCACTCAGAAAATGACAGTCTGATACATTGTAACACAATTACAATTACATCAATATTTCAGTTGTCAGTGGGCACATAGCAGTGATCAAGTAGTGATCGCTGCATGTGCCCTCTTTTCTACTGGGGGGATCTTAGTAAACACATGTTTACTAAGCCCCTACTTCACCCCCTCTCAACCCCCCCCCCCCACCAGCCACCCCCCCCCGCCGCGATCTCCAGCCTGACAGGTCACGGAGATCTGTGCAGGGAGAAGATGCAGGCGGAGGGAGGGAAGGAGAGATGGCGCTCAGAGTGGCCATGGACAGGGGGTGTGGGGGCAGTTGGGGGGGGGCGATCTGACTGGCGTGACACATCTGGGGGCCCACCCCAAGCCCAATGCAGCACCTGAAGCCGGCGGGAGTGGAAGAGCAGGGATGCCGGCTAATGATGGTGGCTGCGGGGAGCGGGTTTGCAGGGGGGGTCGGATGGGGTGGAGGGGGGTAATTAGTGCTGGGGGGAGAGGGGGGGTGAAGGGTATAGGAGAGGAGAGTGGGGGGCAGTTTTAGATGAAAGGGTATGGTGAGGGTGGAGAGGCAGGGGACAGGGAGGCGGTGGGGTGGGTGGTTGGGGGGGTTGGTCACATTAGGGATTAATACCTCTGATCAGTAGGTTGTAATCCGCTGATCAGAGTTATAGAATTGTTCAGCAGAGTCTGCTGAACAATTCTGATATAAGATTATGGTCATTGAAGTGACCATAAGCTTATAGTAGAGGGAGAAATGAGGTCTGCACGCCGCACTGACCTGGCCAACTGCGGGCACATTTGTATGTGTGTACAGACCTGGCAGTGAAAGGGTTAAAGGCCCATCATTTCTTAAACGTCTTACAGGACAAACTGTCCTAAATAGTGGATTCCCCGAATAGAAAGAATGCATTGCTAGACCTATAAATTACAAATAACACAGATCTGATCATGGATGTGGAAATAAGGGACAACTTGGGAACAGCGATCACAAGATAATTACATTCAGCATTAATCATAGGAAAAGGAGGCATAAGGGTAGTACAAAATCACTCGTTTTCAAGCGAGCCAACTTTTCTAAACTGCGTCAATACTACAAGATTTTAAATAGGACCAAAAAAAAAAAAATGGGAGTGCTTTAGGAACATACAGTATCTCACAAAAGTGATTACATCCCTCACATTTTTGTAAATATTTTATTATATCTTTTCATGTGATAACACTGAAGAAATTACACTTTACTACAATGTAAAATAGTGAGTGTACAGCTTGTATAACAGTGTAAATTTGCTGTCCCCTCAAAATAACTCAACACACAGCCATTAATGTCTAAACCGCTGGCAACAAAAGTGAGTACGCCCCTAAGTGAAAATGGCCAAATTGGGCCCAATTAGCCAATTTCCCTTCCAGTGTCATGTGACTTGTTAGTGTTACAAGGTCAATAAAAGTGGTTACAAGGTCGCAGATGTGAATGGGGAGCAGGTGTTCAATTTGGTGTTATCGCTCTCACACTGGTCACTGAAAGTTCAACATGGCACCTGAAAAGAACTGAGGATCTGAAAAGAATTGTTGCTCTACATAAAGATGGCTTAGGCTATAAGAAGATTGCCAAGACCCTAAAACTGAGCTGCAGCACTGTGGCCAAGACCATACAGCGGTTTAATAGGACAGGTTTAGCCCTTTCTGGCTAAACCATAACTTAAAATACCAATATTCAAAAAAAGGCAGAGATCTATTCCTGGAAACTATAGGCCTGTCCTTCTAACATCGCTAGTATGTAAACTATTGGAAGAGATAAGGGACTTTATCCAATAATTTGCGGTTGAGAATAGTATCATTAGTAGTAATCAGCATGGGTTTATGAATAGTCAATGGGTTTACGAATAGTCATTCTTGCCAAACCAATCTGTTAACATTCTACGAGGATGTGAGCTGCCATCTAGCTAAAGGTAGGCCTGTGTATGTGGTGTACCTGGATTTTGCAAAAGCATTTGTTACAGTCCCCCATAGATGCTTAATTTACAAATTGAGATCTGTAGGCCTGGACCA
Organism: Aquarana catesbeiana; assembly: GCF_042186555.1. Taxonomy (NCBI): domain Eukaryota; kingdom Metazoa; phylum Chordata; class Amphibia; order Anura; family Ranidae; genus Aquarana; species Aquarana catesbeiana. Next base: position 220,126,717 of record NC_133334.1, on the reverse strand, counting down.
TTGGGTTTGTTTTTGGATAGAAAACTAAGGGTGGGACATGCCCCTGCCGTGGTAAGTGGGATAAACCAAGGACCCTAGGACCAATTCTGTTTAATTTATTTATTCATTGTTATATATAGCACAATCTCAGTGCTTGCTGATGACACAAAAATAAGTAGGACAATCATTTCAGAGCAGGATTTAGAAACTTTACAAGAAGACCTGAATAAAATAATGGGGTGGGCAACTACATAGCAAATGAGGTTTAATGTTGAAAAATGTAAAGTAATGCACTTTGGGGCTAAAAATATAATCCCAAGTTACTAGGGGGAAAACCGTTGGGAGAATCAAGAACGAAGGAGGATTTGCGGGTCCTAGTAGAAGACAAAAAATAGCATGCAAAGTCAAGCTGCAGCAAGCAAAACTAGCAGACTATTAGCCACATCTGGAGTATTCTGTCCAGTTCTGGTCACCAATGCTTAGGAAGGCTGTGCTGGAACTGGAGAGAGTCCAAAGACAGCCAACAAAGTTAATAAGGGGGCTGGAGGACCTCAGTTACAAGGAACGACCACAAGCACTGAACTTATTCTCCCTGGAAGAGAGACGTTTGATAGGATGCAGTCTCTGGATCATCCTATTTGCCTGACCAGTAGGACCAGGCTTTTCTTTGCTTGATGGATAACAAGTTCAGCACTGGAGTCAGGAAAATCCTGCCAATGATTCGGAATGTGCTCACGATCAATCCCTATCAGTCTAGGGAGAAGTCCTAGGTACCCTCTTAATGCAAAAGACTTGGTCAGCAGAGGAGGCTTGGTTCCCAAACAATATTCTAAAGCTCAGGACCATTCTGTTATCCTTCAACAATGGACCTCTCATCTGCGAGGTTCAAAGACCAGGATTTGGTCGGATGCCAAGGAAGTGGCTTACATCAGAGAGGTACAAGAAGTCTTATACCTCAAAGAGAAGTGGAACTGCTCTTCCCTTCTCCCAACATGGCGGAAAAATCTGAGAAAGAAAATCCTATGCATGATCTGAGAATCCGCAAGCTCTGCCTCAATATCTGCGTTGGAGAGAGTGGTGACAGACTGACCCGGGTGGCCAAAGTGCTGGAGCAGCTCACTGGGCAGACCCCTGTCTTCTCCAAAGCTCGTTACACCGTGAGATCTTTTGGAATTAGGAGAAATGAAAAGATTGCAGTTCACTGTACTGTCAGAGGAGTCCAAGCAGAAGAGATCTTGGAGAAAGGGCTTAAGGTCAGAGAATATGCGCTGAGGAAGAATAACTTCTCTGAAACAGGAAACTTTGGCTTTGGTATCCAGGAGCACATTGATCTGGGGATTAAATATGACCCAAGCATTGGAACCTACGGGCTGGATTTCTATGTGGTTCTTGGCCGTCCAGGCTTCAGCATTGCTGACAAAAAGCGTAAGACTGGCGTCATTGGTGCCAAGCATCGGATTGGCAAAGAGAAGGCCATGTGTTGGTTCCAGCAGAAGTATGATGGCATAATTCTCCCTGGAAAGTTAGCTGCTTCAGTTACAAAAAAAAATCAATAAAATTTTCTGACAAAAAAAAAAGAGAAGTGGAACTATTCTGGCTTGGTCAGAACTTCAAGTTCCAGCTGTAACTACTGAACATTCTAATGCCTTGTACACACAATCAGATTGTTTACAGGGGGTTGTCTGTTGACAGACTGTTGCCCTAAAATCTGACTGTTAGTACACTCCTTCTGACAGTTGTTGGCCAACAAATGTTGGGTGGTAGGCTAGTAAATTTTCGGCGGATAACGATCTGTTGTCTGATTTTGGTATCGTCAGTACACAAGTCCATCACACAAAAGTCAAAAGTTCAAACTTGTATGTTCGGAATCAATGCTCACCAAACACCAAATTAGCAGAAGGGGCCCAAAGGGTGGTTCTCGAGCTGAAATTCCTCATAGTACGTCGCTACATTCGTGTTTGTTGACCGACAATTGTGTACCGTTAGTATGCAAGACAAGTTCCTGGCACACGCCCTTTGGACAAAAATCAGACGCTCGGTTGGCCAACAATCGGATCATGTGTACAAGGCTTTAGAGTAGAAGTCTTGCAGGTGAGCTTCCTTAGTTGTCTGAAATCTGGAGAATGGTCTCTTCACTGATAGGTATTTCAAGACCTCTGTCACAGGTGGAGGACGCCAGCCATGAATCTTCTGGTTTCCAGATTCACCAAGGAATTGAGTAGGCTTCTCTCCAAATTCAAGCGTTCCCTAGCTAGCCCTTGTAGCAGATGCTCTGGTAACTCTTTGGCTCAATACCTTCTTTTCCCTGAAACTCTTTCCTCGCCTGCTCCACAAGATCAAAATGGAGGGAAGTTCTGGTGATTCTCAGGGCACCGAATTGGCCCAGAAAAACCTTGTACTTGGACCTTGTCAGGCTCCTAGCAGACTCTTCAAGAGCCCTGCCAGATCTTCCAGATCTTCAGTCCTAAGGGCTGGTTTACCACCCTGTTTCTCAGTAACTCGTTTTAACAGCTTGGCTGTTAAATTGGTGTACTTTCTCATTTTGAGTGGAACGATTCACAGTCCGTGGTGAAGAGCACCAAAAAAGATTTTGAAAACCTTTTTGCTTTTTAAAAACTACCATTTTAGGTGTTGTAAAAGACTTTATTATTCTACCTGAATAAAAGTTTGAAGAGGCTGGTTGTATACACTGTATCACTTTGTGCATTATTTGTTAATTAAAGAATATGTAAACCCAACATTTCATATTCCTGATATGTGACTGCTATACCATGTATAGCGGAAGGTGGAATGGCATATCACACATAGTCACTCCACAGTTGGTGAAAATAAGAAAGTCACTTCACAGTTGGTTTCTTATGTGTGATATGCCCTTCCATCAATATTATTCCCTTTTATTTAGAACCATTGCCGCATAATCCTCCTTGTTCGCCACGGGGGGAGCCTCTTTTGAGCCGCCTGGTTCCACACTTAGCCATTGACCCATCGAGTGAGCAACTCGTTCTCTTTTTATATTCTTCTGCTGAACCATATTTGTATAAGTTTCTCAATTGTAACTTATTTGTATGTGTGCTTTATTCAACTATTTGTCTTATAGATTATTCCTCCTGAGGAAGCGGTTTATGTACTGCGAAACTAGTAGAGGAAAGGTCAATCTTTGAGACTACTTCATCAACAGATACCTCTTGGGGGAACCCTGAGTATTTGTTTGATTATTTCAATCTTGCTTTTAAAATGAATTCTGTAGGTTATTTTTATATGTAATAAACAATTCATTTTATATATTAACTACATTGTTGTTTATCAGTACCGAGATAGTCCACCATAACCATTTGGGTGTGAACAATTTGTATGGTCAGCTTCAGCCACTGCCCTACTGTACTTTCCCACCCTCCCCTGCTCCTCTATACTAATTTGGATGATGGTTCTTTGTTACGTTTAGTTAAACCTTCATTATGTGAGGCTATACTCAAAATGAAATCTTGCTATACCATGTAGTTGTATGAAAGAGTATCCTGTTCTCTTTATATTGCTTCCTTTGTGTGAAATCCCTGGTATCCCTGCCAATCCCTCTGCTTTCCTATTAAAAACTGACCACGCTAGCCAAAAGAGCATGACGTGGTCAGTTTTCTGGCTGTGCTGGAACTTTGCATGATCCCCTCCAATGATTAGACTTCTCCTGACATCCCCCTGCTGTTTCTCTTCCCTGAACTCCTTATGCAACTGAGAACAGAGGGTATGTAATCATAGTTACATAGTCTAGCTGAAAAAAGACAAAAGTTTCATCACTAAAATGGGGAAAAAATATATTTCTAAAGTTTTTTTTTTTTTTTTTTGACACATAAATGTTTTGCTTTTCATTTTTATTTTAAACTGAATGCGTTGTTTTACAAGGTGAGGGTTTACATATATTTACTTACATAGGTGGTTGCAGCATTGGCCTGATGCTACATCTGTCCCCTGGCGCCTCTACACTGAGAACCGACTGTCAATCAGCAGCTCTTGGCTCTGCTCCTTCTCGCTCACTGGAGCGCTGAGCTGTGGCAGGGCGGCTGTCTCAGGCTCTCAGTTTGCCTTAGTTATTAGCCTTTTGCCAATTAGCCAATTGCCTTAGTTATTAGAAGCAGAAAGACAAACGTTTGAATATATACCTTAACCGTATTGTAAAGTACTTCTGCTAGTGTATTACACCCTCTGCAAGATGTAATACCAGAGATTATATGTGCCTTAAAATAATAATGGGTGCTGATGAAATTTAATAAACCTGTATGTAAATGTGAAGCCAAATCTTTGTGTCACTTCCGGTCAGGGCCGTGAATAGGATTTTTTATGGCGCCTGTTTGTTTTTCACTATATGCTTGTATATCTTTACCAAATGTGAGTATATCTCCTATTTTTAATCTAAATAAACATTTTATAAAATGGAATTATGCTATGGGCACCCTTTTCTTCTCCACGTGGTAAACGGGCGGAACGCCAGTAACAACGCCACTAACAAAGCACAGACCGAGCATTATACTGTGGCTGTGCAGTACCCCGGGGGGGGGGGGGGGGGTGAGGCTGTTTGGTGAGTGCATTTGCAATAGGAGCACGGACAATGGTGGCTGGTGCTCAAAAGTTTTGGGGGGGCGCAAGCAAACTGAGAAATTCTGAAAAACAAACATCAATTGCAGCCTCACTGTGCCATCAATTGCAGCCACTGTGCCCATAAAATGCAGCCACTGTGGCCATCATATGTAGTCACTGTGCCCCATAAAATGCAGCCTCTGTGCCCATCTTATGCAGCCTGTGCCCGTGATATGCAGCCTGTGCCCATCTTATGCAGCCTGTGCCCATCTTATGCAGCCCGTGCCCAACATATGCAGCCTCTGTGCCCATCATATGCAGCTTCTACCCATCATATGCAGCCTGTGCCCATCTTATGCAGCCTGTGCCCAACATATGCAGCTTCTGTGCCCATCATATGCAGCCTGTGCCCATCATACAGCCTCTGTGCCCATAATATGCAGCCTGTGCCCATAATTTGCAGCTTCTGTGCCCATCCTATGCAGCCTCTGTGCCCATCTTATGCAGCCTCTGTGCCCATCATATGCAGCCTGTGCCCATCATACAGCCTCTGTGCCCATCATATGCAGTCTGTGCCCATCATACAGCCTCTGTGCCCATAATATGCAGCATTTGCCCATAATTTGCAGCTTCTGTGCCCATCATATGAAGCCTCTGTGTCCATCATACAGCCTCTGTGCCCATCATATGCAGCCTGTGCCCATCATACAGCCTCTGTGCCCATAATTTGCAGCTTCTGTGCCCATCATATGCAGCTTCTGTGCCCATCATATGCAGCTTCTGTGCCCATCATACAGCCTCTGTGCCCATCATATGCAGCCTGTGCCCATCATACAGCCTCTGTGCCCATAATATGCAGCATGTGCCCATAAATTGCAGCTTCTGTGCCCATCATATGAAGCCTCTGTGCCCATCATATGCAGCCTGTGCCCATCATACAGCCTCTGTGCCCATAATTTTCAGCTTCTGTGCCCATCATATAGCCTCTGTGCCCATTATATACAGCCTCTGTGCCCATAGTATGCAGCATGTGCCCATAATTTGCAGCTTCTGTGCCCATCATATGCAGCTCCTGTGCCCATCATATGAAGCCTCTGTGCCCATCATACAGCCTCTGTGCCCGTCATACAACCTCTGTGCCCATCATATGCAGCCTGTGCCCATCATATGCAGGCTGTGCCCATCATACAGCCTCTGTGCCCATAATATGCAGCCTGTGCCCATAATTTGCAGCTTCTGTGCCCATCATATGCAGCTTCTGTGCCCATCATACAGCCTCTGTGCCCATCATATGCAGCCTGTGCCCATCATACAGCCTCTGTCCCCAAAATTTGCAGCCTGTGCCCATAATTTGCAGCTTATGTGCCCATCATACAGCCTCTGTGCCCATAATATTCAGCCTCTGTGCCTATGTTATGCAGTCTATGCCCATCATATGCAGCATGTGTCTGTCATATGCAGCTTCTGCCCATCATATGCAGCTTCTGTGCCCACCATATGCAGCCACTGTGACCCCCCCTCTCGTCCGCCACCAGACCGGCACTTACCCCATCCAGGTGACGGCAGCGAGCTGTGGGGTGGGCAGGCGAGGGCTCTTGCATCCCGTGCATCTCCTCCTCCATTCCGGGCTGTTAGGTCCTCTCCTCCTGTGTCAGCAGCGGCGGCGGAGGAGTCCAATCCTCCAGCTTTCTCCTGTGTGTGTCTCTTCCGCCAAAGAGATTGGAAGATATTGGATGCCCCGCGCTTTGGCCAATCGGGAAACAGGTCTCACTGACCTGCCTCCTGATTGGCGGGGAGGCACTGTGGTGTAAAAATAGGGAAAATTAATTTGCTATGGTCACACAACAGGGTGGGATCAGGGTGCACTCTCTGCGCCCCGAGCCCACCCTTTTTTGAAGCCTATCAGAGCCTCAGGTTCTAATCAGGTGCTTAAAAAAAACCACCTCCTCCCACGCTGCCATAGAAGTCCATGCATCTGGGCATCCTGAAAGGGGCCGGGCGCATTGATAGGGAGGCGGCGGCAAGGATTAGGGGGCAGCACCTGTGCGCCCACAATACCGGGCCACCCCTGGTATTTACTTTTATATGCTTGTTTTGCACATTCATTTTGGTTCATATTTAGTGCTGCACTTTTTTAAATTTATATCCTGTTGCTCCAAGTCTGGTGAACAGCCACTGGGGAGTGCAGGCTAGGAAAGGGCTCATCTCAGGTCCATGTATGCAAACAAGGAGAAGGAACATTCCAGGTGCCGCACATCCTACAAGACCCATCGGTTGTGATTGTAAGAGTAGCCTTAGCCCTGACTCCATACAGGCCATTCCCGACTTGTTTCGCACTGCCTACGGGGCTTAATCATGGAGGTTCTCCAAGACTAAAGCCAGTGAGCTGGAGGGGACATGGCCTGAATGGAGTCTGAGCTAAGGCTGCTCTTACCATCACTACCTGTTGGATGTGCGGCACCTCCAAGAAATTGAGCATTTATTTACTTGGTTAGTCAGCCTATTTCTTGGCTTACTCCTCTTGGTTCTGGCCTCCCATCTTTTTTTCTTGCAGTTTGCACTTCCCAAGAACTTCATTGAGAGTCACATATCATCCCCATCTATTATGTTTTCATGGCAGTTTCAGTAGGCTTTTGTTCTTTAATTTTTTACCTTAGTATCCTCCTTTTACTTTCATACTCCTCTTGGTACTACCACGCCCTCCTGAGCTTTCATCTCCTGTTCAAAGTGGAATGGCCCAAAGAGTGAAGAGTAATGACCTCCTTCTTTTTGCTAGGTGTCCAACCTCTGAGGGAAGGGCTTATACAACAGAGGCCTGCTATGTAGTACATTGAAACATCCCCTTTAAGCAGTATTCAGTCACACAAATCTTCCCAAATTCAGGCTTTGCCTGCTGTGCTGTCTGCCTCTTTAGATAACCCATAGTATTCTGATCATTTTTTTTTTCTTGTCATCTATTTAAAGTTTATTGACGATAGAAAGATTGTATATGTATAATATCGATATAATGCATTAGGATGGTTTATATAATTGTAGTTTGTATTAAAATTTCATCCAAAAACAGTATACAAAACAAGACAAGTTTTTATAATTTGTCGTTTTTATTAAAGTTTTATTTTAAAAAGTATACAAAACCACACAACTACCTGTTTTTTGTTTTATAAATGTAGTTTTTATTAAAGTTATATTGTAATTCCTGTTGACAGGGTGTAGACACTGAGTTTACACGGGAAAAACAAGAGATGTCCCCCTCATACAGAACAAGTCCCAGCTGTCAAATTGACAGCTGCAATTTGCCATTGCCTGTGACTGCTGAGAATCAAAGCCAAAAAAGTAACACAAAAAGTACCATCAAAGGTAAGAAAGGGTCTGACTTTAATAAATTAACCACTTCAAAACCGGGCACAATTCTTGCCCAGGCCAATTTTCAGCTTTCATCGCTGTCTCTCTTTGAATGAGAATTGCGCCGTCATACAACACTGTAACCATATGAAATTTGTATAATTTATTTGAGACAGATAGAGCTTTCTTGGTGGTATTTATACACCACTGTTTTTTTTTTTTTCTTTTGCTAAAAAAGACCAAAAATTTAGAAAAAAATAAGTTTTCTGTTATAAAATTTTGTAAATAAGTAGTTTTTCTCCTTCAACTGATGTGCGCTAATGAGGCTGAACGGATAGGCTGCACTGATGGGCACTGATGGAGAGGCACTAAAATGCAGCATTGATAGGCGGCAGTAATATGCAGCACTGATGGGCACTGATAGGCAGCATTAATGGAAACTCATAGGTAGCACTGATGGGCACTGATAGGCGACACTGATGAGAAGACACTGATTGGCATCACTGGTGGGCACTGACAGGCATCACTGATGGGGCTGCACTGATACTCATTGCAGTGAATATCAGTGCAGATGTCCCCACGTAGGAAAGCCGCTTATTGTCTCTCCTCATGCGCTGTCAGCGTGAGGAAAGGGATGCCGATAACCGGCATTTCCTATTTACACTGTGATCAGCTGTGATTGGGCACAGCTGATCACATGGTAAAGAGCAGGATCATAGGCTCTTTGTCGCTGAGTGTCCACGGGGGCGCACACGAGCTGCTTGTTCTGAAGGATGTCATATGAAGTCCAATCAGAACATTTAAGCCACCGCCCGACCGTAAATCTGATGTAAGGTGGGCGGGAAGGTGTTAAAAGCATATCAACAAGAAAACCAGTTAAGTGTAACTAAAGGCAAACCTTTTTATTTTTATTTTGGATAGAGTAAAGTAGGGTTATATCCTATCGGTTTATTTTTTTTTCCATTTGTGTCTCATTGCAGAGATTTCCCTTCACTTCCTGTCTCATAGCCAAACAGTGAGTGGAAATCCCTTCAAAGTGAGTGAATCCTGGTGTGTCACCAGAACTGTTCTCCTCTATTACTGCTGTGGTGTCAACCTGAAATATGGGATTCTTTTATTTTCACTTTTGATGTCTTTGGGAGGAATAGTGCCCCATCATTGGTGCCAGTGGGAGGAATGGTTCTCCATCATTGGTTTCAGTGGGAGGAATTATTCTCCATCATTGGTGTCGGTGGGAAGAATAGTGCCCCATCATTGGTGTCAGTGGGAGGAATGGTTCTCCATCATTGGTGTCAGTGGGAAGAATAGTGCCCCATCATTGGTGCCAGTGGGAGGAATGGTTCTCCATCATTTGTGTCAGTGGGAGGAATGGTTCTCAATCATTGGTGGCAATGTATAGAATGGTGCCCCAAGGGCTGGATACAGGCAAGCAAAGGGCCACATTAGGCCCACGGGCCACAGTTTGGAGACCACTGCTTTACATTTTGTTATAAAACCTATCAAATATGTAGCAATAACTCTCGATGGAGCTGCTGGTTTAAGCGGGCTTGTTACCTTCACTCTCCTTCCCTCTGTTTTATCGCCACCGTGTCTAGGGTTCCGTTGAGTTTACCTCTGGAGGATACACGCACCAACACTTGAGTACGTTTTCAATGCTTTATTAAACAATTTACTAAGGAAGTAGCAGGAAAGAGGCAGAAGGGAAACTGCAGAAGAAACTCAAATATCTTCTTGTAAGATTCTTGACAAATGTCCTGGTAGAACTTGGATATTACAATAGAATGCTCTCCCCTCGTGGGACACACTCTTTGCTCGCCTAGATAGGCCTCTCTCACTTGCCTAGCAGCCAGTACATAGCACGAACAAAAGTCTCTGCCACAGACTTGTTTGGGATAAACCTGTACTATCCTCTGCCATAGGATGTATTGGTCTTTCTGCAAGGAACGTCAGTCACAGTGCTTGAACCTCTAAGCCAACCCGGCAACACTATGCTGTATAGTTACTTTAGGATATGTCCTCCAACCGAGTCACCAGGCCCCTCTCCAGACCAGCATGCTGCGTGATCCTTCCATGACGGGTCCTCCCCTGGGATCTTCTCCGTTGTCCAGCTTCTTCACTCTGGATAGACAGCTCAGGACCATTCCTCGACTGCTGTGGTAGGCCCCAGACAAGCTTCTGGGCCCACCCATGCGCTGCAGCGATGCGGGCCTCCGGAACGGAGGACCACGAGATTGCTCTCTAACGCATACCTGTCGGCCAGGAGGGCCAGCAGGTGGCTGTAAAACGAACACCCACAATATGGCGTCTGTCCCACAAATATCCTCTCCCAGAATGCAACTCGGAGGACCACCTCCACCGAGTTGTCTCTGGGACAGAAGAGCATCCATACTCTTCGACATGTTGCCCTTCCAACACTGACCAGCGATAACAGCGACACCCACCAGTCAGTCTGGAAACACACACAACGTCAACCAAGCTGGAACAGAGGCAAACCTAACCTTCCTAACGAACAAGTTACTAAATTTACCTAACATATGGTAGATCGCAAATCTACCAGCGCTACAAATAAAAATGCCGGGACTGTACGAACACCCCTAAAATGACCTCTTTTTTGGAAAGTAGACACCCCAATCTAATCTAATTTGTTGCCACTTTTTTGGCAATGAAGAAACGTGCTGGTATTGAGGTGATTAAATCCTGGAGTTTAGATAAAAGACCCTGATGTCTCATTACAGAGAACCAGTAACAAAAATAACACAAGACTTTTTTTGTCCTCTGATAAAAAATAGTGTTCAGTGAAAAAAAAAGTTTTTAAAAGTTACTTAAAGCACTTACAATATGCCCTCCAAAAATGTTTGACACCCCCAACTCCACATACATGCACATACAAATGTAAACACATGTCAGAGGCACCTGCGCATGAAAGCATTGATACACATTAAAGCGTTGCCTATGGAAAATATAGGGTACCAAAGTTTGTTGCCATTTCACAGAAAACACACAATTTTAGGGCTTGACATGTGGGGTATCAATCTACTCAGCACAACCTCATTCTTTAGCTTTTTCTAAAAAAAAATGGGTCATATATTGTGTAACTATAGACAAAACTTTTCATTTTATTTTGGATAGAGTAAGGGAGGGTTATAACCTCTGTAAGCTTTACTTTTGCCATCTTTGTCCCATTGTGGAGATTTCCCTTCACCTCCTGTCCCATAGCCAAACAGGAAGGGAGAATAATGGTAAACAGGACAAATAGAGAGGATGAATCTCTCTAACGGGGGGGACAGACAGCAATAAAAAACCAACAGGGATTCTAATCCCTTTCCACTCTATCCAATACAAAAAAAACGTTTTGCCTTTAGTTATACTTTAACTCTATTTTTTACTGATAATTTTACACTTGATAAACTGCTGTTCTAATATTATGTGGCATTAAAGATTGTGCAAAACCTGCAAAAAATAGCGCTGGCAGTGAAAGGGTTAAAGTTTCCCTTTTTCAGAAAATTTCCTATGTAGTCATGGGGCCCCAGAAAATATAAAACAAACTTCGCAGCTTTGTAAAATGTTCATTAGATTTATTATCATACGTGTAGGCCATGTGAGCGCCTCCTGGAAGCCTGGCTGAAAAACTGGCAGATGGCAAACCTCATGTCCTGCTATGTTGCTAGGACGTAAAAAAATGTCGGTTTTCACTCCTGTGATGAGGCGCCTGCGCCACCTTTTTTAAGTCGCATCACAAAGCATAGGTGTAATCGGACCCCGTAGGAAATAATGAGATTCCTGTTGCTATGCATTGCCGTATGATGGCTAAAGTGCTTCAAACTGCACAGATATGAACGCAGCCTAAACCAACGCATAACTAAGAAGTGGGCGGAGTCAGGTTTAATTTTACCGCAGTGATATGCAGTGAGAGAGGAATAAATGACTCGGGCTGGAACATTGCGGTAAATCAGTTGTACAATTTGTCTACTACTTCTGTATAAAATGGTCTTGTGTCCCCCATTGTCCGCCATTGTGTTTATAAAAGGTTTTTATTATTACATTTTCACGTGGCACTGGTCTTAGCTCCACCCACTTTCTTCCTTATAACAATTGTCTGAGCCTCTGGGAGGGAACCTGACAGTCTCCATGGAAACCCGGCTCACCTTCCCTTGATTGGCCCCACAGGTCACCATAGCTGGTCTCCATGGAAACCCTGACCATTCACCTTGGACTGGACTCACAAGCCTCCATAGCTGGTCTCCATAGAAACACTGCCCACTCTCACTGGATTAGAATCACAGGCACCATAGCTGGTCTCTTATAGAAACACTACCCACTCTCACTGGATTGGACTCACAGGCCACCATAGCTAGTCTCCGTGGAAAACCTGACTATTCTCCTTGGACTGGACTCACAGGCCACTGTAGCTGGTCTCCATGGAAACCTTGCTCACTTACCTTGGATTGGCCTCACTGGTCACCATAGCTAGTCTCCATGGTAACACTACCCCCCTCTCCCTGAAGTATCATCACAGGCCGCCATAGCTGGTCTCAATGGAAACCCCCATCACTAGCCTTGGGCTGGACTCACAGTTCGCCGTAGCTGACCTCTGTGGAAATACTGCCCACCCTGCCTGGCTTGGACTCACAGGCTGCCATGGCTGGTCTCTATGGAAACCTGGCATGTAATTACAATTCTTGATCTAATATTTCACAGCAGGGCCCGTTCCTGTGCCCACCAAGAGTAACTATGAGGGCTTACAGTGTTGTGGCAACACCAACACCTAAGGCCCCAATTTCTGCAGAGTATATAGGGCAGGCCCCGACTTTCAAACATCCAACTTACAAACGACTCCTACTTGCAAACGGAAGGAGACAACAGGAAGTGAGATGAAATCTACCCCTAGGAAGGGAAATTCTCTCCTGTAAGAGTTAATATGGGAGAAACGTGTCTCCTCTCCACTAATGCTTTATCACCAATCCTTGTTTCACTAAAAACCCTAAATTTTCAAAAAACATTTGTCATTGGGATAGAAAATGAGGTGAAATCTTCTAAAGAGGTGCACAGACAGCAAAACAAATGTTACAGGGGTGATAACCCTTCCCTATGTTTTCCAAAAAGCTTAAAATAGATTTTGTGGCTGGAGCTACACTTTAAAAATGTACCAGTTCAAAATTACAAACAGATTCTACTTAACAACAAACCTACAGTCCCTGTCTTGTTTGCACCGCCTGTATGCTGTTCATGGACGTCCCTGTCCATGCCTGCTGGATCATGAGTCAGCGGTAATGTGCACCTTACCACTGACCGCCCTGTCCAGCGAGGCCAAGACATTGTCTTCCACATGCCGGTAGAGAGCCGGAATCGCCTTCCGTGAGAAAAAGTGGCATTTGGGAACCTGCCACTGAGGAACCGCACATTCCACAAACTCACGGAAGGGGGCAGAGTCTACCAACTGAAAAAGCAGCAGTTGAAGTGCTAGCAATTTAGCCAAGCTAGCATTCAACCGCTGGGCATGTGGATGGATGGGAGCGAACTTCTTTCGGCGATGCAGCAGCTGGGGCAGGGAAATTTGCCTGGTACAATCTGACGTTGGTGTACCGATAGCAGATTGCCCCTTAAGTACTTGGCTGTGACACACCTAATTCTACACCTTCATTCCTCTCAGTGCAGGTTTCAGAGAGGACTGAAGGTATAGTGGGGTTGGAGATCCCAGCTGATGAGGAGCAAGGAGAGGTCCACTTTGTTCTTTGGTGTGGGTCCTTTAGGTACGCTTGCCAACGAACTGCATGGCAGGTCGACATATGTCTGGTCAAGCATGTGGTGCCCAAGCGGGTGATGTATTAGCCACGCGAGATATGCTTGAGACATATGTTACAAATAGCAGCGGTGTGATCAGATGCACTTGTCTCAAAAAAGGCCCACACCAAAGAACTTTTGGAATAACGTGCAGAGACAGCAGCACCCTGCACATGCGGAGCTCTGCGGTGTGATGCAGTCGGTGTGCTGCCCTTAAGCTGGCCCCTGGAGGGCAACCTGCCTCGTTGGAGATGTGTGTCCTCCTCCTCTCTCCTATCAGGCACCCACGTGGAGTCAGTGACTTCCTCATCATCCCCTCCCTCCTCATCACTGGAGCAAACCTGGCAGTATGCTGCAGCTGGGGAACATGACTGACAGATTGCTGTCCTTCTTGGGCACCCCCTCTCTCACGTTACTGCCTTCCTCTAGCTGGGTACCATCATCGGAGCATTCAGAATGCTGGGCATCCTCCTGGAGCATGTACCCAACACTGTGGTCAAATAGTTTGGGGGACTCCTCAGAAGGACATGGTGGGGATAGGGAAGGAGTGACTGATGCCATTGAGCCAGGGGAAGAGGCTGCATTGGCAGCTGCTTTGCCAGACAAAGTACCCTGAGCCTGGGTGAGAGAGGATGAGGAGGATGAGGATGGCTTGGTCATCCACTCTACCAAGTCTTCGGCATGTTGCGGCTCAACACAGCCAGCTACCGAAAAAAAAGGACAAGCGTGTCCCATGCCCACGTGCTGATGAGGATGCACTGTGTCCACGACAAGCACTGTTGCCTCTAGACACAGAGCCTGCTTTCCCTCTTTTATTGGCTTGTGACTGTCTGCTTCTCCTTGTTGGCCTTTGAGACATACTAATGGCCTGCAGTGAGATGTAGCTGCACAAAGCTGGGATGTGTATATTATATATATATATATATATATACTGATTATACTGCAGCTAGCAGAATAAACTGCCTGCCTGTAGTATTATTAGTATGAGAACACCAGTAATTGTCTTCAGGTAGCTTTAGGTGCACACTGTGCAGAGGACACAGTACACTAACTGTAAATACTGCAGCTGCCTGCCTGTGGTACTAATAGGATCAGAAGAACACCAGCAATTGTCTTCAGGTAGCTTTAGGTGCACACTGTGCAGAGGACACAGTACACTAACTGTAAATACTGCAGCTGCCTGCCTGTGGTATTAATAGGATCAGAACACCAGCAATTGTCTTCAGGTAGCTTTAGGTGCATACTGTGCAGAGGACACAGTACACTAACTGTAAATACTGCAGTTGCCTGCCTGTGGTATTAATAGGATCAGAACACCAGCAATTGTCTTCAGGTAGCTTTAGGTGCACACTGTGCAGAGGACACAGTACACTAACTGTAAATACTGCAGCTGCCTGCCTGTAGTACTAATAGGATTAGAAGAACACCAGCAATTGTCTTCAGGTAGCTTTAGGTGCACACTGTGCAGAGGACACAGTACACTAACTGTAAATACTGCAGCAGCCTGCCTGTGGTACTAATAGGATCAGAACACCAGCAATTGTCTTCAGGTAGCTTTAGGTGCACACTGTGCAGAGGACACAGTACACTAACTGTAAATACTGCAGCTGCCTGCCTGTGGTATTACTAGGATCAGAACACCAGCAATTGTCTTCAGGTAGCTTTAGGTGCACACTGTGCAGAGGACACAGTACACTAACTGTAAATACTGCAGCTGCCTGCCTGTGGTACTAATAGGATCAGAAGAACACCAGCAATTTTCTTCAGGTAGCTTTAGGTGCACACTGTGCAAAGGACACAGTACACTAACTGTAAATACTGTAAAAACACCTGCCTGCCAGTATATTAGGAAGAGAATAACAGGAACAGATCTAGCTAAACTGAATACAGTATATATATATATATATATATATATATATATATATATATATATATACACACATACACACACACACACAATACACTGTAAGTGCAGCTAACTGACTCGCCTGCCTACTCCTAACTTAAATCGAATTACACTGTCTCTCTGTCTATCTCTCTCCGCTGCCGCAACACACTACGCAGGCGGCCTGATATAGTGTGGGGCATGTACTAAACCCCCTGAGCCATAATTGGCCAAAGCCACCCTGGCTTTGGCTAATTACGGCTCTCTGTACAGACGGCGCTGTGATTGCCCAAGCAACGGGTCATAGTGCATGCTTGGCCAATCATCAGCCAGTAATGCACTGCGA
Organism: Aquarana catesbeiana; assembly: GCF_042186555.1. Lineage (NCBI taxonomy): Eukaryota > Metazoa > Chordata > Amphibia > Anura > Ranidae > Aquarana > Aquarana catesbeiana. The sequence continues at coordinate 220,110,818 of NC_133334.1, read as the reverse complement.
TGCCGCAGTGAATTATGGGCCGTGATGCGCCACCCGAATTTGGCGCGAACGGCCCATAACGTTCACAATTCGACGAACAGTCGAACAGGCAATGGGTTTGACTCGAACTCGAAGCTCATCCCTACCCCTGTCATGTGCCCTGTCCCATGTAATGTCCCCTGTCATGTCCCCTGTCCCATGTATTGTCCCCTGTCATGTGCTCTGCCTCATGTAATGTCCCCTGTCATGTCCCCTGTCCCATGTATTGTCCCCTGTCATGTGCTCTGCCCCATGTAATGTTTCCTGAATGGATCAGCTCTGCAGGAAAAGAAAGAACAAGTTTCACATTAAATAAGTACGTTTTAATATTTATTCTTTTATTTAATGCTATTTCTACAAATAATTTTTGTTATCAACAGCTCGTTGATCATACCAGTGTTCCATGAACTGTAGATGTGAACAGCATTTCAGGGGTTCCTGTGGATCTCAATCTTTTTGCCAGGGGTTCCTCAAAGGTAAAAAGGTTGAGAAACACTGCTTTAGATAGTTCCCTTGAACCAAGTTGCACCCTGAGCTACATACAGCATACACTGCTGTGTTCCAGCAGCAGAATGGGCACTTCCCATCCTGCTCCTGGAACAAAATCAAGTTGGGCTGAGCACCGCTCAGCCATTTACAGACAGCATTTACAAGGCTTACTATGACTGGCTTAGGTGGAGATCGTAATGTCATCTGCCCGCCTCTCAATCCATGTAGATCAGAGGTTCTCAACTCCTGTCCTCAGGATCCACTAACAGGCCAGGTTTGCAAGATAACTGAAATACATCACAGGTGATATCATTTGCTGCTCAGTGATTGCAGTATCCTGGTCTGCATCTCCCCAAGGTAATACTTAAAATCTGGCCTGTTAGTGGGTCCTGAGGACAGGAGTTGAGAACCACTGATGTATATGATGCTTACACAAAACTCCCTGCAGGTGCATGTTTGCATGTATTAGTGCAATAATTAGTTTACTTGGTCCAAGCAAACAATTTAAACTCACAAGAAACCTGGAGTCAGTTTTTAAATTTTATATCCACAGGGAAATGTAATAAAAATAAGTATATAAATATATATATACACAGTGAAGAAATGGCACTTTGCTACAATGTAAAGTAGTGAGTGTACAGCTTGTATAACAGTGTAAATGTGTTGTCCCCTCAAAATAACTCAACACACCCCTAAGTGAAAATGTCCAAATTGGGCCCAAAGTGCCAATGTTTTGTGTGGCCACCATTATTTTCCAGCACTGCCTTAACCCTCTTGGGCATGGAGTTCACAAGAGCTTCACAGGTTGCCACTGGAGTCCTCTTCCATAACGACATCACGGAGCTGGTGGATGTTAGAGACCTTGCGCTCCTCCACCCTCCTTTTGAGGATCCACCATAGATGCTCAATAGGGTTTAGGTCTGGAGACATGCTTGGTCAGTCATGCACCTTTACCCTCAGCTTCTTTAGCAAGGCAGTGGTTGTCTTGGAGGTGTGTTTGGGGTCGTTATCATGTTGGAATACTGCCCTGTTGGCCCAGTCTCTGAAGAGAGGGGATCTTGCTCTGTTTCAATATGTCACAGTACATGTTGGCATTCATGGTTCTCTCAATGAACTGTAGCTCCCCAGTGCCGGCAGCACTTATGCAGCCCCAGACTATGGCATTTCCACCACCATGCTTGACTGTGGGCAAGACACACTTGTCTTTGTACTCCTCACCTGGTTGCTGCCACACACGCTTGACACCATCATCTGAACCAAATACGTTTATCTTGGTCTCATCAGACCACAGGACATAGTTCCAGTAATCCACTTTAGTCTGCTTGTCTTCAGCAAACTGTTTGCGGGCTTTCTTGTGCATCATCTTTAGAAGAGGCTTCCTTCTGGGACGACAGCCATGTAGACCAATTTGATGCAGTGTGCAGCATATGGTCTGAGCACTGACAGGCTGACCTCCCACCCCTTCAACCTCTGCAGCAATATTAGCAGCCCTCATACGTCTATTTCCAAAAGACAACCTCTGGATATGACACTGAGCACGTGCACTCAACTTCTTTGGTCGACCATGGCGAGGCCTGTTCTGAGTGGAACCTGTTAAACCGCTGTATGGTCTTGGTCACCATGCTGCAGCTCAGTTTCAGGGTCTTGGCAATCTTTTTATAGCCTAGGCCATCTTTATGTAGAGCAACAATTCTTTTTTTCAGATCCTCAGAGAGTTCTTTGCCATGATGTGCCATGTTGAACTTCCAGTGACCAGTATGAGAGAGTGAGAGTGATAACACCAAATTTAACACACCCCGGAGAGGGAAAATGGCTAATTGGGCCCAATTTGGACAATTTCACTTAGGGGTGTACTCACTTTTGTTGCCAGCGTTTTAGACATTAACCACTTAAGCCCCGGACCATTTGGCTGGCCAAAGACCAGAGCAATTTTTGCGATTCGGCACTGCATCGCTTTAACTGACAATTGCGCTGTCGTGCGACGTGGCTCCCAAACAAAATTGACGTCCTTTTTTTATCACAAATAGAGCTTTCTTTTGGTGGTATTTGATCACCTCTGTGGTTTTTATTTTTTTCGCTATAAACAAAAAAAATAGCGACAATGTTGAAAAAAAAACACATTATTTTTTACTTTTTGCTATAATAAATACCCCCCAAAAATATATAAAAAAACATTTTTTTTCCTCAGTTTAGCCCGATACATATTCTTCTACATATTTTTGGTAAAAAAAAAATCACAATAAGCGTTTATTGATTGGTTTGCGCAAAAGTTATAGCGTCTACAAAATAGGGGATAGTTTTATGGCATTTTTATTATTTTTTTTTTTTACTAGTAATGGCGGCGATCAGCTATTTTTATCGTGACTGCGACATTATGGTGGACAGATCGGACACTTTTGGAGCTATTTTGGGACCATTCACATTTATACAGCGATCAGTGCGATTAAAAATGCATTGATTATTGTGTAAATGTGACTGGCAGTGAAGGGGTTAACCACTAGGTGGCGCTGTATCCTAGGAAGTAATTCTAACTGTGGCGGGGAGGGGCTGTGTGTGACACGACACTGATCACCGCTCCCGATTACAGGGAGCTGTGAACAGTGTCCTGTCACTAGGCAGAACGGGGAAATGCTTGTTTACATTAGCATTTCCCCATTCCTCCTCTCCGTGAGATGGTCGCGGGTATCCCCGCAGACATCGAGATCATGCTCACGGAGCTCCCGGCACGCGCGCCCGCACGCCGCCTCTTAATGTACAGGTACATTAATCTGCCTGAGCTATGGAATGTTCTGTTTTTGTCTTTCATGTGTTTGCCCTTCCATGTGCTCCTTGCTGTGAAGGCCAGTTATAGGTGGGGGCAGGGGCCATTTGTTTGTTACTGGTGTAAAATATGGTCCAGGGACAAACTGTACACCTTTGCTGCCACTGTGCTCTTGCTGGGTGTCCAGTGTGCTCCTGTTCCTTTAAGGGGGATTGGGCTGCCTCCAGGCCCACCTGCCCCTCATCTATCCATTTAACCTCAATGACGGTATGATTATTTCAGATTTTTGCGTCTCAAAGCGGTACCATTATTTTGCATAGAAATTTGGCGTTTTATATTGTAGACTAATCAAAATCCCAAAACTGTACCTCTCACACGTGTACAGATAGAGATAGCGGCGCTAATATAAATTGTGTAAAATGATGGGTCAGGGCAGTATAATGCCTAAGACCCTCTACTTATGCATAAAAATATTAAATAATAATAGTGTCATGAAAAATATTAATTTTATCATGAAAAGAAATTTCTTTAACACCCAGTGAAAAGTGTCACTATAAATAATAAATTACAAGAAATTAATGATCAAGTTCAACAGTTGTTTTTCAATCTTCTTGTGAAAAATCTTCTACTCTTCCACCACACCACCGTGATAGTGACACCACTCCCTCTGAAGAGCGCACTCACCAGATTGTATAGCCTCCCACTCTCGTGTTTGGCAAAACAGCAATTGAACCACACCTGGGTTGCATGTGATGAACCGTGACTCCAATCAAGCCAGCTCCATATGTGAAAAAATGAATAAAGTGCTCCACATAGCGTGATACCATTTTGACAGATTTATTAAAATCACTTCAAACACACTTCAATGGTTACACTCACTTTTAAACTGAAACATAAAAGCCTTTAAAAAGAAATCCACAGCAAGCACAGCAAGCAACAGGATCAGTGATCCAACGGTGCACCGCAGTCACAGCGGACCTGAAGTGTAAACTGGTGTATCTCTCACCCAACCTTCTAAGGCCCAGCCCTCCGATCGGTATAGTCCTCCTCAGACAGCAGCATCTAATGTCAGTGCGATGGAATGCCGTGTAACCATGCCCAAGACATGTTTCGTCGAATAGACTTTTTCAAATGGGATTGGCTACACGGATGGTTCATCAATCCTTATATACTATCTATGATTAGTCATGTGATCACCATCAGTCATGTGATCACCATCAGTCATGTGACCTCCTGCTCTGCACATGCTCACACTTCATGTCCCCCTGACCGTGAAGCACAGGTACAAAGACTGAATGCATTAGTGGATCCCAAACATTTTTACGGTGTGTAGTTAGAATGCTGCGTCCAGCATTACCATATATGACATATGACATATCCTAACTTATAATCCACCACTAGTTACAGTGCTAATGTGGAAAAGTAACCAATAAAAATGAATATTAATAAATTAAAATAAACATTTCAACAGGAGATCATGAATTTGTCTAGTTTAAAATACAAGCTATATAAATTAGTCATGATACTATCATACAGCTGCATAGGACAAACAATGACTGAAACACAATCTGATCCTATTAATAAAAAATATGGATGACTGTAGACTGTAGACTGTAAATATCTCTATCTGTACACGTGTGAGAGGTATAGTTTTGGGATTTTGATTAGTTTATGTATTTATTTAAGTGGCAGCTTTTCTTCACTGTACACTGTGTATGTACACATATTTTGTATTCATTTACACATCTTTTATATAGCTTTGCACTTTTCTTTGGCGCAGTGGAGTAAGAGAGATTCAGGGGCGGTTTATTTGTATATCTCTTGCTACAAACCATTGTCTATTTATTTACCACCTGCAGCCTTAGATGCCATTAATTGTAAACAAGTTAAAACTTGGTGGGATGTTTTCATGTTTGAGGTGGTTTTATTCATTGACCACTGATGATATATCATTATTATTCTCCTTTTTTTTAGACTCGTCTACAGTCATCCATATTTTTTATTAATAGGATCAGATTGTGTTTCAGTCATTGTTTGTCCTATGCAGCTGTATGATAGTATCATGACTAATTTATATAGCTTGTATTTTAAACTAGACAAATTCATGATCTCCTGTTGAAATGTTTATTTTAATTTATTAATATTCATTTTTATTGGTTACTTTTCCACATTAGCACTGTAACTAGTGGTGGATTATAAGTTAGGATATGTCATATGTCATATATGGTAATGCTGGACGCAGCATTCTAACTACACACCGTAAAAATGTTTGGGATCCACTAATGCATTCAGTCTTTGTACCTGTGCTTCACGGTCAGGGGGACATGAAGTGTGAGCATGTGCAGAGCAGGAGGTCACATGACTGATGGTGATCACATGACTGATGGTGATCACATGACTGATGGTGATCACATGACTAATCATAGATAGTATATAAGGATTGATGAACCATCTGTGTAGCCAATCCCATTTGAAAAAGTCTATTCGACGAAACATGTCTTGGGCATGGTTACACGGCATTCAATCGCACTGACATTAGATGCTGCTGTCTGAGGAGGACTATACCGATCGGAGGGCTGGGCCTTAGAAGGTTGGGTGAGAGATACACCAGTTTACACTTCAGGTCCGCTGTGACCGCGGTGCACCGTTGGATCACTGATCCTGTTGCTTGCTGTGCTTGCTGTGGATTTCTTTTTAAAGGCTTTTATGTTTCAGTTTAAAAGTGAGTGTAACCATTGAAGTGTGTTTGAAGTGATTTTAATAAATCTGTCAAAATGGTATCACGCTATGTGGAGCACTTTATTCATTTTTTCACATATGGAGCTGGCTTGATTGGAGTCACGGTTCATCACATGCAACCCAGGTGTGGTTCAATTGCTGTTTTGCCAAACACGAGAGTGGGAGGCTATACAATCTGGTGAGTGCGCTCTTCAGAGGGAGTGGTGTCACTATCACGGTGGTGTGGTGGAAGAGTAGAAGATTTTTCACAAGAAGATTGAAAAACAACTGTTGAACTTGATCATTCATTTCTTGTAATTTATTATTTATAGTGACACTTTTCACTGGGTGTTAAAGAAATTTCTTTTCATGATAAAATTAATATTTTTCATGACACTATTATTATTAATATTTTTATGCATAAGTAGAGGGTCTTAGGCATTATACTGCCCTGACCCATCATTTTACACAATTTATATTAGCGCCGCTATCTCTATCTGTACACGTGTGAGAGGTATAGTTTTGGGATTTTGATTAGTTTATGTATTTATTTAAGTGGCAGCTTTTCTTCACTGTACACTGTGTATGTACACATATTTTGTATTCATTTACACATCTTTTATATAGCTTTGCACTTTTCTTTGGCGCAGTGGAGTAAGAGAGATTCAGGGGCGGTTTATTTGTATATCTCTTGCTACAAACCATCGTTTTATATTGTAGGCCTGTCATTTTTAGCAATAACACACTTAAATCTGTCCACTAAGAGTCTAGTAGATATCCAGGGTATGATGAAGTTTGAAACACAAAATCATAAATTATAATATAATAAATAAATATAAATAATTATAAAAAATAATAAAATAATAATAATAAAATAAATTTCCCCACAATTCACTATCGCTCAATTCTGAAAGTGTTCTAATTTACTATCACTGTTTTCTAGCTGATCTAAAACCACTTTTGACGTAAAGGGACACTTTTTGGTTGCCATGGACAATCTCCAGTTTCCAGGCAGAAAGAACAGTATTTATAATAAAAAAACTGCATGCAGGGCATAGGACGAAGCACTAGGGACAAAAGGGATGTGAAAGAATTTAATACAGTACTGTAATCTGTAAGATTACAGTGTACTGTATGTGTTATGAATTTTCACTTTTTTGAATTTGCCGCCAGGCTCCGCCCCCGTGCGCTGCGAAGCTCGCAGGGAATGGAGCCCGGCACACAGAGGCTTTGGGAGGAGGACAGAGCCCGCAGACACAGCGGGGGGACATCGCAGGATCCTGAGGACAAGGTAAGTAACCTGCACCAGGATCCTGAGATGTAATCCCGAGTGTGGCTCGGGGTTACCGCTAATGTTGCTGAAATTTAACCCTGAGCTACACTCGGGAAAACCGCCAGGGAGGTTAATGCATGTGCTTCCATTGTGGAGACGCTCATAAATTTAGTAGCGTTAGGACTGCAAGCATACACAGGGTGCCGTGAAGAGGCCTTGCAGTTTATGCATGCATTTGCAAATGTGTGCTAACTAAACCCCTGTTTTTAACACAGACTGTTGGACAGGTTAATTTGGTCAGTTGGCAGACTGGTTGGTGAATTGAGCTATGAAATGTTCTGTTTTTGTCTTTCACCTTGCTTTGTGCACTGGTCAAATCATTTGGTGGAGGGGGGTTTTTGGTGTGGGGTTATTTTTCAGGGGATATGCTTGGCCCCTTAGTTCCAGTAAAGGGAACTCTTAAGGCGTCAGCATAAGACATTTTGGACAATTTCATGCTCCCAACTTTGTGGGAACAGTTTGGGAATGGCCACCTTTCTGTTCCAAAATGACTGCGCACCAGTGCACATAACAAGGTCCATAAAGACATGGATGAGTGAGTTTGGGGTGGAGAAACTTGACTGGCCTGCACAGAATCCTACCCTCAACCCGATAGAACACCTTTGGGATGAATTAGAGCACAGACTACGAGCCCTTCTCGTCCACATCAGTGCCTGACTTCACAAATGCAGTTCTGGAAGAATGGTCAAACAAGCCCATAGATACACTCCTAAACCTTGTGGACAGCCTTCCCAGAAAAGTTGAAGCTGATTATAGCTGAAGAGGGTGGGCCAACTCAATACAGAACCCTATGGACAAAGACTGGGATGCCATTAAAGTTCATGTGTGTGTAAAGGCAGGCATCCCAATACTTTGGTACTATACTGTATATACAGTATTTAGACATAAACCATACACATACATAATATAAACCAAAAATAAAGAAAAAACAAAGGCAATATGAAATGTTGTCATTTGCAGTTCTGATGATGCTTTTTTTTACAGTTTTGGTAATTCTTTTACTGTTGTTATACTACACATATGTGCGCACAAATTGTCACTGTTTTAGGTCTGGCAGTTCTGTTGAATGTCTGAATGAGAATCATCTGTTGTCTTTACCGCTTGCCTGTTTGTTTTATAAAACCAAGAGAAAAATTTCATTTTGAACAATCCTTTTTTAAGAATATTATTGCTTGAGGCATACCAATCCAATCGAAGGATTGTACAGTCCTACTGTATTGCTATAGGTGCAGACCTGTACAACCTGTGTACACATTTTTGCTTCTAAACCCCAGACAGCAGTTTTAGAATAGCCATAATGAAACCTTAAACAAAAACAAAGCAAAAAAAAAAAAATACCTGAATGTGAATAACATACTTTTTTGACAATAAGTAAGGCAATAATAAGGCAAACTTCAGCCAAAACCTCTTTGTCTTGAACCGAGTAGGGAATGGTTAAAGTGATATTAAACGGAGAAATGTTAATTACCATCATTCATTTACATAAATTATATATATCGTGTTACTGTATTTCTTTTTGTTTGTTTTGCTTTTTTAAATCCTCTTAAATCCCTTATTCCTGATCTTTGGGAGGGGCTTCTAGTACTCTGCTGATGTATGCTGTCTGTAGCACAAGTCTATGTCTAGCCAGCAGTTTCAGAAGAGCAATTCAAATTGGACTATAAGGCCCCTTTCACACTGGGGCGGTGGGGGCGTCGGCGGTAAAACGGCGCTATTTTTAGCGCCGCTTTACTGTCGTTTTTGCGGCGGTATTCGGCCGATAGCGGTGCGGTTTTAACCCCCGCTGGCGGCCGAAAAAGGGTTAAAACCGCTCGCATAGCGCCGCTACAGTGGCGGTATAGCCGCGCTGCCCCATTGATTTCAATAGGCAGCAGCGGTTTAGGAGCGGTGAATACACCGCTCCTTCACTGCTCCAAAGATGCTGTTTGCAGGAGTTTTTTTTCTCTCCTGCCAGCGCAATGCTTCAGTGTGAAAGCCCTCGGGCTTTCACACTGGAGAAACAGCAGCGGCAGTTTGCAGGCGCTATTTGTAGCGCAATAACGCCTGCAAACCGCCCCAGTGTGAAAGGGGCCCAAATATCTAAAACGGTTTTATAGCCCCCAATAAATCTTTTTTGAACATCAGATGTGTATTTTTTGTGCATTAATATGGTGTAGGCACAGTGAAAGATGATTGACACTAGCTTTCATTTTGTTCAGACAAGATCTGCATCCAAGGCCCTTTTTTTTTTTTACTTTACAGGTATTGGCAATTACATTAGATATATATTATACTGATTTATAATACAACTAAGTCTTTTGTGAGTTTCTTAGTGAATGTAATCAATCAGCATACTATATCCTACCCCCATAGTGTTTAGCAATAGGAAGACATGGAGGAGGAGGGTGGGAGGAGAGTGTAATTTACCACATGTGTGCCTCTATAGTCATGTGGGCTGCACAAATATGAAAAAGGAGGAAATTAAGAGCTTAGAAGGGGACTGAAATTGAGCATGCCCCCTAGAGGACACCAGCTGGTCTACACAATCTCAAGGCTGCAGTGGGGACCCAGAAAAGATGGGAGGGACAGCTGAAGGCAGGATCAATCAGGTATATTTAAGTTTACACAAAACAAATGCTTTAGTGGCTTTGTGAGTATGAACACTCTGTTCTATAACAGATAATGAGAGTTTTTCATGATCTGGGTTTATTGGCGCCTTAATATTTCTGTCATGGGTTTATTGTCTGTTAGTGTGGATTGTCTGTTATTGGGGATATTACTCTTTAGATTCCATGTGAAACCAGGACAGGAAATTGAGATCACCAGGACAGGAAATGTAAACACCACAGAGGTATAAGCCTTTCACAATTCTATTAGAAAGTGTGTGTGTGTGTGTGTGTGTGTGTGTGTGTGTGTGTGTGTGTGTGTGTACTGGGGGATCTCTCTTCCCCTATTCTATTCAAAACTAAAAAAAAAAAAAAAAAAAAGAAGTTGGGCTTTAAATATGCCCATGAGTGTATAATAAATTGCACATCCATAATCATCTTCTGCTTGTTCATCTGACAATGTTTGCATACGTTATGACAGGATAGTTACTAATATTTGCATTGACTAATGTCTGTGTGCATTTGTGGCCCTACATCCCATGCAGTTTTAACTGGGGGAGCCTCCCAGATAGCAAGGGTAACTTGCCACAAATTTGTGGCAGTGTTGAATTGTAAGTCTGGTAACTTTTTGCACATTTTCAGTGGCAAGTTGTAAATTCTCAGAGCACTTGAAGCACAAGTTCTAGTTGACACTTTTTCAAATTGTAGAAAATTTGTGTGGCAAGTCTCCAGCAAGAGCAAAGTTGCAGTGGTGAGTCTACAGCATGAAAATTCAGCCACAGTGACCCCTGTGGTGGGATGACTATTGCACAACATTACTCAACCAGAACTTGCAGCAGACTTGCAAAGAAAGTCGATCTAAAGTCATGCAATGCGGACTTGTGAAGCCTGGCAAGTCTAGCAATAGCTTAGGAAGTCATTTTCAAACTTGCAGCACAATTGCTTGCGTGTTGCGGGCTTGTGTTAGCTGTTGGGGAAAAAAAAGTCAAAACTTGCACAGAGAAAATCAGGCAAACTAGACCGGACTTTGAGCACTTCCTGTAAATCATTGTTTCTACCCTTGGGAATGCCAGTCTGCTTTCCTGGATAGTTTGACTCTACAAGAATTGAATGAGAAAATCATTAGGATTCTTCTTTGTGCTATACAGAAATTACTGTAAAAAGTGCTATGTCATATTCAAACTTCCAGTCTTCCTTCTGCTAGATAAATTAGAGCAGATATGAACTTTGGGAGTACAGCTGGAAGACATTACATCAATTTTTTTCTGTGATGCAAGATGTGGGCTAAAAGGCATGACCTGATTGCAAAATCTGGTTCTCTACCAAAAAAATTTGATTTTGAATATGGTGATATCTTTCCTCTAAAATCTGGGATCTTGAGCCACTATCTTCATAAAGTACTCCTCACCCCATCCCCTCCAATCCTTAGCCATTTCTGTATCAGAGCAAGAAAAAATATTTTGATGTTCTTTCACCTCATGGGAGACAATGAGATGCACTTATTTACTAAATGCATTTACTATATAACACCAAAATGTTCACAGCACTTTAAATACTGTACATTCAGATCAGCCCCTGTTCTCAAAGAGTTTACACTCTAAGGTCCCTATATATACACCTACAGGGGGCAGTTTTGTACAGGAGATATTTAAAGTGGTATTAAAGCCAAAACCAAAAATGTAATATATTGTTAAATGGTTTGCCTCATCCCTGTAACTGATACATCTGCAAGAGAGCTTGTTCTTTTGAAAAACAGACTTTCTAGCTGGATCACTAGATGAAGATGGATGCAAGAAAGCCACAAAAATAGAAAACACATGAAGCCAAGAAATGGTAAGCTGCAATATAATAAATGTTTGCTTTTGGGTTCAATACTGCTTTAACCTACCAGCATGACTTTGGAGTGTTGGGGAAGCCAGAGTACCTTGAGGAAACCATACAAGCACATTGAGAACATGTAAACTCCATGCAGATAGTGTGCTGACCCAAATTCAGGAACACCAACCAGGGACCTCAGTGTTGCAAGGCAGAAATACTAACCAATAGGCCAGCTTTTTCAACCAGGGTGCCTTCAGGTTTCTTCAGGGCTGCCTTGACAAAATGCCTAAATATTGCCCAAAAAGTGGGCAATATTTAGGCATTTATACAAGTAAACATGCCAGCAGATGGATGAAGCTGGCCTTTTAGTTACACAAAGCCACAGGTTTTCATTGTGCACCATTACAACCTTCCAGCTGACATGGTCCTAACAAAAAAAAAAACGTTGTCAGTTTATAAGGAAGACGTCAGGCACCTGCACAACATCCATGTTTGCGCCTCTCTGTCAGCACTGGGGTCATGTTAGCTGAGGGAGAAGAAAATGCTAGAATACTGGTCAGTACAAGGGTGTAAAGGTGGATTTGCTTTGGAAGACCAATGCAGCCCATAGATGAGTGGATTTTTTTTTTTTCATTTAACCAGTGGGTTGAGCAAAAAACTGACCTGATTTCCTCCCTGCTGTGTCGTATTTTGACAGAGGGGAGGCTTCCCCATCATCAGAATACACGAATTAGCATTGCCTGCAGTGCAGATCGAGTGGAAAAAATTCAACAGAGTGGTTGTACAGAAGTCAATCGGTAGATCACCTTCTGTAAAACCACAGTGTCCATACTTGGATCAAACTTCAGTTGGTCCCTGATGAACTGCCCGAATTTCAATCCATGTATGGCTGGCTTAAATCGCCTCTAAGGCTAAGCGTCCTACATGTGTGGATGTTGCTGCATTAAGTAAAACTATTAGTTTCGTTTTACATTTTAGAATGGGGCGCCTTGAGATTGTAAATCATTTTAAAGGGTGCCTTGATATAAAAAAAGGTTGAGAAACACTGCACTAGGCCACTGCGTTGCTCTTTCACCATATTGAAAGTAGATTCACAGTAGAATGTAATGACTACAACTTTTCTTGTTACCTTCCATATTTTTAGCTTAGCCCCCTTCTTAAAAGTACCTTTCTTTGCGCAGATGCACTGGATTTGCAAAAAATTGCCACACAGGATTATGTGAATCACTGAAGGGAGTGATGACTGATGGATTGGAAGATAGAATTACTTAAGTGGTTTTTCTACTTGTGTTTTCCAGTTTTTTTAACGATCTTTTAAGGTTCAAATCCAGCAATTCTGTTTTTTTTTTTCTATTTAGCTTTACATGTCATGCAAATGTTATCTCCTATTGTGACCACTCATGAATTCTCCCAGTGTTTACATGCATATCCTCCACATACCCAACACATTACTCAGGTGTCCCCAACAGAGAACTAAGTAAACTTTAATTACAGATAAATGTATGTATCTTTCCACCAGCTGGTGTGCAGACACATACTGTATGCCCCAGTGCACACACCTAGGGTTGTATCTAGGTGAAAACATATTTCTGTTATCATGTTCAATCCTTTCATTTATTTGTATTTAAGTGTAAAAGTAGAGCATACAGTAAGGCACTTAAAATAACAACAACAACATAACAATTGCTATTTGATGCTTTATTTGTTACAGAAGTAGTAGCGTAAGCATAAAAAAAATCCTAGTCATAAATCAAGAGGAAGGAAAGTAGAATATAAATAGAATGGGAGAAAGCTAACAGGTTTTAAAGAGTGGAGAATAGAAGAAGGAAGAAGGAGAGAGAAGGGGGAAAGGGTGGCCAAGGGGTCTTGGTATGCAATTAGGTCTCTGTTCTAAATTTCAAGGGATTTTTCCAGACCAGGTGCCTGCATTATCGGGTTGAGCAATGTATGTGCTTTTTTGGCTTTTGGCTAGTGCATCAAGTTTTTAGCCCTAATAAAGGGTGCGTGCTGAGCCCCCGAAATGCATTGGCTGTTACAAAATTAATAAAAGACTCTTAACCTCTTCCCGCTAATGTGGCACATATATGCAGCCTCTTGGCGGGTGGGCTTTAACGCGTCTATTTGTAAACAATTTACTGTGCTGAAAGCACGCTCACTGCATACTCCCAGCACAGCAACTGACATGTAACGGAAAGCTCCCGATGCATACTTGCAATCTGGAGCTTTCGGATCATGTGACTGCTGTGTCAGCCAATCACAGTGGTCCCATGATCAGAATGCCCGCCTCCACCTCCCGGAATTTTGATCCAGTTAAAGGGATGGGGAGGGGCATGGCCAACTACCGGGATGTGAGGAAGCAGCTTGCTTGAGCTCCATCTGTCACGCTTCTATCCTTGTCTGATCCTGCTGACCTGATCGCTCTTGTGGGGACCCACCAGCATTCTTAACCTGAGACCCCTGGGAACACCCAAGCATGGTAAAATATGGCCCCGTGCTGGAGGATATCGTGGAATTCCCACCGCTGCTCTTTCCATGTGAATCATAGCAAAATGGTGCCGGCCAGCCTCATGGATGGGGTCACAGCAAGCCATCCTGCTCATCTGCAGCAGCGCAACATGCACCAGGGAAGGGTGAGTCACAAAACCCCCCTGCTTCTAGCCCTGATGCCCCCCTGCTGTTCTCGCAGCCTGAGGACACAGCTCCTCTCACCCCCAGTGCTGATCATGCTGACACAGGCCCTGCAGAACCCACGCTGACACAGATCACGGAGGCTGTTCAGCACAGCCATGCTTCCCTCACCACTCAGATAGACTCTATCAAAACAGATTTATCCTTCCTGAAACAAGATGTACATAATCTCTGTCATAGAGTGACCAACGCATAGGAGATTTAGAGGATGACACCTGTCCTCTACAAGCCTTTGTCAGAGAATTGCGCCAAATCCAAGATGATACCACTGATAAATTAACGGATATGGAGGATCGACTGAGGTGTAATAATCTGCGTTTTCTGGGCTTCCCGGAGGGTTCAGAGGCCACGGCCCCTGAGTCTTTCAGGGAGAGGTGGTTAACATCTACCTTTCCAACTTCACTCCACTATTCGCCATAGAGCGAGCCCACAGAGTTCCCCCCTTCATCTGTTGGGGCACCGCCACGTGCCATGCTCATCAAACTACTACACTTCAGGGACATGGTCCTCAGGGCTGCCCGAGTAAAGGGCTGTATATCCTTCAATGGCAATGGGATCACTATCTTCCCAGATTTCTCAGTGGCTAAACAAAAACAGAGGGCTACTTTCCTGGCCATTAAAAGGGGACTGCAAGACCTCCAACTACCCTATAGCATGCTGTATCCTGCACGGCTGAGGATCATTCATAAGGGCAAGGCCTACTTCTTCACAGATCTGAAAAAAGCAGCCCACTGGGTGGACACCCTGGGACCTCATGATCAGCGACAACAGAACCCGAGATCTCCTCCTTGCTGACCTGTGATTATCCTTCCAGCTTTCAGTTTTTCATCCACACCACTCCGCATGGTTACTAATCGAGATCGCAAGCCTATTCATGATACCCCCCTCTTTTTTTTTTTTTTTTTTTGATACTTCTCACCTGAGAGGCTAATGAACTGTTACCTCATGCTGCTATCCACTAACTAGACACAGCTATTCCTGGATAACTGTCGCAGTCATTCCACTGGTAATATCCTACTGAGGTCAATGGCACATTCCTATAGTGCCCGGGTCACCTACCATACTCTACCTTGCGACCAGGCTGTCACAGATAGGGGACTGGCTGATATGAATTCCTACTGGGCCACCAATACACAGAGTGCATCCATCCCTGTGATCTGGGATGCCTTTAAGGCCACCATGCGCGGCTCTTTTGCTGCAGCCATAGGGCAGGCCTGCAAGGCGTCTCTTTCCAGACTGGTGGATGCGGAGGGGGAGCTTCAGGTGGGGGAGGCTGCCTTCTCCGCATCCCCTACACTCGAGACGCATGCTATCTGGCAACATAAGGCCAGAGAGTTAGATATGGTACTACTGGAACAAACCCAGAAAAAACTGTTGTACCAAAATCAGCTTCTAGCTTACCTGTCTAGGCCTGACTATCAGCCATGCAACATCCCCAGAATTAAGAACTCGGAGGGCATAATAGTGGAACAGACTAGGGAGGTAGTGGAGGCTTTTGTTACATTTTTACTCCACTCTATACTCCACTAGGACCCACTATACTATTGTGGAGCTAGATGATTATTTGCAGCATATCTCACTTCCAAAACTGCTAGAATCTCAGGTCTCATTGCTTGATGACCCTCTAACGACTGATGAAATAGGAGACACCATCCAATCCTTTGCTAGAAATAAGATGCCAGGATTGAACAGATTGGTGTATGCAATTCAGAGAGATGCTGATTCCACATCTGCTCAGAGTATATAACTATGCCCTGAAAACAGGACAGCTGCCACTCTCTATGTCTGAGGTTTTAATTGTCCTTATCCCCAAACCTCACAAGGACCATGTTCTCTGTGAATCATACCGACCAATTTCCCTAATTAACTTGGATATAAAAAATTTAGCCAAAGTGCATGCCCAGAGACTAAATACAGTCATTACTACTGTTATTGGAGTGGATCAGACGGGATTCATCTCAATCAATCTACGCCGGCTTTTCACCAACATGCAGACCACTTATGGCTCAATGGGCACCAGGGCTGTTTTAGCTCTGAATGCTCATAAGGCCTTTGATTCGGTCGAATGGCCGTATCTAAAGGAAGTCTTAGCAAAATTTGGATTCGGTAACACATTTATTAAATGGGTTCAATTACTATATCACAATCCTAAAGCTAGATTGAGAGTAAAAACAAAAGAAATTGGGATATAATAGTGTTTTGCTGTCAACATCCTAAATATAATGAAAATGGACACATGCACCGAGGTGCAAGATAGGGGCAGCCCCTTGGAATTTTTAGGCAGAAATAGTCATAAAAGTAGTAATTATAGTAAAAGGCAATATATGCCACTTTTATTATATACAAGGCATAAAAGTGTAAACATAGCCTATTAGGCAAAGTATTATAAAGCACACGTTACAGACATAAGAGAAAATAATACATCAAACATTATGTCAAACCCCCCAAAAAAGCAAGTATGCCCTTATCTGCCAGAGACGATCTGTGGTCAGTCAACAGGGGTTTCTTGCACATAGCCGAACATGTTTTGGGATAAACGATGTGTATTCCTTCATCAGGGAGGTTTATTTGGGTGACTTTAATTTTTTTTTCTAGAATATAAACATTATCACATAATAATCACATTATAGTACACAATGCGAGTAAAATAGATAATGCTGAGGTATAGAGTTGTGGTATATTCATAGCCATTTGGATACTCGCCTATTGATCCACAAGACAATAACACTAGAAAACCCGAAAAATAAAACAAATCAATAGAGGATTCCACAATGACTGAACCAATCCACAGAGCAGCAGGTGGGTGGGTGTGTTCCTGGATGAGCAGCTTGCTAGCATCCACAAGAAAAGCCTTGTAGGCTACACCAGCAGGAAGGTATTAATGTCTAAAACAAAAATAAAGAATTTTTTGAAGGAGCGTTTTAACACATACTTCCTTGCGTTTATCATAAACGATCAAAAGATGCTGTATAAGGGTGAGGGTGGGGGAGCACAGTGTCATGTCCACCTAACAGGGTACAATACCTTTTAACACACCAATGCAGACGTTCCACCATGGCGGCAGTGCTCAATCAAAAACATACCTGCCAGGTGTGACTGCTTTTATAGAGAGTAACTCATTGGGAGAGCCAATACCCCAAGGGAGAAGGAGGTGCCAGATCCCTGACATCAAAAGCGCTGGCTTTTTGGTGGCTCAAGATAGGGACTAGATTGAGAGTAAATACAATTATTTCTGACCCCTTCATGATACGCAGGGGCACCAGACAGGGGGTGCGCTCTGTCGCCACTACTATTTGCGCTGGCGGCGCTGATAAGATCTAGTGGAGAGGTGGTGGGACTGACGATTGGGGGCCTGGAAGAAAAGGTATCCTTATATGCGGATGACATGTTGATATATTTGGCGGACCCCCAGTCATCACTCCCTACTTTGCTGGATATTAGTCGGCGCTTTGGGCACTTTTCTGGCTATCCAGGTAAACTGGAATAAATCTCTGTTATTTGTGTTGGATCACCCCACCTCAATTACACTACCCCCCTCTTGTCCATTACAGATTGTTCACAACTTTCGTTACCTGGGTATTGAGATACAGCAACCTCATACATCAAAATTAATTTAGATCCGCTCATCAGTAGAATGGGGAATACACTTAAGACTTGGGTCAGTCTTCCCCTGACATTATTGGGTAGAATAAATATTTTCAAAATTATCTTTTTACCATGCTTTTTATACATTTTGAGTAACTCCCCAATATACACCCCTAAAAGCAATGTCAAAGAAATTGACCCGAACCTTATTAAATTTATCTTGGGGGAGGGGTAGCTAGGATAGAAAAAAAACCTGTTACAATTATCGATCTTGGAGGGGGGATTGGCATTCCCTTGTCTCCAAACTTACTATGTGGCCTCACAGTTTGCTCATGCACATTGGTGGTTCTACCCCAAAGCAAACAATGCATCTACAGCATTGAAGGCAGCCACCCTCACTTCCTATGAATCTCTCCAGAACTGAATACATCGCTTATCCACTAGGGGGAGGGTACTAAAGTTCTCTCTATGACGCTACGGATATTCAAGCTTTCGAAGCTGCTTCCCTCCAGCACACACACCATGTATTCACCTAATGCTCCATTATGGGGCAATCCATGTCTACCGGAATTCTTCCGCAGAACGGACGGAGGGTTCAGGATCAAGCGGGGGGTGAGATTGATTTTCCATTTATTCATAGAGAACATTTTTCGATCCTTTGCTGAATTTCGTAGGGACTATGGTCTTCCTCCTACGGCCTAGTTTCAATATCTGCAGATGCGCCATAAGGCTACGACACAGTTTGGCTTTCGAAACAGTGATATTCAACCCTCCCCACTCGAACATTTATTGACTGACCCTTCTCACACTAAACTCGCTTCCACGTACTACAAAACTCTTCATACTACGACAACTAGGATCTGCACCACAGAAAATAAATGGCGCTCTCACATACCGGAGCTGACGGAGGATATTTGGCAGGAAGTGCTCCCCCTCCAGGTATCATCTGTCATCTCCTCCCGAGATAGTTATTCAAACTGAATTAATATACAGGTCCTACTTTACTCCTTGTTTACTCTATAGACTAAAGAGACTACCCTCTGCAATATGTTCTCGATGTGGCATGGCTGATGACACATTTTTCCATTTAATGTGGGAATGCCTTCCGATTAGGAAATTCTGGTCAGGGGTCACGGCCCTTATCAGCTCCCTCACTCAATTGCCTATTTGTAATCCCTTGAGATGCTTGCTAGGATACATAGATGATGAAGTTATATCTATGTGCAAACATTTCTGCGAATTGTTCTGTTTTATGCAAAGAAAACAATAACTGTGCACTGGAAATCTCAATCCTTACCTACTATAGCCTTCTGGCTCACTGTAGTCAACCAAGCTATACCCTTAAAAAAAATTGACATATGAGGCCAGAGGATGCCCAAAAATGTTTTATAAGATTTGGAGCCCGTAAGTTAGTTCAGATCGAACTATATACCACCTGCTCCTTGATATCTCGAAATACATAAGTCACTTTAAAGAAAAAAAAAAAAACTTTTTTGAATTAAAAAATAAGACAACAGTAAAGTTGGCCCAATTTTTTTAATATTGTGAAAGATAATGTAGAGTAAATTGATATCCAGCATGTCACTCTTCAAAATTGCGCCCGCTCGTGGAATGGCGACAAACTTTTACCCTTAAAAATCTCTATAGACGATGTTTAACAATTTCTACAGGTTACCAGTTTTGAGTTACAGAGGAGGTCTAGGGCTAGAATTCTTGCTCTCGCACCATTTTCATATGCGGGCGCTACTCACGTATGCATTCGCTTCTGTGCGCAAGCTCATCGGGACCGGGCGTTTTACAAAAATAATTTTATTTTACTTTTAATTTTTTATTTTGACACTTTAAAAAATAAATAGGATTTTTAAATACAGCTTAACTGTAAAATCCTTTTCTTGAGAGTACATCACGGGACACAGAGTATTCATTACATAGTGGTTAGATAGGCACCATCGGTGATTGGACACCAGTTAACCCCAATTAAGGAGAATTCCTCCCCTATATAACCCCTCCCATACGGGGAGGACCTCAGTTTTGTAGCAAAGCAAAAGGAAACCACGTAAAACCCATAGAAGGGCGGGAGCTTTGTGTCCCGTGATGTACTCTCAAGAAAAGGATTTTACAGGTAAGCTGTATTTAAAAATCCTATTTTCTTGATCATACATCACGGGACACAGAGTATTCATTACATAGTGGGATGTCCCAAAGCAATGCTCATTTGAGGGGAGGGAGACACAGATCAGAAAATAGACCGCAAACGGACCAGAGGAACTAAACTGCAGCCTGCAGTACACTGCGCCCGAAGGCGGTATCCTCTTGCCCTCTTACATCCAAGAGGGCAATCTGGTGAATGTATGGACTGAAGACCAAGTCGCAGCCTTACAGATCTGAGCCATGGAGGCCTGGTGATGCACTGCCCAAGAAGCACTAACAGCCCTAGTTGAGTGTGCTTTCACATGAAAAGGAGGAGTCTTCCTCTTTATATCATAAGCCTGAAAAATAACCTGTCTAACCCATCTAGAAAGAGTGGATTTCAACGCTGCTTGGCCTTTCTTATGGCCATCTGGCAGAATAAACAAACAATCAGTTTTCTGTATCTGAGCGGTTGCCTGCAGATAGACACTGACTGCTCTAACCACATCAAGAGTGTGCAAAGATTCTTCCTCTGCGGACTGCGGATCTGGAAAAAAGGATGGTAGGATTACATCTTGATTCAAATGGAATCCTGAAACCACCTTAGGTAAGAAGGAACGATTAGGACGCATAACAATCCTGTCCTTGTGAATAATTAAATATGGCTCCTTACAAGAAAAAGCTGCCAATTCTGATACTCTCCTAGCTGAGGATATGGCTATCAAGAAGACTAATTTTTTAGTCAAAAGTGCTAAAGGAGCCAGGTGCAGTGACTCAAAGGGTTGTCCCTGTAAAGCCGACAACACCAAATTCAAATCCCATGGGCATACTGGAGGTTTGACTGGCGGATTCAACCACAGTGCCCCCTTAATAAAGGCCCGGACAAGGGAATGTGAAGCAATTGGCTTCTGAAAAAATACAGACAAAGCCGAAATTTGGACTTTGATAGTGCTCAAAGCCAATCTCATTTCTAGGCCTGACTGAAGAAAGGTCAAGATTCTGCTAATCATATACCTTCTAGGATGCCATCCCCTGGGTTCACACCAGGAAACATATGCCTTCCAGATTTGTAGTAAATGAGCCTGGAGGCCGGCTTTCTTGGCATTGACCAGAGTGGAAAGGACTGACTCCGAGAGCCCACGGTCTTTTAAAATGTGGGTCTCAGCAGCCAAGCCGTCAAATTTAGACTTCGTAAAGCAGGGTGGCAAATCGGACCCTGTGTGAGCAGATCTGGCCAGAATGGGAGGACCCAAGGTCATTTGGGCCAAGCCGGGGCTACTAAAAGGACTGACTTTGCTTCCCTTTTGACCCTTCCCAGGAACCGCAGAAGAAGTGGGTTCGGAGGGAAGGCATACATTAGATTGTACTGATCCCATGGGATTGTCAGAGCATCTGACCCCTGAGCAAGTACATCCCTTGTTCTGGACACAAATTTGTCCAGCTTCCTGTTGAATCTGGACACGAATAGATCCACATCTGGTGTTCCCCACCCGCTTGCCAATTTTCCACTCCTGGGATGAATACCGCAGACAGGCAGGGAACATGGCTTTCTGCCCATGCAAGAATGCGATTCACCTCCCTTTGGGCATCCAGACTTCTGGTGCCTCCTTGGTGATTGATGTAAGCCACAGCCGTGGCATTGTCGGATTGTATCTGAATAGGATGACCCTGTAGCCTGTAAGACCAGTCCATGAGGGCCAAGTAAATTGCTTGAATTTCTAGAATATTGATGGGCAAGCGTCTCTCGGTTGCAGACCATCTTCTCTGTGTGCATGTTTCTTCCAGAACTGCTCCCCAGCCTGTCAGACTGGCATCTGTGTTTACGATCTTCCATTGTAGTGGAAGAAAGGCTTCGCCTTTCAAAAGATTTTTGGTTCGTAACCACCAATTGAGGCTTTTGCGTATCCTTGGGGATAGGCACATCGGAAGATCCAAGGCATGAGTCTTTTTGTTCCAAGCTGCGAGAATGCTTCTCTGCAGGAGCCTTGAGTGAAACTGGGCAAATGGAACAGCCTCGAAAGTGGCAACCATCTTTCCTAACAGTCTCATACATAGCCGAATCTATGGACTCTTTTTGCTTAATACTAAGTGGACTAGAGCTCTTACGGCCTTGATCTTTGGCTCTAGTAGAAACACCCTGCCTTGAGCGGCGTCTATGATCATGCCTAGATACTCCAACCTTGTTGAAGGTTGCAAAGAAGACTTTTCTAGGTTGATTATCCAGCCTAGTCTTTGCAAATGTCTTACTGTCTTGAAGACAGCGCGGTTCAGGTGTGCCACCGATTGCTCTACGAGTAGCAAATCGTCTAGATAAGCTACCACAGTTATGCCCTGAGTTCTTAGATTTGCTAAGAGAGGGTCTAGAATTTTTGTAAAATTTCGAGGAGCTGTAGCGAGACCGAAAGGAAGGGCTCCAAACTGGAAATGGCGCTGTTCTACTGCGAACCTTAGATATCTTTGGTGAGCGGGAAAAATCTACACATGAAGATATGCATCCTTGATATCTATTGATGCCATAAATTCTCCCCCCTGCAGGGTGGAGACCACCGAACGAATTGACTGCATTCGGAAGGATCGAATGTGTAGAAACTGATTCAGATCCTTTAGATCTAGGATGGGTCTGACATCTCCATTTGGCTTTGGAACGGTGAAGAGATTCGAGTAGAACCCTGAACCCTGATCTTTTGGGTTCATTTCTACTATCACTCCCTGGGATAGTAAGCGATCTAAGGCCAGTAGTAGCGGTTCTCGCTTTACTGGATCTTTGGGAACTCTTGACCTTATGAAACGAGCTGGTGGAAGCTCTAGGAACTATTTTGTAACCTAGAGATACTGAAGAGACCACCCACTTGTCTTGAACCTCTTCCCGCCAGGCTCCTGAAAACTGTAGGAGCCTTCCCCCCACTCGGCCGAGTGGGGGCGCCCCTTCACAGGGATGTTTTGGGGCTCTGCTTGGCAGGCTTTCGTCCCCAAGCCTTTTTCTGCCCTTGGGTGTGACCCTGGGCCTTTCCTCTGAAAGTAGATTGGGAAGGCAGTCGCCACTGCTTAGAGCCTGATGTTCCAGGGGAAGAGGAAAGAGACCGTTTGAATGGTGGACGTTTACTCCTCTTAACTGGTAGGAGTGTAAATTTACTACCTGTAATTTATCTAGGTCATCCCCAAATAGGCGTTCCCCTTTGAATGGTAAGCCAGCTAAATATCTTTTGCATGAAAGCTCTGCTGCCCAACTTTTAAGCCAAAGGGACCTGCGCATGTGTACCAACAGGAGAGACAAACGAGATGCTTGCTGGGCAGAATCCAGAATGGCATCAATCATAAAACACAGCACCTGTGGAAGGTCTGCATAGTTCTCCACTTCCTCACTGGGAAGGAGGCCAAGCATCTGCTTAACCTGTTCCTTGAGGAATTGACACAAACCCACAGTTGCGACTGTAGGTTGGACTACAGTGCCAGCCATGGAGAAGGAGGCTTTTAATAAAGTTTCCAGTTTTTTATCAGTTGGATCTTTAAACACCTGAGCATTGTCCAAGGGACAGGTCAGGTTTTTATTCACACAAGAGACAGCCGCATCCACGGATGGGACCTCACACTTCTTGGTGAAGTTTTCCTCCAGAGGATAAAGCATAGAAAACCTTTTAGGAGGAGTAAACAGTTTATCGGGATGTCCCCAGTCCTCATACAACAATTTATCCATTAAAGGATGAATCTGAAAGGAAAATGCAGTCTGTGGGACCCTTCTGACCCCCAGGGAAGAAACAGAGGATGTAGCGGCCTCAGCAGAGGGTATTTTAAATGTGGAACACACTAGTTCAGTATAATACTGGACCTGCTTCTTGAGTGCCTGAGAGGAAGAAGCTCTCTCCTCTTTCTCTGAATCCTCAGACTGCTCTTGATCCCTATCTCTAGGTAGGGATCTCTCCTCATTGTCAGAAGAATCATCTGAAAGAGAAAGTGCAGCAGAGGAGGGGGGTCTACCCCCTTTTTCTGCTATCTTTTAAGGAAGCTGAAATAAAATTCATAATTCTTCCATCAAAACCCTCCAATGTAGCCCTAAGGGAATCCTCTGTGACAAACGCTGGGGCTGTAACATTAGGAGAGGCTGCAAAATCTGACAGGGGCACTGACTCATCCTGTGAGGCTGGCTCCAGTCTTGCAGTGGGGGATGGTAATCTGCAGGCATCTTTAGGACCCCTAGACACAGGCGGTGACTTTCTTGTGCCTTTGTTACCTCCCCCCGAGACCCTCTTACGAGGAGACTTAGTCCCAAGCTACAAAGCAGAGGTACTAGTACATATGCAATCACTGTTGTACTAAAAGTCTCACAATATACATATATGCTTAATACTGCACTAGGGATGAGCTTCGTGTTTGAGTCGAACCCATGTTCGACTCGAACATCGGCTGTTCGCCCGTTCGCCGAATTGCGAACGATATGGGCCGTTCGCGTCAAATTCGTGTGGCGCGTCACGGCCCATAATTCACTGCGGCATGGCAGTGCATTGCTTGCTGATGATTGGCCAAGCATGCACTATGACCCGCATGCTTGGCCAATCACAGCGCCGCCTGAACAGAGAGCCATAATTGGCCAAAGCCAAGGAGGCTTTGGCCAATTATGGCTCAGGGGATTTAGTACACGCCCCACACTATATAAGGCCGCCTGCACGGCGGCCCTGTGTAGTGTGTGTTCCGGCGTTCATTGAGAGAGAGAGAGAGACAGACAGTGTCATTTGATTTGAGTTAGATAGATTAGGCAGAACAGTCAGTCAGTTAGCTGCACTTACAGTGTATTGTGTATATATATGCATCCCAGGTGTTGCATATATATATACACTGTATTCAGTTTAGCTAGATCCGTTCCTGTTATCTTCTAGACTATTTACATTTAGTGCAGTGCGTCCTGCTCACAGTGTTCAGCTAGATCCGTTCCTGTTATCTTCCTACTGACAGGCAGGCTTGTCTGGTTACAGTATATAAAGCTACCTGAAGAAAATTACTGGTGTTCTATTTGATCCTATTAGTACCACGGTCAGGCAGCTAGACTATTTACATTTAGTACAGTGTGTCCTGCTCACAGTGTTCAGCTAGATCCGTTCCTGTTATCTTCCTACTGACAGGCAGGCTTGTCTGGTTACAGTATATAAAGCTACCTGAAGAAAATTACTGGTGTTCTATTTGATCCTATTAGTACCACGGTCAGGCAGCTAGACTATTTACATTTAGTACAGTGCGTCCTGCTCACAGTGTTCAGCTAGATCCGTTCCTGTTATCTTCCTACTGACAGGCAGGCTTGTCTGGTTACAGTATATAAAGCTACCTGAAGAAAATTACTGGTGTTCTATCCCAGCTTAGTGCAGCTACAGGCCATTAGTATGTCTGGAAGGCCAAGAAGGAGAGGCAGACAGTCACAAGCCAATAAGAGAGGGCAAGCAGGCTCTGTGTCTAGTGCTGGTCGTGGAGACGGTGCATCCTCATCAGCACGTGGCCATGGGACACGCTGGGCCTTTTTTTCGGCAGCTGGCCGTGTTGAGCCGCAACATGCGGAAGACTTGGTCGAGTGGATGACCAAGCCGTCCTCATCCTCCTCATCCTCCTCATCCTCTCTCACCCATGCCCAGGTTGCTTTGTCTGGGAAAGCAGCGGCCTCTTCCCTCAGCTCAATGTCATCAGTGACTCCTTCCCTAGCTCCACCATGTCCTCATGAGGATTCCCTCGAACTGTTTGACCACAGTGTTGGGTACATGCTCCAGGAGGATGCCCAGCGTTTGGAAGGCTCTGATGATGATACTGAGCTCGATGAAGGCAGTAACATGAGCACGGACAGAGGGGGTGCCCAAGAAGGACAGCAATCTGGCAGTCATGCTCCCCCTGCTGCAGCATACTGCCAGGTTTGCTCCAGTGATGAGGAGGGAGGGGATGATGAGGTCACTGACTCAACGTGGGTGCCTGATAGGAGAGAGGAGGAGGAGGAGGAGGAGGAGGCGGCACATCACCAATGAGGCAGGATGCCCTCCAGGGGCCAGCCTAAGGGCAGCACATTGACTGCATCACACCCCAAAGCTCCACATGTGCAGGGCGCTGCAGTCTCTGCGCGTTATTCAAAAAGTTCTTTGGTGTGGGCCTTTTTTGAGACGAGTGCATCAGATCGCACCGCTGCTATTTGCAACATATGTCTCAAGCGTATCTCACGTGGCCAAAACATCTCCCGCTTGGGTACCACATGCTTGACCAGACATATGTTGACCTGCCATGCAGTTCGTTGGCAAGCGTATCTAAAAGACCCACACCAAAGAACAAAGAGGATCTCTCCTTGCTCCTCATCAGCTGAGATTTCCAACCCCACTAGACCTCCAGTCCTCTCTGAGACCTGCAGTGAGAGGAATGAAGGTGTAGAATTAGGTGTGTCACAGCCAAGTACTTGTGGGCAATCTGCTTTTGGTACACCGACGTCAGATTGTACCAGGCAAATTTCCCTGCCCCAGCTGCTGCACCGCCGAAAGAAGTTTGCTCCCAGCCATCCACATGCCCAGCGGTTGAATGCTAGCTTGGCAAAATTGCTAGCACTTCAACTGCTGCCTTTTCAGTTGGTAGACTCTGCCCCCTTCCGTGAGTTTGTGGAATGTGCGGTTCCTCAGTGGCAGGTACCCAAACGCCACTTTTTCTCACGGAAGGCGATTCCGGCTCTCTACCGGCATGTGGAAGACAATGTCCATGCCTCGCTGGACAGGGCGGTCAGCGGTAAGGTGCA
This sequence comes from Aquarana catesbeiana, assembly GCF_042186555.1. Classification (NCBI taxonomy): domain Eukaryota; kingdom Metazoa; phylum Chordata; class Amphibia; order Anura; family Ranidae; genus Aquarana; species Aquarana catesbeiana. Next base: position 220,083,948 of record NC_133334.1, on the reverse strand, counting down.
TATTACCGCTGACTCATGGTCCAGCAGGCATGGACAGGGACGTTACCTAAGTTTCACGGCACATTGGGTGACTCTGCTGGCAGCTGGGAAGGATGCAGGACAAGGTGCAGTAGTGTTGGAGGTTGTTCCGCCACCACGCCTCCAAAATGCTGATTGTGACCCTCCTCTTCTTCTTCCTCCATGGCCTCTTCCTCGGAACCAGCAGTGCTCCGTAGTCGTTCAAGGGGCTACGCAAGTACGCAGGCCAAAAGATGCCATGCGGTGCTTGAGCTGGTGTGCTTGGGGGACAGGAGCCACACTGGGGCAGAGGTTCTGTCAGCTCTGCAGGGGCAGGTTCAGAGGTGGTTGACGCCACGCCAACTTAAGGCAGGAATGGTGGTTTGCGACAATGGCACCAACCTCCTCTCTGCCCTCCGACAGGGACAAATGACCCATGTGCCCTGTTTGGCTCACGTCCTTAACTTGGTGGTGCAGCGGTTCTTGGGCAGGTACCCGGGCTTACAGGATGTCCTGAGGCAGGCCAGGAAAGTCTGTGTGCATTTCCGCCGGTCATATAATGCCAGTGCTCGGCTGACGGACCTCCAAAAGGAGTTTAACCTGCCCAAGAACCGCCTAATCTGTGACATGCCCACCAGGTGGAACTCAACGTTGGCCATGCTGCAGCGGCTGCACACGCAGCAGAGGGCCATCAATGAGTACCTGTGCGACTATGGCACCAGGACAGGGTCAGGGGAGCTTGGTTTTTTTTCCCCACGCCAGTGGGCCATGATCAGGGATGCATGCACTGTCCTGTCACCATTCGAGGAGGCCACGAGGATGGTGAGCAGTGACCGTGCATGCATCAGTGACACTGTCCCCCTTGTCCACCTGTTGGAGCACACGCTGCGTGGAATAATGGACAGGGCACTTGAGGCAGAACAGAGGCAGGAAGAGGAGGACTTCCTTAGCTCTCAAGGCCCCCTTTATCCAGACAGTGTTCCTGCGTGCCCGCCGATCACACAGGAAGAGGACGAGGAGGAGGAGGAGGAGGAAGATTGTGTCAGTATGGAGGTGGAGCCTGGCACTCAGCATCAGCAGCAGTCTTTAAGGGATCAGTCCCAAGAAACACATGGACTTGTACGTGGCTGGGAGGAGGTGGCTGCGGACGTTGTCGTCCTTAGTGACCCAGAGGACTCCGGACCGAATGCCTCAGCAAACCTACGCTGCATGGCCTCCCTGATCCTGCAAAGCCTGCGTAAGGATCCTCGTATTCGTGGTATCAAGGAGAAGGACCAATACTGGCTGGCAACCCTCCTTGATCCACGTTACAAGGGTAAGGTTGCGGACCTTATCTTGCCATCGCAGAGGGAGCAGAGGATGAAACATCTTCGGGAGGCCTTGCAGAAAGGTCTGTGCAATGCGTTCCCAGAGACTGGGAGGTTACAAACTCCTGTTTCTGGACAACGTGTTGCTGAGGCTTCGGTCAGTCAAAGAAGGAGCGGTGGAGAAGGTGGCCGTCTGACCGATGCGTTCAGACAATTTTTTGGTCCGCAGCCCCAAGGTATGATCGGTTCCAGCAACCATCGCCAGCGTCTGTTTTACATGGTGCAGGAATACCTAGGGGCAAGATCAGACTTGGACACCTTTCCCACCGAAAATCCTCTGGGTTACTGGGTCTTGAGGATGGATCACTGGCCAGAGCTTGCACAGTATGCAATTGAGCTACTGGCCTGTCCTGCATCCAGCGTTCTTTCGGAACGCACATTCAGTGCTGCTGGAGGCGTGGTAACCGATCACAGGGTGCGTCTGTCCACCGACTCGGTCGATCGGCTGACCTTCATAAAAATGAATCAGTCTTGGATCACCACCAGCTACCAAGCACCTGATGCTGATGTAACCGAATAATTTTTTTTGAAATCTCAGATCCCTTCAAAGACTGCCTATGCTGATGCTGAGTGACTATCCCTGAGTAATTATCCTCTTCCTCCTCAATCATCACGCTGATAGCTTGTAAGAACATTTTTGGTTCTGGGCGCCACCACCAGTGCCTAAGGCACAATTTTTCAGCCCCTGTTTAACAGGGGCGTGTTAATTACAATTTTTGATGTAATACTTTGCAGCAGGGCTCGTTCCTGCATTCCAACTAGAGTGTCTGTGAGGGGTTGCAGTGTTGTGGCACCAGCACCAGTGCCTAAGGCCCAATTTTTCTGCCCCTGTCTAACAGGGGCGTGTAATTACAATTTTTGATGCAATACTTTGCAGCAGGGCTCGTTCCTGCGTTCCAACTAGAGTGTCTGTAAGGGGTTGCAGTGTTGTGGCACCAGCACCAGTGCCTAAGGCCTAATTTTTCAGCTCCTGTTCAACAGGGGCATGTAATTACAATTCTTGATCTAATATTTCACAGCAGGGCCCTGTGAGGGCTTACAGTGTTGTGGCCACAGCAACACCTAAGGCCCAAATTTCTGCTGAGTATATAGGGCAGGACCCTACTTTCAAACATCTAACTTACAAACGACTCCTACTTGCAAACGGAAGGAGACAACAGGAAGTGAGATGAAATCTACCCCTAGGAAGGGAAATTCTCTCCTGTAAGAGTTAATATGGGAAAACAATTTCTCCTTTCCACTGATGCTTTCCAATCCTTGTTCCACAAAAAACCCAAATTTTCAAAAAACATTTTTCATTGGGACAAAAAGTGAGGTGAAATCTTCTGAAGAGGAGGAAAGACAGCAAAACAAATGTCACAGGGGTGATAACCCTTCCCTATGTTTTCCAAAAAGCTTAAAAAAAGATTTTTTGGCTGGAGCTAAACGCTTTAAAAATTTACCCGTTCAAAATTACAAAGAGATTCTACTTAACAACAAACCTACAGTCCCTGTCTTGTTTGCACCGCCTGTATACTGCTGTTCAGAGTATATAGGGCCTTTCCTTATTTTAATTTGGGTGCGGGGTTCCCCTTAATATCCATACAAGACCCAAAGGGCCTGGTAATGGACTGGGGGGTACCCATGCCGTTTGTCTCACTGATTTTCATCCATATTGCCATGACCCGACATGACATTAAACCCGCAAGCAGTTTTAAATGAGATTTTTTCCTTTAAAAATGACATTTGGTGCAGGGACTGTTCTAAACACGGGAAACACGAGCCACTTTACAGGCCTACTATAGACACACCCCAGGTACGATATTTAAAGGAATATTTCACTTTTTGTTTTTTTACTTTAAGCATCATTAAAATCACTGCTCCCGAAAAAACGGCAGTTTTTAAAAGTTTTTTTTGCATTGATACATGTCCCCTGGGGTAGGACCCGGGTCCCCAAAACCTTTTTAGGACAATACCATGCAAATTAGCCTTTAAAATGAGCACTTTTGATTTCGAATGTTCGAGTCCCATAGACGTCAATGGGGTTCTAACGTTCGTGCGAACTTTCGGTCCGTTCGCAGGTTCTGGTGCGAACCGAACCGGGGGGTGTTCGGCTCATCCCTATACTGCACAAACCTGATGCCGAGTAGGTGTCTTAGGTTAGCCTGGATCCGATCACTTTAAGATGCTCACTGCCCAGACTCTGTGTCCATCTGTTAACAGAGCTCTGAACGCTCTGGGCTTTTAAATTAGCCACCTGGCGTGTACACCTGCAGTGGAGGAAAGGAATGATTGGACACCAGCTTCACTGAGTGTGTCTGAAAAGCACGCAAGTTTGCTCTTTACTCCCTCTAGTGGTGGAAATCAGGTAAGACATGAACTCATTGAAGAAAATCCACTTGTAATATAAATATATATATAGAATTAACTTCTCTTACCTGTCCCCGCTGCAGGAACTGCTGAGAACAGACAGTTTCCAGCCTTCACCCATCACGGCGGGTAGCGTTGTGCCAACCTTCAGGGTTTTTTGGGTTCCTACTCAGAGAAACCTCTTTACCTGGACCTGTAAAAGACTCCGCCAGAAACTTTTGTGCCGCTGTTTTAATAGTACACCAAGCCTGGTTTTCTCAGAGCCCAGTCCTCCAAAGAGAGACTTACAGGCAAAACCTCGCTTCTTTGGATGATGAGGCCCGGGTACCATACCATCTTGGGAGTCAAAATATCGGCCCGAGATATGGATCCGGTCAGCATAGCCCCTTAAGCCCCCGCAGGGACCAAACTGGAGCTTTCTTCACAGCACATGTTTTACGTGACCAACCACCTTAGACACTGGTGAAAAAACTGAGGTCCTCCCCGTATGGAAGGGGTTATATAGGGGAGGAATTCTCCTTAATTGGGGTTAACCAGTGTCCAATCACCGATGGTGCCTATCTAACCACTATGTAATGAATACTCTGTGTCCCGTGATGTATGATCAAGAAAAACATTTTTGGGTCACTTTTATTCCTATTACAAAGAATGTAAACATCCCTTGTAATAGAAAAAAAGAATGACAGGACCTCCTAAATATGAGATCGGGGGTCAAAAAAGACTTCAGATTTCACATTTACACTAAAATGCAATGAAAAAAAAGTCACTTGATAAAAACAAAAAAAAATATTCACCTTTAAGAGCTATGGGTGGAGCGAGCTGAGCGGGAGGCCATGTTCCCTTCAGTCGGCAGCCAGGCATCCATGGGAGAGGACGTGATCATCTCCGCCGCTACCGGCGGGTCCGGTAAGTGGCAGAGACGACCGGAGCGTGGCGGGAGGGGGGTGGGCACCTCTTCTGCCGCCGATAAAAGTGATCTCGCAGCGAATCCACCGCTGAGACCACTTTTATCTTAAAGAGAAACGCACGGCGTTCCCGAAAGCTAGCTGCTGCCATAACCCAGGTATTTAACGTCAAAGTACATCGTTTTGCGTGAAGTGGTTAATATGTACTCACTGATTGAATACCATGTAAATGTACTTTTTTAATGATTGAGCACTGTTTGCTCCAATAATGATACATGCAAATTTGTGTATTTGTTTGTATGTAAACAATAAAAACTATACCTTAAAAAAAAAGGGACGGGAGGCGGCGACAGAAAAGGGTTAAAGGGCTATACAAGCTGGTGTGGTGCTCCCATCCTCTCAAACTTTAATATTCTCCTCTGGGGGTCCAGCAAGACCCCACAGTTGTTGGTGAACAGCCTCTAGGACAGTACACCACCCTTTGCATTGTAACGCATCTCCATATGGTTCAGCACGCCTACATCACAAAGATTGCCGTTCTAAATCTCAGCACACATCAAAGTTCTAGAGAGCGATGATCGAAGTCCCACGGGAGGAAGTGGGAAACCCATGGCTCCCAAACTCTGTGAAATTTACACTCACTGGCCACTTTATTAGGTACACCTGTTCCATTGCTTGGTAACACAAATTGGTAATCAGCCAATCACATGACAGCAACTCAATGCATTTAGGCACCTAGATGTCATGAAGACAACTTGCTGAAGTTCAAACTGAGCTTTAGAATGGGGAAGAAAGGGGATTTAAGTGACTTTGAATGTGGCATGGTTGTTGGTACCAGACGGCTGGTCTGAGTATTTCAAAGACTGCTGATGTACTGGGATTTTTAGGCACAGTCATCTCTCGGGTTTACAGAGAACGGTCCGAAAAACAGAAAATATCCAGTGAGCGGCAGTTGTGTGGAGGTAAATGCCTTGTTGATGTCAGAGGAGAATAGGCAGACTGGTTTGAGATGATAGGCAACAGTAACTCAAACAACCACTCGTTACAACCAAGGTATGCAGAATATCATTTCTGAAGGCACAACACATCGAACATTGAAGCAGATGGTCTACAGCAGTAAAAGACCACATTGGGTACCACTCCTGTCTGCTAAGAAAAGGAAACTGAGACTACAATTCGCACAAGCTCACCAAAATCGGACAATAGAAATATGGAAAAAATGTTGCCTGATGAGTCTCAATTTCAGCTGCAACATTCTGATGGTGGGGTCAGAATTTGGAGTAAACAACATGATAGAATAGATACATCCTGTCTTGTATCAACTGTTCAGGCTGGTGGCGCTGGTGTAATGATGTGGGGGATATTTTCTTGGCACACTTTCGGCCCCTTACTACCAATTGAGAATCATTTAAACAACGCAGCCCACCTGAGTATTGTTGCTGACCATGTCCATCCCTTTATGACTAGTGTACCCATCTTCTGATGGCTACTTCCATCAGGATAATGCACCATGTCACAAAGCTCAAATCATCTCAAACTGGTTTCTTGAACATGACAATGAGTTCACTGTACTCCAATGGCCTCCACAGTCGCCATATCTCATCCAATAGAGCACCTTTGGAATGTGGTGGAACGAGAGATACAGTATGCATCATGAATGTGCAGCCGACAAATCTGCAGGAACTGCGTGATGCTATCATGTCAATATGGACCAAAATCTCTGAGGAATGCTTCCACACCTTGTTGAATCTATGCCACAAAGAATTAAGGCAGTTCTGAAGGCAAAAGGGGGACCAACCCGTTACTAGCAAGGCGTATCTAGTAAAGTGGCCGGGGAGTGTATATAGAATTTCACAATAAATTGGCAATACCACCAAAATAAGTGATACATTACAATATAAATTATATATATATAAAAAAAAGGGATCCAATTAAAATTTAATAAAAATTCAAAACAATGATGGTGAGCAGATTTTCTCAGATATTGTTTATAAAACAGTTTATACCCTACTCCACATTTAAACCCAGGGGAGTATAAGATCTAAGCTGATAAATGCAGGTAGTTTCAGCCCTGGATATATACTTTTGGTATTACTACCCCTCTAGTCAGGAATATACTTCTAAAGCAAAAGTGGTACCAGTGGGATTTCTGTTGTGTTTTAAGGCATAATGTTTTGACACGCTGTGTGAGCTATAGCTATTAATGTTGGCGATACGTTTGCCTAATCTTACCTGTAACATGCACGGTCCGCCCAACATAATCTAGGCCACATCAAAAGATATACAACATTTTTTGCCGTTCAGGAAATAAGAGAACGTATTTCATACGTCTTCTCAGTACCTACCGATGTAAACTCTGTAATTTTTCTGCCCCTAAATGAATTGACCCTGGAAGCTTGACATTTGCCGCAGAGATGGTACGCCTCCAAATTGGCAAAAAAGTAGGTCTAATAGGGGGATCAAGAACATTCAGTGCCAAAGGATTTCTTAGATTGTTAGCCTTCCTAAAAAGATCTGATAAAATTGGGCCCAAGACTCGAACAGTCTTAATGATTGACCAGTGCTTTTTGATAATTTTTTTAATGGCATATTGCTGACAGGAAAAAGAAAAGCTAAACCATGATCATCAGAGCCCCTTGTTATTGTTAGGTTTGGGTTGGGTCTCTTGATATTCATGATTTGTCCCTTTTTTAACATTTATCCAATTACAGTGATCCTCCTCGTTTTGGTCTGTATATAGATACGTGGTCTCAACGTGTGTTCGTGCCCCTGATGGCATATCTGACAAAACATGTAGGGAGGAGCCACGCACACATGCTACTACGCATGAGCAGCTGACCGTCGGCCATCTTTTGTATTGGAGGAAGACCTTGAGTTCTCCTACGGTGTTTCATGACATGCTGTTTTTATTTGCTGAATTGTAGGTGCAATTTTTTATTGAATGTACATATATCACTTTTTTCAACTATTGGTTTAGTCATGATTATTTTGCTTTATTTCATTATATTTGCAAAACTATTTATGGTCACAGTTAATTTTATATGCACTGCACTTTTTTGGATGTTTAAATGTGTCCCGGTTATCAAATGTATAGTGTCCATCTGCATTAACAATAAACCACAAGCGCAGATTTTCTTTTTTATTTATTAGCTATACATTTTTGCAGGAGTATTCTTAGGATATCGTACATCTGAATCCAGATGTGCCACCGGACAGGACCAAAATATTTATTTATTTATTTTTATCAAGGCTAAAAATAATTTATTTGCCTCAAAATTGCTGTGACCTATATGCAATATCAAGGTAGACAGAAATACAGAAAGGTTCAGAGTCTAGCCACGCTAGGAAGCAGTCATCGTCAACCTCTCTCTAGTGTATGTACTATATCTTTTAAATCTAACAACAACAAAAGCTAACCTAAAGCCCTGTACATTTGGGCTGAATATCGGCGGAAATCCACCAGTACAGTAGATACTGGACGACATTTGACCCCAGTGGCGGCTGGCACTCAAAAATTTTTGGGGGGTGCAAACAAACTGAAAAATACTGAACCCCCCCATCAAATGCAGCCATTGTGCCCATCAAACGCAGCCTCTGTGCCAATCAAACGCAGCCACTTGTGCCTTTCAAATGCAGCCACTGTGCCCATCATATGCAGCCACTTGTGCCCATCATATGCAGCCACTGTGCCCATCATATGCAGCCACTTGTGCCCATCAAACGCAGCCACTGTCCCCACAGACCCCCCCCCCCCACTGGCAGCACCCCCCCGCGTGCATCACAGATCGTGGATCTGGCAGAGCCCCCCCCCCCGCGAGCGGCTCTGACAGAGCCGAGGGGATTTACCTTAGCACTGCAGCAGCTCCTCTCAGAGTGACGGCAACCTCGGCTCCGCTCCTTACTAAGCGCCAGGCATCCAATAGGATTGCCCGGTGCTTTGGCCAATCAGGAAGCAGGTCTGACGTCCTGCCTCCTGATTGGCGGGGAGGAAGGTTAGTGTGGAAATAGCGAAAATTAATTCGCTATCGTCACACAATTGGGTAGGTTCACCCAATTTTGAAGCCTATTAGAGCCTCTGGCTCTAATCAGGTGCTTCAAAAAGTACCACCCCCACGCCCACAGTGCGTGTGCCGCCACTGTTCGGCCCATGTGCACAGGTCCTTGTTTGACAGAAGCTGATCTCACAACCCGCTTCTGTCAAACGAGCATGCTGGAATGGCTGTGAGCACTGACCTATATCTGGCAGTGGGTATGGTCCCCCTTTCAGAATACAATAGTTTAGTGGGAAGATCGCTGTAGAGACATTGTATTGTTAGTACAGGACCCCCTTGCAAGCTCCTCAGTTTTTTCCCCCAAATCATCGTTTAGGACAGCACCTGGACAGAGCGTAGCTCCACCCACTTTCCCGGGAAACACTGCAGTTTCAATCTTTAAAAGGCAGGATACTTCCACTATGGCCTCAGTTGTAGTGTTTTCTTTGCCATGTCAGAAGTGGTGCGGGAAACCATGGGTGTGCTACACTTTCTCCAGGTGGGAATGTGTTTTTTTCAGCATACCTTTTTTTGTACTTCCTGTTCTTTTTTTTATCCCTTTGGGGCCATCCCAGCACCCCCTCCCCCCGACAGTTGTGGGGTGTTCCAGAGCTCCCTCCACCTTCCCAGCCCGGCAAAGGCTTTGGACAGCCAAAGATCCTGCCTCGGTCCTGGTGGTTCAGAGGCTGGGGACTGGTGCAGGCACCTCAGATTCCTCAGGCTTCTGCACACTCTGGGTCCCGGTGGCAGGTGATGTCATGTCCAGGTGAGGCTTAGTGGCAGGAGCTTTTAGAGGCAGGAAAAACCCCACTACCAGTGTGTCCAGTAGAGTTACGCTGCGTACACACGGTCAGACTTTTCGACCGGACTGGTCCGATCGTGTGTGGGCTTCACCGGACCTTCAGTGGACTTTTCCAGTCGCAAATCTGACGGACTTTAGATTTGGAACTTGCTTCAAATCTTTACGTCGTAACTTCGCCGGACCCAGAAATCCGCTCGTCTGTATGCTAGTCTGACGGACAAAAACCGACGCTAGGGCAGCTATTGGCTACTGGCTATCAACTTCCTTATTTTAGTCCGGTGTACGTCATCACGTACGAATCCGTCGGACTTTGGTGTGATCGTGTGTAGGCAAGTCCATTCGTTAGAAAGTCCGTCGGAAGTCCGTCAAAAGTCCGTCGAAAGTACGCTGGAAAGTCTGTCGGACCAGTCTGGTCGAAAAGTCCGACCGTGTGTACGCGGCATTAGGCTACTAAAAAAGCACGGGTGATGTAACGCTGGCCTCACAGCTACATCCTGGGAAGTTCCTGTCACATGTTCCAGGAGGCAGAGTTCCAGGAAGTAAATAAAGATGGGTTCATCTGCCCTTAGTAAAAAAATGGCATGACTGTGAGAGGAATGGGATGGAAAAAGCTTGCACTTCTCTACCGTATATGTATCTGCTGGTAGATTGCAATTACTAAACATTTCTAAAGGTGCCTTTGTTATCATTTTTATAAGGAGGAAATCATAGTTGTTTTCCATGAGATTGCTAACTTGTTAATAATTTGTTGCAACAATTTGTAGTTCAGTCAATCAGCAATTGAGTGTGAGCAGTTGCTACAACATCCCCATTCTGAAATGACCCTTACATAGGATGGTTTTCACAAGATTTTATGAAAAAAGTTATACTAATCAGATATAAGCTAACAATACTGTATAATGTGTAATAATTTTAGGCAATTCATACTTCATTATTCTCATTGGTCTTTTGTCTCAGAATTTATTCTTTCAGAAGTAGCAAATAGCTTTTGAATACTAATGAATGTTTGGATTGATATCATTACTTTAAAACGATCAGCTTAAGAAAATGATTTTCCAACAAGTGTGAGTGATTTATTTGGGTGACAACATTGCTATTTTTAATTGATGGTTAGCTTGTACAAAGGCCATATTATAAATATGGCATACTAAAGTCATTTACCATTTATAAAATACTTGAAGTGCACCTGGGAACCATTATTTTTTTTTGTTTGGTATAGCTTTTCTTAAAGTGCCTTTCGTTTAAATAAAATCACCACTGCTTAATTACCATTTTACACTCCTGGCTCACACTTGTGCGCAGCAAATTCGCAATGAATTCTGCACTGCATCCAAATCGCACCCCATTCATGCGAACTGCTGCGGATGTGTATGTTAAGTTAACTCCACCCCGAAATCGGTTCGCAAAATTCAGTGCGATGACTCAAATTGCACTGCTGAAGAATTGCATGTGATTGAACAGGAATGCGGTGCGATTCCTGTTTAAAATTGCATGCGGTGCGATTCCTGTTCATAATTGTATGCGGTTCCCGCACCGCACAGTGTGAATTGGCTCTCTAGGAGCAGTGCATTTTTTTTTTACTGTGTAGATTGGATTATTCCTGAGGACCACTGTTGGACTTGTTCTGTTTGGAAACTAAGTTGTGCATGATAGCTTGTAGATGCCCAGGTACAGGTGACTATTTACAAATTTAACATTTAAAAAATGCTTTGCTTTAAGGGCACAATTAACTCTATATACAGCTACACTATGTTCTCTTTACTTTACTTTTCCTTTAGAATGACTAGAGATTGCAAAGTATGTACATTGAAAAAGCAAGTATCCAACAATAAAGAGGCTTACAATGCTGAGATCTAGCTGAGCAGGGATGTATAAGTGTACCAGGGCCGTTTTTTCTGCTTTTCTGTTAAAATGCACAGTTTAGGCCTGAAGATTAATTCCCAAAACTGTATATATTTTCTAAAAGCAAAGAACCTGGAAAATAAAATGGTGGTAATTATGTCACATATAAACACAAAAGGTGCAGCGCTAAAAAAGGGTGTTTTAAATGAAAATATAAAGTATAACGTTCATAATGATAAGAGTCCAGATGTTGTGATTCCGAATGGTGAACAAGAAATCTTGTGAAGAATCCTCCACCAGCGGGTATGCACACACTGCCTCTTACCGTAAACTGTGGACCACCCTATAAAGTGGTCACTGGCTTTCTTCTCTAGAGAAGGGAAGTGTATCTTTAGCAAGCTGAAGGTCTGAAGGATGCAAGAAAATGTTCAGTTCAGTCGATTTTTGATAGTTCTGTGTGTGTGGATGCGCTGCTCCCATCTGTATACTCTTTCCAATATTTGTGTACCCTATCTATTAAATGTAATCTTATTTTGTATACAACATACACCTGTAGAAAATCATCACCTTAGGCCAAAGACATATAAGAAATTATATAAAAATCATATAAAAATCCGGTGACATATATCATATTGTAATAGAGTCCCCTCATATATGCTTGCAAGTCTTCCGTCAATTGCCGTGATTGGCGTGCTCTTGTGTTAATTCAGTATAAAGTGACTTAGTGCTCCACCACCACCTGTGAGATTGGCCACTCACCGGATGTTTCTTTAAAATTACACCTTTGGTTCATTCATAGGGATAACCACTCCACTCAAAGGGAACTTCTTCAATGTCTATATTTGGACCTTAGTGTTCCTCATATAAAATATGGATGAAAACGATCATCGCACAATAACGTTTAAAACCTTTATTTTGTAAAACACAAAAAAGACTATGCACTCACATTTCCAAGTGCCATCGAGCCGGCACAGAGCTTTTCCAGCAGTTAGCTTCCTGATGACGCATATTGTGATGCGAAACGCGTAGAGGCTGCTGGGAGTTTTTGTACCCACGTGACCGGGAACGAGCGTGGTTGGTGAGGACGCGAACGGATACGAGGGGTGGAACACAAGCGGTACACGGAGGTTGCACACCACACACTGGGTGAACCGGGCTGTAGCTCCTACCCGTCCCTAACTGCTGGAAAAGCTCTGTGCCGGCTCGATGGCACTTGGAAATGTGAGTGCATAGTCTTTTTTGTGTTTTACAAAATAAAGGTTTTAAACGTTATTGTGCGATGATCGTTTTCATCCATATTTTATATGAGGAACACTAAGGTCCAAATATAGACATTGAAGAAGTTCCCTTTGAGTGGAGTGGTTATCCCTATGAATGAACCAAAGGTGTAATTTTAAAGAAACATCCGGTGAGTGGCCAATCTCACAGGTGGTGGTGGAGCACTAAGTCACTTTATACTGAATTAACACAAGAGCACGCCAATCACGGCAATTGACGGAAGACTTGCAAGCATATATGAGGGGACTCTATTACAATATGATATATGTCACCGGATTTTTATATGATTTTTATATAATTTCTTATATGTCTTTGGCCTAAGGTGATGATTTTCTACAGGTGTATGTTGTATACAAAATAAGATTACGTTTAATAGATAGGGTACACAAATATTGGAAAGAGTATACAGATGGGAGCAGCGCATCCACACACACAGCACTTTTAATTTCTTTCTTTGAAAAGTTTTTTTGGATGCAGCAGCTAAAGAAATCACTATTAAATTGATTGATAGGATAGGTTTTGCGCCAGTGACACACACATACCAGATTTTTGATAGTTAACTGTTAAGCCCGAAATATTTGCAAAACTGTTTAGGACAGAGAGGAAATTTAAGTGCTGTGATATGGGGAGATGACATGAAGAGTAAGATGTCATCTGCAAAAAGAGATACTTTATGATGACATCCAGCTAATTCAATACCTTTTTATGTTTGGATCAAATCTAATTAAATAGGCCAAGGGTTTTATGAGGAGTGCAAATAGGAGGGGGGAGAGAGGACATCCTTGACAGGTGGCTCTTTCAATACTGAAAGGGTCTGATTTAAAACCAGAATATTTGATAAATGCATTCGGCTTGTCGTATAAGGAGGAAATCCACTTAAAAAAATGCAGTCCAAACCCCCATTTTTGAAGAATATATTTATTATATAAAAAAATATATAATAATAACATACCGTCAGAAGCCCACATAATAATGGGGATCCGAGGGTTGCAAACTGGAGACACAAAAACACCACCAAAGGGAACAGTGCCAACAATAAAAAGTAATACAAAAATAGAAATGCTACCATTGTCCCATCGTCCCAAAAAGTTCCATACCCATCAATGTGGATGAGATAGCATATGAAGAGAGATGGGGTAAGGTATATACAAGTAACAAAAAACATCACAGAAAACATTCAAAAAACAAATACTGTATTTATCGGCGTACAACACGCACCTTAATTTTAAGAGGGAAGTTTCAGGAAAAAAATTAAAATTTTAAATAAAGAATTTTGAAGCAAAATAAGGGTCAATGCCCATCATTGCAGCCTGATCAGTGCCCATCATTGCAGCCTTGCCCATCATTGCAGTCTAATCAGTGCCCATCTTCAGCCTTGCCCATCATTGCAGCCTGATCAGTGTCCATCTGCAGCCTTGCCCATCGTTGCAGCTTAATCAGTGCCCATCTGCAGCAGTGCCCATCATTGCAGCCTAATCAGTGCCCATCTACAGCCTTGCCCATCATTGTAACCTGATCAGTGCCCATCTGCAGCCTTGCCCATCACTTCAGCCTAATCCGTGCCCATCTGCAGCCTTGCCCATAATTACAGCCTAATCAGTGCCCATCTGCAGCCTTGCCCATCCTTACAGCCTAATCAGTGCCCATCTGCAGCCTTGTCCATAATTGCAGGCTAATCTGTGCCCATCTGCAGCCTTGTCATTGCCGGAAAAGACAGAGCCGGATCTCCTGTGTACTCAGCTCAGCTCGCAGTTACGCCCAGTCCCGCCCCTTGGCTTGGCTCCTATGATGGACATAACACCGGTCCAATGCCGGGATGTCAACGCTAGGAGCTGTCCAGGGGGGCGGGACTGGGTGTGACTGCGAGCTGAGCTGAGTACACAGGAGATCGCAGCTCTGTATTTCGGCGGCGCTCGTTCCCTCCTTCCCTTCCGGGACAGCCCTATATTGGTGTATAACACGCACGATTTTCCCCCTATTTTAAGGGGGAAAAAGTGCATGTTATACGCTGATAAATATGGTAATAGCTCGAAGCTATGTAAAGAAATATAGAGTTCTAAACTGGTAAGACAAAAAGAATAAAAAAATAAAAAGTTTTCCAAACATCTATTTAGTTGGAAGTTAAAGATATAAGAATACCTGACATTGAGTCAAACAAAAAGAAAAAAGTCAGTCCATAAAGTCCTCAGGAGTTGGCATAGGAGAAGAAAAACGACCACGTTTTGATTGCCCCTGGTGACTTTTATGTCCTTCAGCACCAGATGATTTTTGCAGGGAACGGGTATCCGTTTGATTTCGTGTGTTGCTTTGGTTGAGAGGGCATTTTAGAAGCTGGATGTTTTGTAAAGAAGATTGGAGTTCTTCGGCAGAATGGCAGACATATTTCCTTGGTAAGTGAAGTGACTTGAAAATGGAAAGCCCCATTGATAGGTGAATTGATGTAGCTGTAAAACTTGAAGAAGTGGCTTCAAAGCCCGACGCTTAGAAATGGTGAGATGAGATAGATAAGCAAAAAGTTGATAGGTATGTCTCTGGAAATCAGTGAATCTTTTGCTGCTCTAGCTGCAGCTAGAAGTTGTTCCTTGGTATGGAAATAGTGAAATTTGGCGATAATATTGCGTGGTGATCCATCAGCTTTGCGAGGTGTGAGGACTGTCCATCTCCATTTGTTCGACTGGTATGGAAGGCTGCAGTTCTTGAAATAGGGATAGCAGAGTGGCTTGCAAATCAGTGACAGATTCAGGTATTCCATGTATACGGATATTGGAACGCCGGGCCCTATTTTTGTAATCTAAACGAGATTGAAGGACTACGTTTTCCTCTTTGAGGTTTTCAAATTTAACTGCATAAGCCTGGGTGTTATTTTCAAGTACATCAACCCTCAGTTCACGATTTGCAGTGGGTTGGCCCAGTTCTCTGATTTCTGATAGTCAGACTGTTTGTAATATGATCTAATGTCTATTTAAAGGCTTTGTGAAGCATTTTTTTTAAATTGCCTCAGAAAAGAACAATGAACAGGGTCTGTAAAAGATGTAATTTGTATAGATGAATCTGAGTCCTATTCCCCCTGTGTTGCTACATGTACCTTAGAGCGCTGAGAGGATTTCACCGAGTGTGAGGTACCAGTGGGAGGGATGAAGCTAGTGCCATTCTGACTGAAGCCTGAGGCACCGATTCTTTGTTGTCTTTTGGCTTAATTTTCAAGCGAAAACTCCCAAGAACCATTACATTAAGTGTGGGGGGGTTATTAGCAGCCTGCGTAACAATATTTACCGGGTAAAGCTGAGGAGGGACATGTTATAATACGGCAGAAACGTCCCTTTAGGAGCAGAGCTCTAAGCTGGCATGTCTGCTTAGTCAGGCTCCGCCCATGCGCATCCATTGTCTTCTCTAGACATCATCTGCTCTGCTGGTAGACAAATAGAGTATGGAATGTTTGTATTTGCTGTCTAGCTCCCATTTGGGAGATTTCCCTTTCTTTGTGTCTTTGAGACACGACAGGAAAGTGAGAGGAGATTTCTACAAAGGGAGACAGTCACCAAAACCAAGTGTTCCTTTTGGAAGGTTTCTTCTCTATTTCTGACCCAGTGAAAACACAAAATTGTAGGTTTTTACTTTTCACTTTCACTCCTGACAGTGGTAACCAACCAAGATCAATAGAGGTGAACAGATAGAAAAACCTGACAGGGGTTCTAACCTTTCCTCATTAATTTCCAAGAAGAAAACACATTTAGCTTTAAAAACACTTGCAAGTAAGATGGGGTGGTGAAGAATGAAAAACTGAATTAGTTTGTTTTATATTTCACTTGTGGACTGCTAGCTCTAAACAGTTCATTTTTCTGTGCTACATTTCATAAATTTTCATTTCTGTTGAGATGTGGTGACTGGGGAGATCACTGTGGAAAGCTAATTTCACAGCCATTCCCCTGTAACCGCTACATTCCTTTGTTAGCCAGGCTTCCTTGCTTTCCTTGCTATAGAGTGTTATCTGAAAAAGCCCTTATAATGCTGTAAGTTAATAAATTGACTGATGGCACCCGATTGTGTAGATATTTAGTGGGATTCTATATCAGGGAACACTACCTGATTGATAAGTGAAATATCTTCATGATATTTTGCGTGGCATTTGTTGTATATATGTGACAGACCTAGCTGGGAGAGAGACTTTTGGAGGGGACTGTATGCTAGCCTCTTGCCGATCGATCGTGGGCCCTTGCATTTGGGGGAATGGTGCTCTTTGTGAGCTGTATGCCTGGGGACCCTTGAGGTGGTATTACTGTGGATTCGGGTCCTGGTCCCCCAGGACAGACAGACTCTGGGGACCCTGGATTTGCCATATTGGAATAGTGACTGATTCATACTGTTGGGACTCCTACTGTTAAATGCTAATGTCATCAATTCCAGTTACCTGTCTGTTGTCTGCTAAAATGTGTATTGTAAATAAGTCTCTAGTATGGGATCTAAGAGTCATTAGATCCCCATTGTGGTTTGTGTTTAATTAACTCTGCTATTGTGATAATGTTGATTGGGGGTTCTAAGCTACAAGACGGCCAGTCTGGCCTAAAGGTCATGTCTGAGTCATCTAGGCTGTCTAAAGGGATTAGTTAATTAGCCCATGTTAATTAGGTTAATTAGGTTACAGGTGTATTGTTAGAGTAATATGAGCCGGAGGTATGCACCTCCACTGTTAGTGTATAAAAGAGCCTGTATTTTTGAATAAAGGAGATTCCTGGTTGAACTTACATACAGCCTGCCTGGTGTTTGTTCTGAGCTACACAACTGGATTAGAACAGCACATAGCTGTAGTTCTAATCCCGGAGCATTGGATGACCGAGCAATCAGATGTTGCGATCTGCAGTCTGATTCTATAGCTACAGAGGAGTGTCGGGAGAGTAAGGGGCTCGTTACAATATATATATATATAATTTTTTTTTTTTTTTTTTACATATTTGTTAAGTTTTCTATCTCATGCAATTCCCGACTTGCATAGTTTACATACAAATGTTCACCTAGTTCATTATTTGTATTTAGGTGAAGAGAGGGGTAATTTTATGTGAAAATTGAAATCTTGGTTTTTACCTGAGTAAGGGAGGCAAAAAGTGTTTTTTTTGGGACCATTTAGAAACATGTTCTCCGCTTCTTATCACAGCAAACAGCTGTTCTGCCATTCACTTGTACACAAATGGGCAGTTTATGAAAGTGAGATCTGAAGATCTCACTGGCTGTTAGTGTGAAATATCTCCATCCCAGGTTCCCCAGCTCAGAGGTGGAGAATCTGGGAGAGAAGCTGGTGCTATGTGAGGAAGAAGACTTCTTTCTTCCTGTATCATCAGTAAATGTAAATATATAAATGTGTGTGTATATATATATATATATATATATATATATATATATATATATATATATATATATATATATATATATATATATATATATATATATATCAATAGAGAGAGTATATAGTGTTATATATAGTTATTGCCTGCAATTCCAGGTCATACTGGAATTGCAGCAAAACTAGTTTCTGGGTGCCATTCGTTGTTAGCGGCACACCAAATGTGGTTAGCAAGCATGCTTTTTGCCGCATATTTTGTCATGTAGTATCACAATTATGTGCCACTTTGTGTTGGTCTATCACATGAAATCCCAATAAAATTAATTTACATTTTTGGTTGCAACATGACAAAATGTGGAAAATTTTATAGCTTGCTAAAAAACACAGAGCTCCACAGACTAAGTGGGGTTATATGGGTATATGGGTATGCTTTATGGGTGGCCCTAGCAAAAATCTTTGCCAGTTACTAATCCACTGAAGGTAGAAGCATTTGATCCATGGTCTATGAATACAAGTCCTATATTATATTATACTCCAAGATAAGGAATTTTACAGGTAAGTAAAAATTCCTATTTTTTCTTTCCATTAAATCAACAGCCCAACAAATATTATTTGGATGTTTTTATTTTTTGTTATCAGTGCATAGGCATTTTAAAGCAACCCTTTCCTTTGCCAGTGTTTACAGAAAATGTTGTTAAATATCTATTAAGTATAAGTATTAAAGGTAATAATTGTCTTACCAGTGGTTATTCCTCCATTATTCACCTACATCTTGCCTCTGGCGCAATATAGATAAGGTGAAGCCAGGTGGTCAATCGGGACCCTCTTATTAAAGTGGTTGTTAAGGCTCAAGTTATTTTACCTTCATGCATTCTATGCATGAAGGTAAAAAACCTTCTGTATGCAGCAGCCCTCTAATACTTACCTGAGTCCCATCTTAATCCAGCGATGTGCACAAGAGCAGCAGCTCTCCCCGTTCTCTTCCTCACTGGACAGGGATAAACAGGGCGTGGATCATCAGTGCCCATTAGTTCAGCATATCAGTGCCGCCTCATCACTGCCTCTTCATCAGTGTCCATCAGTGCAGTCATCAGGCTATATAAATATGGCTATAACAAGAAATGTGGACTGTGCCTTTAAGTCGCTTTCTTGGCAATGCAGTTAGCATGACATTTAACACAACAGGGTTTGTTAGAACTATTATTGTATAAAACTCCTTAAAAATTGAAGTTTAAAATGTACAGATCTAAATTGTAAAATGCTGTCATTTCTCACTGCTATTACACAGGCAATATATGTTTGGATTTGGCCATCTAACCTGTACCATACATGCACACAGGAGAATTATCACAACATAAAAATTCTTGTTGAATCCCTCCCCGGGTCCAAGCTCATGTAGCACTTCCCGTTCAGATCCATGCTATCATTTGGAAATAAAAGCAATTTTTTTTCTCTTTTGTGTGGGCTGTAAGCTTCATCCCAGGCTCAGTTTATAGTGGTTTCAATGGGGGGAGCTACAGCACAGCACTGTAGCCACTTTTCCCTCTTTCGGATACTCCCTAAAAAAGGTTGTACACAGTGTTTTAGCTTGCCAAATTCATCAAAGAATGAATGTAACCTCACCTGCTGCCCTTTGCACGGCACTGACTGTGACAGAATAGTTTGTTTAATAACTTCCCCAAGGTGCATGCAGGCAACTGAGGAAGCCAAAAGTTTACTAACAGCCAGATGATCACACTCAAGCTTCATCTAGAGATTCTTATGTCTTATAAGCATCAGATATGTGATTTGTGCAACTGTTGGACTGTCAATAACACAGGCCTGCCGACTGGCAGGGCAGACTGTGGCAGAATAGTTTGTAAAACTTCCCCAAGGCACATCCAGGAAACCAAGGGCACCAGGGAGGCAGCATCCTTGGTTCCCTGTAAGCATTTTGGGGAAGTTACACAAACTTTTCTGCCAAAGTCTGCACTTGTGTGGCTGTGTGATTGGCTGACTGCTAGTAAATATGGGGTGTTCTTGGATTATTGTACAGTCCTGCCAGCACTTACTGATCCTTTATGCTTGTGTTGGGACTCGAGTTGACCCCACCCCCTGCTGTGCTGAAAGATGCCACTCCTCTCTAGCATGTGTCTGCTGCCACAGATGAGTGCTGTCAATCAAGTTTCATTTGTGATTGTAAAGATATATATATTTTTTTTAACAAACATGTCGTACTTACCTACTCCGTGCAATGGTTTTGCAGCCCCGATCCTCCTCTTTTGTATTCCCTCACTGACGCTCCTTCCCCTTCCGAGTACCCCCATAGCAAGTGGCTTGCTATGGGGCACTCATGCCAGCTTTATCCTGTGCCAAGTTCTATGTGTCAATTCACAGCCACAGCGTGGCTCAGCCCCACCCCTACTCTCTCCTCACAAGCTGTGATTGGCATGAGCAGAAACCAAAGCCTCCATGTCCAATGAGGAGAGAGGGAGAGAGAGAAGAGAAAGCCACTGCTCTCGGGCACAATGCTGAATCGAAATCGGGCTCGACGTGAATGCATTATGTAACTAGATATCTAAATTGTACAATACAGAACACAGGATTTGTATTCATAGACCAAGGGTTATATGCTGCTACTTTCAGGTGGTTAGACACTAACAAAAACCTTAGCTAGGGTTGCCTCTAAAGCGTGCCCATGTAACATTGCCCACTCTGTGAGGCTCCAGTTTTTTGCTAGTGCCTTAGATGATAAACCTGTTCTCATCCAGAGAAATATTTTTCTATTTTAAAACATTGACATTTTTTCATTTCAAACTTATATTAACATTTGACTGCTTATTTTCTTGTAGTACCTAGTAGTTTCTAGATTGGTTACCCTTGGTGTGTACCTTGGGAATCGTACCCAGACCGCTCTATGTGAGCCAGCTTGTTTGCTGTGGGCACTGGATCATGCATTAGGAGTTCACCTTGGCACAAAGTGCAACATGTACAGACAGCTGCAGGGTGCTATAAAGGTCCAGGACCATTTTCCAGAACCGTAAAACCCTTCAGGGGTATTCCCAGCATGGTGGGTGAAGCATGGACCTTTATAGGACACCATCATGGATAAGGTAACACAGGGTTTCCCTGTATATGGACTCTGGTTCCTGGCTTTTAGCAACACTATCCACAGGGCACAGAGCACTATACAGTTTAGTGGGCAGACGCTTGGGAGTTTTTCACTTAATTGTGGGAATCCCTGCCATTTTATCTCTAACGCTTCTAAGCACAAGCACTTATAAAATAGTTTTTCCCTTTTATATGAACTTAGTCTCAGAAAGATGAGGTAACTGCATCCCACCTCCCAGAGGATGTGTTTATACCCAACTGTTCCACCGAGAACAGTTGCACCCAGTATTCTGCTGCATTTCAGTGGCCATCTCTATAGAGACATAGCTGCAGGACCTTAATCTGCACCTGGGTTATAGCGGCTCCTTCTTAGGACACACAAAACCCATCAATTCTGCACTCCTGAATAGTGAGTAGTCCACAGGGTATCCCCCTCACTAGAGATAGGGGATTACAGGCAAGGGGGCTGGGACTAAAGGCCAGAATAATGTGTTCTGCTGATAGCCTATAGGAAACACAGAACACCACTCTGGGTAATATCTGTTTCCTTGTCCCAGAGCAATGTCCTATGTTGACACCACTCCCCTCATATGACTCTAGCATGCACTATGCGGCCTGTGAGGCAAAAGGCAAAACTTTTGGCACTTCTAGAACCTTGTTTCAGAGTCTAAAAATACTTTTTCCATACACACACAGATTGATTTTGCACTTTACGAGTCCTGGCAAAGCTTAGATTTTTATCAATAAACACTTTATAGTTACTGTTGAGGATGTTTCCTCCTTTAAGGATTCTGTTGATAGGTGTTTTGAAGCTCTTTAAAGGGCTCTATTTGCACTTGCAGTTCCAGACCTGCTGGTGGCTCTCTCTGGGAGTTGTCTGCTCCAGAGTTGCTTCAGAAACCCTGTCTAAGGTGGGGAAAAATAGGTGTGAACATTGTGGCTTCCAGGTTCAACAATAAGTTGAACAAGTTTGTGGCCAAGACCAGGGATCCTATAGCTTTCACAGTAGATGCTCTGGTGATTCCTTGAACTCATATCCAACTGGTTCAGGCCTTCCCTTCAATGACGATCCTTGTTTGAC
Organism: Aquarana catesbeiana; assembly: GCF_042186555.1. Taxonomy (NCBI): domain Eukaryota; kingdom Metazoa; phylum Chordata; class Amphibia; order Anura; family Ranidae; genus Aquarana; species Aquarana catesbeiana. The sequence continues at coordinate 220,061,871 of NC_133334.1, read as the reverse complement.
TGCTGAACAAAATAGAGGAGGAAAGGGTCCCAGTTATTCTCATCACACCAAATTGGCCCAGAGAGACTGTGGTACACAGACCAGACTTACTGGTTCAAGGCCCCTTGTACTTCTCCATCACTAGCTTTAACAGCATTGCTGTAGAAATTCCCACCTCATTCAGAGCAAGGAAATCCAACTCCCGCAAAATTTTCCATCACACACAGAAAGTTTTCTTTGCATGGTGCGAGGATGGAAAGTTTGACCCTATCATTACTTTATCACTCGCATTTTTGACCATTCTTCATTCTGGTCTTGACCATCTTCTGGCTCGGAGTACCCTCAAGGGACAGGTTTCTGCCCTATCATTCCTCTTTCAGAAACTTCTTGTCTCACAATTCCTTATCAAAACTTTTCTACAAAGAGTTGCTAATACAGTTCCCCCAATTTTACCTCCTGCTTCACCTTGGTATCTCAACCTGGCGCTTTCTGTTCTTCAGAGATCCTTCCCTTTTAACTGAAAATTCCATTGGAAGACTCACCTTTAAGATTGCCTTCTTGGTTGTTACCACGTCTGTTAGGAGTGTTTCTGAGTAAGCAGCTCTCTCTTGTAAAGAGACTTTTCTTGTTTAGCATAATGACAAGGTGGTTTTGAAACAAAACTTTTTTTACCTAAGGTTGGTTCCTCATGCCACCTCAATGAGGGCATTGTCTTCCCTTTCCTCTGTCCTGCCCCATAATGTGACAAGGAAATAGCCCTACATTGTTTGGATGTGATCAGGGCTGTCAGTTTACTTGTCTGCCACAGCCTCTTTTCCCAAGATGGAGTCCCTTTTTGTTTTTCTTAGAGTACCTAGTAGAGGACTAGAAGACACCTGTCTCCCTGTTCTATCATTGCCAGGTGGAGGAGACAGCTCATTTCCTGGGCCCTCTATCATTAAAGAGGAACTGCAGTCTGCCCACATAATCTGCAATAAAAGCATCTTTGCCATTCTGAAGCTTTCCTCCAATCACTTTGCATATTATTTTATATAGTGGGCTGTATAGGGTATTTACTGGCAGGAAAAAAAATGTTCTACTATCCAAAGTTAAAACAACAAGGGAAGAGGATTTAATAGGTGGAAAGTTGAAAAAATTACTGAAGGTCCGCTTTAAGTAAAAGGTTCCTTCTGTTCCCATCAGAGTCTATTATACTAGGGTTGTTGGTGTCTCCTGTACTTTTCTTATCTTGGAGAACAGTACAGGACAGGTTCCTCCTCTTGATCACTCTTTATAGCTTGCTAAAAAACACAGAGCTCCACAGACTAAGTGGGGTTATATGGGTATGCTTTATGGGTGGCCCTAGCAAAAATCTTTGCCAGTTACTAATCCACTGAAGGTAGAAGCATTTGATCCATGGTCTATGAATACAAGTCCTATATTATATTATACTCCAAGATAAGGAATTTTACAGGTAAGTAAAAATTCCTATTTTTTCTTTCCATTAAATCAACAGCCCAACAAATATTATTTGGATGTTTTTATTTTTTGTTATCAGTGCATAGGCATTTTAAAGCAACCCTTTCCTTTGCCAGTGTTTACAGAAAATGTTGTTAAATATCTATTAAGTATAAGTATTAAAGGTAATAATTGTCTTACCAGTGGTTATTCCTCCATTATTCACCTACATCTTGCCTCTGGCGCAATATAGATAAGGTGAAGCCAGGTGGTCAATCGGGACCCTCTTATTAAAGTGGTTGTTAAGGCTCAAGTTATTTTACCTTCATGCATTCTATGCATGAAGGTAAAAAACCTTCTGTATGCAGCAGCCCTCTAATACTTACCTGAGTCCCATCTTAATCCAGCGATGTGCACAAGAGCAGCAGCTCTCCCCGTTCTCTTCCTCACTGGCTGAGACAGCAATGGGAGGCAATAGCTCCCATTATTGTCAATCACAGCCAGTGAGCCAATGAGGAGAGAGCAATGGTAAGGCCGAGGCGCGCTTGGTGTGCAAATCGACATACAGAGCAGCGGGTCCGGGAGCCCCCATAGCAAGCTGCTTGCTGTGGGCGCACGCAGCAGGAGGGAGGGAGGGACTAGGAGCGCTGACGGGGGACCCGAGAATCGGAGAATCGGGGCTGCTCTGTGCAAAACCATTACACAGAACAGGTAAGTATGACATAAATAAGACCTTAGTTTTTGACTCTTGATAAGTTGAATTTAGCATATAAGAAAGAATGCTGATTAGTCCAAAACTGTATGTGTTTTTATGTTAGTAGATTGGAAAGATGCAATTTAAATCAAATTTGCCCAAATGTGTCACATAAATAGCCCTGTGCATGGGTATATTTATTCTGCTGTAGATGTAATAGTCCTGTACTCCAAATACTGGCTATCAGATCAATGTTATTTGCGTGATCTGAATAATACCATTGTACCAATTTACTATAGCTAATATAGATTGTATTTTGTAATGAATGCAAAAAAAGTAGATTAATTAGAAAGGCTATGGTTGTATTTTTGTATTTTTTTTTTTAGAATAAGCAAGCATTAACAGCCCAGTAGTTATAATGAGGCATATTTCCTTTGATGTCTCGGGCAGTTTATTACAATAATTGATTATGCATAGTTTTAATCTCATATGCCTGAGCCATGCAGATTTTATTTTTCTTTCTGTACAGGCTAACCAGCCAAAATGACAGTCAAAGCTTGATTCACATGCAAATGGAAAGATACAGTTCTGCACTGAGATTCTGGTAACTAATGACAAGTAGCAATATACTAGTAAGAGAGCGTCAGAGAAAATCTGTATCCAAGGTGACATGGGAAATGTTCTTTTTTTCATCTGCTTTGCTGACCATTTTGTTGACTCTACAGCACACAAGCTATTTTTGGTTTTAGCATGCATGCTTAGGGGAAAAGCTGTTATTTCTTTGTGAACAGCACATAAAAATTGGTGTGGAAAGACATCACATTATTTTTAAGGAGGGACTTAACAGACCAGTTTTTAGTTATAAATAACACACTTTACTTATTTAAAGAATAGCTTGAAGTATTTTTTTCAGCCAGAGCTCTGTTCACTATAGCTATTCCTTCTCTGCCAGTAAATACTAGCAGATCTTAGAGCCCATTTACACCTATGTACATATTGTAGCACCTAGAAATGAATGGGTCCTTACAGGTTCTATTTAAGATTGGATTTACATTTATGCATGTGCAGCAATGCAAGTTAAACCCCTGAGTTATATTGTGCTTTGCCATAATACATGTAAATTCACAGTTTACGTGCTGTGCCATCTGTTCTAAATAGCACCTGAGTGCATATGTAGGCAGGTGGCAGCAATAGGGACTATTAATCTTAAGATATAGTTATAGTTCTGTGGCAAGGGAGTGATGCAGCAATCACTCAGTCAATTCCTAGTTTTGTTGCAGTAGTAAACAGAGCAATCTTGTGATGGCTGCTTACTACTGGCACTTGGGAAGCCCAGCATTGGACCAAATGGTCCTATGGACTTCAGGTGCCATCTTGGGAGAGCCTGTGTCCTATTGGATACAGAGTTCACTCAAGATCTGGGTGGGCCAACTTTGATACAGAGGGGCTATAAATTGCCCTTCCCTGGATCATTGGGGGCCCTGCAGTGTGAGAAGTTCAGGCAGGGACAGGAACCCATTTTATAAAATACATATTTTTAGTAAAAAAATAAAATTAAAGTTAATTTAGGTGTACACAAACACAAGTTTGCATAGAGTAAATAGATACTAAACATGTCAAGCCAAAAAAAAAATATGGGTGTGCCTGTCCATAGGCAACGCTTTAAAAGCCTTTACAGGTTACCAGTTTACTATGAATTAAGGTCCTAGAATTATTGCTCTCATGCTGACGTTCGTGATGATTGATCACATGTGTGGTGCAATTGCTGTTTACAAACACAAGTGCGCAACTTTATTGCTATCACAAGGGAGCTAACAAGCACGTGATAGCATTGGGCAGGTGAGAGGTTTTGCTTATGAAGACATCAGGGGTCTATCAGACCACAATGTCTCCCCTACGCTCCACTAATCAAGCACAGAACATGCTTGATTAGCTGCTTCCCTGGCTACAGTAACTAGGGAATGACAGCTGTGAACCTAGAAGTGACATAATACACACCCCTTCTGGGTTCATTCATTGCTGGGGAGATTGAGAAATCGGTGCCATTGGTAACTGGTAATATAAACACTGTATCTTACTGTTCAGAGGGAAACTCTGGAGGAAAATGCAGAACTGCTGTAACTGTTGCTTACTCTTGTATAAAAAAAAATGCTGATGAAGGAGAAGTTACCGTTGTGTCCTCCCTTAAATTTAGGGCAACTGAGTAAGCACCCATTACACATACAGTATGTATGGTAAAAACTAACACATCTCTGCTATAGTGGACCATCATGAAGAGATGTGAATGCTCGATGTACTGTGGTCTGCTGCATTGCCAAAAAGAAGTGCAGATGTATTATTTTGTGCAATGAGCAGGGCCGTCTTTAATATTGATTGGGCCCTGGGCAAAATTTTTCTTGGGGCCCCCACTAGCCCCCCTGCCCCCATGCAATTTCACTCTCCACCTGCTCTGAGACATACAATAAATAGCAGCTAGACTCAAAATCAGTTTACTGTATCAGATAAGGCAGCGATTGCGATTGGTTGCCAGAGATTACAGCATATCATTACCACTTACTGACTGGTTGCTAGAGGTTACAGCACACATTATGGCTCACTGATTAGTTGCTAGAGGTTGCAGCATATGATTTCTGCTTGTTGATTGGTTGCAAGAGATTACTGTACAGTAATACTGCTCACTGATTGGTTGCTAGAGGTTACAGCACATCATCTCCTCACTGCCTGCACACCATGAACTGAGGAGGTAAGCGGACCCATCAATAGACAGAAAACTCCCAGGGATCCTAGAACTCCTGGGATCAGTGGCAGTGCTGGGGGAAGGGGAGGGTGTGATCAATGGCAATGCTGATTTTTTTACCGACTACTAATATAAAGAGGCGTTTCCAAAAAAGCTATTTGCAAAAAAAAAAAAAAGAGGAGTTTCAACACTGGCCGCCAATGTAACAGGGGTTTACACTGACCACTAATGTAATAGAAGCATTCACAGTAACCACCAATGTAAGAAGGGACTTACACTGACCACCAATGTAAGGGGAACATTCACACTGGCCACTAGTGTGAATGAAAGGATTCTACACCAAGCACCAATGTAATGAAGAGATTTACACTGACCACCAATGCAACTGAGACATTTAGCCTGCGTTCACATTTGTGTGTGTCAGGAACGCATGCAAAATCGCTTTTTTGACACCACATAAACATGCTGCCCTTTAGCAGATACACAGCAATGCCATTAATTGTTAATGACATCCTCACACATCTGCTGACATGTGCCTCGGCACCGTGTGATTTTGAAAAAGGGTTAGAGACTTTCTTCCGCATTTCTAGCGTATAGAGCAGCCCATTGAAATGAATGGGCTGCCCTACACGTGACCTACATCTTTATCCACCCTGTCAGTACACCTTTGCATCCTAAAACCCCTGCTAACCTCGGCACCCCAAACCTCCCACATCCTCTCCATTTCAACCCTCCACCACTTTAACTCTACCTGCCTCCTCTGCTCATCTTTGGACCCACCTTCCTTACCTCCATGCAACCCCTCCTTGCTCACCTGTGCACCCAAACTGTAATTCCTTCTCTGCCTACCTCTGCACACCCCACAATACTACCCCCCCCCCCCCCCCCACACCAATTTGCTTGCCTTTGCAGAACAAGCAGATGTCAAGCTTAATGACCACGTTTGTAGGCAGGACTTTCAAACATGCCCCTTTACCTCCCCAGTGGGCAGTATTCAGCAGAAGTGATGGTGGATTTGACCTGGACATGATATACATATGAATGCCGCCACTATTTACATATTAATGCCGGTTATTTACATGTAAACACAGGGTCTGCAGGTGAGTCATCCGCACAAAACAATAGGGCAGAGCTGGGCATCATTAGTAGCAACACTTCACACTGAGATATTGGGACACAGCACAGGACTAAAACTTCAAGGAACAAGGGAATTTAAACCAGGACAGTTGCCAAGTATGAGGCAGCTCCTTTGGGCCCCACAACAATGACAGGGCCCAGGGCAGCTGCCCCTTTTGCCCTGCCTTAAAAACGGCCCTGGCAATGAGGGCTTGTTCAAATTGAATGAGCTGCCTTAATGCAATTCAAGAAAAACCATCAGATTTGACCCTGAAAACACACTAAATTTTGTAGCACATACTGTAGATGTGAATCAGCTACTTAGAAAAGAATTGTATTTCTACTTGAAATGCAGTTTCAGGTAGTAAATCTCATGTATTTAAAAGTGGAGCTCCGGCGGCCCAGTCTCCCGGAAGTGGGGAACGGTACCTGTCAAACAGGTACCCGTTTCCCCCCCTCCCGAAAGGTGCCAAATGTGGCACTGGGGGGGGGGGAGGGAGGAGGAAGAGATGGATAAGCAAAAGTTCCACTTTTGAGTGGAACTCAGCTTTAATTGCAGGTTAACAGATACACGTGAATACAGTGGGGAAAATAGTTACAGTATTTGATCTCCTGCAGATTTTGTTCGTTTGCCCACAAAAATGAAGGGTCTATAATTTTTATCATAGGTGTACTTTAAATGATAGAGACAGAATATCAACCAAAAATCCAGAAAAAACACAGGATACTAATGTTATAAATTGAATTGCAGTTTAGTGCGTAAAATAAGTATATGATCTCCAAGCAAAACATGACTTAGTACTTGGTGGAGAAACCCTTGTTGACAAGCAAAGAGGTAAGACGTTTCTTGTAGTTGGGTACCAGGTTTGCACACATCGTAGGAGGGATTTTGGTCCACTCTTCCTGACAGATCTTCTCTATATCCTTAAAGTGGATGTAAACCCAATTCATGAAATTTGACCCAGGCAGAGGTGTGCCTTTCCTCCAACTTCTCAACTGCCTTGAGATCATTCACAAGCTCCTCCCGTGTAGTTCTGGGCTGATCCCTCACTTTTCTCATATTAATCCTTGCATGGAGCTCCAGACCAAGGGCAATTGATGGTTATTTTGTATTTCTTCCATTTGCGAATAATTGCTCCAACAGTTGTCTCCTTCTCATCAAGCTTCTTGCTGATCGTCTTGTAGCCCATTCCAGCCTTGGGCAGGTCTACAATCTTGTCCCTGACGTACTTTGACAGCTCTTTGGTTTTGCCCATGAAGGTAAGGTTTGAGTGGAAGAAAGATTCTGTGGACAGGTATCTTTTATACACATAACAAGTTGTCGTCAGGAGCACCTTCTTAAAATGACAGGACTAATCTGTGTACCACATGAGCACCTACTGTAGCCAGTCTGTGGGAGCCAGACTTATTGTTGGTTGGTAGGGGATAAAATACTTATTTTACTCACTGAACTGCAACTCAATTTATAACATGTGTATTGTGTTTTTCTGGATTTTTGGTTAATATTCTGTCTCTATCATTTAAAATACACCTATGATAAAAAATTATAGACCCTTCATTTCTTTGTAAGTGGGCAAACCTACAACATCTGCAGGAGATCAAATTATTATTTAGCCACTGTATGCCATTACTCCTACAGATATGTACAAAACACTGTATTTCATCCACCATGGATGATGAATTGACTATGCTCGTCTGTTTTAGCTGCTTGATATAGCTGGTATATGATCTGCTGCAGCTATCCTATTGACAGGGTGCTGATGATGATGCCATAGTCGTTTTTACTTTTCCAGCAATGTGGTAGGTTTGACGGCGGTTGCTGTAATTAATGGGATTATTGGTTTTGCAGAGTAACTCATTTGCATTTTCAGGAGTTGTTTTACTAAGTGGCTAAGGGTTCAGAATCTGAGAGCTACTCCTTTTACTTTCAACCTTATATTTTTATTGCCATATTTTAAGTGATATTAAAGGAAAAAAATATAGTTTTTTTTAAATAACAAACATTTCATACTTACCTGCTCTGTGCGGTGGTTTTGCACAGAGTAGCCCCGATCCTCTTCTTCCCAGGTCCCCCAGCCGGTGCTCCTGACCCCTCTTTCCTGTCGAATGCCCCCAGAACAAGCAGGATGCAATGGGGCTCCCGAGTCGCTGCTCTGCGTGTCCATTCAGTGAGCCGCGGCTCACCCCACCCCTCTCTCTCCTCATTGGCTGTCTGGCTGTGATCGAAAACCTCAATAAAGATGACCGCCACGGCACTTTCGGTCTGCGATTGTCACTTCCGATGCATTTTGTCCAATAGATGACCTCCCAGGATGTCATTGGATGAAACACATTGGAAGTGCCGTCAGACGCCAGAAGTGAAGCAATCATGTACCGGAAGTGCCACTGTGGCCATCTTCATCGAGGTTTATAGGCATTTTTACAAGCTGGTGTTTGTAAGTAGATTTTTGCACAATAAATTGTTGGATTTTAACTTGCATTGCAGCACTATGGGCCCTTCTCTAATGTTTTGCATTGGAGGCTGGAGGATCATTGATGGTACAATTATATCCATGAACAGCGCTTATTGTATAGCATTCTGGTAAGGCTGTTCTGCTGGTTGGAGACACTGTTTCACATTTGGTCATGGCACTTGAGCATGCATGATAATGTGAATGGTATGACACTTTGTGCACAATTTATAATTTAAAATGGTATCACACTATTTTATATATTTTTCATCCTTTGGAGGCTTTATGCATCTTTATGGATGTATACTGAATACTCAGCAGAGAGAATTAATTGAAGGCGCATTCTTGATCTTATATTTGGTAAGGTATATTGAGTGAAAGATGCACCAATGTTTGGACAACAAAGTCAACACTGGGCTTAAAGGGATACACACACACATATTTTATATATATATTAATTAATGTGTGTGTATCCGTTTAAGCCCAGTGTTGTCCAAACATTGGTGCATCTTTCACTCTATATACCTTACCAAATATATGATCAAGAATGCGCCTTCACATCCATAAAGACGCATAAAACCTCCAAAGGATGAAATTATATATATATATATATATATATATATATATATATATATATATATATATAAAAATATAACATACGCACTTGTGAGTAATAGAGTATTTGATTCATGGTGATTAAGTAGTGTGGCATTAATACACTGTGAGATTCTACTTAGTTTTTCAGAGCTTTCAACACCAATTTGGAGAGAGGGGAGGAGGAATCAATAAAGACACAATAAAACAGCCACATTGGAGTTTTATGGAAGGTCCTGTTTCAGAATTATGGTGGTAGGGTGTATGTACTACCTACCATGAGCCACCCACTATGATAAGACCCTCTACTGTCTGTTAGCTAAAGGACCACCGTTCTCAGGTAGGTAAAAAAAAAAAAAAAAAAAAAAAAAAAAGCTAGGAACGAAGCACAAATGTATTTCCAGAACATTGTTTAAAGTGGAACTCCAGCCAAACCTTTTATCAAAGATATTATTAGAATCTTTATTATGTTTTTAATACTATTTTTATCCCCATTAAGAAGATACAAACTGTATTGGTCACACATCATACAAGCATGCTCTATACATACATGGAAATGTTGGGTGCTGTTAGATAGCCTCTTCTATTCACAGATCAAAAACATTTCTCCCCATTACATGATCCATGTCTCAGGAAAGAAATGTATTATTTCATACACAAAGTAAATCAACGTTTCAAGCTTTGCAGGACCCCAAATCAAGGTAGAGTGTTGAGAAGGTGGTCTGTGGTAATGAACTTATAAACATCTTTCATGAGATAAGGATAGTGTGCTGGAAAAAAAAATATTTTTGACCTGTTGGGAAGATATCCCCTTGATTTCTCTCCTGGAGACAGCAATAAATAAGAAAAGACTCCACAAAATCAGAAAATAAGGTTGGCATATCACTTAATGGGGACATCTATATGGTGACAATTGTGAATTGCAGGATTTCATCTCACTTATTTTCATTGGCAAGGCTGGAGGCATGGGTAAATCTCTCCAACAGAGTGGTGATGTTCTTCTAGGTCTGCACACTTACCTTATCCACTAAGTCCCCTTTTCCCCTAACACTGACAATGCAATTGGAGGAATGGGTGCACTCCTAGGTGAATGGAAGCACGCACAGCTTCCAGATGAGCAAGAAGCATAGTAAGAAACAGAAACTGATAGATCTTTCCGCTGAAACCCACAATAAACATTAGAAGCAATTCATGCCCATTTGGGGTTAAAGGCCAAGTCCACCTTTTACAAAAAATAATAAATACATATTTTTCTACCTGTAAAAAGATGTGCATTTTTTTTTTACTCTGAAGCCTGTAAGGCAGTGCACCTGTGATCAGCAGATAGTGGGTGCAATGCTTGGATCCTGCAGACACTTAGCACACTGTCTGCCCATACCTCTGATACAGGCAGACAGTTACTGAATGGCAGAAGGAATCAATGGACTACCAGAGCACTCACCAGTGCACTCTCAGTTCATTGACAACTAAAAGCAGTCGGCCGCAGAGACTGACGGTATTTGTAGTTCATACATTCACGGAACTCTGTGAATGAATGATGCAGCCGTGTGGGTGCACACAGTCGCAGTGTTTTTAAATCCTGACAGCAGGTGCAGGGAGAAGATCTCCCGCCTACTGTTACAGGGAGGGGCGCATCAGGGGGGAGAGGAGGCAGGAGCTGGAACATGTTACATGTTCCACCCTAATTACAGATGGAACATGTAACATGTTTCAAAAGGTGAACTTACCCTTTAAAGTGATACTAAAAAGTATTTTTTTCGTTAAAAATAACAAACATGTTACAGTGGGGCAAAAAAGTATTTAGTCAGCCACCAATTGTGCAAGTTCTCCCACTTAAAAAGATGAGAGAGGCCTGTAATTGTCATCATAGGTATACCTCAACTATGAGAGACAAAATGTGGAAACAAATCCAGACAATCACATTGTCTGATTTGGAAAGAATTAATTTGCAAATTATGGTGGAAAATAAGTATTTGGTCAATATCAAAAGTTCATCTTAATACTTTGTTATATATCCTTTGTGGGCAATGACAGAAGTCAAACGTTTTCTGTAAGTCATCACAAGGTTGTCACACACTGTTGCTGGTATGTTGGCCCATTCCTCCATGCAGATCTCCTCTAGAGCAGTGATGTTTTGGGGCTGTCGCTGGGCAACACGGACTTTCAACTCCCTCCAAAGGTTTTCTATGGGGTTGAGATCTGGAGACTGGCTAGACCACTCCAGGACCTTGAAATGCTTCTTATGAAGCCACTCCGTTGCCCGGGCGGTATGTTTGGGATCATTGTCATGCTGAAAAGACTCAGCCACGTTTCTTCTTCAATGCCCTTGCTGATGGGAGGAGGTTTGCACTCAAAATCTCACGATACAAGGTCCCATTCATTCTTTCATGTACACGGATCAGTCGTCCTGTTCCCTTTGCAGAGAAACAGCCCCAAAGCATGATATTGCCACCCCCATGCTTCACAGTAGGTGTGGTGTTCTTTGGTTGCAACTCAGCATTCTCTCTCCTTCAAACACGATGAGTTGTGTTTCTACCAAACAGTTCTACTTTGGTTTCATCTGACCATATGACATTCTCCCAATCCTCTTCTGGATCATCCAAATGCTCTCTAGCAAACCTCAGACGGGCCTGGACATGTACTGGCTTAAGCAGGGGGACACGTCTGGCACTGCAGGATCTGAGTCCCTGGCGGCGTAGTGTTTTACTGATGGTAGCCTTTGTTACGTTGGTCCCAGCTCTCTGCAGGTCATTCACTAGGTACCCCCATGTGGTTCTGGGATTTTTGCTCACCGTTCTTGTGATCATTTTGACCCCACGGGGTGAGATCTTGCGTGGAGCCCCAGATCGAGGGAGATTACCAGTGGTCTTGTATGTCTTCCATTTTCTAATTATTGCTCCCACAGTTGATTTCTTCACACCAAGCTGCTTGCCTATTGCAGATTCAGTCTTCCCAGCCTGGTGCAAGTCTACAATTTTGTTTCTGGTGTCCTTCGATAGCTCTTTGGTCTTCACCATAGTGGAGTTTGGAGTGTGACTGTTTGAGGTTGTGGACAGGTGTCTTTTATACTGATAAGTTCAAACAGGTGCCATTAATACAGGTAATGAGTAGAGGACAGAGCAGCCTCTTAAAGAAGAAGATACAGGTCTGTGAGAGCCAGAAATCTTGCTTGTTTGTAGGTGACCAAATACTTATTTTCCACCATAATTTGCAAATAAATTCTTTCAAAATCAGACAATGTGATTGTCTGGCTTTGTTTCCACATTTTGTCTCTCATAGTTGAGGTATACCTATGATGACAATTACAGGCCTCTCTCATCTTTTTAAGTGGGAGAATTTGCACAATTGGTGGCTGACTAAATACTTTTTTGCCCCACTGTATACTTGCCTGCTCAATGCAGTGGTTTTGCACAGAGCAGCGCAGATCCTCCTCTTCTCGGTGCTCCTGGCCGCTCCCTCCTGTTGAGTGCCCCCACAGCAAGCAGCTTGCTATGGAGGCACCCGAGCCAAGCTGCAGCTCCCTGTGTCCATTCAGACAGGGAGCCGTGGCCTGGCCCCACCCCCTCTCTCTCCTCATTGGCCCACTGACTTTGACAGCAGCGGGAGCCAATGGGGCCGCACTGCTGTCTCAGCCAATGAGGAGGGGAGTCCTGGACAGCCGAGTCTCTCATGCAACATCGCTGGATCTAGATCAGGAGTCTCAAACTGGCGGCCCGCCAGCTGTTACGAAACTACAAATCCCATGAGACATTGCAAGGCTGACAGTTACAAGCATGACTCCCACAGGCAGAGGCATGATGAGGCTTGCAGTTTTGCAACAGCTGGAGGGCCGCCAGTTTGAAAGCCCTGATCTAGATGGACCTCGGGTAAGTATTAAGGGGAGCTGAAAAAAAAACATAGCAAACCAATAAGATTATTTTTTTTTTCTCCCATTTTCAAATCTCTGCTTAAAAAATGCCAGGTCAGAGGTAATTTCTCCACTCTAATCAACACAGACCCCTTTTCTCTGTACAGTGAAATCCTTGTCTAGTCTAAGAAAATGACAACAATGAAAATGTTTGCATATAATCATTTATTTAAGAACTATAAAAGAGCCAATATATGATATAATATATTGGCACAAGACAGTGTTGTTCAACGTGGCTCTGCTGACCGAATTCACACAAAAGTGCAGTTACCCGTCTTACATTTTATTTAAAAAAATGCTTATTTATATTTTAACAGTTGTGCTTAGTAAAAAGAGTATGAAAACCTTGCAAATTGTTATTGTTGAAGTAAAAACATTTTTTACAATAAAAAAAGTTCACATTTTTTTCTGAAGTTTTCATCGCTTCTAAAATCATTTTTGTTCATTTAAAAAGTCACTCTGTATAGAGAAAACAAATGAGTTTCCATGACACTGTTCATCAGGCACCATAAGTTACTTGCACTTAACTTAGGCTGGTATCCACCGCCTGTGCCCCCTAAAATTCATGAGGACAAGGCTCAGCATGCTCAATCACATTATACAAGACAGCATTGAAAAATGGCAATTGGCTGCTCGGATGCCCAACGTTAGCTTTGGGGAGGGTAGTGTCACTGTGTTCCCCATATCTGGATATAATGGTATTTAAGGAGGCTTTGGCAGTTGACACATATGGAGGACAAGCGAAGTAAACTTATGGTGCTTGCTAGACGACGTCATGCTTACGTTCGTTTTTTTTTTTTTTTCTTTCTCTATACAGATTTAATATTGCATTATTTATTTTACAATCTTAACCATAAAAGAAAGTAACGTGGCACATGTTATAATCCACCTCACAAGTCATCACGTAAGGCTTCTGTTCAGTGGTTTAGTCCATTTTCTATAAATAGCAATGTGCAACCATATAAAAGAAGAGCGTCACCATCTGTATTGCAGCTGTAAAGGAAAATATGTAATAAAATTTCACAATTGTGTGCTATAGGTAAACCACACATTAAAAATGTGCAGAAAAACAGGTGCTTACTTAAAGTGGGGTTCCACCCAAAAAACCAAAAACACATAAAAAATCCTAAAAAAAATAAAAAACCTTTTGGATATTTTTTTTTTACTTACCTCTAAATGCCTGTTGCTAGGGGGTCCCTCGTAGTCTGCCCCTTCCACTGCCTGGGCTGGTGACATCACTTCCCCCTCGGCACAGGAAGGGCTCCGCTCTGCTCCCTCCCTCCTGTCAATCATCTGGGACCCATTACAGGTCCCAGGTGACTGAGAGGCCTAACACGGCGCGCGCCGCTGAACGGAGGGGGAGACGAACGGGGCTTCGATCCCCCGCATCGCTGGACCCAGGGACAGGTAAGTGTCCAATTAAAAGTCAGCAGCTGCAGTATTTGTAGCTGCTGACTTTTAATTTTTTTTTTTTTTTAACCGGCCCCCTGGGTGGAACTCCTCTTTAACGCTGTTATTCATTTTTATGCTTCCTTGCGTGGCTTGTAAAATACATGCAAACATTAGAGAAACCAAGGGATGAAAGCATTGTTTAAAGCTAAACTTTATGCAGTTATAAAAATATGCAAATGAACGCAGATTTGTAATCATTAATCAGCAAGTAATATAGGTATGTGAATCTGACCTGGTATTGGCCTTCTGCATTCCCTGTACAGCAGGGCTGCTGTGTGAGGAAGAAGCAATGTGGCAATCAGTTCATATACTGATAAGAAGCATGCTGACAGGAGTAGAAAGCAATGTGAACGACAGATGGGCTCATCATTGTGTTGCTACTCCCATCATTGTTAATGGTTTTGGATACAGTAGAGAAGAGTTATAACCTCTGTCAAGGTTTTACTGCTGTTGGTGTCCCTGCTGGGGAAAATCACTGTCCACTGTCAATTGATACAAAAACAAATGGAAAATCCTAAGTTTTACAGTTGTCACAGCAACAAAAGATGAGAGATGAGGAAAGCACACGTACACACACACACCTTGTTTTTGTCTCTGTAAGTAAAAGGAGTACTTTCCAATGATACAAAGACAGGCAATAAATGTATTAAGCATCGAATGTGACATTCTGCAAACATTTACTGCAGGTGTATCCTGGTGCATGTGTTTTAACCACTTCCCACCTGGCCTATAGCAAAATGACGGCCGGGTGGTGGTTCAGTTATCATATGACGTCTTTCAGGATAAGTGGGGGCGCGCAGCGATGCGGTGTGTCAGTCTGACACACTGCTACACAGATCTTGGTAAAGAGCTCTTTACCACGTGATCAGCCGTGTCCAATCACGGCTGATCATGGTGTAAACAGGAAGAGTCATTTATCGCCTTTTCCTCACTCGTGTCTGACAGACACGAATAGAGGAGAGACGATCGGCGGCTCTCCTGACAGGGGGGGTCTGCACTGATTGTTTATCAGCGCAGCCCCCCCCCCCTGCGGAAGCCCACACTAGACCACAAGGGATAACCACAACGGATGGATGACCAGGGATGCCACCCATGGCCACCAGGGATGCCAGTAAGTGCCCAAAAGATGCCAGTAAGTGCCAACTATTATTGCCTGCCAGTTGTCTCTTCATCAGTGATGCCCAGCACTGCCATCTATCAGTGTTCACCTATCAGTGCCACCCATAAGTACCCATCAGTGCAGCATACCAGTGCCGCCTATCAGTGCCACCTCATCAGTGCCCGTCAGTGAAGGAGAAAACTTACTTATTTACAAAATTTTATAATAGAAACAAACTTCTTTTTTTCCACATTTTTGGTCTTTTTTTAACTTGTTGCGCAAAAAAAAAAAAAAACCCCCAGCAGTGATTAAATACCACCAAAAGAAAGCTCTATTTGTGGGAACAAAATGATAAAAAAATTTTTGGTTACAGGGTAGCATGACCGCGCAATTGTCATTCAAAGTGCGACAGCGCTGAAAGCTGAAAATTGGCCTGGGCAGGAAGAGGCAAAAGTGCCCGGTATTGAAGTGGTTAAACTACAGTGATTGATCCAATGTTGGTGTACAGAAGGATGTTGCTGTGTTCTCATTACTTTATTATTAGATTTGAATGTGTTCTACATTTACTTTACCGGTTGCTAGGATGAAGGTCACCTGCGTCCTAGTAACCAATGATGCAATCACACTCAGTCTAGTTCCCCATCAGGTCTGCCTTGCCTGTGATTGACAGCAAACAGCACTGGGCAAATTTCTTAACTGCTATTCATCCCAACTGTGGCTTTGGAATCTGCGCACAGCCATCTGCTGTCAATCACAGGCAAGGGGGACCAGAAGGGTAACTAGTCTCAGAGTTCCCCATCAGGATCCCCCCCACCCGACAGCTCAAATTCATGGCTGCTTTACTTGTTGGATGATCATAGCCTGATGGGGAACTCTGAGACCAGCAAAAAAAAAAAAAAAAAAGGAAGAATCAAGTTATGACAGCACTTCTCACACAGGGCAATAAACCCTAAGTGATATCAAAACACATTCAAGGTTTAATATCTGGGGACTGTGCTTGGGGCCACTCACATGCACGGCTGTCAAATAGGGATGAGCGGCAGTGTCCCTGTAATCACTGCGGTCTCGGACACAAATTGTCTGCCTACACGCAGCTCCAGGTGCTTAAAGACAAGGTTTTTCACAGATTATGGGTGTTGCCGCCTGTGTAAATGAGGCCAGAAAGTGTTCAAGTTTTAGGGCTCGTTCACACCATACGTGCATAAAAAACTGATGAGAACTGAAAGAAAAACTGCGCAGATTTCACTTGCAGACACGTCAGTAATGTGCCCTGTTCACACCAATGTTGATGTCATATCAGGTTTTTTCCTTTGCAGAAAACTGCATACATATTGCAGATCCCTGTGCAGAAAAAAACTGGCACATTCTGGTGTGAACAGGACACAGAGAACAATTGTTTTTTTTGTGCCCATGCAGAACGAGTGCAGAAAAACTGACATCTCTGCACCATGGTGTGAATGAGGCCTTAGTATATCCTCTTTTTTAAATACTTTCAAATGTTGATATAATCAGCAGAAAATATGCAGCAATATTTTCATAACTGTCCTGCCAACTATACATACCATAGTATTTTCTCCTCCACAAAATGAATGTTCAGTGCTTGTCGTTTTCTGACTGACTTCGGTCTTTGTTCTTTCTTCTAAAGAAGTTAAAAAATGTTTCTCCGAAACTCTTGCTAACGGTCATCTCAGTGGCTGCACTTGCACTTTTAGGTCGAGGGATACTCTGCAGAAGATTATCATGTGAATGCTTTTTCCATTCAAAAGATTTTTGAATCAATAAAGTAAATGCAACAAAACAATAAACGTAGAATTATAGGCAAATTAAAACATAGTTTAGTGCAGTTATAAATAATTGAATTTTGCAGAGAGTAGTATATTGACCTGAAATTGGTCTTTGTTTTAAAATTCCATAATACACTCTCCACATCAGAATCTAAGCGAATACTAGTGAGATTATATTGCACTGTAATGAAATCCTAACACCACTGGGGGTAAAGAGGGAGTTATTTAGGTGGACTATAGAATAGAAAAGCACAGAAAGGATCCCTTCTTAGTGAGACAAATCTCATTCAAAGCCCATCAAGCAGGATGAAAAAAGAGCATGTGAAAGCTTACCAGATTTGTATAGCGGTGTCACCATCTGGTAATGGAGGTTGGCAGAGAAGTGCAAGTCATAAGAGCGGTTTAGGAAAACACTTTGGCAAGTAAAATGCTTATGTTTGTTTCCACTGCATAGTTAGCTGATTGGCTTGAGTCATTGATGTTAAATATTACTTCTTCTATTGTGGTGAAGTTTACAAAATACATTCAAGAATAACATTTGGTAGCTACAAAATAACGGTGGACTACCCACGTAGCATAGTAGACACTTGTTTATATTGTACTTATCTATAGATAAAATTATGAACGTTGTATGCTACTTTTAAAAATTTCCAATGGTTTTTTACATTTTCTATGCCTGTGCAATAATAAAAACTATTTGAAAAGAGTTCTGTTTAAAGTAAATAAGCAACAAATATTTAGAAATCTATAAACTGTATTTAATATATCAGGGGTAACTATTGGGCAGGAGATATTGAAGCGGTGTATGAATTGCTGTCTCGAAGTTAAGAGTTAATACCAACCTAATTTCTATATATGTACTGTATGTAACAGGTCAGACATTTGCTGTGATATGGCCATAAAATATCAAATTTTCCCCAAATTTCTCTAGTTTTCACCCACAATCCAAAAATATACTAGCATGTTATATAGGCAACAAACAAAACTGGCCCTAGTGTTTGGGACTGGATAATTGTGGTAGTGACATTTGATTGTAAGCTTCATTAGAGCAGGGGGACTAATGTAAATGCTTCAATATATGTTCTACATATGTAAATGTTATACAAATACAGGAAAATAAAGAATTTTACGGGAAGATTTACCGTGAAGATTTGGTCGAATTCATCACTCATTCGCCTCAGCTCTCGTCCATATCGAGCTGCAACCATTAGAGAAGATGGAGCAGAGCGGGAACGTGAGCGGAAATGTTGAAGCTCTCCAACACTGTCCGTCTCTGAGGCTTCTGAAGCAGATTCTGTCCGTTGCCGAGTTTCTTTTCCTGTAAGACAATACTGTTAGAAATAACTTGAAAAAGTATAAAGAACTTTTGCAAGTAAAGTAGAACAACGTGGAGTATAGAAGGTCAAGCAGGGTATACAGCACCTCATGCTGTGAAATTATATAGCAAAGTTTTGACACTAACATAGTTTTAATGCACATTTAGTAAATCAGGCCCAGAATGTACAAGAGCAATATAATAGAAGGGACTGTACAGCACATTATCCAGATGCAGTGGTGTGGAGTAAACAATGTACTGCATAGTAAGCAAAGTGGGAAAGTGGGAAGTATAGGATGTACAGCACAGCGTGCAGAGTGGAGCTGTGGGATTTGAATATTGTACAAACTGTAGTGGTATATAGTATAGCATATAAAGCATAATGTGCAGAGTGGAATCACATGGATTATAGAATGAAAAGCAAAGTATGCCAAGTGGAGTCTAAAACAAGCAACACGGTGTGCACAATGGAACAGTGCGAGTATAGAACTTACAGCACAAGGAACAGGATGCACATTGTATAGAGTGCAGTATAAAACTATACAGCATAACGTACAACTTGAAGAAGTGTGACGTATATGACACGCAGCACAGTGTGCAGAGAAGTGCAGTGTGAAGTATAGTATGTAGATAACAGTGTGCAGAATGGAGTGGTTTGAAGCACATGACATACAGCAGTGTTCAGAGAGGAGCCAATGGGGCTTATGCCCCGTACACACGGTCAGACTTTGTTCGGACATTCCGACAACAAAATCCTAGGATTTTTTCTGACGGATGTTGGCTCAAACTTGTCTTGCATACACATGGTCACACAAAGTTGTCGGAAAATCCGATCGTTCTAACGCGGTGACGTAAAACACGTACGTCGGGACTATAAACGGGGCAGTGGCCAATAGCTTTCATCTCTTTATTTATTCTGAGCATGCGTGGCACTTTGTCCGTCGGATTTGTGTACACATGATCGGAATTTCCGACAACGGATTTTGTTGTCGGAAAATTTTATAGCCTGCTCTCAAACTTTGTGTGTCGGAAAATCTGATGGAAAAATGTGTGATGGAGCCTACACATGGTCGGAATTTCCGACAACAAGCTCCGATCGCACATTTTCCGTCGGAAAAAATTATTTACTAAAACTGGAGAGTGCAAAATCTGGTGCAGAAACCAATCAGCTTCCAGGTTTTTTATTTTTGCCAAAGCTTAATTGAACAGGCTGAAGTTAGAAGCTGATTGGCTACTATGCACAGCTGCACCTGATTTTGCACTCTCCGGTTTTGGGTTAGATCTGCTGCATTAAAACTTCAGTGATGGCCATTAATATAAAATAACCGAATGTAATTTAATTGAAATCTGTCAAAGCTGATGATCTGCTGAAAATTGTAGCTAATGGATGAGGAACTGAGTACAGAATATGAAAGTGCAACAGAGTGTAAAGAACACAGCTGGACCTCATTGTGGGGGACAGCACAGCAGGGATGTAAGGTAGGGCTAAAGATGAGATAGAAATCCAGCATAGCAGAGCAACATAGGCGATTGTAACTGGAGCACAAATGGGACAGAAGATAAACAGAGCAGGAATACCCAGGAAACAACCACCAACCTGGTGGAGTGAACATGTAAAAGTGTAGGAACAGCTTTGTACTTTAGAGTGTAAGCTGTGGTGTAGAATTGTCTTATCCATCTAGCAGTGGTAAACTTTGAAGCAGAATATCCCTTGCAACGTCCTAAGGGTAGGAAAATTAGGGAGTCCATCTTCCTGATAGAAGCTGTTGCTTTGAGGTACAGTGGGGACGGAAAGTATTCAGACCCCCTTAAATTTTTCACTCTGTTATATTGCAGCCATTTGCTAAAATAATTTAAGTTAATTTTTTTTCCTCATTAATGTACACACAGCACCCCATATTGACAGAAAAACACAGAATTGTTGAAATTGTTGCAGATTTATTAAAAAAGAAAAACTGAAATATCACATGGTCCGAAGTATTCAGACCCTTTGCTGTGACACTCATATTTAACTCAGGTGCTGTCCATTTCTTCTGATCATCCTTGAGATGGTTCTACACCTTCAATTGAATCCAGCTGTGTTTGATTATACTGATTGGACTTGATTAGGAAAGCCACACACCTGTCTATATAAGACCTTACAGCTCACAGTGCATGACAGAGCAAATGAGAATCATAAGGTCAAAGGAACTGCCTGAAGAGCTCAGAGACAGAATTGTGGCAAGGCACAGATCTGGCCAAGATTACAAAAAAAAAATTCTGCTGCACTTAAGGTTCCTAAGAGCACAGTAGCCTCCATAATCCTTAAATGGAAGACGTTTGGGACGACCAGAACCCTTCCTAGAGCTGGCCGTCCGGCCAAACTTAACTATTGGGGGAGAAGAGCCTTGGTGAGAGAGGTAAAGAAGAACCCAAAGATCACTGTGGCTGAGCTCCAGAGATGCAGTCAGGATGGTGAGAAATAAGATTCTCTGGTCTGATGAGATCATGATAGAACTTTTTGGCCTTAATTCTAAGTGGTATGTGTGGAGAAAACCAGGCACTGCTCATCACCTGTCCAATACAGTCCCAACAGTGAAGCATGGTGGTGGCAGCATCATGCTGTGGGGGTGTTTTTCAGCTGCAGGGACAGGATGACTGGTTGCAATTGAGGGAAAGATGAATGAGGCCAAGTAGAGGGATATCCTGGACGAAAACCTTCTCCAGGGTGATCAGGACCTCAGACTGGGCCAAAGGTTTACCTTCCAACAAGACAATGACCCTAAGCACACAGCTAAAATAACGAAGGAGTGGCTTCACAAAAACTCTGTGACTGTTCTTGAATGGCCCAGTCAGAGCCCTGACTTAAACCCAATTAAGCATCTCTGGAGAGACCTAAAAATGGCTGTCCACCAACGTTTACCATCTAACCTGACAGAACTGGAGAGGATCTGCAAGGAGGAATGGCAGAGGATCCCCAAATCCAGGTGTGAAAAACTTGTTGCATCTTTCCCAAAAAGACTCATGGCTGTATTAGATCAAAAGGGTGCTTCTACTAAATACTGAGCAAAGGGTCTGAATACTTAGGACCATGTGATATTTCAGTTTTTCTTTTTTAATAAATCTTCAAAAATGTCAACAATTCTGTGTTTTTCTGTCAATATGGGGTGCTGTGTGTACATTAATGTGGAAAAAATGAACTTAAATGATTTTAGCAATATAACAAACAGTGAAAAATTTAAGGGGGTCTGAATACTTGCCGTCCCCACTATAGATTCCAATGGCTCTGACTACATCCAGGCAGTGAAGAGCAAATTTTCTTTGGGTGCTTTGGAGCAGGGCACAAAGAGGGAAAGACTCCACTGCTTCACTGGAGGTGGAAGACTGATACCATCTTAGGAAAAAAGGATGGCCTTGGGTGTATGACTACCTTGTCCTTGTGAGGAATGAGAGAATTCCTCATTCCTCACAAGGTCAGAGGCATGTCAGACAGACGCGATAACAAGCAAGAAGGCCACTTTAAAAGGAGAGTTCATTTAAGGGGATTTCTTGATGGGTTCAAATGGTGAAAAAGAAAAACAGAATGAGGCCCTAAGGAAGTATGGGGTGCTGCATTGGGGGGGGGGGGGGGGGGGGGTGGGAGGCTGATCAAATATACACCATGAATAAAGGTTTTGACTAGAATGAGGCCAAATCCTGTTTGTAGGAAGGCCAGAACATGAAATGACAGCATAATCTTTGGGACTGAAATGTCTGGCTTTACAATGGTTAAAGGATTTCCAGGTCTTTCTGGGAGTGGCTTTTCTGAGTCTGGGAGGAAAGATTCAGACTCCTGTCCCTCAAGAGCTGGGCTTCAACAGGCATGCTATTAAAGCCAGTGACTGAGAAGAAGGATGAAAAAGGGGCCCTGAGACAGTTGGTCTAGCCGGATAGGAAGAGGCCAGGGGTTGTCTCTTATGCCGCGTACACATGAGCGGACATTCCGGCAGAAAAGGTCCGACGGAACGAATCCGTCGGACATTCCGATCGTGTGTGGGCTTCATGGGACCTTTTCTGACGAAAACTCTGACGGACCTTAGAAATAGAACATGTTTCAAATCTTTCCAACGGAATCGATTCCTATAGAAAAAAACCTTTGTATGCTAGTCCGACGGACCGAAAAGGACACAAGGGCAGCTATTGGCTACTAGCTATTGATCTTCCTTTTCTAGTCCAGTCGTACGTCATCACGCTTGAAACGATCGGACTTTGGGATCGTGTGTAGGCAAGTCCGTTTCATCGGGACTCTGTCGGAACGCCGTTGAAAAGTCCTTCGGAGTTCAGTCCGACGAGAAGTCCGCTCGTGTGTACGCGGCATTAGTATTCGGAGTATATCTGTGTACCAGGTTCTTCCGAGCTAGTGTGGTGCAATGAGAACCACCAGTTCCTTCTCTTGCTCTATTTTGTGGAGCAGATGAGGCTGGAGGAAAGGTACTGATTAGCCGTGACTGAGACCAGGAAATTATCAAAGCATCCAATGCAGTGCTAGAGTATCCTTAGTTCTGGCCACAAACAGAGGTAACTTGTTGTTAAATCTGTTTATCTATGGCCGGGTCCCCCAACTCCAACATATCAGGTTAAAGATGTTGGGGTGAAGGGCCTTTCCCCTTTATCTTGGTGGCGATGGCTGAGGTAACCCTCCTTCCAATTGGCCACTTCGGGAATGTGGATAGCAAAGATCACTGGACAGTGTTTCTATGTCCATGAGTTGATGAGGCATGCTTCCTTTAAGAATGCATTACTCCCAATACCCCCTTGGTGATTGATTTGGTGTTGTCTGATTGCACCCTGATTGGGTGTCCTTGCAAAGGGGGGGGTCCAGTGCAGCTTATTACTCTGAGCTCCAGGATATTGATTGGGAGCTTGGCTTCCTCCAGTGACCATGTTCCTTGTACTGTAAGGGACTATAACACTCCTCCTACAGCCTGAAAGACTGTCATATGTCATTAACACCTTCCGGTATTATGGAAGAAATACTTCCCCATTGTTGGGTTTGGGTTGGAGATCCACCAAATTTAGGGAATTATTTGCCTGGCTGGATAGGTGCATGAGTAGGCTGTGAGAAGGAGCATGCTTGTTTCATTGTAACAAGCGGTTGTGTTGCAGGGGTCTTGAATAAAAATTGGGCAACTGGAAATGCCTGGAAGGAGGCCACCATGAGACCCAGAACTCTCATGGAGAATCTTATAGGGGGGGGGGGGGTCTCTTTGATCTAGTCTCGAGCACGAGTTCAGAGAAAGAGCAGTTTTTTTCTATAGAAGGAAGACTTTTCCTGGGGCTGTGTCTAGAATTATGTCAAAGTATACCAGGTGAAGAGAAGGTTGGAAGGCAGATTTTTGGAAGCTGACCACTCAACCGAAAGCCTGAAACATCTGAATTGTTCTGTGATACATTGTAGAGAGCTGGAGGGTAGAGGAGAGAGGAGTCCTTCAGAAGAAGTTTGTCTAGATGACCTGGAAGCCCTGAGTCCGTAGAAGGGCAAGACGATGTGCAAGGACCTTTGTAAACACTCCATAAGTGAGAATATGCCAAATATCAGTGCAACAACTTGAAAGTGAGTGTCTCCTACCGCAAAGAGTAGAAATAAATGATGAGGTGAATAAATAGGAATATGCAGATAAGCAGTCAAGTATCCCCCTTGTCTCTGAGAAGCAACAACTGACCTTGCAAATTTCATGTAAAATTTTGGAATTTGAAGGTATTAGTTGGGGATTTTAAGTCTAGGTTAGAAGGAATGCACATGTTCAGTACCGTGAATAGGTTTAAATAAACACTGGAGCAACTACCCCGAGACAAGAGATGGCAAATCTGACTGTCCTCTGGCAGATTTTGATGGATTTGAGAGAATAAAACAGTAATGAGGGTAGAGTTTTGAACTCTATGTTGTATCCCTTTGAAACCACTGATTGAACCCACAGGGTCTAGGATATCTGTGACCCAGAGATAGGCAGACTGTAACAGATGTCCCCTCACTTTTAGGAGTGAGGATGCCCCTTCATTGGGAAGAGGTCTTTCAGGAGGACTTATTGGGCTTTGTGGGCCAAGTTTGAGCTAAAAGGAAGGGCTAAATTGAGGCTTAGAAGTTGAAGCTGGTAGAGTGTGGAGGTGCTCTGCATTTTGAGGAGGTAGATGCTCCTGAAAAAGGCATTTTGGAACTTCACGGTGGGGAAGAAGACCTTTCCTCCTGTGACATCTTTGCTGATTTGACAAGTGACTCACCAGAGGGACATCCTTTAAAGGGCATGTGTGCAGCATAGTTTACAGGCAGCTTCAGCTGACCAGGCTTTCAGACATAACATTCTTTGCATGTAAATGGATATCAGAGCCATTCTTTAGATTTGTGCCATAATGTGTTCTAATGCATTCACACATAAGAGCAGGGCAGAAAGTAATTGATGTAATTTCTCAGTTAAAACATGGTCCTAAAATGCAGGATCATGTTGGTTGCTCATTATCATAGTCCAGTTAGCTGGGACTTGGCAACCAGAAATTGCAGCAATAACTGGTTGCAGATGTGGGCCATTAAAAGTATCTCAAACTTCCTATCCACAGAATCCTTGAAAGAAGCAGGGTCTTCAGTTGGTACAATGAGAGGTTTCATTTAGACCAAGATGGCAGGGTCTACCACAAGGACGGACCACTTTTGTTGTGAACTCTTTTTCCACTAGATAGAGCCCAGCAATGCTTTTTGCAGGGGTGAACATCTTCTTTAGATTGATTCAATTGTTTATGAATGGAGAATATTTTTTTAGACTTAGCGGGTCTCTTTGTACCCAAAGGGGCATGGGGAGATGGAGGGGAGCGAGAATACAGAGCCTTCTGCACACAGCAGAAATTAGCATATTAACATTGGCAAGCATATTGCATGAAGCTATAATATCAGGTGCATAAAAGCCTGGGGGTGAGAAATCTTCTGTGACCTTCTCTAACACCGTTTCTGGGTCCTCTTCATTCTCGTCTATGTCTGCCTTTTCTAGGGCAGGCATATCTGACAATGGTGGCTCTATTAAAGTCGTAAGTTGTCCAAGGACATGTTACATATCTGTCAAGTATTTCCTTCATGAGGACAGTTTGATAGTATTTGTAATACAGATCTGTGAAGTCACTGTTTTCTCAGTCTATCCAAGTTTTATTCTGCGTTGAGCCCTGGTGAAGGGGGAGTGATATTGCCCCCGTGTTGACTGTTTTTATTACTTTTTATAATCAACGATTAC
This sequence comes from Aquarana catesbeiana, assembly GCF_042186555.1. Taxonomy (NCBI): domain Eukaryota; kingdom Metazoa; phylum Chordata; class Amphibia; order Anura; family Ranidae; genus Aquarana; species Aquarana catesbeiana. Next base: position 220,036,075 of record NC_133334.1, on the reverse strand, counting down.
ACTCTTATCTGATTTTGGTGTTGTGCTCCTTTGTGTATTTCTATGGTTTGAATTACTGTTGGGTGCTTATTGAGGGAAGCCTTGCTTCCTGTTTGGAAGCTGCCTCCTTCTACACTTGCAAGTTCCCAGTGCCTCTTTGATTAGGTTGTTCTGGATAGTTGCAGAAAAGACTGCATTAAGCAGGCAGACCACTTGTTAAATGCTAAATAAAGCTAGAATCGGATGAAGACACCAGGTCCTGCTCTGGTGCAAGGGAAGGACAGTGACTAGAAGTGGTGAAATTACTAAAAAGCTGCACACAGGTGAGGGTGAGAGGTATGGGGAGCTGCATACAGATGGGTGACTGGTTCCAGGAACTGTACATCGAGAAAAGGGGTGTAAGGATTCAGTACAGGGATGAGGAAAAAGGTACTATATGGTGACAAATGCTGCTTGAGGTGAAATTCCTTAGACCTCTTTCACACATCGTTTTTCAGGCGCTTTTGGGCTAAAAATAGCGCCTGTAAAGCTCCTGAAAAACGCCTCCCCTGCAGTCCCAGTGTGAAAGCCAAAGTGCTTTTACACTGGAGCGCTGCGCTGGCAGGATGTTAAAAAAAAAGTCCTGGAAGCAGCATCTTTGGGGCGGTGGAGGAGCGGTGTATACACCGTTCCTGCCCATTGAAATGAATGGGCACTACACGGACGCATTTAACCCTTTATTCGGCCGATAGCGGGGGTTAAAAGCGCCCCGCTAGCAGCCGAATAGCGTCACTAAAACCACAGTAAATCACCACTAAAACTAGCAAGGTTTTACCGTCAACGCCCGCCCACCCGCCCCAGTGTGAAAGCACCCTTAAATTTAATAAGAATAAATTTCTTTCTTAGAATACAGAAAATACTGTGAGAAATAACATGATAGCCAGTGCAATGCTAACAATAAGGAAATTATTTTCTATTAGCCATCTTGTCCAATACCTTTTATTCGTCTCAAGTTAGGGGAACTCTTGTGTCCAGGATCTCCTCCAAAACCTGGAGGATTTGTTCCAGAAAATGCAGACCCCCTTTCTGTCGGTGGAAACTCTTCAATACTAAACATAGACTTATGAGGAGAATCCCCCATCTATATGAAAAAAAGGAAGAAAGTAAATTTTCAGTAAAAAAAAAAGATTTTTTTTTTTTTTTTTTTAGTAAAAAACATGATATACTTGCCTGCGCTCTACAGAGCGGCCCTGATCTTTCTCTTCTCAGGTCCCCTGCCAGTGCTCTTGGCTCCTACTCTTCTTGGTATGCCACCATAAGAAGCCGCTTCCCTTGGTGGCACACCTGTTGGCTTGATCCAAAGCTGACTTTGAGTCCCTACAAACAGGCAATTTGGCTCAGCCCCACCCCCCACTCCCTCGTCACAGGATTTGAATCACAGCAGCGGTCACAGACAGGCATATCGCTGGATCAAGCGAGGACTTAATGTTCACTTTAAAGCCTTATGAAAGGGTTACATGATTTTTTTTTCCAAATAGAGGAATCTGAATATTTATTCTTAAATTAATAAATTCTTGTAGATCACCCAATGGCAGAAAGTTGCTGGCCTATCACTGCTTAATCTCAGTCATAGTTTTCAAATTCTGGCTATTATGTTTGCAGTTCAATGCATTGCACATAGTGAAGGGGACATTACTGCTTTCTCTATTCAACATGATACCATAATGAAACCCTGATGGCACCTTTAGATCATTGCAAATGAAGGTTTGTTAAAATGTGCATTTTAAAGTGTATTACTGCAAATGCAATGTGGGTAAACCCATGCTTCGATGTGTGGTGCCATTCATTCTGAATGGAACCCCGATGCATTATACAGTAGTGAGCCATGCACCCTCAGTGCATAACATCACAATGTATATGCTGTATGTTGTGGTGTGCTGCAATAAAAAATAAAAAGGTCATGAACATTTCTAAGTGTGCTGTAAAGGCATCTTACATTTTTTTCTTTTACCCCTACATTTAATATTTCTGATATGTATCAGTGTTGCCATGTACTTGTATTAAAAAGTATCCTGTTCTCTTTTCATTGCTTCATTTGTGAGAAATACCTGGCGATTCTGCCAGTCCCCCTAATTTCCTATTTCAAACTGACCTTGCTAGGCATAGAAGCACATCCATCCCAGTGTGATCAGTTTTCTTCTTTGCATTCTACTTAGGGGCACAACCTGTTTGTACTTCAGTGGTTAGACTTGGGCTGACACACGCAACTGCACAGCTAATCACTGGGAAGATCTGTGTACTGCAGTTTCTCTGCCTCCTGCTGCCATGTCCCCCTGTAGTCTCCACCCATACCTTTCTAAGCCCCTTATGTGTCTGAGAACAGAGATTATGTGATCATTTACAAAAAATAAATAAAAAAAGAAGAAGGGGAGGGAGCAGCAGTGCAGGGGGTGGACACAGGGGTAAGAGGAATCAAATAATGAGGAGTGAAAGCAGGGGCAGCAGAGAGCACACAGAATGCATCCAGCAGCATTGAAGGGAAATAGACAGTGGACAATACATTGAGAAGATCAAATTGCAAGTGGAGTGGGAAGGCACACAGCAGGGATCCATAACAGGTATCAAAGCAGAGGAACACTGCAATGCTACAGTGGGGGCGCTAACATTTTTTATAAATGGTTGTGATGTGTGTGACTTGTCAACCACTGATCACAGCTATTTATTATTTGCCAGAGTCTGGGGGACCATCCTGCTATAAGGTTCATGGTTGCTGAAGCGACAATGAGCATATAACCTAAGGGAATGCAGCTGTCATAAGGGGTCACCAAGCTGGCCTGCTGCAAGCAGTTGTGTTCTGACGTAACCCTTGTGCTGGTGGCTGTAAAAGGATTACAGTTTATATATTAACTATGAGTAAATTACTGAAAAAAACACTTCTCTGAAAAAAACATGGATGCTGTAATTGCTATATTCTCATAATGAAAATGTTAGTGGCCTGGCAACTAACCCAAAACAAGTATGCAGGTGATCAGTCCTCAGATGTGTATCCATTCCTTAGACTAAGGCCCCTTTCACATGAGGCGGGCTCCGTTTCTACGGAGCCCGCCTCGGTCCGCCCGCCCAGCGGGAGATCTGTCCGTTGATCTCCACTGAGCCGGCGGATGACAGGTCCCTCTCTGCTCACTGAGCGGGGAGGGGCTTGTCAGGCGCCGCTGCCGCCTATGGAGGGATCGGACGAAAACGGACAGCGTGTCCGTTTTCGTCAGATCTCACCCGATCCGATCCGCCAGCGACGGATCTGGACGTAGAGCCATACGTCTGCTTTTAGCAGATCGGACGGGGTCGGATGTCAGCGGACATGTCTCCGCTGACATCCGACGCTCCATAGGCTAACATGGATCGCCCGTTCAGGTCCGCCTGTCAGTTTTGACGGCGGACCTGAACGGTCCGATCGTGTGAAAGGGGCCTTAAACGGTTCTACCAGGCAGAACAGCCAGGCTGATAACCTGATTTTTCTCTACTGCAATCAAACAATAAAGATGGTCGCCTCCCTGTCCCAGGCTATGACTGCTATGACTGAGGGGGTTATTTACTAAAGGAAAATCCACTTTGCACTAAAAGTGCACTTGGAAGTAAAGTTGCTGTAGATCGGAGGGGGATATGCAAGGAAAATAAAAAACAGCATTTTAGCTTGCACATGATTGGATGATAAAATCAGCAGAGCTTCCCCTCATTTCAGATCTACCCCTTAGATTTAGAGCGACTGCACTTCCAAGTGCACTTGCAGTGTAAAGTGGATTTGCCTTTCGTAAATAACCCCCAATGTCTCTGCTCACTCTGCTTTCACCTCCTGTCAGCTTATAAGCATGTTTGTATGCAGCACACATGATTGGCTCTTAGAGCAGCCCCTCCTTCTTAAGTTTGAGTGCTGCAATATAGATAAATACAAGAGGCTGATACCAAGTCAAGTTCAGCTACATACACTGTCCCCATTTAAAGTAGAACTATATTCAGCTCCCCTCCAGTGAAGCAATGTCAGAGAGCCCCAATGCTAGCATTAATATTTTCCAGCCAGCTTCTTCTGGGTTTGGGATCTTTAGCCATCTTGATTAGCCTGGTTGGGATGATGCAACTCCTGCTCCTGTGCACAGGAGTTCATTTAAACTGTCACTCAGCAGATGCCAAGATTTAGGATTTTAAAATTTTAAAGACAAAAGGTAAGAATCCTTTTTTGCAGAAGAGACATATGGGGGTAGTTTTCAAAATGGGAGAAGCCAGCATCTAGACCCCAATTGGTTGCCTACATTTTAATTTCGAACAACTGAATAAGCAGTGCACAAATACCGTGTAACATAAAAAATTGCAACGACCAACATTTTATTCTCTAGGGTCTCTGCTAAAAAATATATATACAGTAAATATAGAAAATAATCACTCCCCAGTTTTTGTTTTATCCAGCTGGATTTACTCAGTCCAACTTTTAACAGCCAAATGAAAGATATAACACCAAAATGTCAGAAAAAAAACCCCACACAAGAAACGAGCACCTTTTGATTTAATTACAGCCTGTAGTCAGTTAGGATATGTCTCTACTAACTTTGCACATCTAGACTTTGCAATATTTGCCCACTCTTCTTTGCAGAACTGCTCAAGTTCAGTTAAATTTGATGGTGACAGTATGTGGACTGCAGTCTTCAAGTCAATTCACAGATTTTCAATGTGGTTTAAGTCTGGGCTCTGACTAGACCAGAGATATGCAATTAGCGGACCTCCAGCTGTTGCAAAACTACATGTCCCATCATGCCTCTGCTTCTTGGTATCATGCTTGTGGCTGTCAGGGTCTTGCTATGCCTCATGGGACTTGTAGTTCTGCAGCAGCTGGAGGTCTGCTAATTGCATATCCCTGGACTAGACCATTCAAGGACATTTACCTTTTTCTCCTTCAACCACTGTGTGGTCATTTTGCTGTGTAATTTGGGTCATTGTCATGTTGGAAGGTAAACCTTCTTCCCATTGATAACTTTCTGGCAGAGGGCAGCAGATTTTCCTCAAGAATTTGATGGTATTTTGCCCCATCCATTTTTCCTTCTATCCTGACAAATGCTCCAGTCCTTGCTGCAGAGAAACATCCTCATAACAGGATATTACCACCTCCATGCTTTAATGTAGGAATGGTATTATTTGGATGGTGAGCTGTACTGGATTTCCGCCAGACATATCGTTTGATGTTGAGGCCAAATAATTCAATTTTAGTTTCATCTGACCAGAACACATTTTTCCATGTGGCCTCAGAATCTTCAAGGTGTGCTTTGGCAAAGCTCAGTCGTGACTGCATGTGGTCTTTTTTGAAGAGTGGCTTTTTTTCTTGCAACCCTCCCAATACAAGCCATATTTGTGGAGAATTTGTGATATTGTTGTCACATGCACACAATGACCACTCTTTGTCAAAAATTTCGGCAACTGCTTCAGAGTTGCTGTAGGCCTCTTGGTAGCCTCTCTTATCAGTTTCCTCCAGGCCCTTTCATCCAGTTTGGAGCGACATGCTGATCCAGGGAAGGTCTGTGTTGTACCAAATACGTTCTACTTCTTAATAATAGATTTAGCTGTTCTTCTAGACATTGATAAAGCCTTTGAAATTTTTTGTATCCATCTCCTGACTTGTGCCTGTCCACAACTTTATCCCCGAGATCTTTTGACGGTGCCTTGCCACTCAAAGTTGATTGTTTGCTTCAGTTGCACTACAAGGGACTGAAATGCTCCAGGAAAGCTCTTTTCATGCTTAGCTAATCAAAATCACCACAGCTGAAAGTCAAATGGCTTTGTGTGCCAGTGAAAAGGTGATTAGCTACACCTGATTGAGTTTACAAGTCATTTTGAGGACGGGGGGGGGCTGATTCCTTTTTCCAACTCAGTGATTCTGGTTTTGGATTTCGTTTAATTTTTTTCTGATATGTTGGTGTTATATCTAAAATTTAACTGAACTTGAGCAGTTCTGCAAAGAAGAGTAGGCAAAAATGACAAAGTCTAGATGTGCAAAGTTAGTAGAGACATATCCCAACAGACTAAAGGCTTTAATTAAAGCAAAAGGTGGTTCAACAAAATACTGACACAAGGGGGGTGATCCTTTTTCCAACTCAGTGATTCTGTTTTTGATTATTCTCTTTCTACGTTTCTGGCTGCAAAGCAACAAAATGTAATTATTTTAAAGGGGGTGATTGTTTTCTATACCCACTGTGTAATGTTTGGGGCTTTGGAGTCATTTTCTAGCAAAAAAATACAGATTTTTACATGTAGGAGACAAAAGTCAGGATTGGCCTTGGTGGGAACTATTAAATTTACAATAAAAAAAAAAAAGTGCGCAAATGTACCTAGAAGAATTGATGCTGTTTTGAAGGCAAAGGATGATCACACCGAATACTGATTTGGATTTCTCTTCTGTTCATTTACTTTCCATTTTGTTAATTGATTAAAAAAAAAAACTGTTAACACTTCTATTTCTGAAAACAATTCATTTACAGCATTTTTTCTCACCTGCCTAAAAAACTTTTGCACAGTACTGTACATGTGTCCATTTTTTTTTCCCTTTCTACCTGGCCAAAATAGTTATAGGTATCAATTGCTATGTACACAGCCACTAAGCAACCATTTTCAAAAACATGGCAACCTTACTTCTTCCCAGTTCCTTTGCTGGCCCACTGATAATGTTGCACCATCTAGGGTTCATGCTCCATAGGGGATCTGGGATGTCCTGTTCCTGAAGAATAACAGGCTGTGTCCAATCTAAGGATGGGCTCGGGCGTGTTCACACAATCCACATGCAGAGCCCGCCAGGAAGTCGGCATGGCGCTAATCACAGGCAGTGAGACATTTCCCGATCTCTGCAGCATTGGGAAAATGTCTACTGTCTGTGATTAGCGCCGTGATGGGCTGTGCCCGTGGAGTGTGCGAACACGCCCGAGCCCATCCTTAGTCCAATCCTTTCTGGAGCATCCTCTGTATGTAACCAGGGGCGGCATGTTATTAATGCATAACAAGTTGATCACGTACAATGCATGCGTGAGACCAGGGGAGAGTAGTTGCACTGGTGACGTAGCCTTCCCAGGCACCGCCTGTCCTGCTGGAGACATCACCAGAGCCTCAGGGAATCCAGAAAGTTGTTAAAAAAGAAGTACGTTTACCAAAAAGCATTTAATGTTCAAAATGCCATTTATGCTGTTGGACACGCCATTCAATTTTGTGTTGTGAGGATAATGATCCGCTTTAACCTGCTGCTACTGTAGGCCTCATACAGACATGTCTGGTAGGGTGAAATCCCCAGCACTTTCCTGTAGCAGGTGACGTATACAACCATTCACTTGTATTGGCGGTTGTACGTGTCACCTGCTGCTCCGCAGGCTGTACTCGTGTAAACCTGGCTTTTATCCACACATGCCTGTATTTCCCAAAACTCAAAAGTGCCGCGTTCAGGGAAATACGCTGTCCATGCATGCGCAGGCAAACACTGATACAGAAGCATTCATGTCTATACAAGTCCAGTCAGTCGCTTGTATTGGTGGCTTTATGCGGCTCCCCTGGCATGGGGAAGTACCGGGGATTTTAGGCTTAGAGGACTCTGCAATCTCTGGACCCCAATGCAGAGTCTGTATAACATGGAGCCCCCTTCAGTCCTCCCCCCCAGAGTTCTCAGCACACCTTCTCATCCATATTACAATGTGTCAGCACCCGGCCATCTTCCCTGATTCCCTCACCTCCCATATCAACCCACACAATGCCTTTACCTCTCCCAGATCTCCAGGAAATCTCCTCAGACTGTTATAAGTGGGCGGGCGTTCGTAATTGTGTGTTTCTCTCTCAGTGACAGTGACCTCAGTTCAGTTGTCGCCTCCTCTCCCGGCCGGTGTCTGGACAACTATAATTATCAGGCTCATTCCTCCCTCCACCCCCCCCCAGTCCTATGTTTATTTTCCTCTTTCCTTCCGGGATCGCTACCCCCGCCCATACATGGTCTCCCTAGTAACAGTCCTCTGCTTCCACCAATCCATTTCCGAGACGTCATTAAGCTCCGCCCGATGGTCGTCTCTCACGTGACATGTAAACAATGGGTTACTATGGTGATCTATTCATGCTGTCCTCTTTGAACTCTGCTAGATGTTGTTTTCCCATGGTGCCCAGCGCTTGGTTTGCGCAATCTGCGTATCCTCGACGCAGGGCGGTGTAAACAAACGTGCTGGATGTTGTGTCTGAGCTGGGAAGTGTTGATGCTTTTGTGTTCCACGTCTCTGCCTGCCTGCCTATAGTGAAGGTTTTCAATGTAGGGAATGCATGTAAAAAAATATTTATTCTGGCAATTAGAATGTATTAACGCTCAGACGCAGTGGCGGCTGGTGCTCAAAATTTTTTGGGGGGGCGCAAAAATATTTTGAAAAAAAAATCATCAAATGCTGCCACTGTGCCATCAAACGCTGCCATGGTGCCCATCAAACGCTGCCACTGTGCCATCAAACGCTGCCATGGTGCCCATCAAACGCTGCCACTGTGCCATCAAATGCTGCCACTGTGCCATCAAACGCTGCCATGGTGCCCATCAAACGCTGCCACTGCGCCCTCAAATGCTGCCACTGTACCATCAAATGCTGCCACTGTGCCCTCAAATGCTGCCACTGTGCCCAGTAAACGCTGCCACTGTGCCCTCAAATGCTGCCACTGTACCATTAAACGCTACCACTGTGCCCTCAAATGCTGCCACTGTGCCCAGTAAACGCTGCCACTGTGCCCTCAAATGCTGCCACTGTACCATCAAACGCTACCACTGTGCCCTCAAGTGCCGCCACTGTGCCCAGTAAACACTGCCACTGTGCCCTCAATTGCAGCCACTGTGCCATCAAATGCTGCCACTGTGCCCATTAAACGCTGCCACTGTGCCATCAAACGCTGCCACAGTGCCCATCAAACGCCACCGTGCCCTCAAATGCTGCCACTGTACCATCAATTGCAGCCACTGTGCCATCAAACGCTGCCACTGTGCCCATCAAACGCTGCCACTGTGCCCTCAAATGCTGCCACTGTGCCCTCAAATGCTGCCACTGTGCCATCAATTGCAGCCACTGTACCATCAAACACTGCCACTGTGCCTATCAAATGCTGCCACTGTGCCCTCAAACGCTGCCACTGTGCCCTCAAACGCTGCCACTGTGCCCTCAATTGCTGCCACTGTGCCATCAATTGCAGCCACTGTGCCATCAAACGCTGCCACTGTGCCATCAAACACTGTCACTGTACCAAACGCTGCCACTGTGCCAAATGCTGCCACTGTGCCCATTAAACACTGCCACTGTGCCCAATAAACGCTGCCACTGTACCATTAAACGCTGCCACTGTGTCCATCAAACAATGCCACTGTGCCATCAAATGCTGCCAATGTGCCCTCAAATGCTGCCACTGTGCCATCAATTGCAGCCATTGTGCCATCAAACACTGCCACTGTGCCATAAATTGCAGCCACTGTGTGAAACGCTGCCACTGTTCCCATTGAACGCTGCCACTGTGCCCATTAAACGCTGCCACTGTGCCATCAAACGCTTCTACTGTGCCCATTAAACGCTGCCACTGTGCCCATTAAATGCTGCCACTGTACCATCAAATGCTGCCATTGTGCCAAACGCTGCCACTGTGCCCATCAAACGCTGCCACTGTGCCATCAAACGCTATCACTGTGCCATCAAACGCTGCCAGTGTGCCCATCAAATGCTGCCAGTGTTCCCATCATATGCTGCCAGTGTGCCCATCAAATGCTGCCAGTTTTCCCATCATATGCTGCCAGTGTGCCCATCAAATGCTGCCAGGGTTCTCATTAAATGCTGCCAGTGTGCCCTTGAATGCCCCCAGTGTGACCCCCACCCGCTGTGTGCCCGACACTTACCCTGTCTTGGTGGGGCAGCAGGTGACAGCAACGAGCGGGGTCCTTTGTGCATCTCCTGCCATCCTCATCTCCCGTCCTCTCCTCCTGATAGGTGTCCAATAGCGGCGCCTGTCGTTTCAGCCAATCAGGTGACAGGTAACAGACCTGAGCACCTGATTGGCGGAGAAGCAGTTTAGTGTTAGGAAAGCAAATATTCATTTGCTTTTCTAACACTGCTGAGTGACCTGCGAGTGCCCAGCATGGTGCTCGTAGGTCACCATTTTTGAAGCCTATGGCTCTAATCAGGTATTTCGAAAACATCCCCCCGCCACTGTAATTCAGGTGCCAGGTGCCTGAATAGGGGATGGCAGGGGCGGTCATAGATAGATTCATGCAATGCATGAATCTATCTATTGGTGATAGAGGGGTGGCTGGAGAGAAGGGGCTGTGCCCTTCCCCCCTAATGCACGGGCCGCCACTGCTCAGATGCTGCCTAGCGTTTATAGCATTTTTGCATTTTTTTTCAAGTTCTTCAGCTCCTCTGCTGAATGCTTCTTTAGTGGGCTTTTTTTCAGCCTGCAAATGCTGCTCTTCTAATTTGGAAAGAGATTTCACCAAAAGTGGACTGTAGTGTTGCCACCATCCCATACATAAATGTATAGCATAAACGTGGTAAAGGTTCTCCACAACACACCTTAATAATAAAAAATGTGTGTGATTTATCAAGGCAAAAACATGAATAAAGGAAAAGTCCATATAAATGAATTTAAAACACATAAATGTCTCTGCAAATGTGTATAAACAGAAAATACAGGCTGTGAAAAAGTTTGTGATGTAAATGGAAACTGGGTGGGTCAACACATGGATGCAACTTCCGTCTAGAATTCCAACAAGGCAAAACAATAATAAGCTGGACTCTTACCAGATCTCGTGGACTCCCCTGTCGTATGACATGGAGTCATGTGAGCGTTACACCACACCAGGCCTGTAGATCGATATCCGGATCAACAACGGTCATAAGTATCGATTCCCCAGGTTCTCACGGGATCATCAAATGAATCCTTGTAGTGACTATAAGCGAAATTCTGGCGACTGAAGTGTATGGTGTATAGCCAGGATGGGCTATATTAGTCCTCTCCCAATCATATGTGGAAAGAAAAAGAGAGCTTCTCCATAGTGCAGATAAAACGGTGGTATCTTTTTATTGTAATAAAACAAGATACATAAAAACAAAGTGATCACAGAATAAAAAATATATATATATATAACCTAAGAGAAGGTAAAAAAGCCCGACATGTTTCGACCCATAGGTCTTCTACTGGGGCATAAGCCACCATCTCTGAGTTGCCGATATTTATAAATGATACATAAAGTTGTAGACCAATCACAAACAATGAGGCATAATTGAATATTATTGGACCAAGGAGTGTCAGCTGATCAGGAAACACCAAACCTTGCATGGGGAGGCCAATAACATCATCCTAAAAGGGCGAACAGATCAAACGGCCAATCAGTGGGCCTGCAAAAAAACAGGCACCCTCGGACCTCCCAATGCACATGTCAAACATTTGTCATGACATCCGGTCTAGAGCCAGAACTTGGCACGAGGCGGTGGGGCCCCTAGGGGAAGAGGGGGAGAACAAATTAGGGGTTACCAGGTGGACCCCCACCACAGGAACCAAACGAGAGGCCCTCCCCAAAATAGGAGCTATTCCCTAGACAACAGAGTTCAACCATATTCAGATTCGGATTATAATTACCATACTCCGATTCGCACCCACAACCGATTTGCCCCGTTACGAGATCATGTCCACTACCCATATCAGAATTCATATTCTCATTATGATAGGGAAGAGGAATTTTATCATAGGTCCCCTTTTCATTATAATCAAAATTATCTGAGTACAACCTCAATCTTCGGGTTTTCAAGAACTAAGGGAAGAGCACCCGGGAAATGTGGAAAGAAAAGAGGGACCAGAGGGGGGAGGACGGTCCAAGGCAAAAAGAAAAAGAACGTAAAGGGGACTGGCATATTCAACCTCAGCTCAGTTACTTTAACAGAAGCCGAAACCTCAGTCCTCGACAAAGGCCTCAAATTTGTCCCCCCCAGACCTCTTAACAAATTTTCCACTTTTATTGATATTTTAAAGTTCACGCGTAAGTTGAGTATACAGAGACATTTTCTGGCGCAAGCAGTGAGGCCTTTCAATGCTCACTCCATCTCCACACATAGGGCTACTTCCTCGGTGGTCCCTACCACCAGCCGAGGTACTTCAGCTACAGATGTGTTTACATCTGAGAAAAACTTCATCCATTCAGGATTATCGAATCCCTCCTTATTCAACCCTCCCGGTGCAGTGGCACCGGCAATCCAAGTTTTCAAGAACTTGGTACTGTCAGATTTAGAAAAATTAGCCCAACATAGGAAATATACTCATGTCAAACCTGAGATTAAGTATGGCCTGAAATCCCTGTGCGAAAGGAAGAACCTTATAATACGTCCTGCCGATAAAGGTGGAGGAATAGTCATCCTCGATAAAAATAAATACTTGAGAGAAATGACCAATATCTAAGAGGATTCCGAGACTTACAGCCCTATCCCTACTAACCCTACTATGACCTATAAAAAGGCCTTAGCTGAATTAGTGGAAGAGGGGTTTGCTTTGGGAATTCTTAATAAAAAAGAAAATAACTTTTTGGTTCCTCAGGTCCCACGCATCCCCACCATCTGCTATCTCCCAAAGGTCCATAAGGACCCTGTCAATCCCCCTGGCCGACCCATAGTCAGCGGGATTGACTCGGTCACGGCCCGAATCGGGAAATATGTAGATTATTATTTACAGCCTTTGGTACGTTCCACTCCCTCCTATTTAAAGGACACCAGTGACACCATTAAGTTATTGGAGTCTGTACATTTCCATGAAGGGATGCTTCTGGTTACCGCCGATGTGGCAGCGCTCTACACATGCATACCCCACAATTTGGGTTTTGAAGCTGTAGAAAACCATCTGTCAAGGAATAAAGAGCTCCCTTTCCTGCAGCGGAATTTTATCATGCAACTGTTGAGATTCGCCACTCGGCACAATTACTTTTGGTACCAGAACCAGTTTTACCTTCAGAAGAGGGGTGTGGCTATGGGGGCAAAATTCGCCCCCAGCCTCGCCAACCTCTTCATGGCCCAGTGGGAGGAGAATGTCGTCTATGCTGACCGGAGACCCGAACTGGTTCTCTGGGCCAGATACATAGACGACATCCTCCTCATATGGGCGGGAGACCGGGGATCTCTGGATAATTTTATGATTATGCTGAACTCTAATGATAGAGGCATTTCCTTGAGCTATGAGGTCAGCAAGTCCACGGTCCATTTTTTGGATCTAGAGATATTTGTAGTGGATCAACCTCTGGAATTTTGGACTTATTTTAAACCCACCGACCGGAATGGTTACATTCCGGTCGAGAGTTGTCATCAAGAGCAATGGCTCAAATCAGTTCCCCGCAGCCAATTTTTGAGGCTGCGGCGTAACTGTACTCGAACCTCTGACTTTTTATCGCAGTCCCAAGTTCTTAAATCCAGATTCCTAGAGAAGGGTTATAACCCAGATCTACTTGAGGTAGAAATTAATAGAGCTTTGACAACTGAAAGAAGCTCCACTTTGGTAGAAAAATGTAAAGATACCTCGAATAATAGATTCCAATATGCCTTCTTTACAACTCATTCCATTCAGTCTAAACAAATTAGAGATATTGTAAAAAGACATTGGAAGGTACTTCAAAATGATGGATTACTCGGTTCGGTTCTTCCTGAACGGTCACCTGTCATCTTTAGGGGAGCTCGATCTATACAGGGACAGGTAGCCCCCAATGTGATCGATCCACCTAAGAAAATCACATTTTTTCAGGACTGCAAAGGTTATTACCCTTGCCGTAGATGCAAGGTGTGCCTTTGCAATGTAGGAGGACGACACAAAAGTACCACATTTAAGTCTACCATCACTTCTAAAATATACAGTATGAAACATTTTACCACCTGTTCATCCCAATATATTGCATATCTGCTCACCTGTCCCTGTAAAAAACAGTATGTGGGCCGTACGATCAGAACCTTCTCTATCCGTGTTAATGAACATGTAACCGGTATAAGAGGAGGAAAAAGTAAACATACAGTACCACGCCACTACCTAGAATGCCACAATAGGGACCCGTCAGGTACACCTTTTCAGGTCATTGATAGGTTTGTCCCGCATTGGAGGCGCAAGTCACGTCTTCGAGGCGTTTCGCGCCTCGAGACGTACTGGATATATGGATTGAGGTCCTACTTCCCATTTGGCTTGAACGTGGAGTGGGACCTCAACTCATTCATTAACCAGTCTTAATAAATATTTTATAATTTAATATTTCCATCCTCTATGTTGTTATAAACATGGGAGATATGCACATTCTATTATATTTATCTTTATTTTTTTTACATTATCTAATTATTTTTTGGTATCATATTATTTTCTTTTTTATTCACTGTTTACCCACTGAGCTTGGGGTGAAGCTTTCTCCCTCCCCGTCAGTGTCAGTTACACATCTCCTTATCGGTATTTGTGTTTTTAATGTTTCTCCATTCTTGTTTTTATATATATTCACTCTGGGCTTAGGTCTATTTGGGTGACACTAGGGTTGGTGTCACCCTCTGGGCTACTTCCTTCCTGCACGCTCAGTCCGGCCCCCCTCTCGTGACGTGCAACGCGGGCGGGATGTCGGAGGTGCCGCGCGATGCGGAAGTGTTACCATGGAGCCTGATATATGTCTACACCCCTCCGCTTCTCACGTGCGTCTCGTACCGGTGTTCTGCCATATAGTGTCCTTGTATCAAATAGTGTCCGCCTCGTACTGCGCAGGCGCTGCGCCTGCGCAGTACGGAGGAGCAGGAGATGCCGAAAATGTCCGAAGGTGATCAGCTGACCATCAGCTGTACACGGCGCTCGGGCACCTGTTAGCGATGGCAGTGTAAGAGGGCCCCTCGCGGGCTCGCTTCGCTCGCCACGCTTCGGGCACGGCCTCGCTGCGCTCGGCAAATATTTATTCTAACTCTATGTCCACTTGGATAGTGGGGAATGATCCTGGACATAGGGTAAGAATAAATGCGCAGGCGCCGTGTACAGCTGACGATCAGCTGTTGAACTTCGGAGACTTTCGGCGTCTCCTTTGTCCTCCGTACTGCGCCTGCGCAGTACAGGGAGGACACTATATGATAGGGGACTGAATTCGACAAGACACCGGCTCCCTTCCCCTGTCGTCTGACGTGGGTGGGATGCCGGAGGCGCTGCGTGACGCGGATGTGACGACAGACGTGTCACATATCTTTCACAGGTGACCGCCCTGGACTTCTGGCTTCCTATGTGGGAGGAGTGCCAGAGCCTGGGCGGACTACTATAGGTCGGGATCGAGGAGTCACATGATTTGCACAGGTGACCGCCCCAGGTTTCCGGCTTCCTGTGTGGGTGGAGCACTGGAATTGGGGCAGGTCACTGTACGCAATGAAGGCCTTAGATGCCTGTTATACCGAAGTCTAGCCACTGACATGAACTGAAGAGTTCATGCCTATTGGCTATTTGAGTTACCCAATCTCTAACATTTAACTTGCTACTGATGCCAAGTTCTGGCTCTAGACCGGATGTCATGACAAATGTTTGACATGTGCATTGGGAGGTCCGAGGGTGCCTGTTTTTTTGCAGGCCCACTGATTGGCCGTTTGATCTGTTCGCCCTTTTAGGATGATGTTATTGGCCTCCCCATGCAAGGTTTGGTGTTTCCTGATCAGCTGACACTCCTTGGTCCAATAATATTCAATTATGCCTCATTGTTTGTGATTGGTCTACAACTTTATGTATCATTTATAAATATCGGCAACTCAGAGATGGTGGCTTATGCCCCAGTAGAAGACCTATGGGTCGAAACATGTCGGGCTTTTTTACCTTCTCTTAGGTTATATATATATATATTTTTTATTCTGTGATCACTTTGTTTTTATGTATCTTATTTTATTACAATAAAAAGATACCACCGTTTTATCTGCACTATGGAGAAGCTCTCTTTTTCTTTCCACATATGATTGGGAGAGGACTAATATAGCCCATCCTGGCTATACACCATACACTTCAGTCGCCAGAATTTCGCTTATAGTCACTACAAGGATTAGTTTGATGATCCCGTGAGAACCTGGGGAATCGATACTTATGACCGTTGTTGATCCGGATATCGATCTACAGGCCTGGTGTGGTGTAACGCTCACATGACTCCATGTCATACGACAGGGGAGTCCACGAGATCTGGTAAGAGTCCAGCTTATTATTGTTTTGCCTTGTTGGAATTCTAGACGGAAGTTGCATCCATGTGTTGACCCACCCAGTTTCCATTTACATCACAAATTTTTTCACAGCCTGTATTTTCTGTTTATACACATTTGCAGAGACATTTATGTGTTTTAAATTCATTTATATGGACTTTTCCTTTATTCATGTTTTTGCCTTGATAAATCACACACATTTTTTATTATTAAGGTGTGTTGTGGAGAACCTTTACCACGTTTATGCGCTACATTTTTTATTCACATTATTCATTGTTGTTTGTCACATCATATGTAGCTGCTCTATGTTAACAATTTAGCGCAGTGTTTTTCTGTTTTTCCTCATACATAAATGTATAAAGAGAGGTCCCCCAAAAAGAGGGTTGGGACTTTGAATGCAACTAAGTATAAGTACAAAAACCAAGTCTATAGTAACATAATTTATTAAGTATTTTAAAAAGTCAATATGTATATAAACAATGCAATTGACTAGTTAAGAAGAACAAAAAATTCGCCCGTGGGACTTTAAATGAAGTGTCCATGGTGATCACATATAAATAAAAAGAGTATAGAAGTAACAGAATTTATTGAAATAAATATCATCCAGTCCAAGTCATGAACATAGGTGACAAATACATAAGAACAGCAGCATGATAAAATGGTCCTGGAAACACAACCATCATGACATAACATCAAAATATGAAAAGTACAGATATACATGATACATCTCTAACCTGACGCGTTTCGCGAGCTCTCCTCGCTTCATCAGGGGCTGATGTGTATATCTGATGTCTGTAATAGCAAGTAAAAAATATATTGGAGTATAGGTTGTGATTGGACAACAACATGAAGCCAGAGCTAGTAATCTAATACCTACTTGTCAGGCACTTGACCCCAAAGGGGCGGCCCCAGGCAGGGGGCAGCGGGAATACATCTCCCCCGGGAGCTGAGGGGGAGGAGACCACGAAGTGGAGGTCCAGGATCAGGCACAGGGCAGGCATGGCAAATGAATGGAAAGAAGAAAGATGGACCCGACTGTCACCCATGATGGTTATAGAGCGTACTCACTGTAATAAAATAAATGTGACAAAAATATATATGTATCTAAGATAATGGCAGTAACCATATCCAAAGGAATTTGCAGTAATATGCTTAAATATGAAAGGTGCAGGGTGTCCAGCAAGGCATGAAAAGGAAAGCAAGAACAGAACAGAAGACAGAGAAAAGGTGAAGAAGATGTGAGCCCAAGTGTTACCTATGAATCTAGCAGGGCATACTCCCTATGAAATATATAGGCGTATATATGTATATTGAGGTGGTAGATGATACGATCTCCTAAGTGACCTGTAGATCCTACATGGCATGTACACCATGATAAGGTACATGAATATGTGTATTGTATAACTGAAATAGTTAATGTCACAATGTAATGGGGATATAAAGTAGTAGGTTAGGGTATAGGAGATGCAGGAGTGTACTTTTTTCTGCTGAACCCAGGTGCAAGACACCTAAATGCCCTGAGTCTGTCGCTGCCCCTAGATCCAGTTTATAAATATATATATTTTGACTACCCACCCACATTAAGACATGGTTTTTCGTAGGTGACTCCCTCTTTCCACTTGCAGACCTGGCTCCATGTGTGTGGCTCCCGGTTTGGGGGTGGCGGTTCGTTTCCCCCGGGAGCTGCGATGCACAAATGGGGTTTCCTTTCCCCTGCTGTCTCCGCCTCTCCACTCCAGAAGGGGCGGAGCCACCAGTGCATCGGCGTCATGCCGTGTGCTACAGTGAGAGACTTCCGCATGCAGCGGTGTCCCCACCTCCTGAGCACATTGAACATCCGGACGATGGGCGGGTACCTCTGCTGCGTCTCGCCGCACTCTGGCGGGCGCGGTGTGTGCGGTCCCCTTCACCGACGTTTGTATGACGTTGGGGGCGGAGGCTACGGTGGATGTCCGGGTATTTAGGCAGGGGTTGCGGCATGGTCAGTCTTCTTTTCATTTGGCTCCTTCTACACACTGGCGAGAGATCATACTGGTAGGCTTCACCTTTATACTCACATCCATACATGTCACCCCACCAGTGTACCTATCATTCATATAGGTACACCCTGGAGTATCACATGCAATTTATCTATATTTATCTGTGTTTATTCACCACTATTTTTATTTTCGTGGTTGCCTCTATCTCTTCCTTTTCTCCACTTCTGTTTTTCTTGTCTTTTTTCTTCGCCAACTTTTCTCATCATTTTTTCTTTTTCTTTTCCCTTTTTTTTTTTTCCCTTTTCTTTTTCCCTTTTTTTTTTCCTATTTTCCTTCACCATCCCCCCACTCTTTCTTTTACACTTCCTTTCTTTTCACATCACCCCTCCCCATGCTCTGCAGGACACTCCTGCATCTCCTATACCCTAGCCTACTACTTTATATCCCCATTACATTGTGACATTAACTATTTCAGTTATACAATACACATTACACATATTCATGTACCTTATCATGGTGTACATGCCATGTAGGATCTATAGGTCACTTAGGAGATCGTATCATCTACCACCTCAATATACATATATACACCTATATATTTCATAGGGAGTATGCCCTGCTAGATTCATGGGTAACACTTGGGCTCACATCTTCTTCACCTTTTCTCTGTCTTCTGTTCTGTTCTTGCTTTCCTTTTCATGCCTTGCTGGACACCCTGCACCTTTCATATTTAAGCATATTACTGCAAATTCCTTTGGATATGGTTACTGCCATTATCTTAGATACATATATATTTTTGTCACATTTATTTTATTACAGTGAGTACGCTCTATAACCATCATGGGTTACAGTCGGGTCCATCTTTCTTCTTTCCGTTCATTTGCCATGCCTGCAATGTGCCTGATCCTGGACCTCCACTTCGTGGTCTCCTCCCCCTCAGCTCCCGGGGGAGATGTATTCCCGCTGCCCCCTGCCTGGGGCCGCCCCTTTGGGGTCAAGTGCCTGACAAGTAGGTATTAGATTACTAGATCTGGCTTCATGTTGTTGTCCAATCACAACCTATACTCCAATATATTTTTTACTTGCTATTACAGACATCAGATATACACATCAGCCCCTGATGAAGCGAGGAGAGCATGTGAAACGCGTCGGGTTAGAGATGTATCATGTATATCTGTACTTTTCATATTTTGATGTTATGTCATGATGGTTGTGTTTCCAGGACCATTTTATCATGCTGCTGTTCTTATGTATTTGTCACCTATGTTCATGACTTGTACTGGATGATATTTATTTCAATAAATTCTGTTACTTCTATACTCTTTTTATTTATATGTGATCACCATGGACACTTCATTTAAAGTCCCACGGGCAAATTTTTTGTTCTTCTGTGCATTATAGGGATGGAGGTGTCTCATGTTAGGGAGCAACTCCCAGACTTTCTCTATTTTTTGACTAATTAAGAACAGCAGTTACCGGATGTAAGGATCTCCTTATATGCTTATATGCTGTTACCGACATCCCTGAGGTATCGTTATCCCTTACCTTTCTTGAAAAAATACACGTTCCTGTGTGGGCTTCCTGCAAACAAAACATCTTGCTCTGGCCGCCTTTTGGCAGTCAACACTTGAACCCAATTTTATCAATCAATATTTGACTCCAAGGGACTGCCTTAACCTGACGCTTTGGACTGTATTTCCTCTCACTTTCGGTTGACTTCCAGCAGCGAATTTATTGCTGTTTGACACCAGATGTACACTGTTCTCCATAAGTGACTGCCCCTGAGGAAAGGACAAGATCCTGAAACGCGTCGTGCCTCATCTCTACTTAGGAGACTACATCATTGTCATTTCTTGTTCTTGTTTTGATATTGTTCCTAACTAGTCAATTGCATTGTTTATATACATATTGACTTTTTAAAATACTTAATAAACTATGTTTCTATAGACTTGGTTTTTGTACTTATACATAGTTGCCTTCAAAGTCCCAACCCTCTTTTTGGGGGACCTCTCTTTATACCCTTCTAATTTGGGTTTCCACCTCATCCCTTTAAAGACTGTTAAGGAAATTTGTAAGTTCTGTATATAATTGTACTCTATTTTGTATGTATTGCACACTGCCCTCACTGTGTACTCGGCACTAATAATGTTTTCAGTACATGTTTGCAATCTTTCGAGTCCTGATTAGAATTAGCCTGCCTATGCTACGCCCCTTGTTACCATAAACATACAATTGTAATATTAATGTGATACCTACGTAATCATGTGTATAAAAACCTTCAATTGTGTCATAATAATGCAGAACAGTTATTTGGAAAGATGCTAAGCATATCTTTTGTGTCTGTTCCCTACTGCAGTAATTATTATTAATTTGGAACCACTAATCAATATGAGGATGGGAGTTGCCTATCTATAAAATGTCCAGGTCAGGTGGCGAGCCAGCCAGGAGGAGGATTTGCAGGTGACCCTGAGAATCCGAAACAAGGAGCTTGAGACGAATTTCTGATAATCAGCCGGCTGAGGTAAGCCTTTTGCTTACATTTGAGTTATCAGACTTTCTTGATCGGTAAGGCATTTTCGGGACAAAGGGTACCTATTTTACTCCCCTTAATCAAACTGTATTGATTGGTGGTTATATTGTTAAGGTTAAGAGCTTCAATCGAGCTCAAGGTTATCTGCTGCTGTCTCTAATTGGAAAGTGTGGATATGCATGCATATTAAAGTAAACACTCTGAGACACGCTCAGCACGGTTACTTCTTATGCCGCGTACACACGGTCGGACTTTTCGTCTACAAAAGTCCAACGGACGCTGACGGACTAAAGCTGGCTGGTAATCCGATCGTGTGTGGGCTTCTCCGGACTTTCAACGGACTTTTTTAGCCTCAAATCCGACGGACTTTAGATTTGAAGCATGCTTCAAATCTTTACGTCGTAAGTACGACGGACCCCGAAGTCCGCTCGTCTGTATGCTAGTCCGACGGACAAAAAAACGACGCATGCTCATAAGCAAAAACTAAACGGAAGCACTCGGTCTAGTAAAACTAGTGTTCGTATTGTAGGTAGCACATTCATCACGCTGCAAAATCTGTGATCGTTGAATGCAGCGCATTTTATTTCTTCTTTACGAAGGCTCTATAAAGAACGAAGGTGTTTTGCTGTTCATAATCAGAGTTCTCCCAAACTGATTTCTGGATTCTTTTTCTCTTTGATCTCATGAATGATATAGTATGCATTTTAAAAACAATGTTTCCATACTAATAATACTTTTTCCCCTTTTTTTTTTTTAGGTTTGTAAAGTTACCACAAAGAACCCATTATTCTGTTTTTTTTTTTTTATAGTGATTATTTTTTAGTTTTTAGATAAAGTTAACCCAAAGCACCGTTTTTGGTTACGTAAATTTTTGGATTTTCAAGACTTACCACTTGAACATTATTAACATTAGTAATGTATTTTTGGTGTGTTTTTTTTCTAACTCAATGAGATTGTTGTCCCTTGTTAATTTAACATTGTGTGTAAAATCAATGATTTCAAAGAAAAAACATAAAAAGTCTTTTGCTAAACTCAAAAAATGATCCATTTATTCATGGTCAAAATAAAATAAAGAGGAAGTCAACGCTGGAAAAAGTCGGTGTACCAGAAAATTGGGATCTTGCGGAGTCCATATAAGAGGGAGCACAATCTGGTCCAAGAATCCCAGAGATCAACAGCACCAGCAGATGATCTAGATGTCCCCAGACTGTGGTCCTACAACAGCCTGCGTCTTCTGTCAGACCAGACTGAACCCAGGTCATCATTTTCTTCTCTTCCCTGCAGCCTTTCCTCCACGCTGCCCTGCAGCCTTCCCTGTAGCCTTCTTTTGAGGCTGTGGCTCTGGTGTTTCAGTTGTGGCAGGAGGAGGAGGAGGAGGAGGAGGAGGAGGAGGGGGGGCTGCCTCATGTAGTTGGGTGTTTTGTGTTAGCGTGCCCTGCAGCCCCTTATGGATTGTTTCCCCAAATAGGCGCTCACAAATGAGGCGCTGCTCCCTATTCATCTGAAGAAGCCTGCTGGCTAAGTAGCAGCCATAGGATTCTTCCGCTTCGGGGGGGCTCCTTAAAAAACGGGTGGCCTCTTGCATGAGGCGCAGGGATGCGTCCTGTGTGACCATCCCCTTTCTGGCCCTTTTTTTGGGAAGGTGGAGGGGAGGCACTTGGGATTCTGTCAGGCTCCTACTGGGCCCAGCCACCTCACTTGGCCCAGCCACCTCACTTGGCCCAGCCACCTCACTGGGAGCAGCCACCTCACTGGGAGCAGCCACCTCCTGCCTGACACTGGGCCCAGCCTCCTCCAGGATGATGGTGAATCCGGCCTCCTCCAGGCTGTCCATGGGCCTGGTCTCCTCCTGCCTGCCACTTTCCCCACATTCCTCCTGGATGGACTCATCCTGTGTATAAAAAAAGGACAATAGTTTGAGTATATTTTTTGGGGTTCATCAATGACACACAGTTTGCTTCTCATGAATAGCAAATTCAATGTGAATACTTCTCTTTAATAAAAGAGTCTAATCAGACACCCTAATTATTTCAAGCAGGTGCCAAACATATTTAGCCACTACTGTCAATTGATATGTATACCCAATTTTGAGTGCCAAATTATTTTAGACAATTAT